>NC_054553.1:12141048-12801048 GCF_017654505.1 Polyodon spathula
AAAAATATCGAACAGAATGAAATTTCAATGTACCATTTGTAAATCAGTAATATGAGAGAATTGGTCAGGGGTCTGAATACTTTTGCAAGGCACTGATATATATATATATATATATATATATATTACATTCATCTAGTTGAGTCTGCCAAATGGTTAAAGCAGGCAGTTACTCCAGGAGTCTCCATTACGGTACTGGTAAGATAACAGACTAAGTGGCTTTCTGACAGACAGGATATAAAAGGCATGTGTGGCTTGCAGCTAATCTTAGCCCAGCCTGAGTCTCTTTCCCATGGAGCAGGCTGACCTCAAGCACTCCTCATTCCAGTGGGGTTAGGCCCCAGGGAGTGCTCACACTGCAGGGCCTTTGCTTTTTTCTTTGAAAACATAATTTCACAGAATTCTCAGGGTTTGCCACAGAAGCCTGTTTGTTGGTCTATTCTTACAACACACAGAACTTGAATTAGAAGCAGACCATTTCAGGGCTTTCTTTTTGTGCAAGCTCCTGTTTTGTAAGGCAGTCGGCAGTTTGGAATGCACCAAGAAATGTCTGTGGGTGGGTGTATGTTTTTACCCTTTATAGAGGTACTCAAAGACATCATACTCATATGGGTACTCGTTATAGTCATGGCATGATGCATTTCAAACAGTGTTTTTGTTTGGTTTTACAACCCTGATTGGCCTTTGTATGTCAGGATGAGAAAACGTTGAATAAAAACCAAACAATGATAATGTAGCTAATAAAAGTAAAAAATATGAATTCTTAAGCATAGGCTCTGCAGCTAGCAATATGTTCTCTGTCCTACAAACTTCTTTTGGAGTGGAATTAGATACCCAATTTAGAAATCTGATTGTTTTGCACCCTGGGGGCCTGGCACAGACAAAGTTGTAAAAACACACCAACGACAAACTGTTATAGCGCAGCCTTCATGATAACTAATTAAGTTCTGCTTCGTAAGTTTCAAATTAGTGATTCTGCAAAACGTCTTGCTGAGCGGCTGAATTTTATTCAGTAAGACTGGCTGTCTACCAAAGAAAGAAAAAAGTTTACTCCCATCCCAGCTTACAAATCGACTATTATTAACTATTATTAAGTCCGACTGCAAAACAGGCAAAGCATTTAATATGCTTAAACACCCAATGCTGTTCTCGACGGGATGTAACGTTTACAACAAATTGAGGCATGGGTAGGACATTGTTCTTTAGCCGAGATTGATAGGTACTGAACGTCGTAAAATGAAAGTGCTCATATGGTACTGGATTAGGGATGCGAGTGTGTGTGTGTGTGTGTGTGTGTCAGCTTTCTCTATAACACTCTTTTTCTATAACACAAACCAAGTTGGATTTGTCTTAAATGAGCCCTCAGATGTAGGCATCCTTGACCCGTCCAGTCCAGGTCTTTGATCCATTATTGTCTTTACTTATTAAACTAAACCAATTACCCTCAATTATACCTAAGTTTAAGGGACCTACAGGACCGGAATTGCATAAATCTCAAAACAAACTCACAATTTGGCACAACAGTCTCTGCTTGAGAGAGGCCCTGATTTAATAGCAGAGGATTAAGGTGTGGTTTAATTCTAATAGCAAGCTAACAAAGGACAGAAGTAATGAGCAGTCTGCTTGATTCATTCTCAGGTACAGACAACTGGAACTTACCTCGACAATGTCGTCATCAAACAGCAGCCAAAATCCATGGCTCTTCACAATCGTGATATAATGGCCACGATTAGGACCACTGCAAACAAATAACATGACAGACATTTGCTTGATTTTTCTAAAATACACATTTTGCCTTAATACTAATGCGCCTTGATTTCGCCATCTGATCACACTGCTCCGTGACCCACCATTTTACAACAAGCCTCAGAAATTGTATACGGTACAGAAGTATTGATGGCCGTTCTCAACTCCTTCAGGCGTCTGTTCTGAGTACTGTATTTGTCATATCCACGCGCCGAAAAATATCAGAAAGCATTTTAGGATGTTGGAAGATAATTTGGTATTTTAGCGTCCATACTTCTGACAAACCACACTACTTGCTGCGGTATAGCTTAGAACCAGACTCAAGACTAACCCCTGAGGTTGTCTCGAGTATGGTATTAAACGCTGCGTAGTGTGGACGCTAACCGTATTTAGCACTTTTAAGTCAGCTTAAAGGAAAACTAATACGATTTACAGGCATAGTGTGGACAGGGCCTAAGAATCATGTCTAAGTTTGGTATATCAGAGTGTAACCATTAAATCTGCCCTCATAAAATAATACATTTGTTCTACATCAGTAAGAAACACCACCACCAAATGTAGTTTATTTCTTACATCCACTAGGGGCAGAGTGCTGCAGGGGGATAGGTTAATGGTTACACTTGACGTAGAGTTCAGCCATGATTATGAGAGCTATAATGAAAACACAGCGTGCTTAAAACCTTTAAAAAGGTCACCAGTATTAGAAGTCAGCAACAGATAAAGTGTATCTAAAAGATCAAGAATACATTAGTTACAATAACTCACATTTCTACCCATACCAAGCTGCCATAAAGCATTTGCTTTACCAGCCAAATCGGCATGTAAGCAGTACAGCTCTTTAAGTCATATTGGCTTATAAGTGATTTTGTCTTTATTTCATTATTACAAAGTAGACTTAAAACACCTAACTGTACAGCACTTGCCCCAATGGCTTCAGTTTCTGTTGTAATTTTGTCGCCCCCCTACCTGCCACAGTGCACGACGACAGCCACCAGATCGTACATGCGGTCGGGGTTGGTGGCGTCTCCGGAGGTGTTGAAGAGTCTCAGCTCCAGGGGGAAGACCACGCGGTACGACAGTTTGGTGTATCGGTGCAGCTGATCCATGTACTTAAACCTTTTCAAGTGCAGCGCCAGGATCATGGGCAGCTTCTTCACTCTCATTCTTAACAGAGAACAAAATTAAAAATATTCATTTTAGATAGACACACGTCTATCTTGAAAATAGAAACATGAGCAATCCATTCAAGCACCTCCTCGTGCAGGATTGAAAACGCCTCACAGGCTTCAACAGGAAAGCCTCAGACACGCAAGGCTTACTTAAAGAATATGCTATAAAACAAAACTACAAACAAAGGCTACTGTGAAGACTCGCTCCTATACCTCTACTTGGGACCTGTAATAAAACAAACCCTGACCCCAGTTATACACACGGTCGGCTGTGGTTTTGGCATCTTCTTCTAAAACTCAGATCCCCGTTAGACACACTGTGATCGGAGGATTGCGATAGCGTGGACAATGTCAGTCCTTTGGTTTATGGCAGCCCCGAGGTGTGTCAGCTGACCCCTTTAAATCAGACGCTTCGCTGGAACACACCTGCCCGCTGGATAGGGATCTATAGCTGATCAAACACCAGCTGCTTTTCCCAAACCAAACACAGCAGGTAGGATGTCCCAGACAGAGCGTCCAGTTCTCTAACTAGTATTTACAAATACAAATGAAATAAAAAAAAAAAAACACGCTTTTCATGTGCAGGGCTCAGCCCTGTCACAGGGACCAATTACAACGTTAACAAAGAGAACAGGATTATAAGGAATTGGTTATCACTCCTTTAAACTCAGAACCAAACTGGTTTCCTCAAAGAATACACTGCTCCAGCCACACACATCTTTCCACAGCTCGACTCACCTTTTCTGTGCTTCCTGCTTGCTGCGGCACTGCTCACAGTAATACTTGCACTCACTACACAGCGTCTCCGTGTTACTAAAACCCCTGCACAAGAACAGAGATAAGAGAAGTTAATCTGCTGTTTATTTAACCAAAATCTACATTACCACAAAGTACCAAAAATGAAACGGAATCTCAACACTTGCCTTAAACAGTGGGTTATTGAAGTGTTTTGTTCCACGTCTACCGAAAGGTCCAGAAAGTCCTCATCTTTGCTACTGACCTGTAAACATATAGGGTGAATGTATATATAAAGGTTAACATGATTTTAAAAGCATCAGAATCATTGAATTGAACGTGAGGCATGTTTGAAGCCATGGAGAGTTTATTGTGTTAACCATACCTTCTTATAAAAGGTACTTGCTAAGATTTGGACTTTCAATGTCTACAAAAGTGCTGGACATAAATACTGGTGCACTTTAACACTGTATTAATCCCTTATTTACATTACTAGGGCAGCTGCTTTTAAAAGTAATAACATAACATTTTAAAATGTAAACTACTGAATGTTTTTTTTTTGTTGGTTTGGATAAACTTTGAGCAGCTTTTACTATACTCTGTATGTATGTGTAGAATTATAGTAGTTTATTTTCCCTACCTGAAAACAGTGAGGGGAAAACAAGATTATTTATTATGTTAAACTAGGCACTAAAGACAGTTGACTGAACAAGGCCCTTGACAACTTTCTACTTGACAGTTTATAGTTTTACCTGGAGTGTTTTGAAGGTATGAATACAAAGCCCGACACTCGGAACACCTAATCATTCTAAACCGCTTTAACACTAAGAGAGCAAGAAAAATGTTTGAAACAAGTCCTTATTAATCCAGGCCCCATTCCTAGGATTTGGCTTCAGCAGCTCGTAGCAAGCAGGACGAGGCCCCTCCCACTCACCGCTTCACAGTTCAGACAGCGGGTTTCGTTGGTGAGCGTTCCCTGGAAGATCTCGTGGACCCAAGTTAGGTCGGGTTTGTCCCCCTCCTCGCTCTCCACACTCCCGTTCTGCAGTTTGCCATTCTGCTTCTCCTGCTTCTTCTCCTCTTGCAGTAGATCAGCGATAGTGTTTAGCAGATAGTTGAGGAACTCGTGGGCATCCTGCTGCATGTAGTTATCAAACAGTTCTGGAGAAACACAAGCATTTTCCATGGCTTGTACTGCAAGCTCAACTAATGTGCCGTCTGCTATTTGGAGCACAACTCCCAAGAAAGACAATATTCTATCAATGCAACACCTGCTACCTGGATAGTATTTTTTTGACCATAAAACTGTGAGGCTGACCATTTTACCAGTTCCTTATCCTGGTAGGATAAAGAATATCTTGACTTATTTGACAACACAACTTTTACTTATTTTTTCTTCAGTTACAGCATTAGTGAAAATCATAACAATTGGCCAACATAGATCTGTGCGATACTACGATTTAAACTCAGTCTGGCTCCAACAACCACCTTCATTCCAACTTTCATCTTTTTAGGTTCTGTTTTCAAATTAACACGTCTCTTTTTTCATTAAGAAGTTATAAAAAAATGTCAAGGGCTGCACAAAAGCACATTATAAAAGTGAAATCGTATTTATCATTGCTGTGGGTACCACCACTAATGAGTGAGAAAGATGTGTTTCTGTTACTTAGGATTCTCTAAGTAAGCTCAAAATCAGCATGAAGCAAAATAAATCTATTGAGAGCCAGCATTACAAGTGATATAGGAACAACAGAACCCAAACACAGTAAAAAGAAATTAAAATGGGGTTTAGCTGTAGGAACTTTGTCCCCTTTTGAAACCTGTGCATCAGCATTTTATAACAAGACTGAACAACTGAATTAAATTAAACAAGTCACAGCGCATTTTTGCACCATTTTGCGAGTGAAAGGTACAGATGACTGTGTTCCTTTCAGTATTAATAAAGACGTGAAGGATGAAAAGTAAAAAAAACAAAAACAAAAAAAAAAACAATGCTTTGAGTCACAGAGAAGAGTGCGGCCAATGCTTTGTGATTCGCTTGAGCAACCGTGAATAGGAATGTGTGCGTTTCCCGACACCCAGTGGGGTGAACTTCGGACACAAGTTAATAGGAGTTAATGTTTCATTACAAAACATTGTGGACATGCACACACTTTAGCACAATTGTCCATATATCTACTGTACATTAAGTAATGCTCTACAGAACTGGTGCACATAATGGTTTTACTGTGCATATGAAGGCAGGACTTGCTTATTTTTCATGAGTCTGCAGCTACAGTACAAACACTCTGTTTAACACGGTTGGACAAAAAATTTGAAGCATAGCATGTCATAGCATAATCTACATTTATATAGACTACAGAATAACTGCAAACACATAAAACAGGTAGGAGAAATCTACTGAAATTCAGATGGGACTGAAGTACAGACGGATTTTAATGAACCAGACCGCATTTACTGTCCATTTATTTTGAGATTCAAAATAATCAATTACAAAATGACCGGTTCATTGTGCATGGAAACACAGGAAGGGTTGCAAACAAGACCCCATAAATCAAAGGACGTTATTTGCGTAAAGGAAGTGAAATCAGTCACATGCGATTGTTGCATCTCTGGAGCTTACCATTCTCCTTCCTCAATCTGGAGATGAACTTCTTGGGCGGGATGACTCCCACCTTCTTCTTCTGTGTGGCGATGCTGTTGAAGAGGTCAGACAGGCAGGTCAGCAGGCTTTCCTTCTTCCTGGGCTGGACCTTGTATGCCAGAACTTTTTCCCGAAAGGGTCGACAGAAGTAAAGTGCCTGCAATACCGAGTTGCAGTAGCAGGTGTTGCCAAACTAGTTATATATATATATATAAAAAACAAACAAAAAGAAAGATTATCCATAACTTAAATACTGAATAGTGCTACATTTAGAAATACTAAAGAAACCTAATGAATTCAATGGCAAATGGCCTTTTCCAATGACCCCACTGTGACAAAAACAGAACTGCTTGAGAAGCAAACATGAGAGACTCAGACTCCTCATGTTTTTTCCAGTATTTTAGTGTTTATTTATTTAGTCCAGTTTTAAACATACACTTCCTTCAAGTTTTGGGGTTAACGAAGGAGGCAGAATGACTGGAAGTGGGTTATTTGTTCTCGTTTTCACCCACACCCCTTGCTCACTTCATCCTCTGAAATGCTTACTGTGAGAGACATATGCCGAGAATAAATGTGAAACAAAGGTTCTTATGTTTCCATTTGCAATGCAATGGAAACATCACAACAGCACGTGGAAAAATAGATATAAAAACAGTCTGCTGATGTTTTATTTGATATTATGGAGATATCATTGGCACTGCACTGAGGAAAATCTTAATTTATCTAGGAAAACATTCACCAAACAATCTAACCAAACTCCCAGGCCCTAACTGACAGGAAAGCATTTACATAATTTGTGAGAAAATCTTCAAATTATCTGTCAACCTTACCTAATATTTAAATACAATGCTGCAGATTGACAGATAACCTACAGAATGTGTGCTTTCTCTTATGCCTTACTGCTGGTATAACTAAAGCTATGAAAAATAAAAACGTGAAAAACACCTTCCTGAATAATGTTTGTTTTGCAACTTGCTGCTAAGAAAGCTTAGGGTTCATATCAACATAACATAAAAAAGAGATTTACAAACCTGCAATACCATTGATGGTATCGCTCCCTGGCTGCATTGGTCTAGAAGTACTACAAGTCAGCACTGATTACCAAAAACGTACTTTGATAATAAGCCATTTCTGCAATTTCAAAAGAAACCTTTTACCCTCACCCAAATAGGTGTCAGATACTGAATATGTTATGGTAACTTGAGCCACAGATTGAACAGCAAAAAATAGGTGGCCTTTGCAGAGCTTCACAAAGACCTGTCCAGATCGCCTTAGCTGCTATTTGAAATCTTAACTACATCCCAGACTGTACAGTACTTACTTCAGTAACAGGGTGCGCTAATAAAATCATTACTCAAGTACTTTCATAAATGTTATTGAAAGATGGTGCTCATCTTAAAAAAAATGATGCAAAATAGGAACATTGTTCAGAAAATTAGAAGATTCCACAAAGAAAAGGGAAAGAAAAGAAGTGGCAAAACACAAGTTCATTTCTTCAAATATACCCCATGGTATAACCATTAAAAGTGAAACAACTTCCTTCCTTCCTAAATATTCCCACAGCAAAAATCCCATCCCATCCTTGTCCATAGTTTTTCGTTAAGCAACATCTACCCACACTCATAAAAAAGAACAGCTGTTTACTGTTGCATTCCAGCACAGCGCTATCAGGAACAGCCTGTATATGAAGCTGTCAGGACCCTTAATCAATCACAGGTCAGATTTATACTGTCAGCACTACATAGCTCTGTGAGAAGCCGCTGATGAACAGAAAAGTGTTCTTAGTGTTTTGTTTTGCTTTGCATCATTACCCTCTTGTTTTTATCAAATGGTGCTTCAACATAAAGACAACATCTTTCAGCAAAGCTATATTTAGGATGAAAAGGATTTCCAAATTGATTTCAGCCAAAGCACACAAACACGTTACAGACAGACCTTACCAGCAATGTTCTTGAAGCAGCACTAATGAGAACGAGCCAAAACACTGTCACCTGTGTCAAGAACCTTTCTGGCTTAAGGTTCAGAAAACAGTAAACAGTAAAAAAAAAAAAAAAAAAAAAAAAAAAAGAGACTTACGTTGACCAAGCCAAAGTAGTGTTCATTTACAGGGAACTGTTCCGGTCCAATCTCTTTCTCCAAAGCAGAGGCATTGGCGCCCTGAGAAAGACAACAAACATCCATGTTACTGTTACAGTAAAACAAAAAACCTGTACTACAGCTTAGGTTTGGGGCAGATATACTGTATCAAGGTCTTTACACCAAAATGCGATGAAAAAACTATTACTACTGTGAAACCAGTCCTCAGTGCGATAGTCTGTGAAACGCAGTTTGCTGTACCGTAAACCTCATTTATCAGACCTCTTCTCACAGTACTGTGTTTAGAAGGGGGGGGAGATCACCTTTGTGGGGGTCGGGAAGCACCAGTAGCTATTAGATCCAAATGTTAATACTTTAAAATGTGCAATTACTAGCATTTCCCTTCAGTAAACCGTACACTACGATGTCACATTTAAAGATGTACTTTCTTCTGTTTAGTTTACTAAACATTGTGACTACTGTAAACTCAGGGAGATCACCCACTAAGTGTATTTAGTCAGGTTTGCATTCCCTTTGTAGCTACTTGAACAGTTCATTGCACAAGTTGGCTGCTTGATCACACTGTACAGTATTAGTTTGTGAACTTGGCACAGTCAGTAACAGTTTAAACTGTGATTGTTTTTTTTTTTTTACTGCAGGAAGTTCATGTCTATAAATATTTGTAAAGCCTTACAATGTCAAGAGTCACATGGACGATGGTGTTGTAACGGTTGGACCCCCCCCAAAAAAAGGCTGTGAAACCTGGGATCATACAGAAGCACCTGTCAATCTAGCTCCTACAGTAACAGACATTGCTTGCCACAAGCTTGTGGTATATGTGGCATCTCCCAATGTTATCACAGCTGAGTAGGTGTCTTTCTTAACCCTCAAATTAATGTTTAGAGGTACACCGGTTATGTTTCGCGCCATACTGACCCAGTGCAATTACAAAGAAACTGAAACAGTCTTGAATTGATCAAATATTTCTTGGCATAGCTTTTATTATTGTAAACTCTCATTATAATAAACTCAAAGATATATTTAATCGTATCATAATGTCTGATTACCCTTTTATTACACACAGAAACCAAAATTGTAATTGACCTTAATATCTGGAGAAATAAATGAATGAAGCTTGATCACTGTGCATAATTTCAAATATGTAAAATAATAATAATAGTTTTCATGAAGTACCAATTAAAAACTATGTCCCAATAAAATGTGGGTATATATGAAACATAATGTGTGTCCAGGATGAGCTATACCCAGTAAATAACATTCTTCAAATAAGTTATTACAGTTATTCTTCAAATAACTCCAGGGTGAGTTATTTGAAGAACACTTGTGTCCAGGATTAATGATACAGTACTCTCAGGTCTCTCTGTAAATGCAAAACACAACTAAGTTCACATTGCACAGGGCAACAGACTTAAGATGTTTAAACAGATAATTTCTGCATTTCACATAGGTAATGTTTGTCTTATTGTCATTGCTTGAAGGGCAAAAGTTGCATCGTGCACATTTTTTGCAAATGCCAGTTGCTGCAGGCAGAGATAAACCAGCTCTTTGAAAATGATGTGTCGATGCAGCTTGCCAGCAAATCACATCAGTACAAAGGACAAATGCATTGTATACGGACACGTCAGCTATATTGTAGAAGAAGACCAGTGGCCAGCGGGCAGTCATGCGTTGACAGGTGTAGGTTGCTGTCAGTTTATCCAGGTTCTCAACTCCACCTTTGGTGGAATTGTAATCCCACATCACCATCTTGTCATCCCGGTTGCATCCTTGTGCATCGTCCTCATCATAACATTTTTTTTTGGGGCAGTATGAAACAGCTGCTGCGCTTTTTGAAGAGCACATACTTGGGTTCTCATTTAGAAGCTCATTTTATCTCACTGTTCCAAGCATGGTCAACTTTCTTTTGAGTAGCTGAGCACCAAGTCTGTAGGATGTGAAGACGTTGTCACACATGACATTATGACCATGGGGTCCTTAAGTCATCTCCAACCCTACTCACATCCCCAGATGCTTTCAGGTGCTTTTCCGGGCAGTTCCCCTGTGTACACTTGCTAAATCCAACTAGCCATGGGATATGCATCGCAGGGTCCCCATACCTAGTGGGCTTATCAGGCAAACACTGTCCAAAAGGGACAGCAGGGACCCCTCCTTTGAAGGGGACAAGACGTACATCCACTGCAACATGCAGTACTGGGTTTAAAGCAAAGGCAACATTTCTACCCATTTATCCCTGATCACAGGTAATTCATCTCATTCATGTTGGCTGGCTGTGGTATCGCAACCATCACAGTGAATCACTTTTCCAGTGACCCAGTAGCTGGAAATATAACCCTACTGGTTTCTGTATTCCACAAACTAGCAGTTGCTTCTTAATTGAATCTGTGCACTCCAACTAACAAAAGTAACCCAATGCATGCATATCAACTTCTTTCCACTTTGCACCAAGTACACACCTGCCTTCCAAGTATTACATTTTCGATTGCTGGTGGTATGGAAAGATCAAATGCCGATGCTATATCATGAACAGCTTAGGCCCATGAACCACTTTGATGACACTGGATTTTGACAGCCTAGCTTGATTCATAAGTGAAAATGCTGCCCATGTAATAAAAGACCAAGGGAAAGCATTTTATTTTCTTCATGCATATAAAGTTACATAATCTGGATAAATACATTCGGTCATATTACATTTGTATGCAAGATCAGTTTAAACACTTAAGGTCAATGGAAACCAGTGTTGGGTTAAATAGACTTGAAACATAATAACTCCAGATAGCGATATAATGATCAAAATGCAGCTAAAAAAATATTGAAAAATTAACGCCAGTAGAACATGAACAGTTGCTTTCAAGAAATTTAGAACAAGAACAACCAAAAAATAAATAAAAATAGAACAGCACTAAGGGTTACACGTCCCATTAAAAATAGTTATAGTTTTACAGCTTGCTAAAATGTTTGCTTTTACCAAATTAATTACTAGTGAAAATGGTATTTATCTAATATTTTGTAACAACGAGGCAGAGAAACCAAGGGGAGTGCCACTTCTACGAGTATGACAGCCAGCTCAGGTTTTTCAGGTCCGCTTCGTGCGGACAACAGGACTGCAGCTGATCACAGACATGCATGTGCAGGAGAGCCCCATGGGGATTGCTGGACTGTGTGGATGCATTGAGATAATGGGTGATGGACAGGAATACATGCTTGCGATTGGGGGAGCGCGCAAGATGGAGCAAAATGTAAGCCTGTCAGAGAGAGGGGCTGGGTGAAGAGTGTGGCTGCATTCACAGAGATCATTCTGCGCAGAACCTGACCAATTTAGCCAATGGGTGCGTTCATGGAGGTCATTCTTAGAAGATCATTGGCTAAATTGGTCAGATTCTGTACAGAATTTGTGCAGAATGATCTCTGTGAACACACCCTGTGAGTTTTGGAGCTGTGGGAGAGAACCTGTTGTTTTTTCAGCTTAGCTTTGTGTGCATTACCTCCCTGTATATTAAACCCTTTTATTTATCCTGTGTTCGTTATTGTTTATTGCATTTATTTTATTGAACAGCTCGTTAAAAATGTAGCCATTTATTGGAGACCAGAATAATGGAATATCAGAATATTGCCTGGATTGCTTCCTTTACGTCCACGTTACAATATAAATTTTAAATTGTGCAGCAACATAATGAATACTAACTTTAAACAACAACCACCAACAACAGTCAGTTGTGCAGTTTTTTGTAATGTGCATTGTAAC
The DNA here is from genome assembly GCF_017654505.1 of Polyodon spathula. Classification (NCBI taxonomy): domain Eukaryota; kingdom Metazoa; phylum Chordata; class Actinopteri; order Acipenseriformes; family Polyodontidae; genus Polyodon; species Polyodon spathula. The sequence goes on from NC_054553.1 coordinate 12,153,179, forward strand.
CAGGTAGGACACATGCATCTCCTTCTCTAAGATTTTTTAAGAATGCCTTGCTGTTTAGCTAACTAATCCACTTTCTTCTGGAAAAACTTGTGTTGTTTAACAACAATGACACATGAGGACGCGGATCATCCTCATCACCAATGTAAGAAACTGAAGTTAACAGAAGATGGTAATAGCAATTTTGTTGTTGTTTCTTTGAGCTGCAAGTCGGATTAGACATGTTTCCGTTTTGCATCCATTAACAACCATTTTCAAAATCACAAATAACTGAACATAAAATGTCACCTATGCTTTATTTAAAGCAGAAGTCTGGTGATAAAACAATACATTATTTACATAATTACTGCTAATGATTTGTATGTAAATGACATTTACATTGAATATATTGAACGTCATATTTTTTTGATTGTTTGGCAACTCATCAGAAACCTTGCCGCAACCCATATTCAGGGTCCTCCACTTTGGGAAACGTTGCTATAGCAGACATGCCCGACTGTGAGAATAATGAAGAGATAGTGAACCTGCTTTGGAAGTTCAGGCTGCTTTGGGAAAAGCCTCATCGTGGGTACATTGATTCAGAGAGCTCACAGGGAATGCTAAATTACACATGAAAAGTCAGAAGGCAGGACATTCATAGTCATTCCTACAGTAAAAACTCAGAGAAGGAAAGCAAAACAACTGCATGTAAACCCAGGTCCTCTGAACTGCACTGTACCACAGCGATCGCTTAATGCAAAATAAAGATCTTCATGGGTCTACCCGGGTCCGATTCTGTTTACTCAGTAATGCCGATTATTGTTAAAGAGGCTCTCTTTCATATCAAAAATCATTGTTCATAACTCCTGTTGCGTGGATTGGCTTCCCCCAGTAGCACATGACATGGCTTGCAGACAGCAGCAGCAGACACGTGACCAATATCAAAGGGGTTGCTTTAGACCCTTCTTATTAGTCAGAGTAATGCATTTGTTTATGAAGGACATGAAAGAAAAACAAATTCCATGAACAAAAGCTCACAGAAAAATGGTGTGGGAATCATTTGTTATTGTGGACAAAGAAGGAAAACAAATTTTACATTTCAGTTCCATTTGCTCTTGTGTTAAGTTTATAATAAAATCACGCATTTACAAGATCGTACTTCCTTCAATTTGATTTTCAAATAATGTATTTATCTTTGTATTTTTTTACGCAAACATATTATACATTTCATTTTACAGTCCTCTGTGTATGTTCGTGATGGAATAAACACTGTCTGTAGTTCAGCCAGATTTCCAGGTTGACTGGATAAAAACCTTGCTTTAATCCTGTATCTAGTCACTGCATATACTAAGCTGGGGAAAGGAAAAGCGCTCCACTGTTTTTTCGGGCCGGGTCGGATCCGGGCTGAATAAGAATTTTACATCGGGGCGGGTAAACAACTGTCAGTTCGTAGTTGGGTCAGGTTGATTAATTTGGACCCGTGAAGACCTCTATTGCAGAGCAGACACAAACTCACAGAACGTACAGCAGCACACTGTTTCACTGTCCCGGGAATTGATCTGGGAACAGTGATTCGCCGCAGCCTTGCAATAAGCAATCAAACAGATGCCCACTGGGAGGCGAGTGGAAGATGTTCAGCACAAGAAAACTGCAGCTGCAGAATATTTATTCAAATCTGAGTCAGACCAGCAGCAAGCAGTCAATACACTGGAAATAGTGGTCTTGTGATTCCACATCATGTCTTGTCACTAAGCTACAAATTTTTCTTCCAATTTTAGGGCCTCTGTAGCCTAAAAATAATTTAGTTAAAACTATAACAAGCAGACTAGTGTTTTGGCTAATCCCTCCATCGGTGCTGTTAATGTTCATCTACCTTATTTTACAACTTATAATTGTGTATGGAGTTATTCATCATCATGACAACAACAACAACAATAATGATAATTATATATTTAGTACTGGGTCATTCCACCCAAGTGGTGAAACCTAAAGTGAGTAAACATTTATGGCCATATTAGCTAATACAAATCTAAACAAATCACTGATATTTTCATACTTGCTGTAAAAAATGCACTTTCCTTACAGAATGAAGCGAACACTGTATTGACTACAGCACGGACGGCCTAAACTCAATCATTTTTTGCCAAAGAAAGAAAGCTGGACACGAATCTGCTACCTTTCATTCCAAGATGACCAGTGAACTTGAGCCTGCCCTCCAGCCCCCACCAGCTCTTCAACTACTGTAACACTAGCATCAAGTACAGAAGGCAGCTGTGTGTGTGTCACTAACAAAATCACCAACTAAACCCATTAACACTTTCTAAGAAAGCTGCTGACAAAGTGGCTGGCTCTTTTAGATCAGTTCCAAGCCCCATTAAACCAAGACTTTTCCCCCCCTCATACTTCTTTTTCAGTTTCTGATTTTGACCTAAAAAAATAAAGCCATAGCGCTACGCTCACAATGGAGGCGAGACTGAATTATAGTCATCACGGTCTGTCCTTGTGCAGTTGAATTACATAGAGCTGATACAACAGCCACCCCAGGATCTCTTTACAGTCAGCAAAGTAACTAAATTACAGCACTGAGCTAATCAACTGTTGTCCTGCTGTAGCAAACCACTCGAGGCCCCTGCAGCTTTACCATTCATAACTTCACCTCATATACCTGGTTTCACTAAATTTGCACTAATCGCACTTAATGCCATCTAAGGTAGTCCAGGACTGGTGCGAAGCGGGTTCTATAAAAGCAGTCGATAGACTGTAACTCTGCCGAATAAGCTAGATACAATAGTCCAGTAATAGTCATGTTCTTTCTGGTATTAATTAGTCTGTGTGCAATTATTCAAAATGCAACATTTTGAATGTTGTCCTGTATTCAACACATTTATCCCTCTGGGAACAGGTTAAAACCTGAAAGTGCATGACATTAATCATGGGGAAACAACACAGGCACAGCTACATGTTTTTCTAACAAACCATTCCCACAAAACACCGTAAATAACCCACGCCCACCGGCTATTAACACAGCAGCAGAGCACTCATTTGTGAGCGCACCTTGGTGTGAAAATACCTTCCAGTTAATTGCCACATAGCTTGCCATCATTCCCTGAAAGAAGTGAAGAGAGGCCAACACATTGACAAGTCACAGTGCAATAGCATACCTGCAGCAAGGAGGTGAAGCCATTGCATTCGTCGAATACTCAACTGTTTATAGTGGCATGTTGATACTGAACCAACTGGAACAGATGAGTCTTAACTGTCGTCTGTTAATGTCAGTTCATGCAGTGTACAAAAGCCAAAGCAGTTTTGGCATTGAAGTTTGGATCGTCCTCTCCCAAGGGGGAGGAGGGGAGTCCCACAGTCTGCAAGTATCTGGAACGATTCCCTGCCAGTTGCAAAATCATTTTACTGAATAATGACAGTCACATTAAGTTCTATTTAATTTTTTTTTTTTTTATTCCGATAGCAGTTCAGCAGTCCGGCAATACAGAAAGCTTTCTTTTGCCAAACTGCATATTTCAAAAACTTGAGGATTAAATTTTAGATGCTCTACAAGTTCAGCAAACAGATTGTAAGCCCAAGGGTGATCATAATGCTAAGGGAAGCAAACAGGCAAGAGCTTTTTGGACACGTTTTACAAGCCTAAATGCACTCGAGTTCACCAATTAGGTTACCGTAAGACCTCTGCATGTGAAGCTGTTGTGTTATATTCCAGCTTGTGTCCCTGCTGACTAATAAAACAGGAAAGAACTCTGCAACCCTGCAATCATAGCCGTGCGTGCATGACCCTAAATGAAGGCATGACGTACAGCACTGTTGTTGGTTTGTAGTTCAGTCATGTGGCCTGACGAGTTGGACTGACCATTGGAGTGAACTGGAGATACAGCACAGACAGTAAAGTTGTACCAGGAAACAGCAGCTTTCATATTTTGGGAACCAATCCTTTACCCCTACACAGGCGCTACTGTTTCTACCTGCAGCAGTAGCTGGTGGTTACAGATGCCTAGTCTGTACTAAAGTGCACAAATTGACAAACAAGCGACCTCCTTTTTGGAAACACTTATGTATTTTTTTGTTTTTTCTTTGTTTTTTTAAATAAACATTTTTTTAAATAAACATTTTAATTATGTCTTTAACTCCAGGGTCGTACTTACATACTGTCTCTATCAGTCACTGTCTAACAATACGTCTGTGCAGTGCACTATTGAATTGACCCACCTTTTAAAACTAGTATGAATTTGCTTGCAGGATGCCAACTCCGACTAAACAGGATCAGAAAGAAATTATTACATTTTTTTTTTTTTTTTTTTTTTTAATACGCTATAGAAAACCGCTACTAATATATTATTAATAATAATGTATTGCAAATGATGCATGGACATTTTAGCTGGCTCATAAATGACCTGTTTATTTAAAACTAAGTTTCAGGAATACAATCATTTAAAGGGCAAACTAACCTGTTCGTTTTAAGTTCACGATGAATAACCTACAGTAACCTCGAAGCTCGAGTTTAGGAAGTCTGGGTTTTAATGAAATGTTCTGCCCACAGTTTCTCTTCTCGGTTCATGTTCTGCAGTTCAGCGGTAGGATAGGGGATACTCCCTAAACACAATCTGTGCTTGAAACTATAAACAAAAAAAAAACAAAAAATACCGCAATCTCCAAAACAGACATGCAATCACTGTGCGCTATACTAGGATCGGACGGAATAGAATTAAGGGCTCACCATCGTACAAATCGAGGCGATTTTTCGGACTGTCATCAGTATTTCCATCCGTCTGCCGCCATGTTCGACCGAACCACAAACCAAACTGTAACTGACAGCCGCAGCGGCCGGAGTTCCGGGTAATCCTGTCCACCCAGCCCAGGGTTTCCTATAGGGTGTTACGGGGAAACATAGCCGACAAAACATACGGCAGTTAATAGGGCATTTTCCAAAGGACGGCCATCTTGTATTGAAAACGAGGTTAACACTCACATTCCCACAGCTGTCGTGTTTTCAGTAAGGGAGGTATCAACCTGTATGTATTGGCTAGTCTTAGCTTGTTTAACCATGGAATGTGGGCTGCAATTCTAAGTTTTTTAAACTAGAATTTCAAGTAGTTTAGCCATAGAGCTGAAGTTTAAATGTGTAGCCCTAAGGTTTTACATTCTGACCTTGGGACAGGTTAAACATACAGTACTACTATGACAATAGAGAATGCATACAAGTTAAGGGACAGGGGTATTGGGTATCAGGCATCTTGAGAAATACCCTCACAGCTCTCTCAAGCATAGACTATACAGAACCATACATGTCTATACAGAACCATACATACAACCACAATTAGGCATTCTGATTGAAATATTGGGAACTCTAAGCTGAGGAAACCCAGAGCCCCTATGTTGCTTGGAACTTGGCTTCAGGAGACCAGGCACACCAGAGGAGACTTGGGGGTTTAATGCAACAAAGTTGCCTCAAACTAGGTCTCCAGGTCTCCCGGAACCAGATTTCAAGCCACTGTTCCTGAAAAAGTGGCTTTGTGTTCCCTCAACTTAACAGAGTGATTTTTAAAGAGTTTTAAAACCACATACAGGTTACTAAATTACATTTGTAAATCACACATAAATCCCAAATTTGTCAAGTAAAAAATCAGTTTGTGTGCTGAAGGTGACATGGACTCACTGTAGCTATGCCATTAGACAGACATTGGCAGACAGATCTATATTTGTTAAATCGATATATAAAAACAAACAAAGAGCATAAATGCATTCAATACAAAAGGGGTACTAATAGAAAGGTTGCAAGTGCTAATACATGAATTTTCAAACTCTGGTTGTCCCTCCTTTAATGTGACTCATGAAAATGGCTTATTTCTATTAATGAAGAATCAATACATTTAAATTGGTGGTTATGAAATGTAAGATCATTGTCAGACAACTTTGTTGAAATGAGGAAACAACATGTTTGAAAAATGTTCAAGCATTTATTTATTTATTTATTTATTAAATCAAGTTGCTGTATTATTATTATTATTATTATTATTATTATTATTATTATTATTATTATTTTATTATTATTATTATTATTATTATTATTATTATTATTATTATTATATAGAGCAAAAAAAATTCCAACTTAAATATAGAACAAAAACGACCGCTCATAACGAGGAACATTTAAAAGCTATCAATCACAGACTTATATATTTTGGTCTGATGGCTGTAGTAATATATATATATATATATATACACACACACACACACACACACACATATACACACCATACACTGTCGAGTTTGTTGTACAATTCTATAACGGATTGTTTTAGGCTACATACTTATGTATGTAAAGCCCATTCTTGCTATATAAAAGTTATCCCAAATGAGAAAAAGTTTTCATCATAGAATAGTTCTCTGGTTTCTGCAGTGAGACCCATTCCCTGCAGCGATTGGCCAGTATGCGGTGTACGGGATCGGCTTTCATTGAATCTGGGTGAAAAAAAAAATCACTCCTGCACTTCAGCGCTGAGTTTTAAACCGAGAGCGATCGTTGAAAGGATCTCACTCGTTAAACGCGGCTAATAAAAGCACAAAACGCAGAACAAGTTTAGATGGTCTTCGGGTGAATGGGAAGGAACAGAACATATTTACGGATTATAATCGTGGATGAACTGATGTTGTCTAAATGCGTCTCCTCGTCAATGATCAGAACACAATGTCCAGCTATTCTAGCAACTTTCTGCTAGTTCCTATCCCAGAGTATCCAGTGCTGGACTGCGTACCCAACAAAAATGTCAAGATTGTTGTTTTGGGTGCAAGCAGTGTTGGAAAAACAGGTACGTTTTTCTATTGTCTTAACTGTGAGCAAATGATTTGAATACTAATTTAAAGGAGTGTTCTAGTTTCAGATGACATAGTTGTTTGTAGAAGTCTATCCCGTCCACACCCCAACACATCTGGTCCGCAATAATGAAGTTTCATATCAAAATGGAGGAGTGGGTTGTTTTTTCATGCATCTATAAACATGTTAGTGCACAATGCTATATATAATAAGATGTATCCCAATTTGTTTTAAATGAGAAGTCTAAAAAGTTTGTATTTAAAATAACAAAAATTGTATTGTTTGTTTTCCATAATCATATACACTGTGTTAGTCTAAGTGTTTTGTTGAGTAGTCTGTTGAATAATACTGGCTTAATACCTAAGCAGTTCAAAATGGAAAAAAAAGTGAGCTATTAAAGAGCTAAATCGAATACATACAACCTAATACATAGAACCCTGTGATTGATGGGAAACAGCACCCCCTATGTGCCACAGTGAAAGTTGCACATCATGTGGCAAACTGCAACGTTGAACCATATTCAGTGCTCTACCTTTTCTCCAGTATCTACTACCCAGTATATTTTTTATAGCAGTCGTTGAAAAAATAATGTACTTTTTAATGTTCCTTATAATGAATGTATGTTTTCCTTTCACATGCAGCTCTAATTGTGAGATTTCTTACCAAACGATTCATAGGAGACTATGAAGCAAATACCGGTATGTGCTCTCTGTTTATTATTCCAAACAGTATGCATAGATTTACATTTTACAGAGGTTATGTGATCGTAGCATTTTCAGTGATTGGCTGAAAATTTGACTACAGTTATAATTGGTTTGAGTCATATTTGACACACATTATGTGATTTTCAGAGGTCAGGATGCTGATGTAGACTATGAAGCATATGGAGTTCCACAGGGTTCTGTTCTGGGTCTGATACTCTTTAGCATCTATATGCTGCCACTGGGATTGTTGATACATCGACACAGGATGTGTTCCCATTCCTATTCTGACGATACCCAGCTGTATATATGTGAGGGCAGGGACGATAGTGCTACAAATTACTCCTCTGCCTTAGCTGCCTGTCTAGTGGACATTTGACATGGATGAACTCCAACTTTCTTCAGCTAAATGTAAGCAAAAAAAGCAGCTTGCCAATTTGGATATTTTTGTGCTTAATGTGGCTGACTGAAAAATAATACCTTCATCTTATGCAAAGAGCTTGGGAGTCACCCTGGACATAGAAGTCTGTGTGGTCTGGTTCAAATCCCAGCTCAGCCACTGACTCATCGTGTGACCTTGAACAAGTCACTCAACCTCCTTGTGCTCTGTCTTTTGGTTGAGATGTTGTTGTAAGTGACCCTGCAGCTGACGTATAGTTCACACAATCTAGTCTTGTATCTTGTAAAGTGCTTTGTGATGGTGGTCCACTATGAAAGGCGCTATATAAAAATAAACATTATTATTTATTATTATATGGTTGCAGACTGGAGTAGCATATCTGTCTTGTGGTTAGGTCTGCCTTTTATTATGTCTGCCCCATCTTAAACCAAATGGATGCAGAGATTCTGTGTCATGCTTTTATAACCTCTAAGCTTGACTATTGTAATGGTCTATATGCCAGACTGCCTGCTAAGCTTATTTATAGTCTCCAAACTAGTGCAAAACACACTAAGATATGAAATGTTTTTTTGTTTTTTTTATGTATTGGTGTAAAGCACTATAGTCTTTTATGGTGTGAAGGGCACTATATAAATACAGTTTGATTTGATAAAATAAAAAATAAAAAAAAACTGTTTTGCATGGTATTTGAAGATTCAAACCACCTTATTATTAATCCCAAACTACAATATGGAAAAAAAATCTATTATAATATTACAAAAATGAAGACTATTCAAGTCTCTGAATTATATTCCTGAGTTGTTTTGTTCTAGCTTTGTTAAAAAAAATAAAAAAAAATAAAGTGTATTATGCTTTGAATATAAACATCATACATAATATACACTATGCATCTGACAGTTCTACACGAGTGCATTTGTAATAGTTTTACTGTACAATAAATACAGGACTTTCTGTGATGCAGTAGGCTAATTCACTGGCCTCTCATGTCATTCGTCCGACCAGTGAACACATGTCCACATCACATACCAGCACACAATGCAGCACCATTGGCAATCTGCTTGAGAGAGGCCCAGGGCTTAAATGACAGGAGGTGCACAGGAGTTAATTAGGCACTCAATAGCCCATAAATTCAGTTGAGCCTAATTAAACCCACAGTAAAATTTGGAATAGCTCAGACTATGCTGAGTCGTATTATCATGACTATAGCCAGTGCTGTCCATCAAATCTTAATGAACACTAAATGTATAACAAGTAAAAAAAAAAAAAAAAAACATGTTAAAGAAGACTATTCAGGAATACTAAGATATTTAATAAGGGGTCAAAATAACGCCCCAGGTGTGGTGATTCATCTGTCCAGTACTTGTTAGTGGGTATATTGTTTTCCTGGGTGGGCCTGTTTAACTATTGTTTATATTCTTTTAGGAGCCCTGTATTCAAGAAAAATCAACATAGATGGAGAGCAGGTGTCTTTACAAGTGCAAGACACTCCCTGTGTCTCACTTCAGGTAAACCCATCAATTTAAAATAACCGATCGCTTTGCAGGGCTATTCCCTACAGTTGCATTTGAATTATGGTTCTGCTATCCGTGTAGCAGCTTTTAAAGGCACCAAATAACAAACGTCTATGATAACCGTGTGCATTTATTTAAAGCTACAGTAACACTGCATAAAAACATGGTATAAGGATAGTGCCAGTATAATTAAAAATAGATAGACAGTGTCTGTGTATCAAGAATGTGATATTTGCTGACTTCTTTGGTTGTACGTTGTGGAACAACAACAAAAAACTTCTACCTTACTGTCAGATAGGTGACAATTTGCATGTAATGCAGGAACATCCTTCAGTGAGAAATGTGTGGTCCGGGGTGGGCTTCATTCACTGTGGTCTGCTAGGGGTGCAGTGCCTGCAACTCCATCCCTTCCCCCGCTTACTGTTATCAGTCTTGGTAACACTTTAAAATTCAGGCCGTAAATTCATAATGAATTTCGACTGAATCCCACAGGAATAACTCCTGAATATGTCATGCACTTCCTCTGAGTTCTGAAGTCATTCATTTTGAATTCAGCCCTGTTAATTCATGTGGGTTTAATTACCCATAATTCATTCCATGTTCCTTTGTAACACATGCTGTTGATCACACCTATAAGTCATGCAGTCATGCATGAATAAACACTTCTTACAATCCCCAGGTGGGTGAGGAAGAGGGTATGATTTAGTGAAGAATAAGCAGTGAATTCATTAGGAGCGGATGGAGGGGAAAGGGGAACCTAACTGTTGTTAATTCATGATGAATTAACAGAACTCAATATAATCGAGTTTAGGTTGTGTAGCTTTATACTACACACATTCCAAAGCATATTTCTTTTTTGTATTTCAATGGCCAAGAAGCCTTTTGTAAGCATGTCACAATAATGGCTTCTCTGAGTTCAAGCTCCCCACAGCAACATACTGTTTCTTTATGGGTTACCCAGGAGTAAAGAAAACTCGGGCCTCTGTTCTTATGGTATCATAGTTAGGTTTGCTGGTTGTTTGTTTATTTTATTATTATATATATATATATATATATATATATATATATATATATATATATATATATATAAATGAGGCTTTGTCTGGTCTAGTGGGTCCCATTTTGGAATTTGCTTGGTAATTGGAATATTGTGTGATGGTAATTCAAATGGAAGAGGGTTAAAAACAGAGGTGATTATGGTAATGATGGATTTGAGGACACTGTATTTTGTTTAATTGACTTCATATCTTCAGCATGCCATGTTATAACAAACAGCAGCAGTCTTGGTGTAATAACCCATCCTGGTTCCCTTGGTTTAAAATATCTCCACAGGCTAGAAAAGTTCCATGTCATTTTAACAAAGGCCAGTCTGTATTTTGAGTTACTGTGGACTCTAGAGGTGGTAAATCATGTATCAATGATACACAAATGCATTTGGTAAGTTATAAAAAGAGATGAAAGTTTTGTTATGATGGCTCATCTTAACCATCATTCCCAATATAAACGTGTTTGATGCTAAAGGTGAAATATTTAGGAAATGAAACGAAAATGTGCACCTGTTAATACTTTCAAAATGACCTGCACCATACTGTACATATACTGGCCACGGTTTCTATTATTTCATTTTACTGGTGTGAGAATTCAGTTTCTACAGATGACATCAACATTTGTATGACATCTGCATGCGGTCAATTTCTACTATGACGTGATTATGGTGGTCCCATGGGCTAAGATGATCTAATCCTTTTCATTTCAATGCTGAAATATGCTTTCTTCCTGATATCTAATGTATCTCTGTACTGTGCTATAAGTCACATGGTCACAGTTAGGCCATTGGATCCGTTCACAGCACAGGAAGTGATTGGATACCAGGAAACAACCACAACTTTAAACTATCAAATTATTTTAAAATACTGACAACGTCAATGGTTCCTTTTTTTTTGTTGAAGATCATGTGGTTTGTAGACCAGTTCTGCATGTACCCAATTCAGCTGGGTATATTCAGTTGATCTATTGTCTATTGAACAGTTCCTTTTCTTACATTACAACAGGAGGATACCGAAGTCCTCAGTTGCCAGGAACAAATCAACCGCGCCATCTACTGGGCTGATGGCTATGTCTTTGTCTACTCCATCACGGACCACAGCAGCTACAGAACAATCAAACCACTCTACCAGCACGTACGCAAGATCCACCCCAGCGGCAACATACCCATCATCTTAGTGGGCAACAAAACAGACCTGCTGCGGGCACGGCAAGTGGCCACCAACGAGGGGGCCCGGCTAGCCAACGAACTGGGGGGCGCGCACTTTGAGGCGTCCGCCAGGGAGAACTACGACGGCGTGTCGGACGCCTTCCATCACATGTGCCTGGAGGTGAGTCGGGCCATTGGCAGCAGCAACGGAGAGAAGAGGAGAGGGCTGCACCTGGTCAGGCCCAAATCACCCAACATGCAGGATCTTAAAAGACGCTTCAGGCAAGTCCTGTCCTCCAAAGCGAAATCATCCAACACCTCACTTTGACCAACTCTTCCCTCTTTTAGGAACTACAACTCATAGAGCACTTTTTGAAGATTTGATGGATTTTTGGATGTAGGGGCCGTAATGGAGTAATCAAATACATTGTCATTTGGAATTACCTAACATAGATATTGTGTAGCCATTGTTGACCAGGATTGTTTCATGGTGACTCATAGCAAAGACTGGTTGTGAAACTAATTGGTCTGGCGATGAAAATGCATATGATTTGTCGGTGGTGCCATATACCATATGTATGGCTTGGAAATGGTAGACCTTGTTGAACAACGAATAAAACATGTTTTGAAAAGGATATAAATAATTGTGTTATTTTCTGAGGTACTGCTGCATTGGCTTTTAAGTGCACGCAAACCCTGTAGTGAAAGTGCTCACAAATTAGAACTGTTTTCAATGTCAGAAGTCTATTAAAGCCTCACGTTTCTAGTTTAAAGAAGGCAGATTGGATGATGTTTTCCGTAGTTTCCATAAGCTGTTAAGCAGTGCTTTAACTGAACCTAAGATTTACTGAAGTAAATAATTTTGTTGAAAAGCAGAACTTTGCCTGTGTTTTTATAGAAATATATTTGGAATTATTACCTGTGATTCATTTGAGAGAATGAAAAAATATCAACAGGGATCCTGGGAATCTGTGTGATCTGCAATCAGTTAGACAGTTTTTAGTTAAAGTGGAAAATACCACTAACAATATGCTGCTTTAAGGTTGTTGGGGTTTTTTTGGCAAAAAAACCCAAAACCCTACAATCATCAACACCAGTTAGTTAGCTATTCTACTGCCGACCGTGAATGGGAGTTCCTAGAGGGCAGCTCACAATTGGTTGAGCACCACTCGTGTGTGGGGTGGGGGGTGGGGGTCCTCAGCTCACCAGGCAACAGCGACCCCTGTAGACTGGCCTGGTTCCTGTGGGCCTGCCTGTAAGTTGCCCAGAGCTGCGTGGTCCTCCGACGCTGTAGCTCTGAGGTGGCTGCATGGCGGGCCTGCAGAGTGAAAAGAAGCGGACGGCTGAATGCGCATGTTTCGGAGGACATGTGTGTCTGTCTTAGTCCCTCCCGAGTCAGTGCGGGGGTGGCAGCTGTGAGCCGGGTGAAATAATCAATAATTGGGCTTTTCAAATTGGGGAGAAAAAATAAGAAAAATAATTGCCGATACCAAATTTAAAAAATAAAAAAAAAACACTGTACAGGTGGTTGTTTCTGGTATACCCACATCCACTGTATACACTGTAAAATAAATGTGTGCCATACAGACAGAGGGGCAGCCCAAGTTTAATCACAATTGGATAGGCACATCTCTAGATAAAAAAATGGAAGAGTGGCAAACAGACAAAGAAGTTCAGACACCTCCTCATACCCCCTCGATTACAATACTTTCAATAACGTGTGGTTAAGAATGTCCAAAATAAAGTTTAGTCAAAACTGGATAAGAAGTTCTCTAGAATGTAAAACTAAAGTACAGGTACCTCTAATGTATGAGGTGACAGAAACGTTTTAAGACTGCTTTGTGTGCATTGCTTTTGGAACTGAGTGGCAGTTGCGAATGTACATACTGTATATGTAAACAGACAGGCAGAGTATTGAGTTTGTCTGTGAGAATGGCTGTAGTATTACATAGTTTACAAGTAACTGCACGTTACTGTATAATGTCAGATATATAATGCCATGTCAGCACTTTATATGTTCCTGTGAGAGGGTGTGTGGGAGATTCGCTGATTTACACGGGAGTTAGAAATGTCGTTGAGACACCACCCCAGCACACAGGATTTATTATTAACACGGTGTGTAATTATTTGACACTCTCAGGGTTGCTACCAGCAATGGAAAAACAAACACATAAATAAAACTACAAAAAAAAGTGCTGTGTATAGCAGGGTCTCACAGCCTCCGCTAGTCTGCGAGGCACGATGTACAAGGACACTATTCTGCTCCCGCAGTACACTTTTATGGGGTTGCCAAGATCCCTGAGATCAAATAAGTAACTTCCCAGGGATTGTATTTTTACCAGTATGGGAACGTAAGCTTTATCAGGCACCGGCAGATTCTTTCTTTCTTTTTCCTGGTCCATAGCTTTCTGTTTATTCCAGTTCTACAACCAGAGCTTCTGCTGGATGGTATCTTGCTATGGGCCACCCAGAACAGATGAGAGTCCCCCCAAGACCCACCCCTCAACCAATCAAAGGTCTGAGCAACACACCCTCGCTTAACCTTTGTGTCAACGCCATGATTAACAGGCGGGTCAAAATAGGGCTTCCGACCCTCCAATGCAGGATCACGCATGCGCCTGATAGTCAGCACATATCTCCCCCGTCACAGTTCCCTTTGTCCCCACCCTGTCCCCTCGCAGGATCACGCATGCACCCTTCTAGCCAGCACATATCTCCCCATCACAGTTCCATTTGTTCACCCAACACTATACTCTTGAAAACAGATCATAGAACTTTAGTGAAACAAATGTGTTATTTGGCACCAAATTGCAACACATGGCAGCCAAACATTTATCTTAACCAGGTAAGCTTTTTTTCCCCCAAACGTCCAACCAACAGCAGATCTCTTCCTCCAGCCTGCCCAGTACATACTATAGAAGCAATGTGCTGTTAATAGTATCTTGTTCAACTAGAAATGATATTCAGAAATGATATCCATATGACAAAACAAAACTATGGATTTTGTGCATAATGTACTAAAATGTGCTAAAAATAAAATCGTCCGTGGGCTAGGTGTCCTGTTTGGGTAAGTGCTTGTATATTTTTTAACATATTGCCGACTCTTATGACAATTTTAATCATGCTCTCCAGGAGAAAAAAAAAATCTTGTAAGGGTCGCAGTTTACCCAGATCATGCTCCCTCCTGCAACAACAGAGGTTTTCTGTTCCCACAATACACCTCTCATTTCAATCACAGCAGCAGCACTGTTACAGAGTGAGAAATCCTCTTACTTTCCTGGTGAAAGCTCCTGACTAAAATCAGAATAAAAATAATCTCGTAATTGATTTACCTATGTCTGAATAAAAATATCAAAACAAGATTATTTTCAAAAATATATTGCTGGCATATGGATGACACAGGATACAGCGAAAGTAAAGTAATGCATTTCTTGTAAACACTGCATGGGGTTCTGGATCCCTTTAATCATGCTGTGTAGCTGATAAATGTGATTCATATGTATTAATAACCACAGGGATATCATCGAGAGTTTGTCCCCATTGACTCCCATTATATTCTGAGTGTTTTCATGAGGTGCTAATAAGCACAGTTTTACAAGAGTAACAGGAGTAATGTTAAGCAGGTTTGACTGGGTTAGTGTTTTACACCATTGGTACTGCTGTTGCGGTAGTGGTTATTGTTCTCAATGTATTGGATAAGACACCTCCAGATTAACATTTGGTCCTTCTCAGCAAGATCATCGCTGTTATGACTTCAGAGTGACTGCTCAGCTGTTTCCTTAATGAACTGCATGGGAGTTTTAAAAGAGAAGGGGTCGGGTTTCTGTGCACATTTAACATTACTATGTGTGGGGGCTGTTAACTGTTTCTCAGAATACATATTTTCTGTTTTCTGTTTCTTAAGTTTTAAAAAGTGTCAGGCACTATATTTTTGAGAAGAGGATGTCTACTGAATGCTATCTATAGCACTATCTGTGGTCAGTCTGTGGTTCTAAATGTTCCCAGGTTCCAGTCTCAGTTATTATACAAAATTAACCAATAGTAGACTAAAATGCATTTTATATCCGAATTTCCCTCCATCTCTTCAATGTCATATGAATGTTTTGCTTGAAGATTGTGTTTTGTGGCCTGGCTCAGCCGACAGCCAACTTGAACATTTTCAACCAGTTTTGTTCAATTAATTTAATTTCCAGGGTGTGTACATCCTGGCTCAGGGCTAAGGATTTGTGTTTCAATGTAAAGCTGCTCTTCTGCTTAAAACTGAGACATCCAGCTTGGAGTTTTAAGATTAAAGTGGCTTCTTTTTAATTGATTCTATTCTGAGTCCATGTCCTATAAGTCATATGTCCATAATATGATATGGAATTATATATCTCAAAGCATTCAGTAAAGCAAATAAATTTGAAATAGGCTGTATGGATTTTAGAAGTTTAACGATTAACTTTCTGACTGGGAAATGTTCTCACTGTTTTGGTATAGCACAGCTAGTGCATTGAAATAGTGGTTGACATCTACTTCGTTGCTTTGATCAAAGTAGAACGTGTGGTTATTCGATTTCAAACACGTTCTAAATATATGTCAGACCATGCCTGAATACATTTGTTTTTAACCCCTATGGCCTGCTATAGATCCGCTTCCATAGTAACATGATCAGCGTCTGACACCTGCTGGTGAACAGATGTATTTCAACTATAATTTCTGAAACCCAGTTTCTGGCAACACAGCGCCTTCTAGTGTGCAAAATACATAATTGCTGGGTAAACAAATGGTACATTGAATTATAGGTAGGGCTTCTGTTTATTGGGTTTTATTTCTATTTTTCTGTGCTTATTTTGAGATATTTTCGAGTTTTATGTAAATTGTTTTTTTCGGGGCTTTCGTTTTTGATATACTGTATGAAATTAGTGTTTTCGGTTACTTTTCAAAATGCTTGAGAGTTTTTTTTGTGTTATAATATGTATAGTAGTAACTATACATAATCTGTATCGACAGTACTTGCACACTTAAGTACCTTCTTTCCTTTGCTGTCTTCCACAAAAAATCCCGATGGTCACCGGCACATTCTTCTGGGGTTTTTGTGTGTAGGCATTTTTGTACATTTCGCCACAACTCTACTTTAAATCCTCTGTATCTTAACTGTAATACAGCTTTAAATCCTGTTAACAAGCCTCCACGCTGATTGTAATCTTGTTTAAATCTCGCAAGAGGAGTCTGAATATGAATATGAAAGAATGTGGTATTACTCAGTAATTGGGGTGGGTTTAAAGAATTCAGAACGACTCAATGATAGATACAAGTCAGGAAGGCAGGACATTGCCCAGCAGCACTGGGAAATGTATTTATTATTATTTTTGTATTAAGTGGGAAAAGGGTATAGTCAACGTAAATCGACGTAAACCATTTCCACAGTTTTTCTGGTGCTTTCCGGTGTTTATTGGCTATCCACCAATTTATTTATTTTGTTTCTGGGGTGTTTTATCGGGTTTTATTGGTTAAAACCGAAAATCAGAAACCCTAATTACAGGGTAATACATAAGAACATAAGAAAGTTTACAAACGAGAGGAGGCCATTCGGCCCATCTTGCTCGTTTGGTTGTTAGTAGCTTATTGATCCCAAAATCTCATCAAGCAGCTTCTTGAAGGATCCCAGGGTGTCAGCTTCAACAACATTACTGGGGAGTTGATTCCAGACCCTCACGATTCTCTGTGTAAAAAAGTGCCTCCTATTTTCTGTTCTGTTCTTTGTCTAATCTCCATTTGTGACCCCTGGTCCTTGTTTCTTTTTTCAGGTCGAAAAAGTCACTTGGGTTGACATTGTCAACACCTTTTAGAATTTTGAATACTTGAATTAGGTTGCCGCATAGTCTTCTTTGTTCAAGACTGAACAGATTCAATTCTTTAGCCTGTCAGCATATGACATGCCTTTTAAACCCAGAATAATTCTGGTCGCTCTTCTTTGCACTCTTTCTAGAGCAGCAATATATTTTTTTATAGCGAAGTGACCAGAACTGAACACAATCCTCACTAACACAGACTCAATGTTGGAGTAATTGCAATTAGAATCACTTAAAATGTGCAAACAGCGTAAAAAGGCAAGGAAGCAGTAAAAAACAAAACAAAACAACAACAAAAAAAACAAAGCAAGTGACATTTGAAGCTACTGTCTCTTTAAAGGCTTTTTACTGCATCTTACTCACATCGGAGAATTCAAAATGAAGGAGGCATTTCCATGGGTGTTAGAGGCCCCTGTCAAACTTGAAGAGTTGCAAAGCTGATTATATTTCCTTAAATATTGCCATGCAGGGAAATGTTGGCATTTAAATATGCCTGAGAGCTACAGAATAAAAATAGTTTTTAAAAATCAAGTATGGGATAACCAAGGCTTTAAAACCCATTTCTTATTTTTAGAAATTTTAAGAAATGTGTCATTTATGCCACTCTTCAATGTTAGTACATGGAAAATCATGCATGAAAATATGTGGCTTTGAGTCATTTCATCTGGGGTAAAACGCTGTGTAGTTTTGTTTGGAAATGAGGTATTTCTACAGGATTTTGTTTTTAATTTAAAGATGACCCAGCTACTTTCACTGAGAATTTTTTAGCATATTTAAATGTTGACTCGTTCTACATGCTGCCGTTAGTGCTATCAGTAAAGCAGGAAGTGGGCTCATTTTGCCTAGACTGGATTCAAGATGATCTCCCTGGGGTTAGAAACAGAGCTGAGCAGATTTATTTGCCCTCAAAGGGACAGTTTGTACAGTTCAATTTCTCTAATCTGTGATTCCTTGTATGGTTACTTCTGTTCATCTGTGTTACGCATTTTAAAACTAGATTTTACTCATTATAACCCCGTGAATGGGATATAGTGGAGGCATTTATATGTAACAATGTATGCCACACTCTACTTTTTTTCCATATATACTGATGATATGTCATGGCCATCAAGTTTTTCCTCATACTGAGGAGACTTTCCAGCCATGGTGGGTGTTGTAGTTTATTGGCAAACATTGGTATAGAGTGTATTTGTATTGTATTTTCCTGGTTCTTCTGTGTCCTCTAGTTCTACAGTTTAATTTGAATGGATTTTACATTTTAAATAAGTCTTTTGGGAGCTTTACCAGAACCTTTATTTTTAACGTGCGCTTCCTCTCACAGTTCCGTTAGTGAGCGCACCTCAATCCTGACTTAAACTTTCAGTCATGGGACGAATGGTTCTGTGATGTGGACTAAGTTGTTCTGAGAATATTTATCATTTATGTGCTGTATTTTTTAAATTAATTAGATTGACAACGAGAAACTACTAATGCAAGGTTGTCAAAAGTATGACTCAAAAGTATGACTGAAAAGTCTATTTTGAGATATTTAAGGAGAACGAAAAGATGGCAAATCTGTAGTTTTAGGAGCAAGCACAGTCAAAATGTACCATACTGATACTGTGTTTTAAACTACTAAAGCAGTGTTTGAGTAGTGTCATCTTTTTCGTAATTTAAACTTTTGTATGGCTCTGTACAAACTTTCTGGAAGTCTGTAAGACTCTTTTAGACAAAAGGTTGGAGAGCTCTGTACTAATGTATAGGCTGTTTAAAACTTTTAGTTATTACAATGCAAAAAATCTATATTGAAAAAAAAAACGTTCCTGTTAATATTAATTTCTATTTAAATAAAAAAAAAAAAAAAATGAAACCTAAAAAGAGCATAAAAGTTATATACATACAGTGCCTATAGAAAGTCTACACCACCTTTCAACATTTTCACCTTTTGTTGCCTTATAGCCTGGAATTAAAATACATTAAAAAAAAAAAAAAAATCCATTTATCTACACATCCTACCCCTAACTTCCAAGTGAAAAAAAATATTCTAGAAATTTGTAGAAAATTATTTAAAAATAAAAAATGAAATAGCTTGGTTGGATAAGTGTCCACCCCCCCTTGTAATAGCAATCCTAAATTAGCTCAGGTGTAACCAATCACCTTCAAAATCACACACCAAGTTAAGTGGCCTCCATCTGTTTTAAATTGTAGTGATTCATGTGATTTCAGGATAAATTCGCCAGTTCCTGTAGGTTCCCTCTGCTGGGTAGTGCATTTCAAAGCAAAGACTCAACCATGAGCACCCAAGCGGTTTCAAAAGAACTCTAGGACAAAGTTGTTGAAAGGCACAAATCAGGGGATGGGTATAAAAAAGTATCAAAGGCCTTGAATATCCCTTGGAGCATGGTCAAGACGATTTTTAAGAAGTGGAAGGTGTATGGCACCACCAAGACCCTGCCTAGATCAGGCCGTCCCTCCAAACTGGATGACCGAGTGTTGAAACATTTTATTTAGATATAAATTAATTTTTGGTCTTAGAATACAACTCACAGAATGAGTTAAAAATTAAGTCAGATTCTGGCTAAATTCCTACTTAGACAGTAATTTGATAAAGATATTTCTGGTTACTTTGTCCTTGCTAGGACAACGCTGACCTCCACGACATTTTGAAATAGGTGTTGGCTTCTCCTTTGATGTACAGTTCTAACATGAACGGCATTTGCCATTTAGGGTGGATCATTGTTTTTATGTTAAACAACTTTACAAACTAGAAATAAAACATGTTTTCTTAGGAAATTACAGTTGATTTTATGAGGGTTATAAAAACTGGCAACTGCAAAGATAAACTGGATTGAACCAGATGCTTTGAAGCCAGGGTTAAGACAAATGGGTAATCAACCAAGTGATAAGAGATCTGTCTCTTTTTCTGATTGGTTTAAGGAAAAATCATGATGTCACTGAGAGACTGCATTTAAACTGAGAATACTGAAATGTTCTTTGTATTGCTCTGATCCATGCTTCGAAAGAGGATACCTGCAAACTCTAGATGTGCAAAGTTGGTAGAGACCTATCCCAACAGACTCACAGCTGTAGTTGCTGCCAAAGGTGTTTCCACCAATTATTAACTCAGGGGGGTGGAGACTTATCCAATTACGATCTTTCAGTTTCGTGTTTTTAATATATTATTTTTTTCTCAATAAAACCTTTTTTTCCCTTTAACAGTGTGGAATATGGTGTGTAGATAAGAGGAAAAAAATCCTCATTTAAATGCATGAACCTCTGTGAAAAAAGTTCAAGGGGGTGTAGACTTTCTATAGGCACTGTATATGTATGTACCTTTTCTCATTTATCTGTACTATCAAAACAAAAATGTGTAATATCTGAAAAACAGCATTTCTGTACATATACAAATACATGTAGATATATAATTTTCACATGAGTAAGCTACATTCTGCTCTGCCCCCCATGTCTATGGTTAATAATTAGAAATGGATTTTAGGCTCGAATGACAATATGTTGGTGCTGACACAGCAGATACTTTCATGTTGTGTTGAGTCCATCTCAGAATCCACAACGCCTTCTAACATTGTAGCCAGTGCCACTTTTCATGAGCTAAAAAAAAGTGCCATTCCCCCTGCCAATAAATACAGCCTTTCATTATTTTTGGACACAATGATTTGTTTTTGTGTTCAAGTACCATCAGGCAGATAATGGCACATTTTTATCTTTAACCAAACTAAAACAAACAGAAATGGCAACAGGCATTTATTTATCAGTGTTTCGTGTCGTAGCTGGCACTGTTTTATTTCACATTGCTCTTTCTATTCTAGTTCAAGTTCCCATAATCAGAGGCAGAGCCCATTCCCACAGTGTCTGAAGTGGAGCAGGTCTCTCTGTTTCAATCTGTAAATCATTAGGCGACTTGTTTATTGTTATTTAGTAACTTCTCTGTTTTCTCAATCGCAAATGCATTATTTAAGTCTCACAATGCATTGTAAATATAATTACAGTTAGTTTATTAGGATTTAGGTACCATCCTACCTGCCCGGGGTCCTATTGACATGCATTTTAAATGTTCTGTCCAATTCTTTTTAATTTCCTTTTATTTTACATGAATCTCTTTTACAAGTAAGACCTGGCCACAAAGACAGCCCACACATTATCACACACACACACACGAATCAACCAGTAAAATGTTATCGACTGAATCTGTTGAGCACTTGTACAATGGATACTATCGTATAGTGGTTCCTCGTTATTCTGTTTGGTTTGTTTTATCAAATTCATGATTAGTATCTTCAATTACAGCAGGACTGATTCGAAGACAATTCATAATTCACTGTTGTGACATCACAAAGTCATAATTCACTATTCTGATGTTATAATTTTCCTTGCCAATCACAAAAGCTTCTAATGAAATCTGATCTAAAAATGATTTCATCTTAAAAGTTTTTTTCATACTTTATATCAGAGGAGCACAATTCCAGTCCTCGAGGTCCGGAGCCCTCCTGGTCTTTGTTCCGCCTGTAGCCTCAGTTACTGGGTTACACCCGTTTAAACTCTTTCCAGCTCTTCATTAGTTAATTATTTAATGATATCTATAAAACCTGGAGGAACTTACATTGGTGCTTTAGACCATCTACATTTAATATTTATCTTAATACCTGTTTAATATCACACATATTTCAAAGATAAGAAAATCTACAAGTTGAACTAAACAATGATGAGGAAGTGAAAATGTTACTGGAGCTGAGTGAAAGATCAGAAAATGCATGGATGAAAAATAATACCTTTGCTGAGGTGCTTTAGCCTCTTTGTAACACTGACCTCTGCTGGTGGAAAGGTGTAATAAGTCCTGTCGACTTCAGAAGGCAGTGCTCTGGGCAAATATAAAGGGCAAATTCATAATTGAAGACCTATATTTCTGATGGTGGTTATAATCGTGTAGTTTTTAAATTCACCTGTAGAAATTAAATGATTTTATTTTGGCCATGGCATTTTAAACTTAGTATAGGAGCACTTCTTTACTTTATATCCTGTCCAATATTTTGGTCAATAAAGCTTGCTCACTACCTTACTTCAGGTCCTGGGTTATTGTTTGTATATAACGATGCCTTTCAGACATAGCTTCCCATAACTTTCACCAGTTTCATTAGACCTATCAGCAGTTCTCTTCTGGGACATTTACCTTGCCTTATAAACTCAGTGACACAGGGACCAATGCAGTCTGGGTTACTGTGGTTTACCAGGCATGCTTCAGAGGCTACCTAAAGAGACACAGCGGTGCTTTAAACATCTTTATACAGTGTGCTGGTTTACAGGGAGTGTAAACAAATTTCAAACTATCTGAACACCTCTATTACAGCACATACAATAGAAGTACACCCTGTTATTCAATGATTGTAATTAAAATGTTACTTTTGCCATAATATAAACATAGATTTTACTGTAGTGTAGATGTACCATACCCACAGGACCTGTGCGTATCTACAAAAAAATGCTTAATTATAATCTTAGGAAAGAAAAATCACATGACTTCAAGCCAGACTACGCAGTCAGATTTACATTGATAATTACTGACAAGACAGAATAGAGAGCATCACACCATTCAATTCAATAGGGATGTGGTCTGGACCATAACATGATGTTGAATTACAGAGAATGTCAGCTTCTAAAGGAGCTGGATAGACAGGCAGTACAGTATATACTGCTCTCTAACAAGAGGCCTTGAATTATAGTACTTTGGTTTTGGTTCTAGTTTTGTGAAATATATGCCCCATTGTGTCATGATGTCCATGCTTTAATTCCCAATAGTTCCTAATTAAAGGAGTTGTGCTCTTTTGGTTATATATGGGCATAACAGTGTAATCTCCTCCCGATCAGTCTTACAATTACAGGAAAACAGCTCCTTTCTTCAGGGAATTCATTTAGATTGTGCCAAGTCTTGAGCCAGAGCATTACTAAATTACAACATACCAGCCCAGCTATGATAGGAGTTTTTTTTTAAATTTTGCCATTCTGCCAGTCTGACATTCTTTAGTTTTTTTTTTAAACACATTTCGAAAACTTTATTTTGTTTTATGTAAGGTTTATGTACATTTATTATATAGATGCATTAAAGGTTTAAAGTTATGTTTTCTGGTGTTGCCTAATCACTTCCAGTCACATGGTTAGTTAGACCACTGGAGTGAATTTGACCTACAGCACAGATAGTGATTGGGTACCAGGAAGCAACACTAGAATATATTGTGTTATAGAGAATTTGTCACCTCTTTATTCTAACATAGCTGACTGGACAGTTGGTATCCTTGATTGTCTCCTCTCCTGGGCTGGGTTTCTCCAGTCATGCGTAAGTTCATTCCTAAGTTAGAACTTAAAGTCTCTACTAAGTCCTTAGTTGTTACTAGTTAGTTTATAACTAACACTCTCTTATTTCAGGTGCACCACACATACTTAAGACAATACTTTGTTAGTTTATAACTAAGACCGGTTTATACTGAGTCGATGATGTCATTGGTGCTTGGTAGCCAATTAGAAGTGAGGATATTTCAGAGGACTTGTTCACTGATATAGATCAAAACTCAAACTGAAGAAAAACATATGGGCAGGACCTTTAAAATACAGAAAATAAATTATGGGTATTTCATGGGGATGTTAAGAATGTTAGTTTTAGAGATTAATTGATCACAATTAAATCAGTGCCTTTTTGTGAACCAGGATGCTGAGAGGGCAAACTTTTTTTGTTCGTACTTCATATCTTAAACCTTCACACTCCCTGTGTTATTTATAAAAATCAAGATGAAATGTGTGTGTGTGTGTGTGTGTGTGTGTGTGTTACGATTAAAAAATAAAAACGAATTAATTCCCGTGGCTCCTCCTAGTCTTGTCTCCCTGTCACCCCCTGTCACTTCTGACAGACAAGCTGACAAGGCAGCCATAATAGACATAAGACAGCTAACTGGGAATCACAGGTATGTTGTTATATTCATACATATATATTGAAAATTAATATGAAGTTTTAGGAAAGTTTATATATTTTGATCAATATGGTACAACTTTAATAACATTAACAAATGTTCTGTCTCTGAGACATTTTTTGTTCATGAAAACCTGAACTGTCTCAAATACTGTGTACCTTGTACAGATACTAAATATAAATATTTAATTACACATTAAAATATAACCCTGGTGAAAAAATCCCATAGGAAATCATATAGGACATTTTATAGGAATCCTTCACAAAATGAGTGTTCTGTTAATCAGTCTTTTAAACGTTGTTTGTTTGTTTCATCTGTTTTCAAGATTACTAGCACGATCTGGAGCTGCAGCCACAGGCCAGCATTAAACCCAGACACCAGCACTTCACTTTCCCCTACACTTAATTCACACGTCTTAGAAACTGTGTCTATGTCTTTGTGTTTTGTGTGGGTGATAAAACTGAACTTTTGGTTGCGGGTCAAACCGCAACATACCCTACAGTCAAAGTATACTTATCGGTTGGTCCATTAAAACATCACCTGGTAGTTGGGGTGGCGGAAAGGCTACCACATCCAGTAATTCTAGGTTGAGTCTGGCCAAACTATAAAGAATTGGTGAAATTAATGGCAGTCCCAACCACACACACATAAATGTGGCAGAAAAAGAAAGGGAAATGATTGGTAATGTTTTTCCCTTTCAAACTGAAATGTTTTCTACTCTGTTCCGCCCAAGAAAAACAAATAAAGAGAGAAGGATGCGGAAATGGGAGGGAGCATTAATGAGACAAGGCTGGGGGCTGGTGGGAGCCTCCTATAATGGTAACAAACGCCAGTCAATGGGGGTCTGAATGCAGTGTGACCGAGGGCGAGGTTACTGGGCCATCAAGGGCAGATGTTACTCCCGCCCCTCTCAATATGCTGGACATGTGGCACTCAAGCACGGACATAGTGTGGGGCCAAAATAACAACCCCTCACTAGTGCACACTTGGGGACAGGTCTGGTCTATTGAAGGTAAGGACGTTGAAGGCGCTGAGGCGCTAGCATTTCCACATTTGATTATCAAGGGGTAATTACTGTATAGAGTAAACCTTGCCACGGGCACAGGACAGCCAGTAACACAGTTGTTGGTTCCCTCATCTTGTCGGCTGGAGGTCATAAGGCTGGCGCATAATATCCCTTTTGCGGGGCACCTCGGAGCTGACAAGACAAGGGAGCGGATATTGGCTCGATTTTATTGGGTAGGATGTCATAAAGATGTGTCAAAATATGTAGCCACATGCCCAGACTGCCAGCGAGTAGCGCCAGGTTGAGTTTTCTTGAAAGCATCGCAATGGACATAGTCGGCCCTTTGCTACCTTCTAACTCCAGGTATACACATATATTAGTGGTGGTAGATTATGCAATGTGATACACGGAGGCAGTTCCATTGAGGTCCACTAGTGCTGCTGCGATAGCCAAAGAATTACTGGATATTATGGCAAGAGTAGGGATCCCCAAGGAGATTTTGACTGATCATGGAACTAACTTCTTGTCCAACACGTTACAGCAAGTATACAAATACTAAAAATAAGTCCCATCAGGATGTCTGTTTATCATCCACAGACGGACGGTTTGGTAGGACACTTTGAAGTCGATGCTGAGACAGTTTGTAAATCAGGAGCAAAAACATTGGGCATCGCTTCTTTCCTACCTTCTTTTGCAGTGAGAAAGGTGCCACAGAATTTGACTGGGTTCTCCCCCTTCAAGCTCTTGTACGACCGACAGCCTCGTGGCATCTTCAATTTGTTGAGAGAGGGGTGGGAGGAGCACAAAGGCTTGTCCAAAAATGTAGTTCAGCATGTGCTCCTACTTATTGATAGCCTAGATTTGTTTGGTCGTTTGGCCCAAGACAATCTCAAATCGGCTCTGCACCAACAGCAGCATTACAACAAAAATGTATTTATTCAAACATTTTGACCTGGATACAAGGTAATGCTGCTGCTTCCCTCCTTAGAATCCAAGCTATGTGCTAAGTGGCAGGGGCCATATGAAGTGATTCAGGCTATAGGAAAGGTGAATTATGAAATTAGACAGCCCGATTGCCGCAATGAAAAACAAATGCCTTTTAAGTAAAAATAAAGTGAAAAGAAATTAAGTGTGTTTAAAAGAAGAAAATAAAATAAACACAAAGAAGAAAGCAAGGGCTGTCCCTCCTGCACTTGCATGGATAGAACAAAAGAAAAAGACAATAAACTGTTTTTTGGGGGTTTTTTTGTTCACTAGCTGGGGAGCACAAAAAAGGGTGACCTCCCACTTTTATAAACATATACATATTAAGATTCATTTAATAATAATAATAATAATAATAATAATAATAATATATAATAATAATATTTTAGCATTCTCAAGTGCTGTATTTGTTAAATGCAAACATGCTTATCCATCATTCCACCATGTTCAATTGATCCCAATTTTTCAAACAAAGTTTAAGATTTAGACTCTCAACACTAATGCTGGCTTTTCTGATAATGTTGAGAAAAAAATTGTGGCTGATACCTTCATTAGCCCTGCAATCAAAGGAACTGAGAGCTAATTGAGAATGGGGTTCAGACCATGGAAACACATTAAACGGGGCTATAATCTGTAACAGAGGAAGTTAAAGGGGAGAGGAAGCAAGCAAGGCCATCACCAGTACAATGTGTTTGCAATATAAATGGGTTTATACTGAGTCAAAGTAATATAATAATAATAATAATAATAATAATAATAATAATAATAATAATAATAATAATAATAATAATAATAATAATCTTTATTTTTTATATAGCGCATTTCATAAAGGATTATCACAAGGCGCTTAACAAAGCAAGGGAAGACAAGTAGCAATAAAACAAAACTCATGACCTATACAGAATTAAATACAAACTACTAACTGTAACTACTGTAATAGTAGCCCAGCAGTAATCATGTTTTGACAACTGGATTTACACAGTTGATGCAGAGTACCTAATTGCATAACTTCAGTCTTGTCACTGAAGTTCTGCAGAAAGTTTTGTTGCATCCAGAAATTGATGTCAGCAATACAATTAGTGAGCACAGAAACAGCCAAGTCGATATCAGGTGTGGTTTGCAGATAAATATGGGTATCATCGGCATAGACTTCGAAAAAATTTGACCTATCGGAAGCAAATATATGGTAAATAGGATAGATCCTAATACGGAGCCCTGAGGAACACCAGAAGAAACCAACCCAGTAGTAGACCCAGAAGTGATTAGGCAACACCAGAAAACATAACTTTAAACCTTTAATGCATCTATATAATAAATGTACATAAACCTTACAAAAAACAAAATAAAGTTTTTGAAATGTGTTTAAAAAAAAACTAAAGAATGTCAGACTGGCAGAATGGCAAAATTTAAAAAAAAACTCCTATCATAGCTGGGCTGGTATGTTGTAATTTGAAACTGTCAAGAGAGGAAAAATGCTGTCTCTCGTGGAGGTAAGAATTAAACCAGCCTAGGGCTGTACCAGCTGGGCAAGGTGCATTACAACGATGCACCATTATGCAATAATCAATATGCTAAATTGTGTTTATTTTTCACATGCTGTAAATAGAGAACAGTGCATGGGGTACTGTGTGTTATGAGAATGTAATGACCACCCGGGATGCTACACACAACCCCATTCTGAACCCCATTCACAATGAGACAGTAATTTCTGTCACCTACCTGGTATCAGTTTAAAGGACTTTTCACGTCCCTGCAGGGTTAGAATCTGATCAAGTTGCTGTCCAGGGTGCTGAAATTTACCTTTAATGGTTTATCCGACATTCCCACTTATTTTAATATAATTACAACATTTCTTTATTTTGATAACACATTTTTTAAATCACTAGTATGTTTGAACATAAAGTATACACATTTGTTGTTTTCTCATTTTTGATAGTTGGACGATTGGACGATGTCTTTGGTAACAACCTTAATTATATTATAAGATTTTCAGGGATTATTTTCTGAGACCCAAGACGCAATTAAAGTAAGAAAGATCAAGTGAATTGTGAGTCACTCTCAATTCAATATAATACGTAAAATAACATAGAGAGAGATGATAATATGACAGAAGGAACTAATTAAAAACATCAACATCACAGTGGTTAATCTTAAAAAGAGTTCACAATGTATGGGGTAAATATCTTTATTATTAAAAGCTTCTGCATAAATAATTTGCTATACCAACTACTTTATTCAAAATAAAACATATTATTGTCATTGAACAACTCAGTTTCTTCAAACTACTTTAAGAGGCTATGTGGTCCAGTGGTTAAAGAAACAGGCTTATATCCAGGAGGTCCCTGGTTTAAATCCCAGCTCAGCCACTGACTCACTGTGTAACCCTGAGCAAATCACTTAACCTCCATGTGCTCTGTCTTTAGGATGAGACGTTGTTGTAAGTGACTCTGCAACTGATGCATAGTTCACACACCCTAGTCTCGTATCTTGTAAAGCACTTTGTGATGGTGGTCCACTATGAAAGGCTGTCACAAAGACGGCTGAAGTGGGGGACGTCAGATCAGAAACAGGAACCAGGAAATAAACAAAGAGGTGGAGTTTGGTGGAGCTGAGCGAATGGACTCGCTCAGCATTTAATAGTGCACAGACAGACAGAAAATAAAAGGTTGCATGACAAACAAAACACAAGACACAGCACTGGTAGCCAAAACAAAGAGATGAAACAAAAAGGACTATACAGACAAAACATGGTGAGCTTCTATTTGATTACTATTATTATTACAATTACCTTCGTCTCCAATCCCGTTCTCCACTCAACGAACACACAACCCCGAGTGAGTGAAAACATGCTGCTTTTATGCAGCTGTACCGAGACTCGATTGCTAATCAGTCATTCAATTGGAGTCTCGGTACAACTGCACGTGAATTAATAAAGTGCAATTCCCCACGCTCACATATTATTACTTTTTACTTGCATGTGAAGTGCTGTGCAATCCTCGTGCCTACATACAAATATACATTTTAAACACTTGTGTTACACAGGACTGTTTATAACCTGTGTACCAATGACTATACACCAACATTAACACACAACATACAACACAAAATACACACAGGGGCGGGCACTTTGCCACAAAGACATTTTATAAAAATAAAGATTATTAACATAATTTCTTCTTTTTCATCTCTGGATCAATACAGCCAACACAACAATTTATTTATTTCTTTTATTTTTGTAACTATGCATTTTGTTTTTTGACAGATCACTTGGACCTCTGTAAAAAGATAATCACATTCAAATAAAGCTTCTGATTCCTTGTGGGAAAAGGACAAAAAGAAAGATGGTCAGCGGGCCAAACCCAGAATTAACATGTGGCTAACTAGTTATGGTGAGAACTGTTAGAAATCACATAGTAAAACTTAAGCCCTTCACCAGGCCCAAAGAGAAATAATGACACTCATCTTGTCAGGTATAACATTCAATTTTAGTTATTCCCCTCTTTATTTGGGAATAAACTGAACCAAGGTATAAAAAAAAAACTAAACAAGGAAGAAACAGTGTGGCAGATTTTATGAAGTATTAGCATGCCTATCATGTATCCACTGCTCTCATCAGTACAGAATGTTTTTTTCATATGGAGCAATATGAGATAGAAACTTTCTACATGGCGGAATTGCATTATTGAGTACACAAAACTGAATCCAGGTAAACTTAAACTGTATACTGTAATTTTAGATTATTTTGTACTTTTTCATAATAAGGAATGGACACACCAAATTAAGACCCACTTGTTGACTTGCTGTAGTAATACGTTTTTTTGATTTTCTTCTTCATTTAATTAAGCATCGATTACAGCTGTATAGTAATAAGAATCCTTAATCTAACTTGACAACTGGTACAGGAGGGGTGAAAGGCCCCTCTAATAAACTGCTACTCATGATGGTCATACAACAGACAGTCAATGTATTCATATGTTTATTTCAGAAATGTATCTTCCAAGGACATACTATGCCATTTCTGTTCTTCTGATCTTCATTCTTTAATTTGGTCAAGAGAAGGAAATCACTGGTTTCAAGGGCGGAATAGTTTGGCTACAGAAGCAGATATTTTGGATAACATAGTTGGTCTTTGGGTATTCAGCTTGTTTGAATTGTATACAGGACAACGAGATTCAGCTGAAATTAGAAAATAGAGTATTTTGCCATAGAAGTTTTCAAGTAAATGTTATTCTTATTTCACACACAAACTGTTCTACTAAGCAGAGGAAATCAAGACAGAATGCTGATTACTCAGTACTGGAAGTCCATCAAGCACATTCAAGAAACTATAACAAACTGGTGCAAGCACTAAGAAAACAGAAAAATCTCCTCTGAATAACATATCAAATTCAGTCACAAAGGATTCTAAAACACCTTTTGAATGTTAGCATTAACAATACGCTATTATAGTAAAGGGGATGTCATTCTTGTTTAAACTCACCTGACATTAAGGCCAGATTGTAAGGAAACTGAACCTTCGCTGGTTCTTCTACAACTGGAGTCTGCACATACACAGTAAATATTACACTTAACACAATTCATTTTCACTGCTCATTCAATAAATGATGATACAAGTGCATTTAATTGGGATGCATGTTGTACTTGCTGTTTATGAAACTAACAATATATTAGTTCAAAAGTGATAAAAACAGTGGCATACCTGCTTTGTACCAACACTTTTAAACTGTGCATATGATCTTTTTAGTGTATGTTTTGATTTAAAAGTAACACAGATCATTCAAGCCACAGTACCTCCATAAGATTGTTTAAACAAATTGAATAGACCCAGGAGCTAGTTTCAATGAAGATATAAATGTGAATTTAGTTACCATAAAACATTTAATAAACAACCCAGCATTTATTTACAATTTTTGCCAGTAGCCCTGGTGCCTATAGGAGACCGGCAACTATTTGAGACTCAGTGTTTATTATGTAAGATCACTAACATCTGCAAATACTTCAGAAGCAATCATGAAAAGGCTGCCAGCACACAACATTATAGAAACAACATAAATTACAACATTCCAGCAACGTCATTAAAGGTTGTGTCAGTGGGTAATAACAGTTTGCATTGTAATAATAATAAAAACAGTAAAACCCACTAAAGACAGCCCTGTAATTATCGGAACACAAGCGTGTATTAAGGCAGGCTTGCAGCACAGTAAAAAAACAAACATGGTTTTAAAATTAATAAAATAAATAAGTATCATCTTTACTAACACATATTTATTTATTGTTCACCCTCAAAACGTGTACATTGTTAAACATGGACAATCGATAAAAAATTAACCAGCAACGATCTTCATTGCAAAACAACCATATGAAATACTGTTAATACGAAAAATAAGTTCATACTGTTGGCCCATATCACACTCAAAAATGCTTCAAACTGTTTAAAGATTAACAATAAAATCAATACACGCACCAGTTTTATCACAAAACTAAAACTAATTTGTTTTTATAACGTGTACATTGATAAATAAGAATGCTGGAAAAGGAGCAAAATACGAATATTCATTGTAAGACTCAAATGCACGAAATACTAGTAATACAAAAAAAAAAAAAAAAAAACACGTACAAATACACTAAAAGGCAACTGTTAATATCAGAAAACAAGTTTGCATTTTACTTACTTTCATGACGCTCAAAAAAACTGGTTTTAAAATGAATAATGTCATAAAAAAAACTGTATGCATTATGTGTACCTTTTAAAATAAATGATTAAAAATAAGCTCGCTGTACAGCCATGTGTGTGCATTGGCTAGAACATTCAGTATGACACGCATTATATTATTATTCATAACCCGGAGCTCATTAGAGACCCAGCGAGCATTGGAGACCGGCAAGTATTTGAAGTTTTACAGTATATTTAGATATCCTGCTTGAAGATACAGATTGTATTTATTAATTTATATATATATATATATATATTATATATATATGAGGTATGAACACAGCATAAAACATACATACATACATTGTTATCTTCAACCTACAAACAAACTCATCTACTGTTATATTAAACATCTATACCTCAGAATTTGATTCAGGCCCCATCTTGTGAGTTTTTCGCCACCCTCCAAAACGTTTACCTACAAAGAAATGGAATTTTCAAATGTACTTTAAGCAATTAAAAAAAAAGAAAGAAAGAAAGAAAGAATACCTTCTTCATCAGTGGCAGGAAAGTGTTTATTTGTCTTATAAAATTCCTCAAGGGCAAAATCCTTATCGTTTCTACATTGAAAAAAAAAAAAGTCCAGCATTAAAAAGAAGAGATTCTCAGTAGAATACAATTCTTGCAATCAAGTGATAGCAAAAATAATAACATGATAAGAGAGTGGTAAAATACATATTTAAATGGCATTTGTGGCTTTTTTGGATCAGATCAAATAATGCTTTTTTTATTTTTATAAACTTTGATTACTGTAGGGGGAAAATACTGAAGCACAGCATGGGCTAAACAGTTTTGCAATAAATACCTGTCTACAGTGTCCACAGTGTCCACATATTCATTTTTATAGATCATGCTATCTTCTAGGGCCTTTTCAGAACTCTATAATTCATTTAAAAAAATTAAATATATTAATTAAACTCAAAAAACATCAGCCAGTTTGTAGGGTATTGGGATTGTGAAGGACAGATGGTCGATTCCCTGCTGAAGCTGACCTAACACACATATACCTGGGGCAAGCTTCACAAAGCTCTCCTAACACTTAGAAGGTCGATAAATAGCATAATGTCATAACTGTCTTCTCTCTACCTGTTTTACAAAACAAATTTTGGTCTACCCATATAAAAATTTACCACAGTAAAAGCATAGCAAAGTGTAATAAAGCATATTAATAAACATGGCAAACCAGGGTAAACTATGGCAAATGCAAAAGCAATAGGAGAAGCATGATAAAACTTAAGAAATACTGTGCAATAATACTGTGGTAAATTTGTATAAGGGCAGTAACATCGTCTCAAGAACAAGTACTGTAGATCTTCAAAAACTAATTACTTTCAGAAAAGTGTAATTCAATCATTTTAAATAGTTACTGCTTCTCCAGTTGTGCAGTCTGGGCACAGTTCTGTTGGTTAATCCCTAACCCGAAAGAGGTTACAGTTAGGGAGCTGCTTTAAAAATTGTGCGCATGTTTAAAGCATACCGCCACATCATTCAAATTCATAGCCGAATGGGAATAGATAGTCAAACAAGCAAATCATCCAAATAGTATACTTTACCAGACTTACTTTGGAACATTCTGAGGTCGTTCGACTGGCCTCCTCACTCGACAGTGGCTCTTTCACACTCTTGCCATAGGGCATACCTAGAATACCCCCTTTAGTTAATCGCTTTGCTTTTGAATAACGATAGATGTCCCCTCTGTAGAAATCGAAAGACACAGATCTTGAGACTTTGACGTTCAGTTTTTCTCCTTCTTCTATAGATGACTTGGAATTAGTTCTGGTATCAGCATAGAGGTTTATAAGGCTACTTCTCTTTTTTTCTTGCTTTAGCTGCTTGTAACGCTGCTTCTCTATGGAAAGGTCCACTGCGTCACTTTCTTCTGTCTGAACCGTGCTGTCACTCAGGTCACTGTTCAAGTGAAGTGGGCTCTGCTCATCCACTTCACTGTCATCTTTCTTTGACTGGAAGAAGTCACGTGCCACTAATCGAATGATGAGGTCCTGTTTGTCCCTTATGCCCTTTAGATTAAAAAACGAATTTCTGCACACCAGCTGTCAATAAAGAAAGAGCCCATTTATATATAATTCCTGTTAAGTGACCAACCACTGATTAACACATTAAATGTCCTGGCAAGAACTTTATGTGAGTCCATAGGGACCGTCTCCTGATAATATTACATTGGTTGTATAGTAGCTCATTAGAGCACAAAGACCATTAACGTCTCCTGTGCTTTTTGGCAAATATATATTTGGGACTAGTGGGGAATACAAATTCTACCAGTTCTTAATGCAGCAGTCCAAGAAAGCTCCCAGGTAAATCTCTACTGCTTTCTCTAGGGCTAGCAAGATTGTTCTTGCCCCAACTGGTACAATATATAAATTGGGGGAATGGGGAACCACTTACCTTTTCGTGTAGGATGGCATGGCGATATCCCAAAGAGACAGAAGAAAAGGGATGGGGGAAACTTTGACTGATGCATTACAAAATTCAAATAGTATTAATGTTTATATTATATATATATATATATTTATATATATATATATATATATATATATATATATATATATATATATATATATATATATAATAAGATTAATTAATTATTTCAACAGGGCAACAACAGCTTGATATTATGGAAATTAATACAAAGGTGGCATGAAAAAAAGGAAGTAGTTAAGGTAAAATAAGTAGCAAATTTGAAAAGTTTGATTAGCAATAGCATGGACTTGCTTAGCTATAATATGTGAACTGATGTAAAATCAATCGCACGAAAAAAGCATTTTAAGTTTTGTTTGAGTTTTGTTTGTTTACTATAAACATACCTCTCTCTGC
Organism: Polyodon spathula; assembly: GCF_017654505.1. Taxonomy (NCBI): domain Eukaryota; kingdom Metazoa; phylum Chordata; class Actinopteri; order Acipenseriformes; family Polyodontidae; genus Polyodon; species Polyodon spathula. The sequence goes on from NC_054553.1 coordinate 12,188,106, forward strand.
GTAATATCCAGTCTTCCTGATGAACCAGGACCTGTCTCAACCATGCACTGCTTCTGTACGGTTTCCAGAGGTTCAGTTTGGATTGAAAGAACTTTTAAGCGCTCAGATATGATCCGGGGGTCAATCTGGATTGGTTTGTCAACTACAAAGGGAAGTATCTTAATTTTTGGATCCCCACAAGGCTTTGAATCTAGATCACAAACACTGTCATCAGAAACAACCACACCAAGGTCTTGCACACATCCCATGGAACTATGATCATCCACTGTGTCTTTCTTGTTGACTACTAAATCCTCTGCAGCAGCACTTGTGAATGAGCAAGGTGGAACCCCAACAGTTTTTCTATTAGGTGACACAGACTTTGACTTACTAATTTCTTTTGATGAGGCAAGGCTCTTGGTTAAGCCTACTGGAAGAGTAAATAGAGTTTCAAAAGGTATTTGTTCTGTTTGCATAAGCACTGATAATTCTCTGAACACAGATCTGGATAATCTTTGAGCTAATGCCTGGCTTTCATTGACCACATTTTTCTGTAGATTTAGCTGGGAGCCAGACACCAGCAGCATCTCAGAGTAGACAGAATCCACAACTTTCTCAACAACCTCAATGGGAGTAAGGACTGTTCTGTTCATCAGCGGGTTATATGTAGTAACTCCCTCTTGTGCCCTGGCAAGTTTTGTTACCACATAATTAACTAGTGTTGTAGCCAGCTCACTATCTTTTTCTCTGTTTGAATTAACAGGGCAAATATTCCACAGAAGTTTGACTGTTATTTCTTTTACTATTTCAGAAGATATAAAAGTTGTTGGATAAGAGGTAGTGTGTGGTTCAGCAAATCCAGATCGCATTAAAGAAACACCTTTCATTTTGTTACAGGGCTTTGAAAAATCCTGGAGAACACTGCCGGTGTCTGTATTAATGGAGGTCCAATAGGAAGGTTCACTTTCTAGAAGCTGTAGATTTGAGATTTCTCTGACAACAAAACTGGATATGCTTTGGACAAGTGTCTGGCTCCCACAGGCTACTGCTTTCTGTAACGCTAGCTGGGAGCCAGTTATTTGCACCAAGTCCTTATGAACAGAGTTAACAACTTTATAAACATAATTCCATTGATAAAAGGGGTTACTTTCTTCCTCTTGTTTTCCTACCGTTATCCATTTTGACAACTCAGATAGCACAGAATCAATGAGATTCCCAGCAAGTTGTCTGAGCCCTGACAATTGTTCCTGCCTGTTTGGGAAGCCTTTTGACTTTGAAATATCAGGGTTTATTTTCAGCAGCAGCCTAGTTATAATATCTTCAATCATCTCAGAAGACACTTTCCTCAGATTAGAACAGGGAACCAAAGATTTTAAAAGTTCACTTTGGTCACTCGCAGAAACAATATCACTCCTACTCTGAACAGCACTGCTGGTTTGTGTAACTGAGGATTGAGGAGATGGGGTTGAAGGATCACTGGCCATAAGATGTAGATTTAAAATTTCTTTAACCAAAGAATGATTTATTCGTTGGACCAGTGTCTGGCTCCTGGAGGCCACTGCTTTTTGTAAGTCTAGCTGGGAGCCTGCTTTTTCCATCAAGTCCAAGTGAACAGTTTGGACAACTTTGTCTACAATATGTGGTTGATGAAGTAGGTTGCATTCCTCCTCTGGTTTGCCTATCCAAACCCCTTGCACTTTTACCAACTCCATTAGAACAGAATTAATGAGATTCACTGCAAGCCTTGTGAGCTCTGATTTAGACAATATTTCCTGCTTGTTTGGAAAGCCTTCTGCCTTTAACAATTTGGGATATATTTTCAGCAGCAACCTAGTTATAATTTCTTCTACCAATTCAGATGACACACACATGTTAGAAGATGCAGTTGAAGCCTTTAATGGTGAATTCTGTCTCAGACCAATTGAAGGAATAGACTTAATGTTTTGGTGACTGGGTAAGCTGGCCTCTGATTGTGTTTTGGATTTTATTTTAGAGTGCTTTCTTTCTGTCTTATTCCAAGATCCTGATGCTTTCTTATCTTGACACACATTAGAAACGAGGACCAAAGATTTTCCAAGTTCACTTTGGTCACTCGCAGAAACATTAGGACTCCTTCTACTCTGATCAGTACTGCTGGTTTGCATAACTAAGGACTGAGGAGATGGAGTTGAAGACTCACTAGCTAAAAGCTCTATAATTGGAATCTCTCTGATCATAGAACTGGTTATACTTTGGATCACTGCATGGCTTCTGGAGGACACTGCTTTTTGTAAGGCTGCTTGGGAACCCAGTTTTAGCATCAAGTCCCAGTGCACGGTCTTGACAATTTTTTTAATACTATCAGGTTGGTAAGACAGGTTGCTTTCTTCTGCCTTGTTTTCTATAACTACCCCTTGAATTTTAGATAACTCCATTCGAACAGAATCATCGAGGTTCACAATAAGTTGAATGAGCTCCTGTCTTTTCTGGCTGTTTGGGAAGGTTTCCACCTTTGAAAAATCAGGGTATATTTTCAGTATTAGCCTAGCAATCATTTCTTTTAGCATTTTAGAAGACACTTTACATACACTAGAGGAGGGAGTCACAAATATTCCCAGTTCACTTTGACTGGTAGGGCACCCGAAATCACCACCCTGAATGACATCCGCAGGGTCTGTATTAGTGAAGGACAGAGGAGATGGGGCTGAAGACTCACTTGCCCTAAGATGTAGATTTGAAATTTCTCTGACCAAAGAATGATTAATTCTTTGGATCAGTGTCTGGCTCCTGGAGGACACTGCTTTTTGTAAGTCTAGCTGGGAGCCTGCTTTTTCCATCAAGTCTAAGTGAACAGTTTGGACAACTTTGTCAACAATATGTGGTTGATGAAGAAGGTTGCATTCCTCCTCTGGTTTGCCTATCCGAACTCCTTGGACTTTTGCCAACTCCATTAGAACAGAATCAACGAGACTCACTGCAAGCTGAGTGAGCTCTGATTTGGACAATCTGTCCTGCTTGTTTGGAAAAGCTTCCGTCTTTAACAATTTGGGATATATTTTCAGCAGCAACCTAGTTATAATTTTTTCTACCAATTCAGATGAAACTGACATTTTAGAAGACGCAGTTGAAGCCTTTAATGGTAAATTCTGTCTCAGCCCAACTGAAGGAATAAACTTAATATTTTGGTGACTCAGTGAACTGGCCTCTGATTGGGTTTTTGATTTGATTTTAGATTGCTTTTTTTCTCTCTTATCCTCAGATCCTGATGCTTTCTTAACTTGACTCAAAGATCCCTTCACAAATGTTTCTCTGGATTCAGGTGCACTATATTCCAAGGGTGTTTTTTTACTGAACTGGCACACGTACGGCTCCTTCTCTATTTCTGGCAACAGCTTTGTATGTCTTTGTGGTGACATATTTATTTTCTCATTGCAACCACTGTTATGAACTGTACTTTTGCTTTCAACTTTAGGTGGTTTCCTAGATAACTCTTTGTTAGATTCTTTGCTTTCATCATTGGCGCCTTTCACAAGACCCTCAATGACGCACTTGACAACCTCAGCAGAAAGCAAGCACATTTGTGAACGACTCTGGGCCTGTCCAAATATGTCCAAAGATTTATCTGACAAAGAACGTGAGACACTTTTGCAAATGTCTAAGACTCTTTCCATGGAGAGAGATTTGGCCAGTTCTTGCTGTGAAATGGAAGCTTTGCTCGGGACTGCAAATGTACCATCCATAAATTGGGAGATACTCAGAGATTCCTTGAGGTTTTCAATTATAAACCAGATAATGTCTTCTGTTACAAGCTCTATGCAGGAATCCCAGTCATTAATATTGCCATCTGCTCTGTCATCATTCTGTTGGCATTTAAATAAGTAGTTTGACAATGCTGGTAAAATTTTTAGCTTTATTTCTGCTGTTATAGATGCTATCATGTCAGGAGTAAGCACTGCATCAAATGCTTGCAAAACATTGTTAGCCCTCTCATCTACATCTAAGGAAGTTTCTTCAGCTGTGGTGAAATTGTTTTTAGTATCAGGCTGCTCTACACTAAATATCAGTGGCAATGTAGGCTGAAGTCTCTCTACAACTAAATTGACTAAATCTTGATCATCCATTTTAGCAGATGTCTTATGTTCTCCACCCCAGTAATCTTTTTCTCCTTTAATCCCTGCCTTTCTATTCTGAACAAGTATACTAGATTTATGGCTTACTTCTTGAAGCACAGTTTGCACAAGCTCTTTACTAAACAAGCTGAGGTTGCTCATTGGTTGTAAAGACATAGATGCTTTCTGTGACAAAATGGTAAAAAGTGATGATTCAATGCCACACAGCACCTCTTTAGGAACACTGCGTTTTATATCCACTTCATGCATTTCTGAAACAGTTTTATTTTTCCGAGGCAAGACACTAAATAACTTATCAGAAAGCAGAAGAACACTCAGGATCTGATCCAACGTGAATGCCACTATGTCATTGGAGATGAGATCAAATACAGTGTCTGGCAGGATTGGATTGACTTCCTCATCTACTCTTAGTGGCCCCATCATTATTTGAGTAATGTCAGGTTTATTTTTCAACCCCAGCTTTGAAAGGCTTTCCTTAACCTCTTTTGCAATTGGTACTACTACTCTCTCCCAGATTTCTTTAGGCCATTGTTCATATTCACAGGTTTTATAAAACATGGGTTCACATTGAACATAATCTACAAAATAATTTGATAGCTTAATAAAAATATCTGGTCTCCACTTTAAACCATTCATAGTGCAGTGCACAAGATTCTCAGCAACACTAATAATATCAAATGACTGCACTGGTAAAAATGGTAGAGCTTCAATGCATCTTTTTGTTAAAACCTTTTCAACATTTAATGTAATAGTAAATGCATCCTCTTCTGATAGAGCTTCTCTGAGATGCACTACAGGCTCTTCCATAATATAAACCTCTTCACTGACTGGTGTTTGTAAAACAGGAATTATGGTTTCCTTTGGTGAAATTAAGGTAGGCTTTCTTGCCTGGTTGCATATCAAGCAGCATCCTGGCTGGCTAAACTTCTCTTCTGGCTGAACAGGGTCTTCAGAAAATAAATGAGAATCAACTCCTAGAATACTAGAATTCTCTTTGATGAGCTCAATGATAAAATCTATAATTTCTTCAGAAATAAAATGTTTAGCTAAATCTGTTTCTAGTTCTTTTTCAGAAAATTTCCTCTTGAATTGATCTGTAAGTAACCTGACTAGTTCTTTGTTGATTCTTGGTGAAGCTTTCTTTTTATCATCTGGGTTTTCATTTTTCCTATCTTTAGCTTTTGTACAGGCTTCCAATTTTGCTAGTATATCAAGCCATGACAACATTCCTTCTGCTACAGTGGTCACCAGGTATTTGGAAAGTAGATAAATCTCAGCCATGGTTGGCACAAAATCAACAACTTCAAATGATTTTAGAGATAGAATGTTAAGCAAACTGGTTGTAATGTGTGACAAGCAATCATTGAAGGATAACTCTGTTGTAAGACTGGGTGTAGTTGTCAGTAATTTAGGAATAGTGATTTTAGCTGTGGTTGTTTTTTTAGATTCAGTCTCAATGGTAGCATTTATAAAACCAGGCCAAGCTGAAATAGTCTTCATCTTACACAAAACATATTCAACAATATCCTCTGAAATCAAATCTTCAATGTAAACTGAGAGGTTCTTTGAATCCTTTTCTACACCTGCCTTTGACAAACTTTCTTTTACATGATACGTGAGAGCCTTCACTAGTGTATCTGGAACTGAGGCTTGTGATGAAATCTTATGTGACGAGTTCCTTTGTAGAAATTCAAGATATGAAGATACACCCCTCTTATCTTCCTCTTTAACCAAATGTCCTGGAAACTTTAAAGTATCTAATTGTACACTCATCATTTCTGCAATGGTCTCCACTAGTCTCTGTGACAGATGTTTTAATTCTGCAATATTCAATTTCAGATTAGGTGCCTCTATGACCTTTCTGCTTAAATGTTCAGTTACTTTGTTTGTTAATGTGAGAAAAACTTCCCTTGTTAGTGACCTTGTTGGATTAACAGCTGCATAACTTCCTGACTTTGGTAAAACTCCCAGTTTTGAAGATGCTAAGCGGCACTCAAAGCTGATTAGTGCAAAAACATACTCCACAATGTCATTTGTGATGAGACTAATGTGTAAAGATGAGGGGAGGCTATTGCCCACCTGCTGCTTGCCAGGCTGCTGAAGCAAAAAGTTATCAAATTCTTTTTCAAAAACATTCTTTTTAACTTGCATGCTAAGTTCAGATACAGATCCCACAGAGTGAGCAGTTTCCTGGGGTGGGCGTCTTGCTATAAAAGGTATTAGAGTGGCTACTAGGGTATCTGTTGTATTTGTCTTTTTTGATGCCTCTGTCATTGTCCACACCTCCTGAATTACACTCTGGGTGAGCTGGTCAGCTAACTGACTTAATTCAAGGCTTAATTGTCCAGGGTCCAGTTTACGTTTTGACTTTTGAAGAAGCATGTCTACTAGTGCTGTGCATGTCTGGTTGAACACCTCCTTATTTAGAAGCTTTTCACTGTTTGTGAAAGAAAGGCTTGTGCAATGAGATATAGTCCGAGTGGTTGTACTTACAGCTTCTGGCCAAGAATAGATGCTCCTCAACTGACTCAAAACATACTCAATCATGTCCTCTGATATCAGATAAATATAGGATTCTGTCTGATTCTTCAAATTGTTTTTCATTTTGGACAACCTTTCCTTTACACGATATGTAAAGACTTCCATGAGGCTATTTGAAACTGGCACTTGGAATAGTGTAGCAATTTTATTTGGCACAATACTCTCTGGAAAGTCCATTCCATTTTTAGCATCTTCTGTATTTACCTGTGCTGTAGCTATATAACTTTCTAGTCTTACATTCATCTTCTCTGCAATGCTCTCCAATAACTCCAGTGATACCCGTTTAATAGTTACTGTGTTTGGAATTAGCCTTAGTTTCTCTATAGACCTTCTGCTTAAACATTCAGCAACTCGGTTTGATATATAGAGAACATTCTCATTTGGAAGTAACCTAGTAGAACTAAGTATTGGTTTTAATAGCTCTGCACCACCAGTGTTTACTTTCTTAACTCCAGTATTTTTTTCTGCTTTATCTAAACACCCTGGTTCTGAGGAGAGTAAGTGACACTCAATGCAGATCAGTTCAAAAACATATTCTACCAAGCTCTCAGTGATAAGATTAATATGTAAAAAGGAGTGATGATGGCTAACCATTTGAGACATCCCAGGCTGTATTTGTGAAAAGTATTCCTGTTCCTTTTCAGAAACTCTCTTCTTAACTTCCAAAGTAAGTGCAATTAAAACGTCCTCAGGAAGAGTTGATGCTTGTGACAAGGTTTGAGTAGTTGCTGTGTTAGGTATGTGCTTTTTCTTTGTTGCTGATGTTTCCATACTCCCTTGGTGTGCTTCTTTCATTGTCCACACTTCCTGAATAACAGTCTGGGTGAGCTGATCAGCTAACTGATTTAATTCAGGAATTGACTGTCCATGATCAAGTTTTTTTTGAGACTTGAGTATCATGGTTACTAGTGCTGAGCTTGTTCTGCTGAGTTCTTTATCATTAAGGAGTTTTCCTTTGTTAACAGACATATATTTATTATTGTTTGTAGCATTAGAGTCAGCATTTGGATTGAATGTAGGATGTAAGCCACTGTTTAGAGGATTAGAAAAAGAGCAATTGCTCCTGATCTGATTCAAAACATATCCAACCATGTCCTCTGAGATCAGATCTACATTTTTCAGTGTCGTTTTACACAAACTTTCCTTTACTTGATGTGTAAGGGCTTTCAGTGGAGAATCTAAAACAGATATTCTGAGTTGGGTTTTACTATTACTTGATTGGATCCATTCTGCAAAATCAAGAGTTACTTCAAAAGAAAGTAATGGCAAACCCTTCTGAGAACCTTCTTTAGTCAACAAAACTGAAGTGATAATGCTATCCAGTCTAACACTCATCTTCTTTGCAATGGTCTCCACCAACTCCTGTGACAACCGTTTTATATCTGAGGCATTTGATAATTTTAGAAATGTCTCTTTGAACTTTCTGTTTAACCATAACGTAACAATGTTTATTATGTTGATAAAAGATGTTGCTGAGAGCACATTGTTCAATCCCTCTCTCTTTACTCCACCATAACTGCCTGTCTTGGGTAAAATCCATGCTTCTGAAACTGCGAAGCGGCACTCAATGCTGATCAGTTCAAAAATATATTTTACTACATCATTTGTGATAAGAATAAGTAAGTAATCCAGTTCCTTTTCAGAAACCCCACACTTAACTTGAAAGGTAAGTGCAGATAGCATGTCGTCAGGAACAGCTACTATTGAATGATGACTTGGTCTTTCTGTATTTGATATATTGATTTCTGTGTATGTTTCCAAAGTCTTCTGGGATGTTTCTGTCAATTTCCACACTTCCTTAACAATCCTCTGAATTACCTGATCAGCTATTTGACTTAAATCAGACATTTTGCCTTTATCATCTATGTTTCTTGGAGATTTCTGGAGTAGCATGGATAGTAATCCTGATCGCATGATGCTGAGTACTTCATTATTAAGGTTTCTACTGTCAATCTGTAGAGCTGCTTTATTGTTTTCAAAAAATGGACAAAAGGCGGATCTGGTCTGTGTGCTTTTTCTTACAGATCCAAGAAAAGTGGAATCATGTATGATATGATTCAAAACATACACAACCATCTCCTCAGATATCTGATCTACATAAACAAAGTTTCCATCAGATTCCATTACTGTCTTACACAATATTTCTTTCACTTGACCAGTGAGGGTCTCCACTAGTGTGTCTGAGAATTGGGATGGGGTAGCAAACTTAGTTGGTTTCCTGTCTGAACATTCCAGAGATAATTCAAAACAAAGCGATGGCAACCCCGTGTTAGATTTTTTTCTATTGCTAGCCATTGAAGCTGTAAAATTATCCACATTTATGTTCATCTTCCTTACAATGTACTGAAATAAATCCTGTGACAGTTGTTTTATATCTGAAATGCTTGGCATTACCTGGCATAACTCTACAGACCTTCTACTTAAACATTCAGTAACTCTGTTTGTAATAACAGTAACAGTTTCCACTGAGAGCAATATAGCTGACCCCTGTGAATATTTTAATGGTTCTGCTCTATGAAAAAGGTTGCTTGCATCCTTCAGTCCATCATAACCTACTTTTTTATGTAGAAGTCCTGTTTCCGAGTGGGCCAAGCAGCACTCAAGGCAGACCAATTCAAAAATGTATTCCACAATGTCCTCTGTTATAAGATTGCTACAGGAAGCAGAGTAATGGCAATTACTCTTTGTATTGGAAGTGTCAGATAGCACCTTGGCAAAGTATTCTGAATGGTTTTCTGATACTTTCTTTTTTATTTGTAAAGTAAGTGCAGTAAAAGTGTCTTTAGGGAGAACTCTTCCTTGAGACAGCGATTCGTAGGATCTTTCTAAGTTGGATATTTGATTTTTTGTTGTTGTACCCATTTCTATGCTCTTTAGGGATGATTCTTTTGTTACCCACATTTCTTGAAGGACGCTGTCGATGAGCTGATCAGTTAATTGATTAATTTCAGGCTTTAATAGTTCACTGTCCAGATAATTTTGACTCCTATGGAGTACCATGTCTACTAGTTCTGAGCCAGTGATGCTGAGTTCCTCTTCATTCAGGAGGTTTTTAGTGTTAATTAGATTTAAGGTTTTGTTGTGAGGAAAGCTAAGGGTTGTATGTAGAGGAAATGTAGTGTTTAAAGGCTCAGGCAATGAGGAACTGCGCCTGATCCGACTGAAAACATATTCAATCATGTCGTCTGATATTAGATCTTCAAGGGAAACTGAGGTCTTCAAATTCTCTTTCAAATTTTCCTTTACTATATATGTGAGCACCTTCACTGGTGTATCAGAAACTGGGTCTTGACATGGGGTAGTAATCTTAGGTATTGGTTTCCTCCCGGTAGATAGTTCAAAACAAAGTGGTTGTAAAGCCTTCCTAGCTTCATATGTATTCAAAGGCCACTCTGTCTTTCTATCTAGTCTTAAACTCATGTTTTCTGCAATACTCTCCACTAGTTCTTGTGACAGCCTTTTAATATCTGAAATGTTTGCCATAAGCTGAAATGTCTCTATACACTTTCTGGTTAAATGTTCAGTAACAATATTTGTTATGGGGACCACAGCTTCTTTTGAGAGCAATCTTGTTGAGTTGAGTGAAATCTTAGAGGGTTCTGCCCTATAAGAGAAAAACCTGACTTTTTTATTTACACCATCCCATCTTATATTAGGCATGATCCCTGGTTCTGATGAAGCTAAGCGACACTCAAGCTTGATCCGTTCAAAAATATATTCCACAATGTACTCAGTGACAAGACTGATGTATAAAGCAGAACGATGGTGGTTAATCCTTTTTTGGGATGTGCCAGACTGCATCTGAGAAAAGTAATCCAGTTCCTTTTCAGAAACTCTCCTTTTAACTTGAAAAGCAATGACAGATAAAGTGTTCTCTGGGAGATTTGTTGCTTGTGGCAGCGACTGAATACGCCTTTGAATTGCAGGTTTTATTTTTGTGCCCTTTGCCGTAGTCTCTTGCAGTGTTTCTTTCATTCTCTCCGCTTCTTGAATAACGCTGTAGACAACCTGATCAGCTACTTGATTTAATTCAAGCTTAATCTGTTTAGTAACCCAGTCGCTTTGACACTTCTGGAGTAGCATATCTACTAAATCTGAACTAATATTCTTTAATCTTTCCATCTCCTCTTCATTATGAGAGTCTTTAGTGTTAACTTTCTTTCTATTCAGAAAATTAATTGCTGAATGTAGAGAAGATGACTGTCTAGCAGTGTTTAAAGTATCAGATAAAGATAAACTGTCACTGATGTGGCTAAAAACATGTTGAACCATTTCCTCTGAGAGCAGATCTACAAAATCTACATAATAAACACAGGTATTCTTCAAATTTGATTGAATTCCTGTCTTGGACAAACTTTTCTTTACTTTACTTGTAAGGGTTTTCAGTAGTGTGTCTGAAATTGGGATTTGGCAAGGAGTAGCAATCTGATTTGAAATGTTTTTCTTTGAAACTTCAAGAGATTTAAAACCATTGTCTGTGATAAGACTTGTGAGTGGAGCAGAGAAATACAGGTTGCATACCTGGGATTTTGTTTCCTTGTCTGTTACCGTGGTCTCTTGCCTTGTTTCTGTCATTCCCACTTCCTGTAGAACACTACAGATGACCTTATCAGCCAATTCTTTTAATTGAGGCACTATCTGGCCAGCATCCACGCCTTGTTGACACTGTTGGAGTAACATGTCTACTAGTCTTGAACTGATGGCACTAAACTCATGTTCATTAATATTTGTGCTGCAAATTATTTGAGCAGTTATTTTATCAGGAAAAGGAAGATTTGGACATTGAGAAGGTATAGTCTGTTTAGAAGTGCTCATAGCCTCAAGCAAAGTGGAACTTCTCTTCATCCGATTAAAAACGAATTCAATCATTTCTTCTGAGATTAGGTCGACATAAGAAACTGAGTTCTTCAAATCAGTTTTCATTTCTGTTTTAGACAAGCTTTTTTTTACCTGTTGCGTGAGGGCTTTCACAAGTGTGTCTGGAACTGGTGCTTGCCTTTGGGCAGAAATATGATTTTGCTGACTTGGAAATCCATGAGGTGGAAAAAAAAAATGTGATGGCACAGGCCTCTTAGCTTCCTTTTTACCCAAATGCTCTGAAGTTGAACATCTCTCTAGTCGTAAAGAAATGTTTTCGGCAGTGATCTCAACTAAGTCTTTTGATAACTTTTTTAAGTCTGAGATGTTGGGCAATAACTGAAGTGTCTCTACGCACTTTTGACTCAAACTTTTTGCAACTTTGTTTGTAATACTCAGAATTGATTTTTTTGGCAGTGATAAGGGCAAAAACTTTGACTGGTCTTGTTCACGAAAGAGACTACTCCCTTTCTTATCAGAATAATTTATTTTCTTGTATAAATGCAGTGGTTCTGAGCTTACTAAACAGCACTCAGTACTGAAAAGCTCAAAAACATATTGCACAATATCCTCAGTGATAAGGTTTATGTGTGAAACAGAGGCATCATGTAATAGGTAAATGCAATCCTGTTGCTTTTCAAAAACTCCCTTCTTAACCTGGTAAGTAAGTTCAGCTAGATTGTCCTCTGTAAGTGTTCTGATTTGTGATAAAACAGGCATGCATTTTCCTGTGTTGGCTTTTTGGTTTTGTGTTTCCTTGTCTGTTACCATGGTCTCTTGCTTTCTTTCTGTAATTTCCATTTCCTGAAGAACACTATAGATTAGTTTATCAGCCAATTCTGTCAATTCAGGTCTTAGTTGTTCAGAGTCCATGTCTTCTTGACAATTTTGTAGTAGCATGTCTACTACTTCTGAGATGATAACTTCATTACTTTTTGTAAAATAAAGTAAATGAGTTGCCGTTAAAGGCTTCTGGCAAGAGGAGCTGCTGCTGATCTGACTTAAAACATATTGAACCATGTTTTCTGAGATCAGATCTACACTGGAAATGGTTGTCCTTTCCAAAATGTCTTTGATTCCACTCTTGGACAAACCATTTTTTACTTTATCATCTGTGTGCAAAGCTGAAAAATGACAGCTAATTTTTCTTTGGGAAGCATCAGGTTTAAATTGAGAAAAGTAATCCAGTTCCTTTACAGAAATTCTTCTCTTAACTTGCAAAGTAAGTGCAGTTAAAGATTCCTTTGAGTAATTTTTTACTCCTGCCAAGGTGTCTTGGGTTGTTTCTGTCATTGGCCACACTTCCTGAAGGATGCTGAGAATGACCTGGTCAGCTAATTGATTTATCTGTTCAGTATCCATGTTTAACTGACATTTCTGAAGCAGCATGTCCACTAGTTCTGAACTAATGGTGCTAAAGTCAATCTCACTAAGGAGATTATCAGTGTTGATAAAAGAAAGTTCGGAGCTTAAATTAGTTTCAGACTGTGTGGTTGTGTTTAAAGGATCAATGATAGTGCAACCGCTAGTGATCCAACTCAAAATATATCTAATGATGTTTTCTGAGATCACCTCTTCAGCTGAAACTGAGTATTTAATTATTCTCGTGGACAAACTTTTCTTCACTTGATGTGTGATGGTTTTCACTAGTGTATCTGAAACTGAAATTAGAGGTGCAGTAGCAATCATAGTTGCAGGTTTATTTTTTTGAAATATAAGTGATGTAGCAGAAGAAATTGTTTTCAAATACCTCTCGGGGTCCACTGTGCTCAAAAGTCCTGAAAAAATATCTAGTTTTACATTCATCTTCTGTGCAATGCATTCCACTAACTCTTGAGAGAGAGTTTTTACATCTGAGATATTTGGCATTAGCTTATGCGTGTCCAGGGACCTTCTGCTCAAACAATTAGAAACTCTATTTGTTATAGCGAGAAGAGCTTCCTTTGAAAGGAATCTGGTTGAATTTAGTGAAGTGTGTGATGGTTCATCTCCACTGAAAGTATAGCTTTCATTTTTAGCTCCACACCTTACCTGAGATAAAATCACAGGTTCTGAGGTTACAATCCTACTCTCAAGAGTGATAAGTTCAAAAATATATTTCACAATGTCCTCAGTTATAAGACTTTTGACTTTTAAAGCAGTGGAATGACTGCTAACTGTTTTATGGAATGTGGCTGGTTTTAGTTGGGAAAAGTAACTTGATTCCTTTTTAAAAACTTGACTTTTAGCATGCAAAGTAAGTACCGATAAAATGTCTCCAGACACTGTAATTAATTGTGGGGGAATCTGGGAAAGAGTTTTTATGTCTGGTATATTGTTCTTTGTGTCTATTGCTTTGATCTCCGAATGTGCCTGTACCACTGACAACACTTTGTGAAGGACGCTCTGAATGAGCTGGTCACTTATTTGATTTAATTCATGCTTTGACTGTTCATCACCCCAGTGTCTTTGAGACTTATGTAGCTTGTCTGCTAGTGCTGAGTTCATATTGCTGAGCACCTCTTCTTTCACCAAGTTTCTACTGTCCACTGATTGACTTGTTTCACTCTTGTTCAGCTTTGATGCAGCCCAACGTGTTGGTACAACAGAAACTTGTTTATGAGTCTCAGGCTCATTAGATGCTTTGGTAAATGAGATTGAAGATCCATTCTTTACATTCTTAACAGGTGACAGACTACTGGAGTTAGTTTGTATCTGCTCTACAATACATTTTATAGTATCTTCATTAATCAGGTCTAAGTATGACTCAATAGGTTTTTTTGAAATTCTTACTTGTGATTTCACTGGCAGTGTTAATGCAATTAGGCTTTGCTTTAAAGGTTGTTTCAACAGGGTTGTCATTACTTCCTGGCAAATAGAATTCACTATGGTGTTTGTGACAACTGATGAATTCAGTAGGGTTGAAGCCATAACCTCCTCAACAAGCAGCACAAGTTCTACACAAGTGTCATCCAGCACTGATCTGAAGGGCACAGAACTAAACATTTCTTCAGCCATTTTTACAAGCACATCCCTTGTGTTGGAGGCTACATTTTTCAAAGCCTCTGGGGCTAGTTTCTTCTGAAAATCAACCAGCTGGGCATCAAACTGTTTGCATTTTGGCACCTCACGATGCACCTCGTCACCAGTAACCATGTTAATATGGGCCATTTTTGATGAAAATGTAATGGTATCACTGATCTGTTTTAAAATAAACTTCACAGTCTGTTCTGTAATCAACTTCAAATGGGAATCGACTGGCCTTAATTCGGTCTTATTTTTAAGGTCTATGCTGGTAATTTTTTCTTTAATATTTTCATTAAGCAGTATAAGTACTTGCCGAGTGAATTCTGCAAAGCTATGAGAGAGGTCTTCCCTTGAGCATTTTATTTCCACTACTTTTGATAGCTTGGTTTTATCTTTTTCCAGCACTGATAGAGTGTGTTCCATTTTTAAATTCTGAAGTATTTTGGGTGTTTTCTCTGCTTCAGAAAGTACAGTTTTGACAAGTTCTTCTGATAGTACATCCAACTCTAACTTTGAAGACTCCATGCCCTGCTGAGTCAAAAGATCAGATACACTGGTTGCAATTTCAGCAATATTTTTTTTTGACAAAGAAATCTCTTGAAAAAGTTTTTCTTCGTTTCTTTTTTGTGACGGTAAAGCTATTGCGGTTTTGGGCCAACAGCCCCCATCGCCTTCTAAAGATTCTTTCACAGGTAATATTTTAGGTTCTGCTCCCATTCCTCTATTTATCTTTTCCGTCACTCTTACCACGTTGACGGGATACTGTATTTGCATCAAAACAAGCCTGACAGTATCTTCAGAAATTAGATCCACATAGGTTTCTGGAAATAATTCTGTATTTCCCAGTGTAGTGGTTGTTGTTGTTATAAGCATCTGCTTTGACCCTTCACTTTTTGTGCTCATTGCTGATACTTTACTTTTCACCTCCTTTGTGAGGGATATGATAAGTTCCTCTGAAAATAAGTCAGCACTGGGTAAAACTACATCCCTTTGGCTTGGCTGCCCTGTTTTTCTGATTTTTCCAGTTAGAGGTTGTGTATTATCCACTGTTTGTTGAGCCAAAAGCTTTTTTACCACAGATTTTGGCTTTTCTTTTTTCTCAGACTTCTTCCTTGAGACAGTTTCTTTATTTATTTTGTCCCCAGATTTTGAAACAACCACTTCTGCTGAAATGGCCTTCTGTCCAACAGATTTTTTCACCATTCCTCCCATGCTAGAATCAAGGGATTCAGACTTAACCTTTTTGGGTAACTCTTTAGTGCCTGTGTATTGCTTCATTACAAGCTCAGTGGAAACTTTCTGCTTTAACTTAGGAGATGGAACATATTTATCAGAAGCTTTCTGACTCACTTCAGCTGAAGTGTCTACTATAGCCTCATCCTTAATAGATAACTCAGTCAGAAATGTGTGGCTGTTCATCAAAATATCCAAAGCCGATTTCACAAGCAGGTTAGACAGCATACCAATAATACTGTCATCTATCTTGGATGGTGCAAGTTCACCTTTGAAGGACTCTATACTCCTGTTCTGCTCAGAGGTGAGAGGTTCTTCCAATTCAAAAAGCTTGGAATCCTCCACAGGTAATTCACTTGACATAAATTCTGGAAAGGAGAGACACTGCTCCAACAATGTTTTCACAAATTTCTCGGTAACAGAATTCAAAAGCTTCACAGAAGGTTTTGACAATTCAGAACGGGTGTAAAGCTCAGAAAAAAAATCTTTTTTTTTGGAAAAGGGCCTCACAATCTGTCTGTCAGTAGCTTGTTTTGTTGAACTGACTACTAATATGTCTGTTGATTTTAAGTCTGGTTCTACACTTGTGATGGACAATCTTAATTTGGTTGTCTCTGGTTTCTTGTAGATTATGGATTCCAAAATTAAATTGTAAACTCTGTTGACCAGTTCTTCTGATGAAATACTGATAGCAGTTCCAGAGACAAGCATTTCCAGTCTTGAGGCAACAGAAGTAGCATTTGAATTATAATCCAAAGCCTGTAATTCTGAAACTTCTGTCCCCTGTGCAGACATTTTTTGCTGAAATGGTTCTGGTCCTGTACATGTTTCAGAATCAGTCACTCCTCCAAATACTTTATCTATCAGCTCATTTGCTAGAATGCTAGCCTGAGATGCAATACTGGTTACATCTTCATCAGAAGAAGATAATGATGGTGATGGATCAGCAAATGCCGGGGGGTATTGCTTAGCTTCTATTTGACTCAGAGACACATTAGGGCAGAA
Source organism: Polyodon spathula (assembly GCF_017654505.1). Lineage (NCBI taxonomy): Eukaryota > Metazoa > Chordata > Actinopteri > Acipenseriformes > Polyodontidae > Polyodon > Polyodon spathula. The sequence continues at coordinate 12,204,836 of NC_054553.1, forward strand.
GGATAGCTCTTCCTCAGCAACATTTTGGATGACTACATCTACATTATTTGAATAAGGCTCAATCATTTGTCGCTCGTAGGATGGGTTTACAACTCGTTTAAAGCCTATTTTATTAGCCATGGGCCCCACAATGGAAGTTTCAAACTTCTCTTCCAGCAATACCTTTAAAGATTTTGAAAGGCAATGTGAATATTTATCTAGGTCTGACATTGAGACACAAGGGCTGAAAGTATATTTGGTTTGGGTGGAAGGATGTTGCTTTGATTTGGTATCCTCTAATAAAATCTTACTTTCAAGAAGTCCTTTAATAATGACATTTTCAATGCTAAACGAAAGTTCCTCAAATTTGACAGTTTCTCTCTCTCTTGCTTCTGTCATGGGTACTCCAAGACATTGGAATTTTTCATTTTCAACAAAAGGAACATATGTCACCATATGTGCAGATGAGGGGTGCTTCTCAGGAAAAGCATCCTGGCTAGCTGATCTCAATGAGACTCTTTTTAATAGCATGGATATAACAGAGTTGGTCAGCTCTTCAGCAACTACTTTGCTATCAATACCCTGGACAGCTCCAAATCTGTAGGTACTGGAAACACCTTTCCTTGGCTGTGTTGCTTCCATTTCTTTCAGCAATTCTAATACAATAAAAATGAATAATAATAATAATATAATTATGTTATAAAACATTGTTAAGAAATCAATTTGACAGTAAAAGCTTGTAGTAAAAGTAAAAGCTCGAAGTAAAAGCAGTGTATAAGTTTCATACCATTAAAAGATGACTTGCTTCATTAGCAGTCTAACACACTTTAATAAGTAATCCATTTTTTAAAACAATTCATAAAAGACTTTTAAAAATATACTTTAAATAACTCATTAGTTAAAGCTTTGTGAAAATAACCCATTTGTGACAGACAGCGAATGAATCCTAGTCAACAATATCCCTCCCGATCTGTGAGGGCTATGTACATCAGGAACAGCGCGCCTCATACTGGAAGGGCTGGCAGTTCATTCCAGGGTAAATTGGAAGCCAGCCATCCAGGAAGGGGGCAGAGTCACAATGCATGAAGTCATCGCCCTAATGCAGTACGCAATGTGTCAGTCATGGATTGGAAGTGACGTGACTGAACTAGCTATTGCAGGAGGCATGACTAAGGGTATAATTGGGGATGTGACGATGTAATCTGTTCCTTTGATGTGGTTATGCCGAAGGCCGAGAAAGGAAACGGACAGTGAAATAACATGAGTGTTAAGTGTTTTGTTTGTTTGTCAAAACTAACTAGCTGTCGCTACAGGCCAGCATCAAGCCCAGACTACAATTTACTACAGTCGCTATAATTGCCTTGCACCACACATGCATTAAAAACACTCACTATCAGGAGAAGAGACCATGTCTGTGTTGAGTGTTGTTTTTTTGTATTATTATTTTGGGACTGAACCCTGTGATTTATATGCTTGCAATACACATCACTGTGTAGAACTAGCATTATTATTTAACCGGTTGCAAAGAAAAAACAAATGACGCCCCCTGTAGCAGGGCAAGAGCCCTGCACATGAAGAAGGTTTTTTATCTGTAAATACTGTGTGTAATATTTAAGTCTGATACTTCTGTCCCCTGTGCAGACGTTTTTTGCTGAAATGATTCTGGTCCTGTACATGTTTCAGAATCAGTCACTCCTCCAAATACTTTATCTATCAGCTCATTTGCTAGAATGCTAGCCTGAGATGCAATACTGGTTACATATTCATCAGAAGAAGATAATGACGGTGATGGATCAGCAAATGCCGGGGGGTATTGCTTAGCTTCTAAACCGGGATCGGAGGCTTTCATCAAGATGTTTCGCTCTCTTTGCCCAGTTAGTGTAGCAGCCCTGAGGTGAATAAATGGTACCTTTTTATGGTCCCTGCTGGAACATACCTGCCTGCTGATTAAATTCCACACCTGATAATCACACACAGCAGGTAGGCTCTCCCAGGAGCATCAGGTATGTTACCAATTACAATACATTTTCACACGATATTTACACACACAAACACTTCTTCTTCATGTGCAAGGCCTGCCCCCCCCCCCCCCTTTTTTTTTTTTTTTAAACTCACAAACAGAAAAATAAATGTAATATGTAAAATATCTAGACACTCGCAGAACTTGCAAAGCCACACTTAGGCACACACAACACACTGAGGCCAGGGATCGTTGTGGTTTCCAAATACAGTAGAACCCCAGAGTTATGAACACCAAAGTTGCGAACTGACCGGTCTACCGAACACCCCACTTTGAACCAGAAGAATGCAACACTCAACCATTAGTGCAATGCAACCACACAGACGCTCCTATAAGCCTAATGTTGGTCACGGAGAAGGCAAAATTACTGTACCAACAAATGTATCCAGAAACGTGAGGCAGATTTCAAAGCCAGTACAGCCAATTTTACTAGGGACATTTTTGTTTTAAACAAAGCAGTTTTTTTTTTTTTTTTCCCCAAGCCAAAGGAGGCATTTTGTTTAAAATAAGCACAACAATAACCCAGGTTTTAATGGATGTTTAAGTCTACTTTTTTGTGAAAATGTTAATACCGTATTACTTCAATTTGTTTAAAAGAGGACGGCCTTTATACGAGGGCGACCTTTATTAATAATACTATGATTTTCAAATGCTGCAGTATTTTATTACATGATTTATGACATTTTAGAAGTATCGGGGTTGCTTATTTTCTATAATATGGTAGCCTACCTGTATGTAGCAGCGTGTGTGGCTAACCTATTAGGTGGGAGTTGGAAAGTGAAGGGCGTACTGTACTAGCGAATCAGGAGTGTAAAGGGGCGGGACAATGCTGGTGTGGCAGTCAAAGAGTGTAACGTAGATGTTTTTCTCCACCAAAAATTACCTCAGAATATCTGTTTGATTTCTGTAAAAACTACAACATATCCTACTTGGTTATTTTTTGTCTTACTGTAACTTGCTTATTTGTAATTTCTCTGCAAGAGAAACCAAAACTAAATCTTCTCATAGATAGTAAGCACATTGTTTTTATTTGTACGGGAATTACAATTGAACTAAAAACAAAACAAGAACACCACCTATAAGAACTTCAGAAGGACTGATGTTCTGTACGTAGTTTATCTTGCATTTTCTTTCAGAATTGCGCTACCATAAAATAAAATGTTCTATTATGTGTGCACACATTAGTTTTTAATTTACATGCTAGATTGAGGCTCCCGTCTCTTCGGGGGCATTACATGTACAGTCAGTGTTGCGCGTTTATTTGTTTATAGTGTGTATTTTTTTTAGTAGGGGGAATAAAAAATACCTTAATGTTTCTTTATGGATAGCAGCGTTTATTCGAGGGCAGCATTTATATATGACTGCGGGTCAATACAAGGGCCAAACTGAAGTAATGCAGTATATAGTTAGGGTTTCTGATTTTCGATTTTAACCAATAAAAACTGTTGAAAAATCCCTGAAACAAAATAAAAAATTAAATCGGTGTATAGCCAATAAACACCGGAAAACAGAAAAACACTGGAAATGGTTACTCAATTCACATTGACTTCATCCTTTTTTCATAAAAAAAAAAATCACTACTACAAAAGAAAAACCTCTCCCAGTGCAGATGGGCAATGTCCCTCCTTCCAGACTTGTATATATCACACCAAGTGCGTCGCGTCAAAGCTTCCACACCCGGCGAGTAGTGTAAAATAGACAGTGTCTGAAATAGACTGTGTTCCTGTTTCTCTGTGCATGTACTCCGTAAATGTACTTATTTAACCTATATATATATATATATATATATATATATATATATATATATATATATATATATGTATATGTATATATATATATATATATATATATATATATATATATATATATATATATGTAAATGTGTGTGTGTGTGTGTGTGTGTGTGTCCCCAAGAAACAGGGATCAAAAAGAAAACAGATCAGCTTCTCGTTTATCTACAGTTTGCAGAAAATAAATCAACAGTCTGAAGTATTTTGTTCAGTGACGTTTAGTTTTGGAGAAAGTAAGTATTTATTTTTAACAGACTAATTGGGTACACTGCATTGTGTGAAAAAAAAGTTTCAAGAAATAAAATGTACCAGTAAGTGGGCGCAAGCAAGCGCTGTATGTATATGAAGGTCACACCCAGAAGTTTACAGTAACATATGATCTGTGTTCAGAATTTCAACAGCCGTTTAGCAGGTAGAAAGCAAGTGTTCAAACAGTTTTATAATTAATTTAAAAAGTCATTGTTGTGTGTGTATGTCTGTGTGTCAAATGGGAAGGCACCTAACATTCAACAGTGGAGACGTACAGTAAAGAAAGATTTATTTAAACACTCGAAACGGCAGGTTAACCAAACGTATGTACACTAAATATTCATAACATATTCCCATTTGTACTTCGTTTCTTTTCTGCAAGACACATAACTTTATTATTTAATTTTCATGAAAGTATTTATATTACAGTACTTAGTGCTGAAAGACACAAAAATATAATTCTGTACTTTAAGGAAAATGTTGAGTTCAATGATAGGGCTTCGGATTGATTGACGCTTTGGCATCAAAACAACCTGACAGCGTCAAAATACGCAGGACGCTGATGCTTTGACGCGACATGCTTTGTGTGAAAAGACCTTCCCAAAAAACGGTTTATATAATCTCGAAATTAATAAAACGTGAGTTCACTGTTGAGGCTGCTCTGGTGTCCAGATGGCAGACAAAGGCAGATAAAAGTAAAAAAATGTATTGCAGTATAAAATACATGCTGTTAAAATTATTGCATCTAAATAAGGTATAGCCGAAGTTGTGAATTCAACTTTGTTTTTTTTTTGTTTTTTTTTTTCCGAATATCCATCAGCATGTTAGAAAGAGAGAAATGTACAACTTCTATCTTTATAGTCCCACCTTCATTTTATATATTCATTAAAGACAGGACTATCTGGTCTAAACATATAAACTTGTCTGGACCAAGGCAATATGTGATATGATTTATTAAACAAAAATATAACAATAATGACAACAGTTCGAAGATCACTAAAAGATCTCCTACGTTGATGCACCTACACTAGTGTAACAAATACAAATCACACATTTCATTAACGTATATGACTTTGATTAAAACAATTATACAACAATAATAACCTTACCTGTGCTTTTCATTTTCTTAAGTTGCTCCAAGACAGAGTCCACAATCTGAGTGGTCACCAAGTTAACATCTGATCTGTCCAGGTAGGTCTTGTCTGACAACTGCAATGGAATATTTCCAGCCTCTGCTCCAGTTTCAGTGTCTGCTAGAAAAAAACTTGTAAATATCCTGGATTTGGGAGCCTTCTTTCGGCATACCCCTTTTGCCAGCAAACTGCCACTCCAGCTTACAATCTGTTCATCTTTTTCCTTCTGCAATGGTGTAATTTTAGTTTTAGAACCAATATCTGCAAAACTTTCAGTTTTGAAATTCTCTAGAACTGCAGACAAAAAATCACTAGCCAAAAGGCTTAGCTGTGAAAGTTCAACTTTTTCTCCCAGGGCCTTTTTCTGGAGACTCTCTCTGTCTAACTCCATTTTGATTGCCTGCAATATGGCACTTGCAACCTCTTTTGTGTAGCTGCTTAGTTTTAACTTCCTTTGGTGAACATCTTTCAGGTACAATTTGGAAAAGTACCCTTTACTTTGTGCCATTAATGGATTTAGCTTACTGGAAACAGTTTTAATGATATCTTCAGTAACATAGCTGACTTGTGATGGTAAGATGAGTGCTCCAGACTCCATTGTTGAAACTGGAACATGAATTTCAGTTCCACTAACACCCTTCTCTTTTGCAGCAAAAATGTCATCATGACCAATGGCACATAAAAGATTTTCAAAAACAGCATGAACAATATCAGAGGCCAATAAACTGACTTGGGTTTTAGGCATCAATGAGCCTGATATTTTTATAGACGACTTCAGCTGTGGTTCAGTATCTTGAGGTAAGGATGCCACTGTACTAGATAATTCCAGAGTAGTTGAAAATATTGGTGTAGGTTGATTGACCATTGATTCTACATCATCAATAATGTCACATACTATCTGCTCTGCAGTTTTGATGATTTGGGATTTAGAGATCTCCAAGATTTCTTTCGCTGATTTTGTTTTCCATTTGAAGAACACTTCATCAAAAGACTTTCCCAATGTAGCTCCAGCCTCTTCGCCAATTTTAGTGTCGGCTAGTGAAGAATCTGTGGGTAGGGTAAAAGGTAATGATTTTTCACCAAACATCAGCTTTTTCTTTGAAAGTTTCCTTTCCCATTTATATAGCAAGCTTTGCTTTCTGCTGTCTACTTCGGAAGGCCAGATTACAGCCATCTGGCTAGTTGACAGGTCAACTGGTTTCCCCTGAAGATCAAGTGAGTATTGAGTTTCTTGAGTATCTACAGTAATCGGTTTAATGTTTTTTACTGCAGTGCAAACACCTTTTTGCGTTTCCTTTTCAATTAAACCAAATTTACCCAAAATAATGTCTACAATTGTGCTGGCAACTGTGTTAATAGTTGAAACAGCAGCTTCAGTTTTCAATATTACTCCGTTTGCAATGGGAGCCAACACTTTTTCTTTTTTTATGAACAGCTTCTCCAGCAGGGTACCCTTGGGAATCAATTCTCTTGACTCAAATGCAAGCTCTTGTTCTAACATACCAAGCTCCTTCTGAGCTGAGAGTTTCTTTTGCACCCTACTTCTGCTTGATCTTCTATTTTTTGCAAATGATTCCTTTAATAAACTGTCCTGGTTCTCATCAGGTTCCTTTACAGTAGGATCCTGGGGCAAAGAGTTGCATCTAATGCCTCCTGAAAAAACTTTTCTTTTCTGTTCTGCTTGATCTGTGTAGGAATAAATTACCATCCCAGGCACATTGACAGGTAAGAAATGCTGGATTTTAGATAGGGTGTCCTCTGTGGACATTGTAAATACAGCAGATTGAACACTAGGCTTTTTGTCCACTACCACTTCTTCAAAAATCCTAGGTTTTTCTATCGCTGCTTTAGGAATGTCTGCAACTTTTGCCGCTTCTATTCTCCCTATAACAGAGTCAACAATGTTGCTAGCCAGACAGATTTCTTGAGAGAGGGTAGCTTGAACCCCTAAAGATGTTCTCTTGGTATCTATTTCATTCTTGATTGCCTGCAATACAGCACTGACAACATTCTTGACATAGATATTTTCTTCAGACTGTCTCTCTTGAACTTTCTGTGAATGCTTTGAAAGTTTCTCTGCTGTTAATAATCTTGGAGGCTTTGGATCTTTATTGAACATTTGAAAATGTGAGGCTAATGTACTTACAAACTGTGGTTCAACTATGTTTGTTTTAAATGAGTCCTGTTGTTCAGGCTGCATTACCATGTCAAGTTTCTCCTCAGATTTCCCTTCACTGAAAACATTAACTTCAGACAAAGAATCGTTCATATAGGTCACAAATGATTTAAACTTGCTTAAGACAGTGTTAACAAGTTGTACAGTGATTGCACTGGTTTGAGACATTAAGACTTCTCCAGACTTTATTTTAACTGATGAAAGCCACGATGGGATTTTTTGAGCAAGAAGTTTAGAGTTTAATTCCAGTTCTTTGTTAACTAAAACATCTTCAGAACAAATGGAACACAACAGTTTATCAAGAACTGTGTCAACAATGTCTGATGCCATACAACTGACCCCAGGTGTATGTAAGAGGGAAGATGAGGAAATTTTGTTACATTGAATTGTCAGTGGCTCAGCTACTGAATGTAATGATGTTTTCTTAGGAAACTTACATGATGATCTGCTAATAGTTGACAGGAAAGGCCCTGGGAGTTTAAATTCATTTGCTACCCTTCCAATGATTTCAGATACGCTGACCTCTGTAATTCTAATTATTTGTGATTTAGAGATCCCCAAAATGTCTTCAGTAGCAGCTCTTTTATTGTCAGAGGACACTTGCTCAAAATACTTTCTGAATACATCAGTCTTCAAACTAGCGTGCTCTCCACTTACTGACTCAGAAACTGTCTTTGACAACTCACTTTCCTTCCCCATTGGAGTCATTTGCATTTTAGAAACATCTGTACGACTTGCAGCTTGTAACATATCTAGAAGTGCACCCACATAATCAATTGCCAGAAGGTTTTCCACTGAAAGCTTTAGATTTTCTCCCGTAGCTGTAATAGCTACTAACTCACTTTTGATTGTCTGCAATATGGCACAGACAGTCTCGTTTGTGTAGATGCTTAGTCCAGACTCTATCTCCTGAATATCTTTCAAAGAAGTTGTTGGAATACCTTGTCCTGCTAGTAAGCTATAAGATTTTGAATATTTAGTGGACAATTTGGAAAATGATTCTTCACTTCTCACTAATGGTTTAAGCTTCCTTGATACAGTTTTAATGATCTCTTCAGCAATATTACTGACTTGTGGTGGTAAGACCATCGATCTAGACTGCATTGTAATTGTTGAATGTGGAGACTGGATTTCGCTGGTGTCAAGATCATAAACACACTTTTGTTTTGTAGCTGATATCACTTCAGAACCAATTGCGTAAAAAACTTTTTCAAGAACTGTGTTAACAATGTCTGATGCCATTGAACCCACTTGCGTCTTAGACATAAAAAGGTCTGATGATATTTTTTGAGATGGCTTCAACTCTGCCTCAGTGACTTGATGTAAGTGACTTGATGCCAGAGTAGGCAATTTACTGGATAGTTTACAAATAACTGAAAGGACCGGTCCATGAGGTTTGACTGTAGATTCTACCTTTTCCATAATTTCAGATATCATCTGTTCTGTGATTCTGGTGATTTGCGATTTAGAGGTCCCCAAAATGTCCTCAGTTGATCCTCTTTTATATTCCGATGTCACTTGTTCTGAAATATCTCTTAACTCAGCTGTCTCTAAACTAGATTTTTCATCCCTTACAGATTCCAGAATTACCTGATAAATTCCCTTTTCTTGTGTTTTAGACATCAATGAGCCTGAGGATATTTTCATAGACGGCTTAAGCTGTGGTTCAGTACCTTGAGGTAAGGATGCCACTGTACTAGATAATTCAAAAATAGTTGAAAATATGGGTACAGGTTGGTTGACCTTAGATACCATATCATTAATAATGTCATATACTATCTGCTCTGCAGTTTTGATGATTTGGGATTTAGAGATCCCCAAAATTTCTTCTGCTGCTCTTGTTTTGCATTCAGGGTACACTTGCCCAAAAGACTTTCCCAGTGCAGCTGATCTGCCCAGGTAGATTTTCTCTGAAGAACTTTTAAGCAATATCCTGGATTTGGGATCCTTTTTTCGGTGTACCCATTTTACCAGCAAGTTGTTACCCCAGTTTACAATCTGTTCATCTTTTTCCTTTTGCAATGGTGTAATTTTAGTTTTAGAACCAATATCTGCAAAACTTTCGGTTTTTAAATTCTCTGGAACTGCAGACAAAAATTTATTAGCCAAGAGGCTTAGCTGTGAAAGTTTGACTTTTTCTCCCAGGGCTGTTTTCTGGAGACTTTCTCTGTCTAATTCCATTTTGATTGCCTGAAATATGGCACTTGCAGCCTCTTTTGTGTTGCTGCTTAGTTTTGACTTCCTTAGGTGAACATCTTTCAGGGACAATTTGGAAAGGTATTCTTTACTTTGTGCCATTAATGGATACAGCTTACTGGAAACAGTTGTAATGATATATTCAGTAACATAGCTGACTTGTGATGGTAAGATGAGTGCTCCAGACTCCACTGCTGAAATTGGAACATGAATTTCTGTATCATTAACCCCCCGTTCCTTAGCAGCAAAAATGCCATCATAATCAATGACACATGAAAGATTTTCAAAAACAGTATCAACAATATCAGAGGCCAATAAACTGACTTGGGATTTAGACATCAATGAGCCTGAGGATATTTTTATAGATGGCTTCAGCTGTGGTTCAGTGCCTTGAGGTAAGGATGCCACTGTACTATGTAATTCACAAATATTTGAAACTATAGGTAATGGTCGGTTGACCTTAGATTCTACATTATCAATAATTTCATATACTATCTGCTCTACAGTTTCCTTGATTTGGGATTTTGAGCTCCTCAAAATTTCTTCTGCTGCCCTTGTTTTGCATTCGGAGGACACTTGCTCAAAAGACATTCCCAGTGTAGCTGATCTGTCCAGGTAAATCTCTGACAGCTGCAATGGAATTTTTCTAGCCTCTTCTTCAATTTTAGTGTCTGCTAGTAAAGAACTTGTAAACAATAACCTGGATTTGGGAACCTTCTTTTGGCTTACCCATTTTGCTAGCAAGGTGTCACCCCAGCTTACAATCTCTTCATCTTTTTCCTTTGGTAATGGTGCAGTTTTAGTTATAGAATCAATATCTGCAAAACTTCCCATTTTTAAATTCTCTAGAACTGCAGCCAAAAATTCACTAGCTAAGAGGTTTAGCTGTGAATGTTTGACATTTTCTCCCAGAGCTGTTTTCTGGAGTGTCTTCCTGTCTAACTCCATTTTGACTGCCTGCAAAACCACACTTGCAGCCCCTTTTGTGTAGATGCTTAGTTTTAACTTCCTTTGGTGAACATCTTTCAGCGACAATTTAGAAAGGTATTCTTTACTTTGTGCTATTAATGGATTTAGCTTATCAGAAATAGTTTTAATGATATATTCAGTCACATAGCTGACTTGTGATGGTAAGATGAGTGCTCCAGACTTGTCTTTTACAGCAATAATTTTATCATAACCAATGGCAAATAAAATATTTTCCAAAACAGCATCAACAATATCAGAGGCCAATAAACTGATTTGGGTTTTAGACATCAACGAGTCTGAGGATATGTTTATAGATGGCTTCGGTTGTGATTCAGTACCTTGAGGTAAGGACGCCACAGTACTAGGTAATTCACAAATAGTTGAACAGATAGGTACAGATCGATTGGCCGTAGCTTCTATAGTTTCAATAATTTCATTGTCTTCTGGCTCAACAATACTGGAGGCAATTTCCTTCCCCACAAGAGTAACCATAGTTTTGGAAGTAATGTCTTCACCTCCTGTGACTTCTAAGTGTTCCAGAACAGCATCAACAACCATGCATACCATAACATTTTCCTGTGAAGGATTTTCTCCCAAAGCTGTTCTCTTGAGATTGTTCCCGTCTATCTCGCTCTTGATTGTTTGCAATATAGAACTGACAACATCTTTTGAATAACTTCTTAACTGTGACTCCATCAGATGAAAATCAGTTCCTGAAACCTTTTCTGCTATAAGTAAGCCATCATACTTTGTTTCCTTCACTGACATTTTATCACAGGATAGCTTACTCAATGATGCTAATGATTTAAGTTTTCCAAAGACAGTCTTAATGATGTGTTTAACAACACCAGTAACTTGTGATGGTAAGAGCAATACTTCAGTGTCAACTGGTAAAGGCTGGGTTTGGGCCAATTGATCATCTTCTGGATATAATAATTCTCCTTTAGATTGATTAGTAGCTGAAAGTAGAGACCTTGGTCGCTTGAATTCAGCAATACTTTTTTCAACAACCTTAGCCACTACCTTCTCAGCCACTCTGATGATCTTTGATTTAGAAATTCCCAAGATATCATCAGATGCTTCCTTTTTGGGTTCAGAATCACCCCCATCCTTCCAAGAGGGAGGAAGCAAAGTGTTTGAATCAATAACTATAACATTGCTGCTTTCTAGCTTTTGCAGAACTATAGTCACAATCTTGCTTGCCTTGCTTTCTTGTGAAAGTGTCACGTCGTGCCCCTCTGTTCTTTGAAGAGTCTCTCTGTCTAAGTCACTCTTGATCGCCAACATTATAGCACTGGTAACTACTTTTGTGCAGGTACTTAGCACTGACTCTGACTCACACAAGGATTCTTCACCCTGAGTCACTATAGGTATAAGCTTTGATTTAACAGTGTTAATGATCTCATCAGCAACTGCATCTTGTGATGGTACAGATTCCTGTTTCAGTTCCTGTTCAGATTTGATGAGATCACTTTCTTTTACAACTAAAACCGCTTCAGAAGCAATGGCAATCTTAATATTTTCAAGAACAGCATCAACTATGTCTGTAGCCAATACAATGGTTTGGGGTTTTGATACCACATAACCTGAAGATATGTTCTTAAGTGGTTCTACATTTGGCTTGGTTACTGAATACAAATGATCATCTTCTGGATATAATAATTCTCCTTTAGATTGACTAATAGCTGAAAGTAGAGACCTTGGTCGCTTGAATTCAGCAATACTTTTTTCAACAACCTCAGCCACTATCTTCTCAGCCACTCTGATGATCTTTGATTTAGAAATTCCCAAGATATCATCAGATGCTTCCTTTTTGGGTTCAGAATCACCCCCATCCTTCCAAGAAGGAGGAAGCAAAGTGTTTGAATCAATAACTACAACATTGCTGCTTTCTAGCTTTTGCAGAACTATAGTCACAATCTTGCTTGCCTTGCTTTCTTGTGAAAGTGTCACGTCGTGCCCCTCTGTTCTTTGAAGAGTCTCTCTGTCTAAGTCACTCTTGATCGCCAACATTATAGCACTGGTAACTACTTTTGTGCAGGTACTTAGCACTGACTCTGACTCACACAAGGATTCTTCACCCTGAGTCACTATAGGTATAAGCTTTGATTTAACAGTGTTAATGATCTCATCAGCAACTGCATCTTGTGATGGTACAGATTCCTGTTTCAGTTCCTGTTCAGATTTGATGACATCACTTTCTTTTACAATTAAAACCGCTTCAGAAGCAATGGCACACTTAATATTTTCAAGAACAGCATCAACTATGTCTATAGCCAATACAATGGTTTGGGGTTTTGATACCACATAACCTGAAGATATGTTCTTAAGTGGTTCTACATTTGGCTTGGTTACTGAATACAAATGATCATCTTCTGGATATAATAATTCTCCTTTAGATTGATTAACAGCTGAAAGTAGAGACCTTGGTCGCTTGAATTCAGCAATACTTTTTTCAACAACCTCAGCCACTATCTTCTCAGCCACTCTGATGATCTTTGATTTAGAAATTCCCAAGATATCATCAGATGCTTCCTTTTTGGGTTCAGAATCACCCCCATCCTTCCAAGAAGGAGGAAGCAAAGTGTTTGAATCAATAACTACAACATTGCTGCTTTCTAGCTTTTTCAGAACTATAGTCACAATCTTGCTTGCCTTGCTTTCTTGTGAAAGTGTCACGTCGTGCCCCTCTGTTCTTTGAAGAGTCTCTCTGTCTAAGTCACTCTTGATCGCCAACATTATAGCACTGGTAACTACTTTTGTGCAGGTACTTAGCACTGACTCTGACTCATACAAGGATTCTTCACCCTGAGTCACTATAGGTATAAGCTTTGTTTTAACAGTGTTAATGATCTCATCAGCAACTGCATCTTGTGATGGTACAGATTCCTGTTTCAGTTCCTGTTCAGATTTGATGACATCACTTTCTTTTACAATTAAAACCGCTTCAGAAGCAATGGCACACTTAATATTTTCAAGAACAGCATCAACTATGTCTATAGCCAATACAATGGTTTGGGGTTTTGATACCACATAACCTGAAGATATGTTCTTAAGTGGTTCTACATTTGGCTTGATTACTGAATACAAATGATCATCTTCTGGATATAATAATTCTCCTTTAGATTGACTAATAGCTGAAAGTAGAGACCTTGGTCGCTTGAATTCAGCAATACTTTTTTCAACAACCTCAGCCACTATCTTCTCAGCCACTCTGATGATCTTTGATTTAGAAATTCCCAAGATATCATCAGATGCTTCCTTTTTGGGTTCAGAATCACCCCCATCCTTCCAAGAGGGAGGAAGCAAAGTGTTTGAATCAATAACTACAACATTGCTGCTTTCTAGCTTTTGCAGAACTATAGTCACAATCTTGCTTGCCTTGCTTTCTTGTGAAAGTGTCACGTCGTGCCCCTCTGTTCTTTGAAGAGTCTCTCTGTCTAAGTCACTCTTGATCGCCAACATTATAGCACTGGTAACTACTTTTGTGCAGGTACTTAGCACTGACTCTGACTCATACAAGGATTCTTCACCCTGAGTCACTATAGGTATAAGCTTTGTTTTAACAGTGTTAATGATCTCATCAGCAACTGCATCTTGTGATGGTACAGATTCCTGTTTCAGTTCCTGTTCAGATTTGATGACATCACTTTCTTTTACAATTAAAACCGCTTCAGAAGCAATGGCACACTTAATATTTTCAAGAACAGCATCAACTATGTCTATAGCCAATTCAATGGTCTGGTGTTTTGATACCACATAACCTGAAGATATGTTCTTAAGTGGTTCTACATTTGGCTTGGTTACTGAATACAAATGATCATCTTCTGGATATAATAATTCTCCTTTAGATTGATTAACAGCTGAAAGTAGAGACCTTGGTCGCTTGAATTCAGCAATACTTTTTTCAACAACCTTAGCCACTATCTTCTCAGCCACTCTGATGATCTTTGATTTAGAAATTCCCAAGATATCATCAGATGCTTCCTTTTTGGGTTCAGAATCACCCCCATCCTTCCAAGAGGGAGGAAGCAAAGTGTTTGAATCAATAACTACAACATTGCTGCTTTCTAGCTTTTGCAGAACTATAGTCACAATCTTGCTTGCCTTGCTTTCTTGTGAAAGTGTCACGTCGTGCCCCTCTGTTCTTTGAAGAGTCTCTCTGTCTAAGTCACTCTTGATCGCCAACATTATAGCACTGGTAACTACTTTTGTGCAGGTACTTAGCACTGACTCTGACTCACACAAGGATTCTTCACCCTGAGTCACTATAGGTATAAGCTTTGATTTAACAGTGTTAATGATCTCATCAGCAACTGCATCTTGTGATGGTACAGATTCCTGTTTCAGTTCCTGTTCAGATTTGATGACATCACTTTCTTTTACAATTAAAACCGCTTCAGAAGCAATGGCACACTTAATATTTTCAAGAACAGCATCAACTATGTCTGTAGCCAATACAATGGTCTGGGGTTTTGATACCACATAACCTGAAGATATGTTCTTAAGTGGTTTTACATTTGGCTTGGTTACTGAATACAAATGATCATCTTCTGGATATAATAATTCTCCTTTAGATTGACTAATAGCTGAAAGTAGAGACCTTGGTCGCTTGAATTCAGCAATACTTTTTTCAACAACCTCAGCCACTACCTTCTCAGCCACTCTGATGATCTTTGATTTAGAAATTCCCAAGATATCATCAGATGCTTCCTTTTTGGGTTCAGAATCACCCCCATCCTCCCAAGAGGGAGGAAGCAAAGTGTTTGAATCAATAACTACAACATTGCTGCTTTCTAGCTTTTGCAGAACTATAGTCATAATCTTGCTTGCCTTGCTTTCTTGTGAAAGTGTCACGTCGTGCCCCTCTGTTCTTTGAAGAGTCTCTCTGTCTAAGTCACTCTTGATCGCCAACATTATAGCACTGGTAACTACTTTTGTGCAGGTACTTAGCACTGACTCTGACTCACACAAGGATTCTTCACCCTGAGTCACTATAGGTATAAGCTTTGTTTTAACAGTGTTAATGATCTCATCAGCAACTGCATCTTGTGATGGTACAGATTCCTGTTTCAGTTCCTGTTCAGATTTGATGACATCACTTTCTTTTGCAATTAAAACCTCTTCAGAAGCAATGGCACACTTAATATTTTCAAGAACAGCATCAACTATGTCTATAGCCAATACAATGGTCTGGGGTTTTGATACCACATAACCTGAAGATATGTTCTTAAGTGGTTCTACATTTGGCTTGGTTACTGAATACAAATGATCATCTTCTGGATATAATAATTCTCCTTTAGATTGATTAACAGCTGAAAGTAGAGACCTTGGTCGCTTGAATTCAGCAATACTTTTTTCAACAACCTTAGCCACTATCTTCTCAGCCACTCTGATGATCTTTGATTTAGAAATTCCCAAGATATCATCAGATGCTTCCTTTTTGGGTTCAGAATCACCCCCATCCTTCCAAGAGGGAGGAAGCAAAGTGTTTGAATCAATAACTACAACATTGCTGCTTTCTAGCTTTTGCAGAACTATAGTCACAATCTTGCTTGCCTTGCTTTCTTGTGAAAGTGTCACGTCGTGCCCCTCTGTTCTTTGAAGAGTCTCTCTGTCTAAGTCACTCTTGATCGCCAACATTATAGCACTGGTAACTACTTTTGTGCAGGTACTTAGCACTGACTCTGACTCACACAAGGATTCTTCACCCTGAGTCACTATAGGTATAAGCTTTGATTTAACAGTGTTAATGATCTCATCAGCAACTGCATCTTGTGATGGTACAGATTCCTGTTTCAGTTCCTGTTCAGATTTGATGACATCACTTTCTTTTACAACTAAAACCGCTTCAGAAGCAATGGCACACTTAATATTTTCAAGAACAGCATCAACTATGTCTGTAGCCAATACAATGGTCTGGGGTTTTGATACCACATAACCTGAAGATATGTTCTTAAGTGGTTTTACATTTGGCTTGGTTACTGAATACAAATGATCATCTTCTGGATATAATAATTCTCCTTTAGATTGACTAATAGCTGAAAGTAGAGACCTTGGTCGCTTGAATTCAGCAATACTTTTTTCAACAACCTCAGCCACTACCTTCTCAGCCACTCTGATGATCTTTGATTTAGAAATTCCCAAGATATCATCAGATGCTTCCTTTTTGGGTTCAGAATCACCCCCATCCTTCCAAGAGGGAGGAAGCAAAGTGTTTGAATCAATAACTACAACATTGCTGCTTTCTAGCTTTTGCAGAACTATAGTCACAATCTTGCTTGCCTTGCTTTCTTGTGAAAGTGTCACGTCGTGCCCCTCTGTTCTTTGAAGAGTCTCTCTGTCTAAGTCACTCTTGATCGCCAACATTATAGCACTGGTAACTACTTTTGTGCAGGTACTTAGCACTGACTCTGACTCACACAAGGATTCTTCACCCTGAGTCACTATAGGTATAAGCTTTGATTTAACAGTGTTAATGATCTCATCAGCAACTGCATCTTGTGATGGTACAGATTCCTGTTTCAGTTCCTGTTCAGATTTGATGACATCACTTTCTTTTACAACTAAAACCGCTTCAGAAGCAATGGCACACTTAATATTTTCAAGAACAGCATCAACTATGTCTGTAGCCAATACAATGGTCTGGGGTTTTGATACCACATAACCTGAAGATATGTTCTTAAGTGGTTTTACATTTGGCTTGGTTACTGAATACAAATGATCATCTTCTGGATATAATAATTCTCCTTTAGATTGACTAATAGCTGAAAGTAGAGACCTTGGTCGCTTGAATTCAGCAATACTTTTTTCAACAACCTCAGCCACTACCTTCTCAGCCACTCTGATGATCTTTGATTTAGAAATTCCCAAGATATCATCAGATGCTTCCTTTTTGGGTTCAGAATCACCCCCATCCTTCCAAGAGGGAGGAAGCAAAGTGTTTGAATCAATAACTACAACATTGCTGCTTTCTAGCTTTTGCAGAACTATAGTCACAATCTTGCTTGCCTTGCTTTCTTGTGAAAGTGTCACGTCGTGCCCCTCTGTTCTTTGAAGAGTCTCTCTGTCTAAGTCACTCTTGATCGCCAACATTATAGCACTGGTAACTACTTTTGTGCAGGTACTTAGCACTGACTCTGACTCATACAAGGATTCTTCACCCTGAGTCACTATAGGTATAAGCTTTGATTTAACAGTGTTAATGATCTCATCAGCAACTGCATCTTGTGATGGTACAGATTCCTGTTTCAGTTCCTGTTCAGATTTGATGACATCACTTTCTTTTACAATTAAAACCGCTTCAGAAGCAATGGCACACTTAATATTTTCAAGAACAGCATCAACTATGTCTGTAGCCAATACAATGGTCTGGGGTTTTGATACCACATAACCTGAAGATATGTTCTTAAGTGGTTCTACATTTGGCTTGGTTACTGAATACAAATGATCATCTTCTGGATATAATAATTCTCCTTTAGATTGATTAACAGCTGAAAGTAGAGACCTTGGTCGCTTGAATTCAGCAATACTTTTTTCAACAACCTTAGCCACTATCTTCTCAGCCACTCTGATGATCTTTGATTTAGAAATTCCCAAGATATCATCAGATGCTTCCTTTTTGGGTTCAGAATCACCCCCATCCTTCCAAGAGGGAGGAAGCAAAGTGTTTGAATCAATAACTACAACATTGCTGCTTTCTAGCTTTTGCAGAACTATAGTCACAATCTTGCTTGCCTTGCTTTCTTGTGAAAGTGTCACGTCGTGCCCCTCTGTTCTTTGAAGAGTCTCTCTGTCTAAGTCACTCTTGATCGCCAACATTATAGCACTGGTAACTACTTTTGTGCAGGTACTTAGCACTGACTCTGACTCACACAAGGATTCTTCACCCTGAGTCACTATAGGTATAAGCTTTGATTTAACAGTGTTAATGATCTCATCAGCAACTGCATCTTGTGATGGTACAGATTCCTGTTTCAGTTCCTGTTCAGATTTGATGACATCACTTTCTTTTACAATTAAAACCGCTTCAGAAGCAATGGCACACTTAATATTTTCAAGAACAGCATCAACTATGTCTGTAGCCAATACAGTGGTCTGGGGTTTTGATACCACATAACCTGAAGATATGTTCTTAAGTGGTTCTACATTTGGCTTGGTTACTGAATACAAATGATCATCTTCTGGATATAATAATTCTCCTTTAGATTGACTAATAGCTGAAAGTAGAGACCTTGGTCGCTTGAATTCAGCAATACTTTTTTCAACAACCTCAGCCACTATCTTCTCAGCCACTTTGATTATCTTCGATTTAGAAATTCCCAAGATATCATCAGTTGCTTCCTTTTTGGGTTCAGAATCACCCCCATCCTTCCAAGAGGGAGGAAGCAAAGTTTTTGAATGAGTAACTACAACATTGTTGCTTTCTAGCTTCTGCAGAACTATTGTCACAATCTTGCTTGCCTTGCTTTCTTGTGAAAGTGTCACGTCATACCCCTCTGTTCTTTGAAGCGTCTCTCTGTCTAAGTCGCTCTTGATCGCCAACATTATAGCACTGGTAACTACTTTTGTGCAGGTACTTAGCACTGACTCTGTCTCACACAAGGATTCTTCACCCTGAGTCACTAAAGGTATAAGCTTTGACCTAACAGTGTTAATGATCTCATCAGCAACTGCATCTTGTGATTGTACAGATTCCTGTTTCAGTTCCTGTTCAGATTCGATGAGATCACATTCTTTTGAAATTAAAACCTCTTCAGAAGCAATGGCACACATAATATTTTCAAGAACAGCATCAACTATATCCATAGTCAATACAATGGTCTGGGGTTTTGATACCATATAACCTGAATATATGTTCTTAACTGGTTCTACATTTGGCTTGGTTACTGAATACAAATGATCATCTTCTGGGTACAATAATTCTCCTTTAGATTGACTAATAGCTGAAAGTAGAGACCTTGGTCGCTTGGATTCAGCAATACTTTTTTCAACAACCTCAGCCACTATCCTGTCTGCCACTTTGATTATCTTCGATTTAGAAATTCCCAAGATATCATCAGTAGCTTCCTTTTTGGGTTCAGAATCACCCCCATCCTTCCAAGAGGGAGGAAGCAAAGTGTTTGAATCAATAACTACAACTCTGCTGCTTTCTAGCTTTTGCAGAACTATAGTCACAATATTGCTTACCTTGCTTTCTTGTGAAAGTGTCAGGTCGTGCCCCTCTGTTCTTTGAAGAGTCTCTCTGTCTAAGTCACTCTTGATCGCTAACATTATAGCACTGGTAACTACTTTTGTGCAGGTGCTTAGCACTGACTCTGTCTCACACAAGGATTCTTCACCCTGAGTCATTAAAGGTATAAGCTTTGACCTAACAGTGTTCATGATCTCATCAGCAACTGCATCTTGTAATGGTACAGATTCCTGTTTCAGTTCCTGTTCAGATTCGATGACATCACTTTCTTTTACAATTAGAATCTCTTCAGAAGCAATGGCACACATAATATTTTCAAGAACAGCATCAACTATGTCTATAGCCAATTCAGTGGTCTGGTGTTTTGATACCATATAATTAGAAGATATGTTCTTAAGTGGTTCTACATTTGGCTTGGTTACTGAATACAAATGATCATCTTCTGGGTACAATAATTCTCTTTTAGATTGATTAACAGCTGAAAGTAGAGACCTTGGTCGCTTGAATTCAGCAATACTTTTTTCAATAACCTCAGCCACTATCCTCTCTGCCACTTTGATTATCTTCGATTTAGAAATTCCCAAGATATCATCAGATGCTTCCTTTTTGGGTTCAGAATCACCCCCATCCTTCCAAGAAGGAGGAAGCAAAGTGTCTGAATCAATAACTACAACGTTGCTGCTTTCTAGCTTCTGCAGAACTACTGTCACAATCTTGCTTGCCTTGCTTTCTTGTGAAAGTGTCACGTCGTGCCCCTCTGTTCTTTGAAGTGTCTCTCTGTCTAAGTCACTCTTGATCGCCAACATTATAGCATTGGTAACTACTTTTGTGCAGGTGCTTAGCACTGACTCTGTCTCACACAAGGAGTCTTCACCCTGAGTCACTAAAGGTATAAGCTTTGACCTAACAGTGTTAATGATCTCATCAGCAACTGCATCTTGTAATGGTACAGATTCCTGTTTCAGTTCCTGTTCAGATTTGATGACATCACTTTCTTTTACAATTAAAACCGCTTCAGAAGCAATGGCACACTTAATATTTTCAAGAACAGCATCAACTATGTCTGTAGCCAATACAATGGTCTGGGGTTTTGATACCATATAACCTGAAGATATTTTCTTAACTGGTTCTACATTTGGCTTGGTTACTGAATACAAATGATCATCTTCTCGATATAACAATTCCCCTTTAGATTGACTGATAGCGGAAAGGGCAGATCTTGGTCGCTTCAATTCAACAATACTTTTCTCAAAAACCTCAGCCACTATCCGCTCTACCACTATGATTATCTTCGATTTAGAAATTCCCAAAAAATCAACAGTGGCTCCTATTTTAAGTTCAGAAACTCCCCCCTCCTTCCAAGAGGGAGAACGTGAAGCTTTTGAATCAAAATCTACAACAATTTTGCTTTCTAGCTTCTGCAAAACTGTAGTCACAATATTGCTTGCCTTGCTTTCTTGTGAAAGTGTCACGTCGTGCCCCTCTGTTCTTTGAAGCTTCTCTCTGTCTAAGTCGCTCTTGATCGCCAACATTATAGCACTGGTAACTACTTTTGTGCAGGTACTTAGCACTGACTCTGTCTCACACAAGGAGTCTTCACCCTGAGTCACTAGAGGTATAAGCTTTGATTTAACAGTGTTAATGATCTCATCAGCAACTGCATCTTGTGATGGTACATATTCCTCTTTCAGTTTCTGTTGAGATTCAATGACATCACTTTCTTTTGAAATTAAAACTGCTTCAGAAGCAATGGCACACTTAATATTTTCAAGAACAGCATCAACTATGTCTGTAGCCAATACAATGGTCTGGGGCTTTGATAACATATAACCTGAAGATATGTTCTTAACTGGTTCTACATTTGGCTTGGTTACTGAATACAAATTAGCATCTTCTGGGTATAATAATTCTCCTTTAGATTGATTAACAGCTGAAAGGTCAGATCTTGGTCGCTTGAATTCAGCAATACTTTTCTCAAAAACCTCAGCCACTATCCACTCTACCACTCTGATTATCTTCGATTTAGAAATTCCCAAGAAATCATCAGTTGCTTCCTTTTTGGGTTCAGAATCAACCCCATCCTTCCAAGAGGGAAAATGTGAAGTTTTTGAATCAATATCTATGACGAGGTTGCTTTCTATCTTCTGCAGAACTGTAGTCACAATCTTGCATGCCTTGCTTTCTTGTGAAAGTGTCAGGTCGTGCCCCTCTGTTCTTTGAAGAGTCTCTCTGTCTAAGTCACTCTTAATTGCCAACATTATAGCACTGGTAACTACTTTTGTGCAGGTGCTTAGCACTGACTCTGTCTCACACAAGGATTCTTCACCCTGAGTCACTAAAGGTATAAGCTTTGACCTAACAGTGTCAATGATCTTATCAGCAACTGCATCTTGTGATGGTACAGATTCCTGTTTCAGTTCCTGTTCAGATTTGATGACATCACTTTCTTTTGCAATTAAAACCTCTTCAGAAGCAATGGCACACATAATATTTTCAAGAACAGCATCAACTATGTCTGTAGTCAATACACCAGGCTGTGGCTTTGATACCATAGAACCTGAAGATATTTTCTTAAGTGGTTCTACATGAGGCTTGGCTACTGAAAACAAAGGAGCACCTTCTGGATATAATTCTTCTTTATATCCACTAATAGCTGAAAGGACAGATCTTCGTCGTTTGAATTCAGCAATACTTTTCTCATAAACCTCAGACACTATCCCCTCTGCCACTCTGATTATCTTTGACTTGGAAATTCCCAAAATGTCCTCTGTTGCTACTATTTTGATTTCAGAAACACCCCCCTCCTTCCCATATGGAGGAAGCAAAGTATCTGAATCAATATCAACCACAGTGTTGCTTTCTAGCTTCTGCAGAACTGTAGTCACAATCTTGCTTGCCTTGCTTTCTTGTGAAAGTGTCATGCCATGGCCCTCTGCTCTTTGAAGAGCCTCTCTGTCTAAGTCACTCTTGATTGCCAACATCATAGCACTGGTAACGACTTTAGTGCAGGTGTTTAGCACTGACTCTGTCTCACACAAGGATTCTTCACTCTGAGTCACTAAAGGTGTAAGCTTTGACCTAACAGTGTCAATGATCTCATCAGCAATGGCATCTTGTGATGGTACAGGTCCCTGTTTCAGTTCCAGTTGAGATTCATTGACATCCCTTTCTTTTGCAATGAAAACCTCTTCAGAAGCAGTGGCACACATAATATTTTCAACAACAGCATCAACAATGCCTGTAGCCAATGCAGTGGGCTGGGGCTTTAATAACATAGAACCTGAAGATATTTCCTTAAGTGGTTGTATCTGTTGTTCTGAAGTTTCTTCAGGATATAATGTCTCATTAAACTCACAAACATTTAAAAAGTTAAAACCTGCTGGTTTGAATTCAGCTACAGCCCTTTCAATAATTGTAGATACTACTTTCTCTGCCATTTTTTTTATCTGGGTCGTAGGGATCTCCAGAACACCCGCAGCGGCTCCTTTTTTTAATTTAGAAGTAGGTTCTGAGCTAATCCCCTCCACTGCTGCCTCACTCATCTGGGGTGAACATCTGCTATTAACAGAAATGCACAGTGATGAAAAACTTTGCAAATTCTCTAGAACAGCGACTACGATCTCTCTTACTGGAAGATTTTCTGGAAAACTTGCCACATTCACTCCAATAGATGTTTTATGTTGATTTTTTTTGTCTAATTCAGTCTTAATCTTCTGGAAAATGACACTGATGACTTCGACTGCATACTGCCTTAATTGTATCTCTGGAGTTGGTGTCAAGACTTGTAGATTATCCTGGTCACCAAACAGACTGTTGGCAGACAGTGACTCTTTATAGCTTGTCACAAAAGATTCAAGCTTTTCAGAAACACTGCTTAATATCTCATCAGCAATTTGGTTATATATTGATTTGGTGACCTGTGTTCCATGACCTTCTTGTTCAGCTTGCAAAGTAAGTGCTAAACTCAATTGTTTTTCTACACATTCAGCAGGTTTGTCTTTTACCAAGGCTAAATCTAGCCTTTCAAAAACAGTGTCTACAATTTCTGCTGTAAGCGTGGAAAACTGGCTGATCCTAGGTTGTATTTCGTGGGGAAACTGTGGTTGTAGCACAGAAGACTCCACACTATCATCCAGAAAAACCAGTGCTTTACGAATGGTGTCAGATACTATTTTCTCAGCCACTTTAATGATAGAGGATTTTGAAATTCCCACAATATCCTCCAGGGGTGCTAAGAACTTACTTTCTTCCATAGTTTCTATTGGTAAGTCTTTTGAAAGGGATGTTAAAGACACCCGCGGAGATGGGAATGGAGTTGGAAGCCTCTCTTTCACTGGTTTTAAGTCACTCCTTACTCTCTCAGACTGGATTGTGGTATCTGAAAAGCTTACTTTCTTGATATTAGGATGAAAGCTGCTCACTGCCTGGACTACCTCCTCAGTGCTTTCCATGGAAGGCTTTGATTTATATGATGACCCAAAAGACAACCCAGACAGGCCCTCCCTGGCTTCCTTCTCGTACATACAAATGGCAGGCAACATGATACTAGTGATTGAGCTCACCACCCAAGTCACTATATTCTGAGCTATTGAATTCAGCTCTTCAACAGTAATCTGTAAGAATAAAAAAGGATAACAGAGAGTAAAGCTAAATCCTAGGAAGCAATGGTATTGTTTATTGCAAAACATTGTTTCGTTATATACCTCAGAATATTTGCACTCTATTGATTAAATTGCTGACTACAGCCACACTAGTGGGGAATAAACCTACCACTACAGAAGGTGAAATGTAATTTGAGGCCCATTATCAAAGAATAACTAAATCATCTGAGCACTAAATCTGGTCATTTTTGCCATTTTTTATTTTTTCCCACATTGTCAATGATGTACCCAACCTAGGAGGATGAATTAGGACCTAGTCTGTCCCAAAAACACATAAAGCTCTTTTTCATTACAGATGATAGGCTACTAACAGTTCTGGTCTTTCTTAATCCAAATTGATATATAATGAATAAAGTCCTCTGCCTACTGCCACACTGTTTCCTTTTCAAGTATGAAATGTAACCATTACCGAATGGGTATTTACCTGCTATAGACCCGAATCCTGAAAATTGTATACCAAAGCTGCTGCTTTGAGTCTGTGACACAATTGTGATCCTTCCCCTGAGGGATCAAAAGCGCTATTTTTCCTGCTTGGAGAGCCTTGTTCAGATAAGTACATTGTTGCTTCTATCTGTGTGTGTGTGTGTGTCTCTGTATATATATATATGTGTACAGGTGTGCCTGACAAGGACAAAGCTCTGCTATCGGATGCCCCAATCACTCCAGGGCTCTCACCGCTCAAGGGAATCTACTAAGGAGCTGGTTCGTCTGCTTCCCAAGCGACCACCTCTAGTATGTAAACCAGCGGCAAACTGGCACCCTCAAAGCTGGCACAGCCGACTGCACCTGCTGCCAGAGACAATTTTCGGGACCAACCAGCAGCTGCTCGCTGTGGAGGCCATAATTGGTTCCATCTCCCTGCAGAGACAGAAGGTGCAGAATGCTGAGGCTAAGCCACAGGGGAAGCAGCAACCCTAGGAATTTGCTGCCAAAGGCCTTCTCAAGGAGTATAGGTGTCAGTGCACCACAGACATCTAGGTGCTTACTACCATTCAGGACGCCGCTTTGGTATCTCTGCTGCAAAAACGGGCTACTCACATGATAGACCCTCTTGGTGGCCTCAGACCAATCCTCGACCTCAGACAGGTTTACATGTATCTGAGCTGAAGGAGATTCAAAATGTTGTCAATTCAATGGCTGTTGCAGTCAATCAGGGCAGATGACTGGTTCACCACGGTGGACCTCAAAAACAGCTATTTCCACATCCCCACAAAACCAGCGCACAGGAAGTACCTGTGGTTCGCCTTTCAGGGAACACAAGTTCCATGTCCTGCCATTCGGCTTCTCCCTAGCTCCACATGCTTTCTCGAAATGCATGGAATATATTTTTGCCCAACTGAGACTCAAAGGCATCAGAGTACTCAATTATTTGGACGATTGGCTTATGCGTAATGACTCTCCAACTCACAGAGACGCCTGCTACCGGTTGGGCCTTATGATGAATCATGCGATGAGACAGCTGACAACTTCCCAGACATCCACTGTCGGACGGCAGAGTGCAAAGAATAGCTGCCTACTTGGAGCTCTTTAGCTCATCTGAGCATTAAAAGTAATAACATACCAGAAACTTCTGGGCTTGATGGCAGTAGCTTCCCAGACCCAACCATTGGGTCTCCTGCACATGGGCCCTCTGCAGGCCTGGTTTAACAGCAGGGTCTTCCAGCCCATGTTGAACAGTGACCGCCTATTGACAGTGTCCCATCTCTATCTAAAAGCACTCTTGGTGGAAACAGCCAGCCCATCTACGGCTAGGCATAGCGCTGGGCAAAGTCAACAAAAAGGGAGGTCGTCATCATGGACATGCCCTGCCTGGGCTGGGGCACTGTGTGGAATGGCTGAGGTGTGCAAGGTGTGTGGAACACCCCATGGAGGGATCTCCACATCAGTGTTTTAGAAATGCAGACAGTTTACCTGGCATTGCAGAATTTTTTACAAGAAGTTCAAGAGAGACATGTGCTCATACGTACAGCCAACAGGGGTGGCCTACATAAACCGCCAGGGTGGCCTATGGTCGCCCAGTCTCCGTAGTGTGGCCAGCGAGCTTTTGTTGTCCCCAGCAGCTCGGCGTGGAGGTTTCACCCGAGGTGGTAAGCCTCATCTGGGAGATGTTGAGGAAAGCAAAGATAGACCTCTTTGCCTCCCAGTAATCAAACTGCTACTCCTGGTTCTCCATAATAGGAGGCAGGTAACTGCTGGGAATATATGCCTTGGATGCCTGTGTCTGGGGAAAATCAGACAGGACCAGACCAGGGTGCTATTAGTAGCCCCCTATTAGCCAAGACGACTGATTTTCAGCCGTGATACAGCTGGGCGCCCAGCCATGGAGACTGCCAATGACTATTGTCAGGCACGGGGCACCTTACAGCATCCCGACCCATCGTGCCCGCAGCGCTGTGTCTGGCCCCTGAACGGCTGCATTTGAGCCATCTAGGGCTTTCCAACAGTGTTATTGACACCCTGTAGAATACCAAGGCAATGTCCACACGTTCCCAGTACAGGTACAAATGGGGAATCTTCCAGACGTGGTGTCTGCCTCGTGGTTTCGACCCCACGACTTGTGCTATGGCAGTAATACTGCAATTTTTGCAGGACCTATTTGACAAGGGGAAACCACCATCCACATTAAAGGTCTATCTGGCA
Source organism: Polyodon spathula (assembly GCF_017654505.1). Taxonomy (NCBI): domain Eukaryota; kingdom Metazoa; phylum Chordata; class Actinopteri; order Acipenseriformes; family Polyodontidae; genus Polyodon; species Polyodon spathula. The sequence continues at coordinate 12,231,842 of NC_054553.1, forward strand.
GCTATTTCAGCTTGCCATGTTAACCCTTTGCAGTACATTTATTCAGCACTTGTCAGGTGTGTCAGGTCTAATTTATTTTCACACGCACTGTTTATTTTGCATGCTCTGTTTAACCCTTTAAACTCCGTGTCAAAGACGGCCGCAGTGGGTGACCAGAAAAAGGAAATAAACGACAGAGAGTTGGAGTTTGGTAGAGCTGAGCGAATGGTTTCGCTTAGCATTTAATAAATGAACAGACAGCCAGAAAATAAACGGTTGTACAAACACAAAAACACAGGACATGGCACATTCGTCAAAACAAAAAAGGCAAACAAAACGGACTAACACCACACAAAACACGGTGAGCAGATATTTTAACTTTACGTTATTATTTTATTATTTATTACCTCCGTCTCCAATGCAGTTCTCCACTCACCGAACACCCAACCCCGAGTGGGTGAAAACATGCAGCTTTTATATAGCTGTACCGTGACTTGATTGCTAATCAATCATTCAATTGGAGTCACGATAGAACTGCACATGAATTAATAAAGCGCAATGCCCCGTGCTCACATATTATTACGTTTTACTTGCACGTGAAGTGCTGTGCAATACAGACCCGTCTATATCCCGTGTACCAATGACTATACACCAACATTAACACACAACACAAAAAACACACACAGGTGCAGGCACTTTGCCACACAGGCCTATACAGTACAATAGTAAAATCAAAAGAATACCTAGCACACTTTATTTTTACTTTATGCTGCTGCTTTGTACAAATTGTTATTATTATTTTTAACTTGGACTACTTAGTAGCCTAAACAATTAACACAAAATAGATCATGGTCCCATACTGATGCTCAGAATGAGCTGGAGATGTTAGTGTACATGTGTGCAGTCTATTGCTCTCAATATGCTGGACAGACCCAAAATGTCATAGAATTTTTTTTTTTCCCCAAGGCTTGTAAGTACACCCTACCTTTAGTGAAAATTAGGTATTGAGTGTTTGCCTCAAAAATGCATTGAGCACAACTGGCAACACAAGAGAAAATGTGGACTGGGAATGCCATCAACAATTGCGACTGTTTAAAACATGCTTTCGAAAGTTCTTACCAAATTGATGCAATTGTAAGTGTCGCAATTGCCGGCAACTTTAGTACATCTCATTCTAATATTTGTGAACCTTGATTGCATCATCTCCACCCCATTTTAGCAAATTTATGCAGGAACGCCCATAATTACATATTAATCTAGGTTAAACCGCAAAAGAAAAACTGCTGCGCAAAGCATTTCCTAAAAAAGTCGCAAATAGCATTGTGCTTGTTTAGTACATTTCACTGTAGACTTCCGACTCGTTTGCAACTAGTTTACGACTGTTGTGACAGGCACAACACTTTAGTACATCTACCCCTCAGTCTATAGAACCTAGTGATGGTATAGGGAGTAGCCTACACAGCTGCACTGCATGTCCTTGACAGTTGCATAAACCCTGGAGTAAAGCCCACAAAGTTGCAAGGCCCCTGGTGGAAAGGGCAGTGAGCTTTTCTAGAGGGGGCAAGTTGGCCAGTTCATAGGCAGTCCTGACCATGTCTGTTATCCATTTGGACAGCCACTGCTTAGACAGGGTTTGACCATGGGACTTCACCCCATAGCAGACCAAAAATTGTTCGGACTGCATCCCAACTTTTCGTCTTGTCAACATAGTACACCGGGGCCCAAAATAGCAGAGCATATGGAGCTGTCACGCTCTGTCAGACTAAAAAGGAGGTGGATAGAAGGCCTGTAATGCCGAGATAGTCTTCAGCAAGAAGGCAGGATTGGTTTGGAATGCGACATTTGTCCTGGCCTCTGAAAAAATTAAGCAGGCTTTTCGCAAGAGAATGCCTGCATCTCACTCAGCCACTTTGCTGATGTGATAGCAAGCAAGAAAGCTGCTTGAAATGATAATTTCAGCTCAGCTCAGGGGCTCAAATGGAGTGCTCCAAGTGCTGCCTTTTAAACTTGTTTTACTCTGGGAATTTTTGCCTATTGTTGCCAAATTGCCTATCCCCTGTAAAAACACATTTCTGAATGTCCTAGAAGCATTTTATTTATATCAAAATTTAAAGCACAATTTTTTAATTTCATATTATGTTGGAATCTGGAATAAAAAGTGCTTCCTAGACTCACAAAGATGATAAAATGTGAAAAAAAACAACATATTTACAAAAATTATCAGTTTTTTGTAAAATACACCATGAAAATATCAAATTTTTTTGAGAAGTTTATATGATAGTCCTATATGTTGGGAAGTTCCACACAAAACAGCACCAAAAATGACCAGAATACCAGAATGCGAACATCGTTTGCAATTTCGGATTTTTATTGGCAATAGTGATTTTGTTTTTTTTATGTGCGCATGGCTCTAAAATCCTTATTTGGCCGAGTATCGCATCGCATTTGGTCTTGAATTGAAGCCTGACTCTTCTTCTTTGGAACAACAAATCATCGCTGACAGATGTTCCTGGACAGAGCTACAAAGAAAAAGGTAAGTGGCTCGCCGGCGGGCAAAATCCCATGTACCGGAGTGTGGCAAAGTGCCTGCCCGTGTGTATTTTGTGTTGTGTGTTAATGTTGGTGTATAGTCATTGGTACACAGGATATAAACGGGTCTGTGTAACACAAGTGTTTAAAATGTATATTTGTATTTAGGCACGAAGATTGCACAGCACTTCACGTGCAAGTAAAACATAATAATATGAGAGCACGGGAAAGTGCACTTTATTAATTCACGTGCAGTTGTACCGCAACTCCAATTGAATGATTAGCAATCAAGTCACGGTACAGTTGCATAAAAGCTGCATGTTTTCACCCACTCGGGGTTGGGTGTTCAGTGAGTGGAGAACGGGATTGGAGACGGAGGTAATAAATAATTCAATAATAATGTAAAGTTAAAATATCTGCTCACCGTGTTTTGTGTAGTGTTAGTCAGTTTTGTTTGCCTTTTTTGTTTTGGCGAATGTGCCATGTCCTGTGTTTTTGTGTTTGTTACAACCGTTTATTTTCTGGTTGTCTGTTCATTTATTAAATGCTGAGCGAAACCATTCGCTCAGCTCTACCAAACTCCACCTCTCTGTCGTTTATTTCCTGTTTATTTTATTTCCTGTTTCTGGTCTGACGTCACCCACTGCAGCAGTCTTTGTGACACATGGTGTCAGGTCAGAAGTGGGATTACCAGCGCCTCCTAGATGCAGACCAGAGCAGGAACCGCAATTTCTTGTTTAAAAAAAAAAAAAGACAAAAAAAAGTCACAAGACACCGTCAGGCTGAGGGACTGGATCCAGGACAATGCTGGGCTGGAGACCCAGTCCATGCCCATAGCCACCCGGGTCCTGTGGCTGATGGACAGGGAGCGATGGGAGGCATATGAGAGGGAACACACCCCAAACTCCCTGGAGGAAGGTGTGGAGTTGGTCCTCTGCTACCTGGAAGCAGCTATAAACAGAACAGCAGTCCAAGTAGCAGGGTCTCCAGTGCTCAGGCGGGGGGACCGCGAGAGTCCAGCGCACAGACGGAGGGACCACGAGAGTCCAGTGCCCAGAGGGGGGGGACCGCAGGAATCCAAAGCCCGAGAGGGAGCTGTTCCCATCTCCACCAGCAGAGGGTGAGTGCCTGCTGGTAACACTTTCCCTACCGTCACCACCTGGAGGAGAGGAGCAGGTGCTTCCTCTGTCTCCATCACCTTCCCCTGCAAGTGAGGGACAGCCGCACCAGTCACCTGCAAGTCAGGGAGAGCCGCACCAGTCCCCTGTAATAAGGGTAGACTACACGCCGCTCCCACCTCCGCCGCCAGGAGACTACATGACGCTCCCACCTCCACCACCAGGAGACTACACGCCTCTGCCACCTCCATCGGCAGGAGCAGAGAAGCAGGAGCTGTCTCTGCCTCCGCCACCTCCATCGGCAGGAGCAGAGCAGCAGGAGCTGCCTCTGCCTCCGCCACCTCCACCAGCAGGAGCAGAGCAGCAGGAGCTGGCTCTGCCTCCGCCACCTCCACCAGCAGAGGGTGAATGCCTGCTGGGTTCCCGTCCACCAGCAGAGGGTTAATGCCTGCTGGGTCCCTTTCCACCTGCAGAGGATGAATGCCTGCTGGTATCGCTTCCCCCACCAGCAGAGGATGAATGCCTGCTGGTTTCGCTTCCCCCACCAGCAGAGAATGAATGTCTGCTGGTATCACTTCCCCCACCAGCAGAGGGTGAATGCCTGCTGGGTCCCTTTCCATCAGCAGAGGATGAATGCCTGCTGGTATCACTTCCCCCACCATCACGAGGAGAGGAGTTGGAGCTGCCTCTGCCTCCATCACCATCAGGGGAAGAGGAGCAGGAGCTGCCTCTCCCTGCACCAGAAGGACCAGGACTAGATGCTGGCGGTCCTCAGCAGCCCTTACATAGGCTGCTGAGGGAAGCACGGGGAAGAACCGCCCAGCCGCAGTGGTCGAGAAGAGGGCCAACGCCCGCACCCCAGCTTGTCCTAACTCCCTGCCTCGCTTCGCTCAATGATGCCTGTCTTGCTTTGCCCAAGGATTCCCATCTCGCTTTACCCAAGGATGCCTGCCTCGCTTCACCCAAGAATGCCTGCCTCGCTTCGCCCAAAAATGCCTGCCTCGCTTCGCACACTAATGCCTGTCTCGCTTCGCCCAAGGATGCCTGCCTCGCTTCGCCCAAGGATGCCTGCCTCGCTTCGCCCATGGATGCTTGCTTGGCATCGCCTGGGGTTGCCTGTTGCTCCGCATCGCCTGGGGTTGCCAGCCGTTCCACATCACCTGGGGTTGCCATTTGCTCTGCATCGCCTGGGGTTGTCTGTTGCTCCGCATCGCCTGGGGTTGCCAGCCACTCCGCATCGCCTGAGGTCGCTGGAACTGCTTCGCCTGGGATTGCCAGCCGCTCTGCATCGCCTGGGGTTGCTGGAACTGCTTCGCCAGGGGTCACAGTCAGCTCTGCTTGGCCGCAGGGGTCAGTGTGGCCAGAGCCCCACCAGAGGGGGCTGCCGGCTATAAAGGGGGGAGAGGTCAGGAGACCACCTTCCACCGCCGCAGTTTCGCCGCTGGAGATCTTGGGGGAGGTTGGAGACCAGCAATCCCAGCAGCTTTTCCGCTGCTGGACTTGCCCCAGCTATGGGAGTCAGTCTGGGAACTGTCGGACATCTGCTGACAGCCGCACCATTGGCAGCATTTCCGCTGCCAGTGGTACAGCAGGAGGAGAGATTCGCCCCACTGTCAGCACGTCTGCTGACAGCATGGCCAGTAGCAGCCTGGCTACTGGCAACATTGCCGCCCATCAACCGATTAAAGTCCCTGTTCTTAGCCCAGGGCTTTGAGCGAGACTTTTGGGATTTTAAGGGGGGAGGTGGCCATTGAGGCCATGTGTGCTTTGCACAAGGGGGGGTATATGTGACAAAGTGCCCGCCCCTGTGTGTATTTTGTGTTGTGTGTTAATGTTGGTGTATAGTCATTGGTACACGGGATATAAATGGGTCTGGGTAACACGAGTGTTTAAAATGTATATTTGTATTTAGGCATGAGGATTGCACAGCACTTCATGTGCAAGTAAAATGTCATAATATGTGAGCATGGGGAATTGCACTTTATTAATTCACGTGCAGTTGTACTGTGACTCCAATTGAATGATTGATTAGCAATCGAATCACGGTACAGCTGCATAAAAGCTGGTATTCTCCCTCTGCTGGTGGAGGTGGGAGTGACAAGCAGTCCTCCCACAGCGGTGGAGGCGGAACCAGCTGGCATTCTCCCTCTGCTGGCAGGTACCTGGGCTGTGGACGTTCGGCCTTCCCTTCTTGGGCTGTGGACGCACCGACTCCCCCCTCTTGGGCTGTGGATGTTCGGGCTCCTCCCACTCAGGCGGAGAATGTTCAGGCTCCTCCCACTCAGGCGCAGGACGTTCGGGCTCCTCCCTCTTAGGCTGTGGACGCACCGACTTTTCCCACTCCAGGTCCATGTCCCCTCTCCAGCAGCTGTAAGACCACTATTCTTCGTGGAGGGGGCAGTTAACCTGGAAACGCCCCCACTCCCCACAAATGCAGCAACAGTAGGCCTTACTTACGTTGTGGAGGAGGGCTTCCCAGCGGATCTCCTCCTGTGCCTGCTGTTGCTGCTGTCTCCTTCACATCCTTTCTCCAAAAAAATTATAATAATAATAAAAAAAACTGCAGTACTCTTCTTCTCTCTGTGGCCTGAGTCAGAGGCTGTGGTCTATCCAACTCTCCCACCACGTGTGGCAGGAAATGGCTTTGCGGTGACGTCAGACCAGAAGAAGGACGAAGAACAACAAAGGTATCTGCAGTTTACAGGCGCGGCGTGCGCCATTTATTAAAGAATACAAAAATAAATAAAATATTTAAACAAAAATAAACACTGCTCACAGATCACAGAAAATAAATATCAAATCATGAACACAATAATATCAGTTACGGTTTAGCTGGGCAGTAGCCTTCACGGATCCTTTACGTTTCAGTTTCATACAATACACACACACTATCAACATCTCGGTCTGTACGCACAGGATGCCACCTCACAGTGAGGTCAACTATTTTGTCTTAATAAGAATGTGTATGTAACTATGCTTCCAAAACAAAAATCATTTTGTTACAACAAATCTGGAAGCTACATTGATCGTTTGAAAAAATGAGTAATGCAGGCATAGCTCTGTCATGAATATAGGTTGTCAAAATGCACTTTGGTTTTTTTAGCTTGTTCAGCAACCAAATTGTTCAGCAAAGTAAAACTGATTATTTTTTTTTTAAAAATTAAAAAAAAAAACTTGAGGATCTGAATAACTAAGATTTGGTGCACTTTGAAACGATTCATGTCAGATTGATTTTGAATAAAAGTTCAGATTCAATTCAGGATTTTTTTGTACTGCGTTTTAATTCTTTAACGAATTAGATGAAGGCAGAATACTGCATACATGAAACAAACAGGTACATGTAATTCTACTTTTATTCACAATCTCATCATTAACTTACTCAATAGTTTATCATTCATTTTGATTTTCTTTTCGCTATAACAAACCCCTCGATATAACGAACAAAGGCTTGGACCCCAACAGGGTGTGCTGTACATCTACTCTCCCATGAGAATGATTTTCCTGCGAACACTACCACTTCCTGTTTTTTTTTGCTTTCTTTTTTTATTCCTGGAGCATTAAGAGGACGCAGCTTGCGTGTTTGCGTATGCCTAGCGGCGGGCTTTCTCGACAACAATGTCTCGACTCACATCTTGTCACATTCAAAATTAAAATAAATAAATAAATGAATTATTATTATTATTATTATTATTATTATTATTATTATTATTATTATTAATAATAATAATAATAATAATAATAATAATAATAATTTTATCTTACCTCATATTTGAACATAATGGGTCAATTGCAACAAACTGAAAGCAGCGTACTAACTGGGGATGATCCCGTAGTTAGTACGCAGCTCCGTACTAAACTGGTACGCAAGTTAAATACCAACTGCAACGAACTTGGCGGCTGAAGTTGGTCTCCAGCTGCATACTAAAAAAGGTTTCAATTGCAAAGAACCCAAAAATAACTGCTGCTGCCCTCCAGAGGATACTAAGTACGAGACTAAGTAACGCTAACCTTTTCTATAGACCAGGGGTTCCCAAAGTTTTGGTGATGGAGGGCCAATTTCCGGAGGTTGCATGGGATTGGGGGGGCCACAGAAGAAAATGTACCACCGAAATGTGTCCCAAATAATACCTTTTTTATTTCCTATACATTTCTGTATTTAATTTAGGACTGTATATTACTACCACTGCAACACCAGCAGCTTTGAAATGTATTTGTATTTTATCCTGTGTCTTGGTGCCACAACATGCTTAGGTTTGAGCACCAATATATCACCAATATCTTACATTGTCCTGCTTACAACAATTAAAGAAGATAATACCAAAATAGGTACTCTTCAAACTATACCAATTAAACTCTTTTGTGAGTAATTTTTCAGTAGTAAGGCAGAATGCATCTTGACTTGTACAACTAACCACTTCACTGAACTCTCTGGGGACCATACAAATAGTTTGAAATGTGCAAAATTTGAATTAAACAAATTATGTAACTTGCCCCATGGTGTGGACAATTAGAGTGATTTCCATAGTAAATGTGTAGAAATAAAACACGGACGCTACTGTATTTCACCTTGATGTTTTTATTTATTTTTTCTTTCTGAAATCAACAAAATAATCACACATTTCAATTTAAAGCGCAGCATTAATTATTCATAAGTTATCTGCCACTACATTGGCGCTTTTTATGCAATTACATATGAATGATACGTAACATCGTACTAGCTACTGTACTGTAGCCTAACTGTAGTCTTATTCAGAAACACTGTACAAAAAAGAAATGTAACAGTAACAATTTTAAACTGTAGCTGGTACTGTTACTACAGTAGTACTTTCCCTACAGTAGTACTTTCCCTAACAAAAGATCAAAGTTGAACACCAAAACTACAATACTGTACAAAGAGCATTTTCCCAATGTAGTTGAAGCTGAATACAGTTTAGCTCTTAAAATAATAAAATCTACAACAGAAAACATGCCTGTATCCTGAATCGTAACATTACTTGCAGTCACTCTGTCAACATTACAGAAGCTAGCTAGCTACTTCAGCTGCATAAAGTAATCTAACATTATTTGGATGGTACCTTCACGTCTTGGTATCACAGTCTTCGAGCATCTTCCCCCGTGGAAATCGATCAGACAACAAAATAATAATTTAAGTAGAAGCGCTTTTTCTTTTCTTAGGAGGTTCCATGTTATTTTCCTTCAGCACGGCAAATCTACTGTGCACTATAGGTGCCATTGTTTTGTTTTTTATTTTTTTTTAAAGGGACAGTGCACATATAATGACCGTAAAAACTTAATTAATAAAGTTTGCTTGAGTGGGTCCAGATTTGATCCAAAACATGTAAAAATGTATGTTATGGAATTTATATGAATTTTGATTGCTGTGTATTATTAATTTCCACCAAATTACAAGCGCAATTTTTTACAATTTTTTTCAGAAAATATAATAATAAAGTAAATGGTCAGAAAGAAGGTGGGGGGTTGAGGGTGGGCTTTGGGGGACGCACCAAACGTCCTCGTGGGCCGCATTTGGCCCGCGGGCCGCACTTTGGGAACCCCTGCTATAGACTAACGATTTAAAGTACCGTACTAAGTGGAACAAATATGAAAAAGCCCAAAATGTATTGACAACTTTTGTAACTGAACAATTCATAATCACAAATCCATGTACCTATATTTTACATATAAAAGATTGTACTTATATTTAACAGGCTATATGTATACTTGTGTTAAAGTATGCTTTTAGTAGCCAATGCTACATATTAGTAGGCTGTAGCATGCATGGGGTAGGGGTCAGGACTAGTAGGTGACGCAACACAACAACATTGATACACTTGTGAGGGGTTGCGGCTCTCGTATAGCGGATTGCCGCTGTAGCCGCTGAGCTGGAGGTGCCGGGTTCAACCTCTGCCTATGCAATGTATTGTCTTTTTTTTTCTTTTTTTAAATAATTTTTACATACATATATATATATATATATATATATATATATATATATATATATATATATATATATATATATATAGCTCTGGAAAAAATTAAGAGACCACTGCAAAATTATCAGTTTCTCTGGTTTTACTATTTATAGGTATGTGTTTGGGTAAAATGAACATTTTTGTTTTATTCTATAAACTACTGACAACATTTCTCCCAAATTTCAAATAAAAATATTGTTATTTAGAGCATTTATTTGCAGAAAATGACAACTGGTCAAAATAACAAAAAAGATGCAGTGTTGACAGACCTCGAATAATGCAAAGAAAATAAGTTCAGATTCATTTTTAAACAACACAATACTAATGTTTTAACTTAAGAAGAGCTCAGAAATCAATATTTGCTGCAATAACCCTGATTTTCAAGCACAGCTTTCATGCGTCTTGGCATGCTCTCCACCAGTCTTTCACATTGATGTTGGGTGACTTTATGCCACTCCTGGCGCAAAAATTCAAGCAGCTCAGCTTTGTTTGATGGCTTGTGACCATCCATCTTCCTCTTGATCACATTCCAGAGGTTTTCAATGGGGTTCAGGTCTGGAGATTGGGCTGGCCATGACAGGGTCTTGATCTGGTGGTCCTCCATCCACACCTTGATTGACCTGGCTGTGTGGCATAGAGCATTGTCCTGCTGGAAAAACCAATCTTCAGAGGTGGGGAACATTGTCAGAGCAGAAGGAAGCAAGTTTTCTTCCAGGACAACCTTGAATTTGGCTTGATTCATGCGTCCTTCACAAAGACAAATCTGCCCGATTCCAGCCTTGCTGAAGCACCCCCAGATCATCACCGATCCTCCACCACATTTCACAGTGGGTGCGAGACACTGTGGCTTGTAGGCCTCTCCAGGTCTCCGTCTAACCATTAGACGACCAGGTGTTGGGCAAAGCTGAAAATTGGACTCATCAGAGAAGATGACCTTACTCCAGTCCTCTACAGTCCAATCCTTATGGTCTTTTTCAAACATCAGCTTGGCTCTTCTTTGCTTCTCATTGATGAAGGGCTTTTTTCTAGCTTTGCACGACTTCAGCCCTGCCCCTAGGAGCCTGTTTCAACCGTCCTCGTCGTGCACTTCACCACAGCTGCCATTTGCCATTCTTTTTGCAGGTCACTTGATGTCATCCTACGGTTGCTGAGTGACATTCGAATGAGTTGATGGTCATCCGCACCAAACGTCCTTGGCCCGAGACACTGTGGCTTGTAGGCCTCTCCAGGTCTCCGTCTAACCATTAGACGACCAGGTGTTGGGCAAAGCTGAAAATTGGACTCATCAGAGAAGATGACCTTACTCCAGTCCTCTACAGTCCAATCCTTATGGTCTTTTTCAAACATCAGCTTGGCTCTTCTTTGCTTCTCATTGATGAAGGGCTTTTTTCTAGCTTTGCACGACTTCAGCCCTGCCCCTAGGAGCCTGTTTCAACCGTCCTCGTCGTGCACTTCACCACAGCTGCCATTTGCCATTCTTTTTGCAGGTCACTTGATGTCATCGTACGGTTGCTGAGTGACATTCGAATGAGTTGTCGGTCATCCCGGGCAGTGGAGAGTCGTTTTTGCCCTCTGCTGGTCTGTAGCTTTGTTGTCCCCAATGTGTGCTGCTTGACCTTGTTCTTATGAACCGCCGTCTTTGAAATTTTAAGGATGGAAGCAACCCGACGCTCACTGTATCCCTGTGCCAGTAAAGCCAGAATTGAACCCTTCTTTTCTTCACTCAAAACTTTCCTTTTCAACTCTTTGGGCATGGTCAATAGTTATTGTTTGATTCCAATTACTTTTTTGGTACTACTAGCACTATTTTGCCATCCAGAAGGTCCTATTGCAAGAGGATAGCGATGACCACAGGAGTGGTTTTTATACTTTTCCTCGGGGGGGTGGGGGATGTCTCATTTTAATAAAAAAAACCAACCTGTATGAAAACCCACACTTTTAAAATATAATTTGTACCAATCGCTCAGATTTTGAGCCCTGGTCCTCTTCAGTTCCTGTTTGGAAGCACACCAAAACAAACCACAATCCTTAGTACTGTACTAAAGCTGGAGATCAGCTAGTCCCCAACTTTGTTCCGCTTTTTTTTCGTTGCAATTGGTATTAAGTTAATACGCAGCTGGGGATGATCCTGGTACAGAACTTAGCACGCAGCTCCATACTAACTCATACTTTGTTTGTAAAATCCTTTGCAAAAACGTTTCTATTTGTATCACACAAAAAAAATGCCTCCATGCAGACCTGATACCCTGTTTGTTCCAACTTGAAAACACAAACATAGTTTGGTTGAGTAGCAATGAGTTTTTTTTTTTTTTTCGGTTATACTATTCATTAAAAGATGCTGTATCCGAACAAAATATTTATAATATGTATTGTATGTTGTTCTCAATACTGCCTCTCTTGTAAAACTGCATTGTTAATAAAAAGAAAGAAAGAAAGAAAATAGTAGCAAAGCGTAACGTCACTGCCTTAACAGTCTCTTTTAGCAAATGGTAATCAGTTGTTAAGTAGTGGACTCACACTAGCTGCAACCACCAACATTCAAGCTTTCTCTTACTCCCTCTGCTGCTTGTTACATCCAAACGAACATGCATAATGTGGATAATGTTTCTAGGCTAAGACAGGCCTCCTCCAACATTACACACACAAGCGCACACACAGGTGACAGCAGCAACAGGAAAAAACAACATCCAGGAACAGAAAGTAACAGTGGTCTTGTTCTAAACCTCCACAAAGTGGGGCACTACAATGTTTTACAAAGGCATGGTGTGAATGAAGGACATTTTATAATGCGTCTTATTTTATTAGCTATCTTTATTTTAGTACTAGTGACGATATTGTCGATATATATATATAAAAAACCACCCACATTTTCCAACGTCGCGATAATATCAAATATTGGCAAACCCTAGTGTAGTGTACACGAGTTACATGTGTAGCGTATGCGAATTCACTGTGTAGTGTATGCAATTTCACAATGTTGTGATGTGTTTTTAGTATGCAGTGTATGCCATTTCAGTATGTAGTGATGATATCTTTTCAGCCAAAAAAGCAGGCAAGGTAATCTAAGATGTTACCATAATATAAAACAGTAATGTAGCACGAGTCTTACTAAAACAGGGTCAACGAATTTCTCAAACTGACCATTTTAAAAAAGGTGAAAGCAGAACGCAGAAAAATACTTGGAAATGTAATTAGGAAGTGTATTGCTTAGAAAAATATATATATTTTGGGAATTCAAAATAAAATGTACTGCAGCATACTTTATTGAAGTAAACAAAAACTGTCATTCACTAAATTTAGCTCTGTGACAGAACAAATAAATCATCGGCAATAATCTTCCTCCCGACCTAACCTGAGCAGAGTGCCCCGTAATGGATGGTTTGTTGGTTCATTCCAGGGTCAGTCGGAAGCCGGCCATCCATGAAGGGGGTGGGGCCACGATAACAGAAGTCAGCGCCTTAATGTGGTAGGCGATGTGTCAGTCACCAATTGGTGGAGACGTTATTGGCCACGCAACCGAAAGAGGCGGTGACAGAGGGAATTTAGGGGAAAATGCCCCAGTGATCTGTTCCTTAGTTTTATGGTTAAACTACAAGGACTGTAAGCACAAAGAGAATTAAAAGTACTGTGAGTGTTTCGTGTTTTGTTTGTTTGTCAGCTAATTGTCATTGTTTGTTTTGCTAGACGTCTAACACGAACCGGGAGCGTCGCTGCACACCAGCACCAAGCCCCGGAGTACCCACTGCCAGGAGACGTGTCTGTGTCTGTGTACTGTGTGATTAAAGTGTGTTAATCTTTTGGGACTGTAATCCTCCTTTTGCACGGCGACATACACATGTTGGTGTGTAGAGCCTGTTCTTATTATTTAAAGTGTTGTTGACACGTAACCCAGCAGGAAATAAAGAGCTGTTAATTGTGATTTGTCTGTTCCGGAGCACTGCATCATCACTACACCTGTGCACTGCAAGCCACTCGTTCACAAGCTCTCTCATTGCAGGGTTTGACATTAACCATGGCTCAGCGGCCCAGGGCCGGTAGAGATTGCAGTTTGGCCGGTAGTTATGAAGCACCACAGGCCCAACTGGGCCGGTTACATTTAACTAGTATAATATATATATATATATATATATATATATATATATATATATATATATATATATATATATATATATATATACATACACACACACATATATATATATATATATATATATATATATATATATATATATATATATATATATATATATATATATATATATATATATATATATATATATATATATGGTTTCCGTTTCATGAATCCTGGAAAATGGGCCAGTATGCCAAAAAGCTGAAAATTGTCAAAAAGCTGAAAATTAATTTACAAACCATTTTTTAAAAACATAACTACGAACTAATCCTAACCTTCCCCCCACACGTCATATTTGTTGTACAGTCAGAATCTGAGACTGTGTACCGAAGTGCTGTGTTGGTACTCGTTCCCGCGACATGGCAAATCTTTTACAAATGGGATTTTCTACAACTAAGCAACCAATAAGCCAAAAGGAAAGCGTTCAAATCAATAAATCATAAAGTAATTATGGAAAAAAATTAAGACGAACATTTAGAGTGGAGGTTCATCTGGCTTCATTATGACAGTGAGGGGGAGGGTCTAGGTTGGTCAGGGTGTCCTCGGCTCACCACGCACCAGCGACCCCTGTAGTCTGGCTGTGCACCTGCGAGCTTGCCTGTTAGCTGCCCGGGAGCTGCGTTGTCCTCCTACGCTGTAGCTCCTGGGTGGCTGCATGGTGAATCCGCAGTGTGTAAAGAAGTGGTTGACTGACGGCACAAGCTTCAGAGGACAGCGTGTGTTCATCTTCGCTGCTCCCGAGTAAGCGCAGGGGTGGTAGCGGTGAGCTGAGCCTAAATAGTAATTGGGCATTTCAAATTGGGTGAAAATAACGAAAAAATAATTGGCAACGACTAAATTTATAAATAATAAAAAGTTGTGCCGATGGATACCCAGTACGCGACCCAATTGTCAAACTTTTATTTGGGATCCGATGCGTTCACGTAAAAAATGCCATTCACAATCTTTCCAGGACTTGCTGGTATCACTCAGCAAGATTGCCGCTGACTTGGGAGTGGCTACACAAGCGACAACGCTCTGAGAAGGACTGTTATTTTGTATTATGAATATTGTTTTAATAGTGTTTATTATTAGGATTAGGGATGGGAATTTCCTATTTGAATACTGAGTATTGTTGTGTATTCGATTACCCAAACTCTGGTCCCTTATGCTACCAAGAATAAAAGGCAAATGCATGTGTACAAGCAGACAGCATAACAGCGTAAGCCAGTAAAGTTTAGCCGGGTTCACAAAGTGTTCAAACAAAGTTGAGATTTCATCGTTCAATACCATATTTCCTTAGGCACAAGTTTTTCCTTTTGTTTACTGAATTAAAATGCAGAACTCAGTAAGCAGCAACGTCACAGCGCGTAGCTCTTCCAATTAAAGCAACAGTAGCATAATAATATTCACAAAGTGTTCAAACAATGTCCAATACAAGATTTCTTCGCTCTGTACCCTACTTCCTTGGGCATAAGTTTTAAGGAATTAAAATACACAGAACTCAATGAGCAGCAACGTCACAGCGCGATATCTCTGATTAAAGCAACAGTAGCAAAATATTGCGCAACCCACCTAATAATAATTTTTGCTGTAGTGTATTCAGAATAAAATAACACATATCATATAGCAACCTAAATATTCTACATCTGTTTAATTCTAACAAATAATATTTATAACATAATCTTAGTGTAAATATTGTAACCTGGCAAAAATAGAAAATACGTTCCAACAATACAATAGTTTAACATTACTAATTACAGCTAGCCATCAAGTACTGACATCAGATGAATCTAAGTCAAGTTACTTTATTTGTTCAATAACCTGCAAATAATTCAAAACAAGGATACCTGGTTGTACTTTTAATGGTCAGTTGAAACACTGACGTTACTCCATCCATTCACAGAAAGTCAACAGTAGATGTTTTACATTGAACTGCAGTCCAGAGTTAAAAAATATAACTCCTTTCAACTCCAAGTATCTTGCCTTTTCTTATTAGTCACTACATTGATCTGCTTAACATTTAGCATGTCTTTATATTCACCATAACGTTAAATTACTTTTCTAATTTCAATGTTACCCAAGTTTGGATTACTTCTTTTAGCACTTGCTACATACATGTTAAATGGCTGAAGTAACACACAGTATATTGAAAGGCTTAATTTAGCCACTTTCTTTTAAGACGTGAGCTCTCTTTGGTTACCATACACAGTTAGAAACATACTGAAAATAAAAACCATCATGAAAAATATATATAAATATATTGGGCCAGATATAATTGCATCCGGGCCAGTAAAAACACTAGCTCAGTGGCCCGAGGGGCCAGTAGTTACAAATGTAAACGTAGAGCCCTGGATTGTGCTAATGAAAATATCTAAAATATAAGACAATGTGCTTGGTGTGGTGTATTTAATGTTGCAAAAAGCAGAACGAACTCACTGCAATTTAAACTTGTTTTTACTGAAAAATAAACTGTAACATGTAATCGCACAAGCTGTCTGTGTTACATGCTATCAGATCAGGACTTCACTATTTGAGCTGCAGCATGCTATTTACCATATTACAACTGTACACAATTTAAGGTGTGGTCACAAATACCATACATAACACCTAAAAAATATTTAAAATATGAACATGCTGAGTTCATTGCAGTCATCAGCTGCATAGATTAACCATTTAGCAGAATGAGGCAACATGTACTTTAAGTAGTAGAATATGACAGCATGGTATACTTCTTTAGTTTCCCATGAATGCATTATGTACGGCATGATTAAACATAATCATACACAAACATGTTGTAGTGCTATGAGTGATAGACCTATCGACACAATTACTAGTACTCAATTTTGAAGTAAAAATATCAAAATCAGTTTTTCTCCACAATACAGTAAGACAAGAAATTGTATTTGTACAAAAGCACAAATTCGATGTCAATTTAATTCCAGAAGACGCCAATGTCATAAATTACAAAAAGCCTACCGTGCAAAGTGTCTCAATAGCACTTCAGAGATATGCTAAATTTAATCATTTTTAATCTGTGATTGTAATGTCCACAGCTAATAGGCTGGTGATGGACAATAAGTAAAAAAAAAAAAAAAAAAAAAAAAAACTTACTTTTCCTCGTAAACTGTCTTCTAACATTTTCCTCTGTCTGTCAAATAAAAACATAGAATATTAACAGTTCTTTTATTGCTGTATTTCTGTATTTAGCCTGAAACCTTATAAGTCAATTATTAGATTGTGTGTGGGATGTCTTTTATGTACACATTCATATTCTACCCAGTCTACTTTTTAATGAGTGAGCTGAAGAGAAAGATAGACATGTACAGTACTTACAAATCAGAAAGCTGATGAGTAAGCAATATCTTGTTCACTGTCACCCCTCCTACGGATGTGGATGAAGATGTTACTATCCCTAGAAAATACAAAAATGCATTAGTTTAGTATCCAGATGCTTTCTCAGACAGATATTGAGGGTGGGCATGAATGTAATAATGTGTCTCCCTTTTGTTTACAAAAAACACTTATGACTTCACATTATCTCAAGTTTAATACAGTCTGAATTTCGCTTATTTATAGACCAACAATTTCTTATTTGTACAGTTCCTTCTGAAATTGTATTTGGTTCAATATGGACTTCAGTATTGAAGTCCATATTGAACTTTAGTATAAGTGCAGAAACGAGATATTAAAATGGTATAGTTGTGTATTGTACATGGCTCTTTATCCTTCTTACCTGATGCACAAATGTTAACAGTAGAGGCTTCCTTTTGTTTTTCCACTGCTATCTCCTTGTTTGCATGTCTCTGTATAGAGGAAAAAGGATCAACTAATAAAATAGCCAACTTAAAATAGCTCAGTGGCTCGCCAAGTACAGTGGATTCCATGGAAACCTCCCACAGTAGCATGGTAAACTTGCAGCACCTCGAGGCACGTCACAGGATACTACGGTTATCGTGCTGGGCACCTTGAAGTTTAAAACCAATATTTTCTTTCTCCAGCACAGTGCACCAGGGTGATTTCAGGAATTTTTAAAAAACCTTCTGCCCATACAAAAGCTATTTAAATGTAAATGTTGTTCACAGGATTTTTTATTCCAAAAAAAAGGTATTAAAGAAAGGGGAAAAATCAATAGATGACGTTATGTTAATTATATGAATAACTACGTTTTCTTTCAGTCAGCGATTGGTGAAACGTGATAATAACCTTCAATCTTACCGTACCTTATACCATTGTTGCAACTATCCAAATCAATAGATGCAATTGTTTTGGCCAAGTTTCATACTACAAGTTAGTAAAAAAAAAAGAAAAAAAAAAAGTGAAATGTAATGTCAGTATGGCTGACTCAATGGGTGCAAGCCCACGAATACACAACATTCAAATATATCAATTATATTTAATCTCCAGTTAAGTTCTAAGCCTCATACGGTTTTTAAAAATATTTAAATGTATGTTGCTTAAATGCCCATTTCAGCTATATACTGTTTCCAGCAAAATGCACTTTTAGTTTAAATTTGTTATTATTTGTATTATTTTAGAGGCAGGGTTGTGTGATTTTTAACAGTAATCTTACATGTGATTGTTGTGCAGTTCACGCACAATAATCTCAGATCAAACCTGGGAACAATCAATCTCAAGCTTACTATCTATAAGTAACATCAAAGCATTGAGCCTTTAATTATCTGGCCCTGACTCACATAAAAGAATTAACAGTTCTATGAAGAACTATGCCTTAATAAATACTGTATACTACTCTTAGATACTGTATTAAATAATACTCAAACTGTATTTTTAAAATTACTTTTTGATTGACAACGAGGCTAGTGATGTATAGGTTAGGCTGTATTGTTTAAAATTGTTACATTGTTATAAAATGTATTTAAAAAAAAAAAAAAAAAAAGTTTCTGCTTGTATTAAATCTTTGTCTGTTCGTAAAAAATGTGTGACAGGGCAGAGGCCCAGCACACTGGGGGAATGTCTATTTTGTGGCTGCTTTGCACAGCCATAATGTAACTGTTAATTGTTTTATTAATTTAATTAGGTATGCCTGTCTGCAATTAGTAGGAAGATGTATATAAGCAGGGCAGCAAATGGAGGGGGGTTGCCTGTGTCAAGGCTAAGGCCTGAGAAGAGACCTGTGAGGAACCTTATGAAAGGTACTGTGTGCTCTCATTCCTCTCCTCACTCTCAAACGCAACCACTCTTAACTCTCTCTCTCAATTCCCTCACTGCCATATCCCGCTTCTCTCTTTCAAACTGTCATCGCCACACACACACCCAAGGCCCTCCCCCCCCCTTCCTCACTCATTGGTCCAACATTCCCTACCTCTGACTGGTCGTGTCAGACCTGTTCCCACCCCCCCTCAATGACAGTCACACACAGGCAGTCTTTCAGCTCTAAGTCGCACACGCACCAAAACACACAGAGATTGCTAACAGATCTGAACAAGAATAACACAGTTTACAAACACACATTATTTACAGAGTACTCCCATCCCCTTCCCCAGTCCACAATCAGGTCCATTCCCACATTGTCCCCAGCTTTTTGAAGCAACGTTGCTTTGTTTGCTGACTAACAGTTTCAAGCATGCTTTAGCAAGTGCACAGCATCTAACAGAGACATTTTATTTACACTAAATTTTTATGCTGATGCTCATCACTTTTCTCTTTCCAGCCATGGTTGGTTGCTGTTGCAGTCAGTGCTGTTTTTCAAACTGTAAATAAACCCGATATTGCATACAGGGATTAAATAGCAAAGGTACAGTACTTAGTAGCGAAGTGCAAAAAGTTGATTGATCGATCTGTCAAGCTTTTTTACTATTGTAAAGTGCTGCCTTTTATTGAAATCTTTGTGAATGTCAAGGTAACAAGGTAAAAACAGCTGATTTGTGGATTAGTAAGAACATTACTACAGTATAAGCAGTGCGTTTGTTACTGAAATCTATGTGAATGACAAGGTAAGAGGTGAAAGCAGCTGATTTGTGGATTAATAAGAGTGATTACTACAGTATAAGCAGTGTGTTTGTTATTTAAATGTAAGTGAATGGCACATAACGAAATCCAAACAGCTGAATTTGCCCGAAAAATACGGCATGCTTAACACAGTATAAACAGTGCCTTTGTGAATCAAATCAGTGTTAATGGCAAACGCAAAGCTATTTGTCCGATATAAACCGCTGCCCAAAATAACCATGTATGGTATAAGTGGTGGCGACTGTACCTGCGGCTTTGGGCATTATAGTCCTGTCGGTAACTATAGTTCTTCTGTCGGGGGCTATAGTTTCCCACTTTAAGCCTCCTCTTCAGTCTATATTTACTATATATGTGAGAAAATTGTTCATTCCAACCCTCACTAAAAACCATGAAAGCTAACATTGCTGTTTCAGCGTAGTGTGTTTATTGTACTGTTTAAGAAGAACTGAATGGTGTTACAAGGACTGGCATGAACATTACTGTACTAACTGCTTATATTTTTAATTTGTAATTGTACATTTAAACAATATGTCATGTATTGCAAAAATATGTACATCAGTGTACTTACTGGTAGGAGGGGGTAATGGTGTTTTTGCTGGGAGACGTGTGTAAAGAAAAAGACAGAAAAGTTAGTAATCTCTATGGCGAAATGCGCATATTCTTTTAATGAAAAGGTTATTAGACAAATATAGCAGATGGGTTGTGTTTTACAATAGAACATACACATGTAGCAGGGCGGTAGGGAAGCCCTGCGGTTTTAACGTATTGTTTGTTTATTTTTAGAACAGAGTCTCCCCCACCACCCCAGTGTCGTATTTGTTTATTATGATTTATTTATGTATGTAGTTGTATATATGACGGCGAACCGTTGTGTGTTTGTTTTTAAAACCTTGTGGTAATGTGTGGCTGTCGGTTAGTGCGTTGTTAAACTAGCCGGCAGTCGCACATAATTAATAAACTCGTGCAGATTGTGGCCGAGGGGTAATAGAATAATTACTAGCTAGTTAAACCCCTCGGCCACAGTATATAAACCTGTAACGCTCTCAGTTTTGGGTGGGTGTGTACAGAGGAGAGTATGGGAGAGCGAGAGTGTTTTGTGTTCAAGATTTATTTTTGTTTAAACCTTTTATTTTTGCGCTCTGTGAGCATTGTTTGTTTGTTTAAATATTTTAATTTATTTATTGTCTTTAAATAAACGGCGCGCACCACCCGTCTTTGAACTGCAGTACTTCCTATTTGTTTTGCTTTGTGCATTCTGGGCTGACGTCACTTACACAACTTACAGCTCATGCATTTATATTGTACCTAACAACAGTGAGCTCGCTATTCCAATTTAAAGGGGGGAGGGGTGCTAATTTAGTGGTTAGGAAAATACCTATGTTAGAAATCATATTAGTAAACAGAAAGAAAAGAAATAAAAAGCTAATGGCCATTCTAATGTACATTATTTGGTTTTTTGTAAAGTATGCATGTGACAGTAGTAAATGGCTGAGCGGTGACGTCACGCCAGAATGCAGGAAGCAAAACAAAGGCAGGTAAGTACTGCAGTTAAAAGACGCCCTGTGGCACCGTTTATTAAAGAACAAAAATAAATACAATTTTTGAACAAAAATAAACACTGCTCAGAGTGAAAATAAAGGTTTTAAATAAAACAAATCACAAACACAAAATAATAACTAAAACTAAAGTCAGGCTGGGCAACTGCCTTCACTGATCCTTATTATTATTTTTAATTTCTCTCTCCTCTCTCGCTCTCGTTCCACCACTCAAACACCCCACCATGAGTGCAGAGAGCTGCAGGTTTATATGTAGGTGACCATCTCCCGATTAGCAACAAATTAATCACCTAATTTATTCGGGAGATGGCCATCTTCTGCACAAGGTTTTTAATTATTCCTGGCAGAGGACAAGTTTACTAACCTCGCCTCTGCCAGAACACGTTGCACCAAATAAAACAAAACACACGGCGCTTTGCTGTCATAAAAATATATGCAAATAAATCATAAAACACAAATACAAAATAACATAGCACAGAGGTGAAGGGGGAGACCCCGTACTAAAAATAAACACCAGAATACATTCAAGCAGGGCTTTCCTACCGCCTTGCTACAATGCAAATAAAATGTTTTCGAAAATATTTTGAAATAATGACTCCCTTCTCAGTTGGATGAGCTTAGGAGGGAGGGGCTGATGATAGTCAGCTGTATATAAGCTCACCTAGGCAGTAGTGGGGGTGGGTTTTGGTTACTGTGGTTGATATCCTGAAGTAGTCGTCGTAGTAGCAGCAACAGCAGCAGACAGGAGCTCTATAACTGTTTTGATGCTTAGAGAGGCTAGAGGGAAGCTAAACTTTTGTTAAAGTCAAGCGTAACTCTGTATTTGGGCTGACTATTAATTACCTATTTTGTTTATTTTTTTTTTTACTTTTAAAGAGCTTGGTTTATTATTATGGTTGTTTTGATAATAAAAGTTCTAATATTGCACCTTACATCTCGGAATTCCTGTCTTGTTTTCTGTTCACCACTACCTCAACTGAAGTCGTTGAGCAACCTCACTATATATATAATATATATCTATATATATATATATATATATATATATATATATTCCAAATATATAAAAATTGACTATGTTAACGACGTAAAAGAGTAATCAAAATAATGACTACGATATCATGTTAGTTTTTTTACTGATGCTCGTATTTTTATAAATCCAATAAATATATAAAAAGTTTAGTTTTATTACTGATGCTATTATTACAATTATAATCATCCAAAAAAAAATATAAAACAGCATAAAAACCCTGTTTTCCTATTTATGGATTCTCTTTATAGTTTGGTATTTATTTACAATCCGGCATTGTTGTTAAATTGTTTGAACCAACTGCTAAATCACAATGGAGTCAGTTTATTATTCTTCTTATTGCATTTAGAACTATCAGTTTCCTTTACAGTTTCCTTCACTCATAAACTGATGTTTTTCACTGCTGTTTAAATAATAATAACAATAATAATTTAAAATTCTCTTTTATTAATAACGTGAAATTGCTAAAATAAAACAAAACATTCACTGAGTAATGGTTATAGCCTCCATAATTGTAAGTAATATTGTTTTAAAATAAATGTGGTTATTGAAATAAAACAAAGCTACAATGTTAACAAGTCTGCAGTCAGTAGCTATCCAACAGCAGTGGAAATAGTATCGTACTTAGCTTGATTCATGGGTTTGCAGCAATCCTGAATTTGAAAAGAGTACTCTGTCGAAACTGATGGGTTTCATTTGTTGTTGTATTGTTACAGTCTGTAGCAGAAAAACTCTAGAAAGTGTACTTTGAGAAGTGAAAGCATGTTTAGCACAAAGATGGTACAGCAGATTAGATGCACTTCTGTAATACTGGAACTCACTTTGACAGTAGATACAAGCAGTGTTCGCACTAGGCAGCACCACTGCGCCAATGCCCCCCTGAAATAAAAAATGTCCCGCTGAATTTCTCTTAACGTGCCCAGGTGTCCCCCTTCACAGACCAGACGCAATACCAATACGCAGTAAATTCATGCATTTTTTATTAACATGACATGTCTGACGACAGGCTAATCTTTTTTACTTGTTTGTTTGCACTTCCGTTTTCATAATTAAGCTCCCATGCAATTATTCTCCAGTCCAGTAGAATGCCCTCAAACCCTCCCTGGTTACAGTCAGTTTCACAGTAAAGACTGGACGACAACATCAGGCTTGTTAACAACATGGCCCAGTGCAAATATAACCTTGTATCCCTGTTACACCTGACCACAACTTCGGCAGTGACTGTTGAAATGTAGGCTATTACATTTCTGCTTAAAAATACTGTGAAATTCATCAGCTGTAAATGTATCTATTTGCTGGACAAAATATATGTCTGATGTTTGCAGATATGGAGTGACCTAGCAAGTGAATGGGAGAAATGTGTACTTCTGCGTACTACAGTACAGTTTATAGACAAAGTGCAGTAGATTTGTGAAACAAAAACCACATCATTGATTAAAATATATATATATATATAATACATTGGCTATGGTAACGTTATAAAGTATGTGAAATTTGTCTTTTCTAATGACAAAAAATGCATTTACAATTTCAGGGCCAAAGTAATTCAGTATGTGTTAAGCATCAACTGTCTCTTGGCCATTTTGCCCGTAGGCCTATAACCACATGATAAAAAAATATATATACAGTGTATGCGATTTTATACAGAACTGTATATATGCCTACAATACATCTGACATTGAGAAAACATCACCGGAATCGAAATAAAGGATATTATTATGTACAGTTCACGTGCAGTCATGGTTTTGGTAAGTAGCATTTTCAAAACTATATAATTATGTGCAAGATTAAACTATATTAAAATATAGCAAATCCACAAACCCAACAAAACTGTATATTTGACATTTTATTTTTAGTGTTCTGTGTAACACCAGCCATTGCTTAACCTTGGGGAAAAAAATAAATAAAAATACAGTACCCGAAGCAGATATACGCATTTATCATATCAACAACATCAACGTGTTGTAAAAATAAAGCAAAATTTTTTTAAAAACTGTCCAAAAATCTTTACTTGGGGGGGCTAAGAATGAAAAATGTCAAAGCACAAAAATGCTATTTTTGATATGGAAATTGTCAAAATAATGGTGCAGCTGGAAGGTAAGAATTTACCAGTCAGGACAATGGCATTTAAATACTACTACTATTAAACTATATCTGTTGATAATGTGGCTTCTTCTAATGCAGTGGTTTTCAAAAATTCTGAAATGACGGACAACGCATTCTATTTAGTACCACTTGCCAATCTATTGCAAACTTTTGTCTTGTAATCAACGTTTAGCCGCTAAAACCAGACTGATGTGCTGTGACAGAGCGTTCAATGCACACTTGGCTAATTTACATATTAAATAGGTACGTTTGAAATAAGCCCTGTTTAAATGTCATATAAACAGTTGGGCGGTTACTGCAGTCTGTCTGGGATAAAAAAAAAAAAATAATTAAAAAAATTAAAAACTAAAAGCCTAGTCTTAACTCAATTTTATTTCCTGTGTGCGTTCATGCCTGCAAATGGATATTTATTTTTTTCAATGACCTGATTAAATTTTATTGTAACTTAAGTACTATTGGTTCATTTCAAAATACAGAATGTATGGCCAATCAGAAAGAGGCCGTTACTTCTGGTGTGAAAATAAGAGTTTTTAGCTTTCAATCCAATGAAAAATATGGATTGTTGGCTCAATACTAGTACATTACTAGCAAAGGGCGATCAAGAAGAAATTAAAAACCCCAAAAATGTTTTGCGACTGAAGCTCTCTTAAATTACCTGCCAGTAACTCGTTAATCGTAGAAGTTAACTGTGATTAATTGACAGCCCTAATATATATATATATATATATATATATATATATATATATATATATATATATATATATATATATATATAATATATATATATATATATACACACACACACACACACACACACACACACACTGAACAAAAATATAAACGCAACATGTAAAGTGTTGGTCCCATGTTTCATGAGCTGAAATAAAAGATCCCAGAAATTTTCCTAATGCACAAAAAGCTTATTTCTCTCAAATTTTGTGCACAGATTTCTTTACATCCCTGTTAGTGAGCATTTCTCCTTTGCCAAGATAATCTATCCACCTGACAGGTGTGGCATATCAAGAAGCTGATTAAACAGCATGATCATTACACAGGTGCACCCTGTGCTGGGGTCACTCTAAAATGTGCAGTTTTGTCACACAACACAATGCCACAGATGTCTCAAGTTCTGAGGGAGTGTGCAATTGGCATGCTGACTGCAGGAATGTCCACCAGAGCTGTTACCAGAGAATTGAATGTTCATTTCTCTACCATAAGCCGCCTCCAACATCATTTTAGAGAATTTGGCAGTACATCCAACCGGCCTCACAACCGCAGACCACATGTACCACGCCAGCCCAGGTCCTCCACATCCGGCTTCTTCACCTGCGGGATCGTCTGAGGCCAGCCACCCGGACAGCTGATGAAACTGTGGGTTTGCACAACCAAAGAATTTCGGCACAAACTGTCAGAAACCGTCTCAGGGAAGCTCATTTGCATGCTCGTCATCCTCACCAGGGTCTTCACCTGACTGCAGTTCGGTGTCGTAACTGACTTCAGTGGGCAAATGCTCACCTTCGATGGCCACTGGCACACGGGGGAGTGTGCTCTTCACAGATGAATCCCGGTTTCAACTGTACTGGGCAGATAGCAGACAGCATGTATGGCATCATGTGGGCAAGCGGTTTGCTGATGTCAACGTTGTGAACAGAGCCCCATGGTGGCGGTGGGGTTACGGTATGGGTAGGCATAAGCTATGGACAATGAACACAATTGCATGTTATCGATGGCAATTAGAATGCACAGAGATACCGTGATGAGATCCTGCGGCCCATTGTCGTGCCATTCATCCGCCGCCATCACCTCATGTTTCATCATGTCACCCACTGAGCATGTTTGATTTGCTCTGGATCGACATGTATGACAGCGTGTTCCAGTTCCCGCCAATATCCAGCAACTTCGCACAGCCATTGAAGAAGAGTTGGACAACTTTCCACAGGCCACAATCAACAGCCTGATAAACTCTATGCGAAGGAGATGTGTTGCGCTGCATGAGGCAAAAGGTGGTCACACCAGATACTGACTGGTTTTCTGATCCACGCTCCTACCTTTTTTTTTTTTTAACGTGTCTGTGACCAACAGATGCATATCTGTATTCCCAGTCATGTGAAATCCATAGAGTAGGGCTTAATGAATTTATTCTGATTTCCTTATATGAACTGTAACTCAGTAAAATCTTTGAAATTGTTGCATGTTGCATTTATATTTTTGATCTATATCTATATATATCTATCTATCTATCTATCTATATATATATATATATATATATATATATATATATATATATATATATATATATATATATATATATATATAAGTCTAGTTTCAGAAAAGTCAATGACAAATTTTTGTACTGTCACAATGTACCTAAACTTTTCTGTGGTAGACCACATGTCAGTCAGTCAGGGAATTTTTTTTTTTTTTTTAAAGAAAAATTCTCCAACTCGCAGTTCTTTGGGGGATTTTTCACAAATGTAATTGATGCATGAGTTTTTAAGGCATCTAACCACTAACCCATGACACACAGCAGCATCACATGCTGTGCCTACCGCGGTACAGGGGAATTTTATCCACTGAACCCACTGTATACCGAGCAACATAAAGCTAAATTGTGTATGCAAACCTGACTGCTGTTTTCAAGCAATTGTTGTCAGCTACAAGCCATTGTGAAGCCTACATTTTACAAGCCATCGTAAAAACAAAATTTGTATTAATATTGCCGTTAAGGCAGCATTATTAACACCGCTTTCATGTCGCCCTCTTTGTACCGTGTTCTGTTTCTTGAATATATTTTTAAAGTTTTAAGTTAAACAATACTCTCTTACAATACAATGTTGCTTAACTTTTATTGTAGTAAACACAACTCTTTTTTCACATATGACTAATGAAAATCAGCTTCAGAAGCTTTTTTATTACTTACACTTGAAGTCTTCCTGCTGTTTAACTTTTTGTATGTCTGCTTAACTTCAGGGGCCAGTATCGAAAACTGTATAGATGGCTTCTCCCTTTTCCCTTCAAGTAAGGCATGACGACTTGCAGGGCTGACAACACTATGTCCTGCAAAGAAAACTGAGGTTTGCATCACTTGTATACTCTGCCCTTTAATCCTAATCCTGACCAACCTTTGAATATTTTTAAAGAACAACCCATATTTTAGATCTATCCTGCTGTTCTTATATTCTCATATAGTACATCTATACGGAAGCATTACACTGCATATGAAATAATCAAGTAGCAGCACCTGGTTAAACACAGAATGCTTACAAGCCAGTTTTATCACAGGATACCAGGCAATGCTGTTCCATAATGAACCATGGCAAATTAGTTGCGTCTAATTCCATGTTCCAATTGGCTAACATAGCCTGAGAGTTGTATAATATTTAAATTCAAATACATATAATTCTTCCACTGAATCAGATGTCAGCAAGTGTGTCAGTGAAGACATAAGCAAAGAAAATTTACCATTAACATCAAGTGACAGTGAAGAGGCAGCACCAAGCTCTGTGCGTTGCTCCATGCTTCGAGGAGTATCATACGCTGAAGCACTAGACACTCTTACTCCCTCCGGCCCCCCACAACCTGTTCACCCGGATATGATTTATTCATGTCTCTCTCTCTCTCTCTCTCTCTCTCTCTCTCTCTCTCTCTCTCTTTTTGTTAGGACATGTTGTGGTTGTTTCACTCTGATGTTTATTGTTTATTGTCTACCTGTTTTTTTTTTAGTCAAAACCTTTCCCTATGACTAAATTAAAAAATATATTTATTTGTTTTATTTATTCATGGTAAAATGATTTGTCTGTATTTTGTCAGTAGTCATTACATACATACAAACATATAACTGTCAGCTTGTTTTTACGCTGTACTCGTAATAATCAAGTGCACGCAGAAAAAAAAACTGTCCCATAGGACCGGTAGTGCATTCTAAAACTCACTACTCAAAGGGTTGAAGACCGGGATTGTGTTAACACGATCACACTGAAGTGGGCTTCTAGGACCATTTTGGTATTAAAAAAAGTAATTTTTATTAAATATCCTTCCACCTCTGCCTGAACTTAGAAAAAAAATAAAACCAAAAATGCATTAATTAAAAAATAATTTCACATGTTGAACTGAACATTGCCATTGAAAGTGCAGTTTTGATTTGTTACACTTCTTGTAATTCTTGGTTTATTCACTACGTTTTCAATTAAAATATTACTGCCCATTTTCATGACACAGCACAAATGAGTCTGCCTTTAAATCACACAGCGCAAATAAGACTGCCTTTAAACCACGCAGACCCTTCTTCAAAAGACCTGCAACAGTATCAGGTGAGTGCGTTTTTTTTTGTTTTTAATAATCCTTTGTTATCCAGGTTAGAAACAGGAGGTATCCATACCAGATTTGTGCTACAGCTTCATAGTGGTGAGAAAGACCAGGAATACCCGGTTACTTATCAAACTGACTGCAATTTACAGCTTGGTAACGTGGAGAACTACTGGACCAGTGTTAAGAAACAATTTTAAACAATGCAGGGCACAGCTAAAAACATGATACCATCGTACCTGGACACATTTAAAAGGTATGGCAGGAACTGTCGAGATGAATTTATAAATGTTTAGCATTAGATAACACAGCTGCGAAGGGGGTGGGTCCAGTGGCAGCAAGCAGGCAGGAAGACCGAAGAACGGATAGCGGGAGCAATGGCAACAAAACATCTTTTAAGAGGGACCCAAATATTTGTGAAAAGCTGAATGTTTAAAAGATATTTTTTAAACTATATATTTTCAAAATGGGATAGGGAAACAACGTAGTTCAGGAAGAAGGAACAGAGCGATCACAATGGCGAGTTTTGAATTTATTTGAATACTTTTGCTCTTTTATTTCCACTACTTTAATTAATCATTGGTGTCCGGTTCAGATTCACTTAATACCAATTTTATAAAAAATAAACTATTTCATATGTCCATAAATCTCACTTTTTTTTTTTTTTTAAATGGTTCACTTATGTGAATTATATTTTGCAGGAAAAACTACTGTATCAAAGATTTTCTTAAAAAAAAATACTGACCTCGAGAAAGTCTTGCCCACTTCTCAGAATTCACTTTTCTGTTGTCCACTTTTCTTACTTTCTTGGTAGGTGCTGTGATACAGACATAGAAAAATTAACTAGCTGATGTGACATTACTGTTAGTGTATTTCCAATGCTTTGATGTCTAAGAAGTTATACTCAGACAGAGACCTATGTCAAAATACAGTATTTCACAAGTATAAAACAGCCTTGACGTGAGGAAAATGTGCATGGAAATATAACATTTAACAACTTTTCAAATGTCACCCAACATTAGTACAAATCTTGTCCATTGAGAAAATAGAACAGAGCTTGAATCAATAAAAAATGCTCAGTTGCTTAATGCATCTATGTGTATCAGTCTGTGACAGAATGTCAACATAAACTGTACAGTGTATTTGTTTTAATATAAACTGTCCCTTGTACGAGCGGCTGCCTTACAAGGAGATCCCGTGTAAGTATGTGCCCCTGTATAAATATATTTTTAATAAATAAAATGTACCAGATTCCTTCGAATTTAAAATGCACTTTTTAAACCTATTTTTTCTTCTCAAAAATGGTGACGTGTGTATTAACATCGCAAACAAAAGACATGACTGCCTAAATACACAAACAGGGACGACTTAAATTTCGAGGGTGTCTTAAATCCAAAGGAGTACGGTAATTTATACAAATATTTTCACTTACCCATTTTTTTAATCTGTTTAAGCACATTATTTAAAAAAAGGTGTTTTCCAATACTCTCCATCTTTGGTTGTTCAAACTCTACTCTTTGATATAAAAATTCTTTCACTTTCTGTTGATGGACGGCAGCTTTCCGTTCAAACATATCGTGACTCTGACAGAATGAGAAGTCTCAATTACAGAACACTTAATCAGACAGTTCCATAACATACAGAATAATAGATGAGTTATAATTTCATCAAAGGGTTCTAGTGACATTGAAGGGTTCATAGTAATTATAACCTGAAGTAATTCACTTTATGCCATTTCTTATTTTTTATAATATACAGATTAAGACATTTCATTTTAAAACAGTATGCATTTTTGGAAAACCTATGAAATCTAATTATGTGTGCTTCTCTACTGTTGTTTCTGCTTAGATCATTACATACCAGGCTTGCTAACTGAACTGAAAATTAACTACGGTCCAATACCTTTTTGGCTCTCTCTTCTCTAGCTTCTTTCCTTCTTACTTCCAGTCGAATTTCACGCTTGACATCCGCTTCTATTTTCATCAGAAGGGACCTCTCCTTCGTTTTCCACTCCTAATGGTAGAACATCAAGTTATTTTATATTTCTTCATTTTATCTTACTGTGCAGAAAACAAATTGTTGTCAGGACCCATCGCAGATGGATTGTATATACTAATTCTAAATTATTTTTGTTAATTATGGATTGTACAGTATGGAACAATTTGTTTTAAATAGTAATATAATAAGGTCAAATGCTACTGCATTTTTGCCCTGTACTGAAGGGTAGACTCTTTCCACGGAGTATAAGTGCAGTTATCAGTCCTCACCTCTTCGTGTCTGTTACAAAGCATGAGCTTCTTTCTCTGCATTTCATGCCTCCTTATCTCCTCCTCTGTGAGTCGCAAGCTGTTCTGCTCTTTCCTTTTTTGTCCTTTCTTTTTTAAGTCTTCGTGAGACCTACTAAAGTAACTATAGATAGATAGATAGATAATGTGTGTAATTTTCATGTTTTTGGATAAATATGTTTATTGTTTTGTTTTTTGGTGATTTTTTTGTTTCTTTTGTTGCAAAAGTAGTATAATACAACATCTTAACATCTTACACAAAAATAAAAATCAAATCAAGTTAAAATAACACAAATACAATAAAAATGGTATTCATATATACATATATTTACAAATAAACAAACAGTTAAGCTATAAAAATAGGATATTATGATACTTGATGTAGAAACTTGGTAAAATGTTACAAGACCTGAAACACAAATTAATTTTAAGATTGGTTAATGCATATTACTTATCTAATACATTCAAGGCTTGAGATGGAAGGTCCCAAGAGAGCGTATTATTTTAAATTCCATGCATCAATTTTATGTTGGATTTTAAGTTATAACACCACAAAATAATATTATAGATCACTATATGTACCGAAGGTAATTTTGGCTTTTTATCTTGTAGTTTTTCTGTAAGAGTGTGGTTAAACTGTAGACTATTCCCAGTAGTCATTCGTCACAATTTGTTGAAGTTTACTGCCGCCGAAATATAGCTGTATTCCCTATAAACCACAATAAAATCATAATATCTTACATCTATGCTAATGTAATATATGCTTTGTGTTGTCCTTCACTATCTGTAATGAAGAATCTTCGAGAACAGTGTCTTGAACTATCAGATGATGATTTGGACCCCCAACATCTAAAACTAGAAAAACTAAAAAGGAAAATCGTTGGTCTTTCTTTGTCACAAGGAAAACTTTCCAACTTAAAATCAGTTATACAGTGCCTATAAGTGCCAGTGTCCTTGGACGTTTTCATAGTTTGTTGTGTTACAACATGAAATCTTGAGGCATTTAAATTGGATTTTTTTCCTTTGATTTACTCAACCTACTCAACACTGAAGAGGCAAGATAATTTTTATTGTGAAACAATAGTTAATGAAAAATCAAAGAACTGAAATGTCTTGGTTAGATAAGCATTCACCCCCCTGAGTCAAACCTTTGGCAGCAATTACAGCTGTGAGTCTTCTGGGCTAAGTCTCTATCAGGTTTGCACATCTGGATCGTGCAATATTCACCCATTCTTCTTGGCAAAATTGTTCAAGCTCTGTCATCAAGTTGGATGGGGATCGTTGGTGGACAGCAATCTTCAAGTCTTCACAGATTCTCAATCGGATTCAAGTCCAGGCTTTGACTGGGCCACTCTTGGACATTCAGTTTCTTGTTTTTAAGCCACTCCAGTGTCGCTTTGGCTGTGTGCTTGGGGTCATTGTCCTGCTGAAAGGTGAATCTCCTTCCCAGTCTTAGGTCTTGTGCCTACTGAAGCATAATTTCCTCAAGGATTTGCCTGTATTTAGTTCCATCCATTTTGCCCTCTACCCTGACAAGCTTCCCAGTCCCTGCCGATTAAAAGCATCCCCATAGCATGATGCTGTCACCACCATGCTTCACAGTAGGGATGGTGTTACCTGGGTGAAGTGCTGTGTTGGTTTTGCACCAGACATAACGCTTTGCATTTAGTCCAAATAGTTACATTTTTGTTTCATTGGACCACAGAATCTTTTGCCACATCTTTTCAGAGTCTTCCACATGCCTTTTTGCAAATTCCAAGCAGGATTTTACATGGGCTTTTTTCAGAAATGGCTTCCTTCTTGCCACTCTTCCATACAGGCCAGATTTGTGGAGTACTTCAGCTATCGTTGACACATGGACAATTTCTCCCATCATGGAACATTGCAGATCTTTCAGAGTTGTAATTAGCCTCTTGGTGGCTTCTCTGACCAATGCCCTTCTTACCCGGCTGGTCAGTTTGGGAGGATGGCCTGCTCTAAACAGATTCTGGGTGGTGCTGTATACCTTCCACTTCTTAATGGTAGACTTGACTGTGCTCCAAAGGATATTCAATGC
The DNA here is from genome assembly GCF_017654505.1 of Polyodon spathula. NCBI lineage: Eukaryota > Metazoa > Chordata > Actinopteri > Acipenseriformes > Polyodontidae > Polyodon > Polyodon spathula. Next base: position 12,264,859 of record NC_054553.1, read on the forward strand.
CTTTGATATCTTTTTATACCCCTCCCCTGATCTGTGCCTTTCCACAACTTTATCCCCGAGTTGTTTTGAAAGCTCCTTGGTCTTCATGGCAGTATCTTTTTTTATTATTTTAATGCACTACCCAATTGTGGGACCTTACAGAGATAAGTGTATTTAATCTGAAATCATGTGAACCACTTTTATTGCACAGATGGACTCCATTTAACTAACTGTGTGAATTCTGAAGGCAATTGGTTGCACCTATAGGCAGGATTGGGGGGGGTGGGGTGGCGCAGCTTCCAAGGCAAAGACTACTCCACGCCAAGCCCAGTGCTGCTAGCGAAACCGAGCTTGTCCAAGAGTTCTACAGAGAAATGCATTTTAAAGAACTGGATAAAACGGTACATGAAATTAAGGAACGTTTTAAGGAGAATGACATGGAAGCTCTAACTGCGCTAAATAGCATCCTGACAATACCTGCAGAAAACATCCAAGAGTCTAATTTGGATTTGATTTGTGAACGCTACAAAATATCCAAGGAGGAACTGACAGCAGAGCTAGCAGTGTTCAGTGCAATGTTTAAAAAGGAGAGTGGTTTGGACAACTTCAATCAGCGAATGGCATTTTTTAAGGAACGGAACCTTGGACAGATTGAGTAACATGGACAGCCTCTTTCGAGAAGTGCATTGTGTGAGAGGAATTTCTCCTGTCTCTGTCATCTCAGAAATTACATGAGGAATTCTATGGGACAAGAAAGACTGTCTCAGTGCTCAACATACAGCGGGGCGTTGCTATTGATTTGGATAGAGTGATCAATAGGTTTAATGTGATGAGAAGTTCCAGAGGGCGGCGTTTTCCCCTTCATTAAGGTAAGAGAGATAATAAGTTAATTAAATCTACCTAATGCGTTTTGACGATAGGAATACATTTTTTGGTTTAGTGATTGCCAACATGGTTGCATTTCAAAATGTACTCTCTGAACACATTAAGTTCAGGGCAGATGATTGTAATGAAGTGATTGTGAATATGCGTTGATGTTATTTGGCCAAGGAAAAAAAACGATGATAACAAAGTAAATATATATTTAAAATGCACTAGACACTGCATTAGATTTCAAATTCATTAAAACTCATTATTGCCCCCCAAATTTGGGTATCAAATCCCATCCACGGTTGCACCTGAGCTTATTTAGGAGTGTCACAGCAAAGGGGGTGAACGCTTATCTAATGAAGACTTTTCAGGTTTTTATTTTTAATTAATTTGTTTTTTCACCCCCACCCCCATTTTTTCACACACTGAAAGTGTTGAGTAGGTTGTGTAAATCAAAGGGGAAAAAATCCCATTTAAATGCATCAAGAGTTCAGGTTGTAACACAGCAAACTGTGAAAAGGTCCAAGGGGGGTGAATACTTCCTATAGGCACTCTATAAATGGCCTTCCTATTTTTCTTTGTCTTCTGTAGACTGTTCTGCTTTTATTTTGTTTTTTATTTTAGCTATGCTGCACTTGTACCCTGATGGCAATGACTATTTTCAAGACAACAATGCCCCCTAAGTGGACTCTATACCATGTCATCTCAAGGGTGTGATCAGGGCAAATGGTGACAGACCCGATTAATAAAGTGGTCAGGCAGTGAACATTCAGAGTGTAAACTGTAAAATGTATTTTTGTAAAAAATTTTGTATTTTTGCATCCGGTTTCTATATACAGTTTTCATTAGACCAACCAGTTACAAGCCAGAACTAATAAATTAAAGAAACAGATCATTAGCCAAACTTGTGTTTCAACACAATTTGATTGTAGATAAAGTGAGACTGCACCTCTATTTTATCCACATCTCTAGATATACACCCCTATAAGGGATAATAAAAGGGATAATATTTGGAGAAAATATACCTGTTTCTCCCAATCCTCTCCATGTCTCTGAGATGTTTGCAGCCTTCCTCCAAAAGCCACTCTCTTAGCTCAGAGGTTCTGATCCCCTCAGGAAGTTGGTCTTGTTCCTGAAGCTCCAAAAGCTGTTTCACCAGGTTTCGCTGCACAGAAATATTTTATAATAATAATAATAATAATAATAAATAATAATAATAATAATTCCACATTTTAATGAGAATTTGAATTAGTACAGTAATACAATGGCCCAGTAAGAGTTAGAATCTATATAGAGAATAATAGATGGGCTGCAGTGAATTACAGTGTTGTAATTGCGTCGAAGGATTCAATTGCAATTACAATCTAAAGTAATTCACTTCATCCCATTTCCTATTTTTTAAACACAGTAAAATATCACAAAAGATTTGTACTGTGACCCACTTAAGCATACAATGCGATCCAAACAGGCTTTGCATATATTTTCCTGGAGGTGGTAATTCATTCTCTTTTCCAGTGTGCTGTTGAAATTAAATATTGGTAATGGTCTACACTCCTCTCACAGTTGTTTTTTTTTTTTTTTTTTTTAAAGTTGGCTAAACGAACATTGAGCTCCCTAATGCCAATGTCATTCAAGTTTCTATCTCTCCTCCCTGTTGTAGGGTTGGTTTCACAAGACTTATATCAAAGGGAGTTTTCTTTTGTTGTGTTTTTGCTTTCTTGGTCTCTGTGGCAGGGCTGAGGCTTGTGTAAATAGTGTTTTTATTTTGTTTGTGAATAAAATGTATTTAATATGAGTTTTTTCAAATCAAGTTTGTGCTCAATATGGCAGAGCTGGGAGGTTAGAATTCCCTCCCTGCCTAATTCAAGTCCATGTGTAGCATGGGGCCTGGTGTTGACAGACTAATTGATTATCAGTTAACCCTGGCCACATGCTTTTAAAAAGAAATTGAAAAGCCAGTCCTTGTTCTGTGCTTTGTCTACCAGCCAAAAGCCTAATGACTGTGTAACTCCAGGGTGAGTGAACCAAATACGCGACCACCGTGTGTTTAACAGGGGTCATGAGTGCAACCAAGGACCACTGTGTGTTTAACTGGGATCCTTGGCATTTAGCAAAAGGGATTTAATTTAGGGGCTTTTAATCCTACAGAGGTTTATTTAAATGTGTGTCAGGGAGAAGGTTCCTGGAGCAGGACCCTCCTTTTTAGCTGAGGTAGCGAACGGCTGCATGTTTTATTTAGCTGTGTTTCGAACAGTGTTGTTTTGCATTTTTGCGTTTTATTTTCATGTACACTTGTGTGTATGTCCTTCCGCACTAGCAGTACCATTGCTGGTACCCTAGTGGTGGCAACCAACCACTGCAACTTGAAATCTTGTCAATAAAACCTGGACGGCTGAGCAGTATTTCAACTTTAACTTCTGTGTCTCTTGTCAGTCTGTGGATACCCACACAAGTAACACAATACTTCTGTTACAGTCGCCAATGACTAATTACTTGGCTTCTACAGGCCAACATTTTCAATGCTTGGAATTATTTTTTATAAAAACGACAGCCAGCAGTTTTAAATACTTACAGAGAATTTCAAGAAAAGTAGTTTGGAAAGTCATTAATCGATTAATTATGACTTTCTGACGTAACATCAATTAAATATAATTTTTTCTCGTATGGACTGGGATGTAGTACTTATCCATATAAATATTTTCAAATAAATGGAGCCAATCAGAAAATGAATATTTATATAGAAGGCTGTGTGGTCCAGTGTTTAAAGAAAAGGGGCTTATAACCAGGAGGTCCCTGGTTCAAATCCCTGCTAACTCACTGACTCATTGTGTGAGCCTCAGCAAGTCACTTAACCTCCTTGTGCTCTGTCTTTTGAGTGAGATGTTGTTGTAAGCAACTCTGCAGCTGATGTATAGCTCACACACCCGGGTCTCTGTAAGTTTCCTTGGATAAAGGTGTCTGCTAAATAATAATAATAATAACACAGTATATGACTAGTTATATAACATGCAAGATTGTTTAGGACAGATAGACATGTGTGTATTATTATGTTATGCTGTACACTTAGCTGGAACTTACTTGCTCCCTCATATAGTTCTTTTCAAAGTCCAGTTTGATGGTGGTGAGGTATTGTCTGTATTCATTAAAATCTTTTAAAGTGCAGATAATCTGTAAACAACATATCAATATCAAATTACAATTACAAAGAAGATAAACAGTGTATTAATTAATTTAGTCCAAGGGACAAAGTGCTAAAGTAAAAACACTTGACTTGAACATGTATGGGTCCTTAAGCTGAGCAAACAAAGACCAGAAATCCTAAAATAACAGATAATCATAAGGGACCAATGATACACTCAAGAATACATGTTAAGGAATGTCCATATCAAGTTTTATCACAGCTGGATAAGCTGTTTGAAAAATAAGGCTAGTGTTCAATTGAGCAACTTAGTGAAAATTGTTTTAAAACGTTTCTCTTGTAGTTGCTAGAAGTTACATGAAAGGTGCCTCCATATTTCTTGGTCTAAGGGCTTATGTAACACATACAAATAGACCTACAGGTGCCTCCACTATATTCCTGTTTTTGAGGATATTCATGCACAGCAAAGAATGAAGAACAACTAAAAAATCAATACAATTTATCATTTTAAAATTATAATTTAATGTGTTGTAAATTATGGGGCTGAACTTTTTCTTATATTGCATATTTTAAAACTCCAGGAAGCCTGCTGCACAATGCTTCGGTATGTTTCATACCTTTGTCAGCGGAGCATATACTTGAAAACAATCAGTGGAGGCATTTATAGGATCTTGATGGCAGCAACTATTTGAATCTATGTTTATTTTTAATAATACAATTAAAATATTAATGAATAATGCAAAGTAAACCACAGCATGGTAGTTAACCTTGCTATATCAAGTTATTGCTCCTTGTATTATGGTATGCATCTATAATGAAAAGTAATCTTCCTCAAATGGTATTGATGTTTTTTTGTTTTTTTTTTTTTTTTTTTTTTTATTTTTAATGCATGCTAGTCTTCTCACATATTTACAGTTTAAAAGGTGTCACCAAGGCATGGTCTTACTTTTTTTTGTTCCGTAATGAAACCTCCCTTCCTCAGTCTCTTTAGTACGTCTTTACGATTATAATATCCACTTAAATGTGGATCATGTAGGCTTTTGTACTTCGATTCCAGCAACGGACATTTGGAATCAGTGAGGGTAAAATCACTGGATGGCTGAAACAGCTGAAACAAGATTTTAAAAAAATATATAAATTGATATTGGGCAGGAAAAGAAAAAAAAACTATTTAATGTTGTAACAATAATGAGACACATACTGTTTTTTTAATTAAAAAAAATTTGATAGTCATCTTGTCTGCCATCCAAGAATGACAAAGTAGAACATATTAATAACCTATTCTATATGCATGTCTAGAAGATTTTAAAGTAAAATCAAAATATAGAGAATATGTTATTTCAGCAATAATACAAAATAAGCTTGCTCAATATTTAAATGAATACAAATATCAATAATAACCTATGAATAGCTGAGAAGCTACGAGGGTATACACAGTGAACTAGGAACAGCTGCATAACATACTTTTATGTCTTTAACACAACATGCTTTTAAAATGCTGACATTTTAAATGGTTCTTATTCTTGCTAAGCAGTTGATTTGTTTTATGTTTTATTGTGTTAAATGCTGTTTGTTTCTTGATTATTATCTAGGACCCCCTTGTAAATGAGACCATGTTGCCAATAGGATTGCCATAAAGGAACAGTACTGCAAAAACATCATGGTACGTTTTCTTATAGCAGACGAAAACTGCACAGAATTAGCCATGGAACGTTTAATTGACAAAATACGAAGAAGTAAGCATAAAATTCACAAAATTCATTAAATTCACTATGGGTGAGAGTGCTACTGTTGAAATATATATATATATATATATATATATATATATATATATATATATATATATATATATATATATATATATACACACACACACACACACACACAAAGTACCAGTCAAAAGTTTGAGTAAACTTGCTGAAAAATTGTTTGTTTTCATAATTGATAATGCTTTACGTTGTATATGTTTCTGTAAATACTTGAAAATCAAACACGTTACAATATACAAAAGAAAACATAAGGAGTATCAAAACAATGTTCAAGAAAATTTAAAATTGTCTCTAAATCTTGGATTCCTCAAAATAGCCACCCTTTGCCTTAATAACATCCTCACAAACAAGGGGCATTCGGTTAACAAGTTTCAGAAGGAAATCACCCGACATGTCTTCCCAGCTCTTCTGCAGCAATTCCCAGAAATGTAGGGCACTTGTGGGTAGCTTTGCTTTGACTCTTCTGTCCAGTTCGTCCCATACAATTTATATGGGATTGAGGTCGGGAGACTGGGCAGGCCAGGTCATTAGACTGAGTTGTCCTTCACTTTCCTTCTTCGCCAGATAGTTCTTTCACAACTTTGAGGTGTTTCGGGTGATTATCTTGCTGAAGAATGAAGGATTGCTCAACTAGCTGTAATCCTGATGGAATGGCATGCTTCTGAAGTATGCTATGATAGCCATGCTAGTTGAGATTGCCATGGACTTGGTAAAGATCACTAACTCTGTCACTAGCAAAGCAACCCCAGACCATGACACTGCCTCCTCCATGCTTGACAGTGGAAACCACACATGCAGAACCCATGCACAAAAGGTTAATTAGGTAACATGCTAGTTAACTCAGAGAACATCTAACAAAGACACTTTTATACTTAGGCCACTGTTCTAACAATGTGTATACACATTTCTGACTTTTAACTGACTTGGGCTTCAGATTGAAATCCCCTTGCTTTGGATGACCATTTCATTGACAAGATTTACATTTTCATTTAAAAATTAAACACTTATGATTATCAGCTTATATAAGTACACGTATCATATAATGAAATATTAAGTGTTTATAGACAAGTTTATACAGTTAAAAGCATAGATAATCATGAAAAACCTGGTTTCAAGCAGGTGTACTCTATATTTGGGGGGGGGGGGGTTTGGTTTTCTTGTTTTGTTTTTTTACTCATTTTAGATCAGGCAAATCGCACTGTTCCAAATTAGGGTTAAACATGTTTCCTTAAATTGTACTTCTTATATAAACAGAATACTCCACTATAACACTCCATGGTTGCAGCAAGGTTTTTCATTCAATATTTTAGTTGTTTGATAAGCAAGGCAATAAAAAGCTAATTAATGCAGATGCTGTAAAAAAAAAAAAAAAGCCCTTTGCAAAAGAAAGAACATTTATGATATCCTTTTCAGTTTCAGTTATGTTCAGATATGGTTAGGTAAAGCTGACAGCCCTTTAAATTGTACTATTGATGATCGTGAACATTTATATTACAGCATATATATTACATTCTGGGATCAACATGAATTTTGGAATTTCTCTGTTGTGTGCTTCTCTCTACAATATTATGGCTGAGTGACTTGTCTGAATTGTCCAATGAGGTAAGGAAGTACAGACAAAAGACGAACTATGGACAGTAGATTGAAGAAATCTTGTTACATCTGCTTTTACCATACATATAAAATGAATGTAAAACTTTACTTTTTCGCAGAGGTTTGTTGTATAGAACATGGCACTGGAGCAGGGGTTTGCAGGAAGCTTCGTCCCCAGAGGCATATCAAGGAGCTGATGAGCCCCTGCTGTTGAATCTAGACCATTTTGGATATCCTATAAGAAAGAATAAATAGAAGATGTGGCAACCATTGTTCTCACTTTGTAAAAGTTTGTGACCTGGCCTAAATAAGGGCTGTGCTCAATTATGAAAAACATGTATGTAGCTTAACGCAGCCCAAATTGGTAGCATTTCCATAATAGTAATATTATCAGTTGTATTGTGGGGGTGGGGAGTAAGAGGTGGTTGGCAACGAGACAAACGTTTTTTCTGTTGTAAAAGAAGCCATTAACTGAAAATATTTAATTTCAATCTATAACAATTAGTCTGGGTTGGCAATTTTTCATAGGCTGATCTAAGTATTTCATTTGGGGAGACCATTTTCTGCCGCATTAACCTAAAACGTTATTAAAAGAAATATATTAGTTGCAAAATTTGAATCAGTTAAAAAACGAATCAGTTAAAATATCGTCTAAAATTATTAAACAACATTAGGCTTGTATCAAAACAATCTGATACAATTAATTATTTAACACGATTTATGCATTTGATTAATAACTCGATTTAGTAAACACTCAAACACATAAAATTACTCAATACTTTAACTGTTAATAGCTTCAAATTAGTCCAAAAAACGTATTCGTCAATAGACATTAATTAAATGTTTTAATTAATGTTAACAAGCATAAAAGTTAGGGTGAAAAAATATATAAAATAATGTATTAAAAAGTCTGTATCAGTGGAAAAATGCATTCAAATCAAGTTACAACACACGCGAAAACAACATTTCTATGAACACGTCATACAACCGATCCACTAATTAATAATAATATTAATAACAACAATGTATTATTTGTAAATAATGTCAAATAATAATTATAACAATAAAAAATATTTCTTACATATGTGATTTCCATTTTCTTGTTTTAAAGGTAAACTCGGCAGACTAACTGAAATGTTTCTCGCGCTAAGTAGTACGTGGTTACCCATTGTGACCAGAGCTGGCGTCACAGGGGGGGTGCAATGACGCAACTGCGCGTGGCACTGGCGTTTGTGGAGGCCCAGCTTCTAGTCCATTTAGTTTTGTTTCCCATGCTTTTTGTTTCTCTGTTTTTCGTGCCAACTTTAATGTCTAAACTTAAAATAATACACGCGGACTGTACTTAACATACTGAATGATTGTTTGTGGTGTATTGTTTACATTCACCGCACGAGGACGTCTCAGTACCACGAACCCCAAGACATCCTCCTAAAGCGAACAAAAACTGTATACCACGACGGATCATTCAATATTCTGTTTATACCCTAAGCATAACATTTGTAATGTTGTATATGAAACCAATTAATGATGGTAATATTTTACCTGATGATTATTTTTGCTTTCATTTTTAACAGACTTATTTTGTACTGTATTTAGATCTGTGTGTTTAAAAACGCAACACATTTAAAAATAACATACTTTCTTGCCTACCGCCTACATGTATTTCATAGTTGCACAAGGGACTTCATAAACTGAACAGTATCAGAAAGTACCCCTGCTAGCAATGTAACCTCATTCCTTTGTAATCATTCCACCCTATTCTTCAGTTTACTTAGTACTAAACTGAAAAGCTCTTAATTAGTATGTAAGTTACTAAATAAGATGCAATGATGGTTAGTATGTATGGTATTGAATTATACGCAACATCATTGTGTTATTCAGTACAAATATACCAAATAAATCAGGGTAATAAAATCCTTCAATGCATCAGCCCTATTTTCTGGTAAGCTAAAAAAAGATGGCTAAATTTAATAAAGACCTTTAATGTCCAAAATATTTGTGACTGTACCTTAACAAGTGCAAGTACACTAAAAGGTACAGAACCTATTCATGTCCGTATACGTGACATAAGCAAACGGGAAATGACCATGGAACCTGTGGCCCAGTTGCACACCATATGACGTAATGGACTGTGTTCCAATTCCCAGTGTGCCCTCTCCCCAGCACTTGCTCTCTCTGCTTCTACTGTAAAGGAGGGAGTTTTTTTATTCATTATGTTCTCGTTCAATATTACAGAACTATAGACAAAGCATGTCAAGTAAAGTATTCAGTCCCTAAGTCTTTGGTATTGAATGGCATGTTTTCATTTTGTTATTATTGTTAACCCTTTGCTTGTTTGTTTGTTTGTTTTATGTAGTCCTCACCAATGTATTTTTTACCTCATTTTTTCCCAGTTTAGAATTGGCAATTGTATGTATTGATCTCGGTCCACCGCTGCAACCCCTGCGCCAACTTTGCGAAGCTGTGGAAAAACATGCATCCTCTGAAACGTGCCCTGCCAGGTCATCTTTTTTCGCACAGCAGGTCCACAGCGAAGCCATCAGACCCATAGTGCTGGAGGGCAACACAGATCTGAATGGGTGGTGAACTGAGGATTACCCTGCCAACCTGAACCCTCCCTACCCGGGCGGCGCACTACCTATTGTGCACTGCCCCCTGGGAACTCCCGGTAACTGTTGGCAAATGACATAGCCTGGATATGAACTAACGATCTCCAGGGGGATCGAGATTCCTTTAAAAACAAAACAAATTTTGTAAGCATAATTATTTGTAATGTGGATACAAGTAATCCATCAATGACATTTTCTGAAAAAAACAGAGCAAAACGATCCAGATAAAACAAATCTTGAACACAAAATATCAGAAAATAAAATCTGGATCACTGTTATCTAGATTAAAAGTTTTGAAGAGCCTGCCCCAGGCTATAGGGGGACCCTGCACTCCACGTGGAGCACCTTTACTGGATGTGCCACCCTTTGTTTATATTTTCCAAACATGTGCATATAGTCACATAGGAAAGTACTATTAAAGATTGACTTCTGATTTATAGCCTTCACGTCATCAATTGTCACCAGTTAATGAGAACTACTGTAAAACCCATCAGAATACTGCTGTGTTCTCAGCTCAGACAGAGGCTCACCCATAGTATCTCACTGCTGGTGTAGTGCAGTCCATATATGGAAGTGGAGCACCATGGTGAGCTTTACATCATATCCTTGTCTGGTCACTTAGATCATAGGATGCTCATCTCTTCACATACAGAGGCTTCAGTTGAGTTGTATGAAATGTATCCACTATGCCCTTTAATGTAGCTTCATTGACTTTTAACCTTTTAATGTATAAGGTGTGCCCCACAAATAAAATGATGCTATCTTTCTTATTTTTGCAATGGTGTGCACAAAACAGGCTTGAAAATGTACTAACAGATTGGAAATGGTCATGTTAATTGTCAGTTTCCTTGTGATACTTGAGTCCCTCTCAAATGTATTTTAAAAAGAAACCATTTGAACAAGTGTTCAGTTCCTTGTGTACCTCAAGGGGTTCCTGTATTTGTATGCATTTTTAAACCCTCTGGGATGCATTGTATTGATCATAGCAGGTATCTGTGAGATACTTTGTTATACCACCCCTGACTCAAACATTGAAGCTCCCTTGTGTAAAACTCACTGAAAAACATCATGGATTTTATTTTTGCCAACTTATCAGTTTGATATGGGGATAGTTATTGTGAGCTTTTAATGGCATGTGTGTGTGTGTGTGGAAATGTGTGTGAATAACACAATATTAAAGTATTTCACTTTATTTTTTTTTAAAGCTGCACATCTTTATGACACCTCACTTTTAAATCTGTGCCACTGCTTGACCAAGGAATCACCAGGGCTAAGCATACAATCTTTCCTGACCAGTTTCTCTAAGGCCTCTGTTGCGAGGGAAGAGGGTGTTCTTTATATTCAGTGCTCTGTTTTATTTTGCATAATTCTCTTCTATCTACCTATGAATTCATATGCAATTGGCCTGAACAATGTTTCATTTATAATCAATACAAGCCCATGGATTACTTTTTGTAATACTTTTACTTCATTATTATTTTTCACTTTTAGTATGAAATACCGGTCAAAGGTTTGATCTAGCACCAATAAATCCTTGAACTGGCCATCTTATGAATAACTCAAAAACATTACAAGCATTCCAAATATATGAAGTAATCAAGTGGTGTACCTGCAAACATTCTGAGCTTGTCTGAGCTATTTATTTTTCATAATATAGTCATTTCTACACGTCGTTCTATTTTTTCCTTTGTATCGGGTATTTGTTGGAAAGCTTTTGTCAAGGGAATGTTTCTGAGAGACTCAACATTTCTGCAGGTGCAGTCTGACAGACATATCAAGACAGACTTGATCTTCAAGCACAGAAAGGGACAGTGGTGTATCAATCTTTAATAAGTAGTAAGAAATGCCAGTACTATAAAATGTTCAGATAAAATCCATCCCACTGAGATTGATAAAAACCGATCCCTCGTCCCCCATGCATCTTTGAAACAAATGAAATGTGCATCTTAAGAGATGCACATCTTTTTTGAGAAAACCGTATTTAATGGCAGCAGTACATTGACAATACAGTACATGTGCATACCATGGAAGTGATCTACTTTTCATGTTACTGATGGCTCTAATTTTGTATTTAGAGATGTGGACAGGGTTGAATGTCACTTACATAAATCTGAAATCGTTGATACTAACTATGTCTCAGATTGCAGTATTACTGTCCAAAAAACATGCACAAAAAAGGTTTCAACACTATATGTGCAGATTGGTTACAATTTGTTTTTTGATAGTCCCAGAACGTCCTATTGGAATTACTCAGTAGTAAACTCCGTTAAAGCACCTTCAGATTTTGAGAGAAATTGTCATCTCTTTATTCTAACACACCACACCCTGCCCTCCTCCATTCGTTATTTGATGTAGTGTCTGTGTGTGTTTATTGGTTGGTGTCGTAAAAAAAAAAAAAGTGATATGCCAAGGAACACCGTGCAGTGGCTGGGATTAGTATAATCTACAGGTCACTGTGTAGGTCGCTAGTAAATTATGTCACCCACCTGCTATCAATTTAAAGGATTTCTCACATCACTGCAGGATTATAATCTGATCGAGTTGCTGTCCAGGGTGCTGAATCTTAATTTTAACGGTTTATCTGACCTTCCCACCTATTTTAATACAATTATAACATTTCTTAATTCTGAAATTACTTTTTTTTTTAAACCACTGGTACGTTTGAATGTGACGTGTACATATTTTTTTGTATTCTCATTTTTGAGAGATGGACGAGTTCTTTGGTAACAACCTCGATAGTATTATGAGATTTTCAGTGATTATTTTCTCAAACCCAACACATCATTAAGAAGGTAAGAAAGAGCAAGCAAACTGCGTGTCTTTCTCTACTCAATATGGTAAGTAAAACATGATATTCCTTTCTTTAGTAAATGCTGAAACAAATACTTTTTGAATCTTAATGCTTAAATGTATTCACAAATGTTAACAATGTGTGCTGTATAGGATACCTTGGCATTTCAACGACTATGCAAGGGATATTTTGCAATAAATTATCTCACAGCTATGAGGGAAAAATAAGTGACAGCGATTATTTAAGATGTTAGATAGTACAGCATTTTTGCAAGTTGAATTTAAACAAACAAAAAAAATATTACAAAATACATTAAAAACCGCCTATATCAAAATATTATTTGGGATATGAACAGTAGCGTATACTGCTAAACATTTAGTACAGAAAATTATCACATAATTCCAGTAAATATGGTGCTAAATTTGTTTTAAGCACAGTTCATTGTAGTTAAGCCGCTCGCATCAGTGCATTGGTAGTTAATAAGGCATGTGTAATTCTTCTTCTTCTTCTTCTTCTTCTTCTTCTTCTTCTTCTTCTTCTTATTATTCTTATTATTATTATTATTATTATTATTATAATAATAATAATAATAATAATAATAATAATAATAATAATAATAATAATCCCTTACTTGTAGTATATGTATCTTGATGAACATGCCAAGCCCGAGATTTTGAAGACCGTGCTTACCTCATCTATTATTTCCGATTACAATTGAGCATGGTATGGACAGGCTCATTATGAAATTTCCAAATTAAAAAAATAAGAAAGAAAAAGAAGGTAACAGGACACCAAGGCCAGGTTGTTTCCAGGTAAATACCAGCGTTAGAATGTAAGGAGTTTTAAAACTCTATCCTGATGCTCTCTGCATTGGTTACCGTCCAGCTCCTTTAGTTTTCAGCATACCTGCTCTTTAAATGAGAACACTACTGGAGTCCCCCCATTCACCCGTTCCATGGCTCACACACAATAATGTGCATTTTAACATCGATTCATTTAGCCTGCAATAACCAGTTTTCTTCTTTTGCCAGGGACTTGGTACAACCGGAGTATGAAGAACAGTGAATTGTGAATACATACACTCTTTTATACTGCTGGGCTGCGATGATACATCAGCTTTGTCCATTTCATAGCTTTGCAGTGAGATGGATGAAGAGCAGCCCGCGATGGAGTAAGTCTAAGCACCAGATATTTCCAGTCCCGTCATTAAACTTGCTGCTATGCTGGTCTCTATTCGCGGTTCTGTCGCTTCCTTATTCAGTTCATGCGGCAGTTTATAAAGTGGGGGTGGTGGGAGCTTGGATGTGTGATCCCCTCTTTTCTAAAGCACACCTGAGAGAGGCGGCTCAGTTAGCTGTTGATCGCATCAACAAAGATGCTTCATTAGACCAAGGGGACACCTTTGACTATGTTATACTCGACGAAGACTGCCAAACATCCAAGGCCTTAATGGGATTCCTTGGGTACCACAGACAGGCATCTGGGTTCGTCGGTCCCACCAATCCTGGGTACTGTGACGCCACTGCCCTTTTGGGTAAAAACTGGAACAAGGCTGTTTTCTCTTGGGCCTGTATTAATACTGGGCTGGATAATGTTAGGAGCTACCCAACATTCGCAAGGACTTTGCTCTCGCCGGCAAGCGTCTCCTCAGCGTCATGAAACACTTCCAGTGGGCGCACATTGGCATTGTCTCATCTGAGGAGGATATTTGGGTGGACACGGCTGGCAAAGTGGCCATTGCTCTTCGGAACCGTGGGCTCCCTGTCAGCATCATCATCTCCATTGGTCGAGATGCTCCAAGCATCAAGGAAGCACTGTGAAAAGTGAATACAAGTGCACATTGTATTATTCAATGTATGATAAAACTGCTACCAGTGGTTTAATATCACAGCTCAAGACATATTTTATTGGCCTTAAGTTTAGACAAAGAATGTTTATTTGGTGCTTTAGTTCCAGAAAAATATCCAACTGGTGGTAGCATCTGTCCTAAGACAGAATGACTGCAAGATGAGCTGCTAAACTGTCAGCCGGAGTAACTGCTTCAAGTCTTGATGAGCGGAGCAGCCTTTTGTCATTCTCTTCTCGCGTCAGGGTTAAAGCAATCTTAAAAGATTATAACTCTGAGCAAATATGATTGATGGAGTCATGGTTTTTACTCTTAATGCCTTTGGTAACCTCCAGCGAATCCTTATTGATTAGACTGTGTTTGGATCTTGGCTATGATATTCGGCATTGTGCCCCCAACACAGTTCTCCTATGATGAGACACATTATACAAGTTAAGAAGGAAAAACTATTAAAGGTGTATAACTCCAAGTGTTTTATAGTTTATTCAAAATTTATTTTACATTCCTCAGAAGACATTGCCTTATACTAAATATGCCAGGGTATGTTCGTGGTTGGGGTTGTAAATAGTTTCTGTCTTATATAAGGGTTCTTCTAACTGATATTCTCATATTTCATGCTTGTAGGGATTTTAAATTGAGATGATGTGAAAACATTCTGAATTGTTTGTTTGCTGTAATTGTAACTTGTAATTCGTGCTACCTCTGCCTACTACGCACCTGGTCTTTTTATACCTTGCTCATGCTTGAGACTGCACCAGAGGTAAAATATACTGATGATATTAAACATGCCAAAGAGTGTGCCGAAGTAGTCATAAATAATAACTCACATCATGGCATATAAAACAATAAAAATATCATGCAAATTCAGGGGGTATAAATATTCTTTAAATTATTTCCTGAATAGACACAACATCCAGGACACCCTTATTAATGTTTACCATGATTAATACCCTTATAAAAGTTTCCCACAGTAAAAGCATAGAAAGTGTAATAAAGCATATTGAAAGCATGGTAAAGGATAGGTAAGCATTGTAAACTCCTGTAAGGTGTGGTAAAGCATATTAATAAACAAATAAATCCAAAGGTAAACCATGGAGAAAGCATGGTAAAACTGCAAAAGTACAATGCAAAAATATCATGGTAAATTTTGCACAGTAATTTTCATGGTTTACCATGGTTACTATTAATATACCTCCCTGGGCTTTTATAATACCTACCTTTGCATTACCATGCTTTCACTAAGCTTTATTCCCCGTTGCTCTTCCCAGGGCATGCTCAGTAACGCAGTGTGCTTGTTGTGTTTCCTGTGTTCAGTGGTGATCATGTGCATGCACTCGATGCTGAACTCCCAGCACAGGCACCTCACTGGCCTACTCTGTAGAGAGCTTCCTTGTTGATAAAATGATATTAACAAAAATGGGGTCCAATATTTCTAAAATGTACAGTACAATATCTCTATCTCTTCATCTGTCTATCTATCTGTCTGTCTGTGTGTCTGTCTGTCTCTGTTTATCTATTAGCTTGTGTTTCATATATGTATGAATTGGTTTACTCGACAGGTCTCCCCCTTATTTGGAACCATATACAATGCTATCTACTTCCTTGCTCATGCCCTGAATAGCAACAGAAGGAACGGAGGCTGGGTGTCAGGCATCCACACAGCACAGTCCTCCCGGAACATGGAGTTCCCCGGCTTCAACCACAAGATCAAGACGAACTGCAGCGGGGCTGGTTTCGTGGACTATGTCATCCTGGACACGGATTAGGAGGTCCCGGGAGATCTACTGCACACACACGGTTGACATGGAAACTGATATGGTGCGTTTCCTGGCCCGGAGCAATCATTTCCCCTGGGGTGTGTCACCAAAGTCAGATTCGAGATGCTGGTTCACTCATGGAAAGATTTGTACCGGAGGCAAAGGCATACTACAGATATCATATTATTAGATATTATTTACAGGTAAAGGCATACTACAGATATCGTATTATTAGATATTATTTACAAGTAAAGGCATACTACAGATAACATATTATTAGATATTATTTACAGGTAAAGGCATACTACAGATATCGTATTATTAGGTATTATTTACAGGGCTCTTCATTTTTTTAAGTATTTATTTGGGAGGAGCACACATAACACTGTAATAAACACAAAGCTTTGGGAATATCTGTTTTGTGCGGTTCCCTGTTTCCCTGTTCATTGTCAGGCTTTGACCCTTACAGGTGTATCCATGTAAGCAATAGGAAAGTGAATGAGTTGGATGGAAATATGTTATACATTTAAAATGTAACCCTTGAGTAATAATTCCATTATATATTTATATTTTTACGTAAAATCTAAAAATAAGTTGCAAGTGTTACAAATACAGAACTGTTTCAATCTTCTTCGGTGTCTCTCACACAATTTTCCAATAAGGAGTGGGGTGGGGTTCCTACATGTCTTTCTGGTTCACTGCAAGCCTGACGAAGGGACGGGGTTTGACATGATTGACAGTTTTTTACAAAATTCTAAATGGCACAATAACTACCGTAATTTTTACACTATAACCAGCACCCCTTGTAAAACACTCACACCATGTATTGTACACATTCGTTTACCTTCCTTTTTTCTTGGCATCTGCAAGAAAAACAAGTTATTATTCAAGTAGTTTTTGACTTATGATACATATGTAAACTTCACTTAAGTATACTGCACACCTGGTCTATAACCTTTGTCTAGCGCACTTCTGTGCTTCTGAAAAATGTAAAAGGCTGTGCGTTATACTAAACAAAGCCAATCCCAGCCATGTGATCTAATAGCTCGATTGAAGCCTCGAATGCGATGTCATTCTGTATGCGCACATTTGTTGTTATGATCATTATATTGTTTTGTTGCATTTTTCCTTTTCTTTGTTTGTTTTAGGTGTTGATCCCTTTTTTGCTCTAATGGTTTAGTATGTAGTCCCGCTCTTAGTTGATATTTGTTTGATGCAAATTTCTGAAATTGTGACTGACTAAAGGCTGGTTCAAATTGGGCATACGTCTCAGACGGACGCTATGAATGGACGCAGGCTGTAGTTTACATCGAACGATCTTCACCCTGCGTTAGTTCATTCTGATTGGTTTAAAAAAGACAACACTCTTCTGGAGGTTGGGGGAGTCGTGCACACAGCCGCATTGAACTATACACTGTATAGCCATAGCACCTTGTTTTTTATAAACAGCTGATCCAAAAAAATTTAAAAAAAAATCCTGTGTGATTGACAGCAAATGCCTCCATTCAGTTTCATGGTAAAATCATTGACATTTGCTCAGACTTTGTTGAGCTGACCCGTTCAATTTAACCATCCCGCTTTCAGTAAACTCTGTACATAGGCTGCTTCACACTTTGCATATGATTCATACGAACGCTACGCACACATCACCTTGCTTTCAAATCGTAGACGCTGAGTTGGTAGATTATATAAAGGTATATTATAAAAGCGCCACACTTACACGTGACCTTCTGAATATCAAAACTTTTTACAAACCAGTGAAACACTTTATGGAAATGACAAATTCTTTAAAAAAGACAATTATCTATTCAGGGATACCAAGATATTTAGTGGGCAAGTAGTCTAAGTGAGGTTATCTGGCAGAATCACAGTTTTACCGCTTTCCTAGATAAAGTAGAATACTATACTCATGAGATGGCTTGCTCATTAAAATTATTTTCATATTTTTAAAGAGGCGATGATTATCTATTCTGGGTTACCAAGATATTTAGCAAGTAAGGGGTCTTAGTGAGTGAAAATGGGCAATTAAATCGCTCTGTAAATCATTTGTTGTTTCCATAAGTTGTGTAGGTACTATATATAAAAATAATAAATAAAACTCCACTGAATTTCTACCTGTGTGTTATTTGCATATGACAGCTTTACATATAAAAATCAACAGAACCCCAACAATTGAACTACTGATCTTTTTACTTTGAAAATGTAAACACAATCGTCCTTAGATATCAGAATAAGCCAGTCTGACGAATTCAACTGACGATTCCAACATAACATGGACATTGTGATTTTGGGGGGGGGGGGGGGGGGGGGGGGGGGGGGGGGGGGGGGGGGGGGGGGGGGGGGGGGGGGGGGGGGGGGGGGGCTTGTTTTCCATACTTTGGGCTTTTCCACTTTTATTTTAGTTTAAGAATATTAACAAGGGAAAGAAGACAAACATCATTGACTCGATGCTGCGAATGATGGAGCAGTACTCTAGCTACCTGGAGGACCTGATACGAGAGCGGAAAGAGGAGCTGGAGATAGAGAAGCAGAAGACAGAGAAGTTGCTGACACAGATGCTACATCCATGAGTAAGAGTCTGGTCAAAGTCTGCTTCCTTCATAGATTATTCAGCATTTTATTGTTTTTTGTTTTTGTCTAAGTTGAGATAAACTATTGATTTCTGTTCCAGGTCTGTGGCAGAGGCCCTGAAGATGGGCTGCACTGTAGAACCAGAGTATTTCGAAGAGATCACCTTGTATGTCAGCGACATCGACGGGTTCAACACAATATCAGCGATGAGCGAGCCCATTGAGGTGGTGGACCTTCTCAATGACCTCTACACAATATTTGATGCTATAATAGAGAACCATGATGTTTATAAGGTGAGCTGCCCTTCCACTTACCTTTTCAGTAACGCTGTAATGGTTTAAATGAAAATAAAAATTCTAAACAAATTCCCCTGCTGTGACAGTCTAGTGGATGCAGCTCCAAGTTCTAATTCTTCAGCCACTCCAGTAACAATCAACTCGTCATCCAGGCTTCAGTTGAGTTCCTGTAGATCATGGGCAGCTTCGAGTGATCTTTGGGGAAACAACGAGGGCTCTTGCTCGTTCTGGTCATGTTTGCACAATAGAACACTGTAATGCGCTCCATAGCACGTTTGCCTCCTGCAAATTCTTTCCTCGGCAAACCAAGGCCTCTGCCCGGAAATCCCCGGCAAAGAGAGCAGTACGTCACCACTGAAGATGTCACACGACTGGATCTCACCCTGTTCCTTATGCTGAACCACATTGTGATGGGCTTTCCCATGCCTGAGCCAGCCATCTGAAGGGTAAAAAATGTTCTGTTTAAAAAACACTCTGTTCCCAACTCAGGTGGAGACTATAGGAGATGCCTACATGGTGGCATCCGGCCTGCCCAAGTGCAATGGGAATCGTCGCACAGCAGAGATTGACAACATGTCTCTGGACATCCTCAGCGCCGTGGGGACCTTCAAGATGAGACACATGCCAAACGTACTGGTCCGGATCTGAATTGGACTGCACTATGTAATACCTCACCCAGAAACATGCAGCATGTTGACTTTGCCCGTTATTAATTGTTAGTGAAAAAAAACGAACAGATGTTTAAACTAGTGATTCTTTATAGTGTTCCAATAATCAGGTTTCATTTTACGTAACCGTACAATATATATCAAGGTGTCTTTGGCAGTCTTGGCGCTGGGGATATAATATGTGTTTATATGTTGGTCCCTGGCTGCAGGAGTGGTAGGCCTCACTATGCCACGGTACTGCCTGTGTGGAGGCACGGTGAATACAGCCTCATGCATGGAGGCCATGGGGATGCGTGAGTAACTCTCTCAGGGGGTGTAGCTACCAGCTGTGGACTTCCATGTGTAGATATGTAGATCTCAAATTTTTAAAAAAAGATAGCCGGTACCACTCAAGCAGAAATCTCTGTACTATCTTACTGTGCGGTACACTTGGGAGGGATTAAGTTGATTTTGCACACAGATACCAAAGCTGTTCAATTAAAATGGGTATGACGCCAGAAAGCATCCACAAACATTCCTGCACTGTGAAAACTGCTTAGTATAAATGTATCAACTGCTTTCCAGTTTCCAGGTTTCCCATTTTTTCAGGGATAGAAACAGTACGTATGAATGTATATCGAACACAATGTTCGTGTCCACCTCCTTCTGTTTTACAGCCTACCGCATTCATGTTAGTAGCAGTACTGTTAAAATTCTAGTGGGCTTAAAAGAAAGATAAGGTAGAGCTAAGGGGAAGAATAGAACTGGAGGTATGTGTCACTCTCTGCGGTTTCTTTAGACAGCGTTCATTGGAAACACTCCAGCTCCATGACAAGTACATCTTCTAATAGGTGGAACCACACTTACAGGTCCGTTGCACGCATGGGTCTGAGTGATAATGCTATTCTTAATGTCTGAAAGATCCCTAACGTTTCACTATATGATTCCACGGGTTCCATCCTGAAACATCATAATCTGGATTTCTATTGCCATGATAATGATATTTCACTTGTACAGAGGTTACTCCCTGGAATCTTAATTGTGAAATCTAACTAGAATCATTCAGTGTGAATAAAATAACTAACTGAGCACAAGATTCCAGGTAGTGGCACACCAAATCACTATCACATGGTTTTCTATCATTGTGTTATGCATTACAGTGACACCTTGATTAACGACCACCTTGGTACAAAGGTCATCCTGCAATTAAGGATGTACACTCCTAATTTATTTCTATTGACTTTTATGTTAATAGATCTTAATTTTTAAGGTCATCCTTCCTTTGCGTTTTACGGCTACTGTGTGCAGTCTCAAACTATAAATTGGTGGTTGGTCTAAAAAGGTGTTTTTTAATAATGATTTGACTGTTTTTTATATGGCCAGTAGGGTGTCCTGTTTTCAAAGTCATAGGCTCTGTTGCACACATACTACCAGTCCTGTGGTTATCTTAAAGTGTTCCGCTTGAGCTTAGCCCAAAAATATAACCAGTATTTTGCAGGTATTTTGGTTGTGTTTGTGTTCTAAAGACAACGTTCATTTAAAAACAAAAAAAGTGCTCCATTCATTCTAAGAATTTGGCTTTCTTATATCGCATAAGTACTTTGTTTACTTTTTTCCATCAACTATATATATATATAAAAAAAAGTTCTGACTGTTAGCATTATAATGTGAAATCCAATATTTATATGCTCCACTTTACCATTCTCAATAAAACCATCTGTTTAAAATGGCATTAAGGATAGAGATTGACTTGGGACATTCTAAGGATTTGTTGCTGTTCAAATTGTCTATAATTTCTTGAACTTAGACAGCTGTGATTATCACTAATCTGGACCTACTTTACCTTTAAAGAGTAAGTAGCCGGATTCTGAAAAATATAGTTATACGTCCCCACGTGTTGCTACTTCTGTTTGAATAACGTAGCTGTCATTTTTCACTTCATTGTTAACATCCTGACAGCTTTTTGCACTTATAACTTTCAAGTCTGTTTCAAAACTCTTTTCATTGTCAAACTCAAAGTCCACTCTAGTGCACTGATAGTGTTAGTATTATTGCCTACATTGTCAAACAGGTAGCACAGCAACAGCGATCCATGATGTGGTACGCAACAGAAAAGCCAGAGCACTTGTTTTTTGTTTGTGTTTTTAAATCACTTTTCCTGCAGTGATTTAGAGGACAGATCTCAAACCCCAGTGCACTTTAGCAGCCATTTTGAAAAGAGCTTTGAAACAGACTTTAAAGTTGTAAGTGCAAAAAGCTGTCAGGATGTTAACAATGAAGTGAAAAATGACAGCTACGTTATTGAAACAGTTGAAGCAGCATGTGGAGACGTGTAAGGCTGTATTTGTCAGAACCCCACTACTTACTATCTAAGGTGCAGTGCAGGATACAGTTTTAAAAAATATTGTCAGAATTCTTACCGTTTAACACCAGACTAATATTTTATACATTTCAACTATTCAACTGTTAACACCCCTGATGTCGGTTTGTGTTGTTCTAAAGGGCAAAGGTGTGGAGGAGAGGCAGCACCAAAGCCTCCTCCACATACTGCCAAGGAACCTGAGAATCATCTTCCAGCCCAGTTCTCAATGCTTTCCGTTGGAATGCCTATTAGTAGAATATTATGGTGCTTCTTTAATATCATTTGCAGGCAAATGGCTCATGGCTTGCAGATGGAGGAAATAACTGCGTCCAAGCGACGGAAAGCACAAATGCAGCTTGCAGAGAAGAATAACTGAGATAATGTTATGCATGGAAAATGTATAACATTACGTGTTTGTGTCTGGTGATGTCATGGTTTTGTTGGTCCCCTTCCCTGCGTTTCTAGTTCGCGTTTGCCTTTGTAAGCATGGAAAGGAATTATTTTACCATTGCTGCGCTGCCAGTCACACAACTGCTGTGCATAAACATGATCCAGTTGTTCATATAAAAATGTGTAGGTATAGTGGGGAAATAACAAAACACATTTTTATTTGGAAAGTACAGTTAGCTCTCATTGACAGGAATTTCAAAGGACCCACAAAAATCAGCAATTCTTATTTTTAGGAGTCTACAGCAATTCCTTACAGTATATACACCAGCAACCGAACTGATTGTATGCGCTATTGTATGCCCCAAATCTATTAACCAAATAATCTGTTATTATTTCATACATATTGGTGCTCCGAGAATAATTTGAACTAAAAGGAAATGTGTGCAATCTATGTAAACTACAACAATAAAACAGACTACACACAGAATGTAATTAAGGAATATCTTTTAAATTATAAAACAAATAAAAAATGGTAATGAAAGCTAATTAAAGAATAGGAGGGAACAAGTTGCTTTTTAGGTGGCATAGGCACAAATATTTACACTTTTATGAATAACGATATTAGTAAGGTTCTACAGTATAGAATGAGGTAAATTCAGACTTTATGAATCCAGAATTGTATCCCAAAATCCCTAGGTTTTCTATAGATTTTTAAAAGCTTTTTTTTTTTCTTTTTCATTCATTAGATAAAGACGGTACAGAACAAGACAGCTGGCGTTGCACAACTTGAACGTATTCAGCGCTGGAGAGAGAATTTATTTTTGCATTTTGGAATCAATCTTTCAAGCTTTCGTTTCAATTAATCGAATCCCATTCAAGGTGTGCTGCTGGCTAAGCAGATGTGGCGATTGATATTCGGGAAGCAATTATCTATATTCTGCCGTTAAAATGTTGTTTAAATGTTCTGTGCATTGTACTTGCTGTGTAAACAAAATACTCCCTGCACGTTCATGGAGAGCTTATTGCATCATAACAGACTTTAAAAGCTTTTTGAGGAGGTGTTGGTGCCACTAGTCCTCTGCTGTATTACCGGTGTGGGTGACTATCCTGTGGCATCTCTTTTCACCAGTTCTTCTCTTTAGTTAGAGAAGAACTGTCAGTCAAGAGAATATATTTGATAGAACCCTTCCACCAATCAAAGCTGTGGACACAGCTGTGCCTTTAGTCTGACCAGGAGACCTGTATTTAACCTGAGCAATGTTTTTGACAGATACTCAAAGTTTTGCTCCAGTGAAAAAGCAAAATATAATACAATGTGTAAAAGTCTACAGTGGTCTTTCTGCATTTTTACCATGCTGATGTGCTTAGCTTGCTTTTACCATGATTTAGTACACCTTGCTATGATTTTACTATGGGATACCCCAGTCAGATTGTATAATAGAGGATTGCAGGGTTCGGCTTTCGAAATGGGTGGAAAAACCATGAGTGGCCGTCGACCCAACAAAAGAGGACGGGGACAGCAAAATAGAAGTTGTGCATGCACGATGTGACCACACCCTGTTCAGGTTGGCAATCCCAACTTCTCAGAACTATTTGTATACATACTTACATGTAAGTACAGGCCTAACATACATGGTAAATTAGCAGTTCTCCTTGCTTATGCTTTTGCCATTTTGCATTTCACTATGCACAGGTAAGGTGCACACGAACTACACATATAGTTACTTAAAGAAAACTTTTATAAAGCGTAAATGTTTAGCTACTAACAAGCAAGATTTCCACTGAAAAAGCTAGTTTTTGGGACTGTTTATTGTGGGGCCCTATTAAAAAAGCTTTAAGGTTATTATATTGGATTTAGTCATATGAACCACTTTTGGAGACTTAACGTTTTATAAATATCCTTTTTTCACTTACATTCAAAAGAAAAAGACAGCGCAACACAAATTAATTTGCCACTGAAAACCGCTAGAGGACGTCTTTCATAAGAGGTGGGCCTCACTTCATTACATCACCTGGCTTATTGACTGAAACCAAAACCTAGCATGATGGAGCGAGACAAGTACTGACTAGCCAGAGACACTGTTAAATGAAAGAGAGTTTCTTTAAAACATGTTTATTAACAGCAAGGCAACATAACTGTAAAGAAGCATGTTTACCCTGTCACTGTACTAACTTTGTATCAGACTGTCAGAGTTCAGGCACTGTAACATGTTACTGCAACCTTGTGTCAGGTCAGAATATTCCTGCATGTATATGGGTTTTTATCAGATTTTAAAATATTGTAGTGGCCACATGTCCTGCACGTTTAAAATATAAAATGTAACTTGCCTGTACAGTAAAAAGCAACAGGCTGACTTGATAGAGGGTGGATGGTACTCTTACCCACAGTCTTGCTTGTGGAGGCTGAAGTAAGGCTGCAGGTAAGACACACACACCATCAGGTTTGACTATTTGGACTGCAGTTTAGTAAAGAGATAGTGAATATTTGTAAAGATTATTTTATTTTCTACTGCAGTAAAAACAGAATTCTGTAGATTTAAAAAAAAAAAAAAACTGCAACAGCTGAAAGTAGTTCTGGTTAGTTTATAATGCTGTTTCCATCATTGAATATCAAGATTTATTTATTATTGAACTGTGGAATTTCTCATTTGTGCTGTAGAACAGGTGAACCAGTTTACAGCAACTGGATTAAAGAACATATCCAGTCCTTCAACCTGTATGAAGTCCCTTGAACAAGTATAACCTGCTGAGACCCAGTAAGTTTCTGATAAAGCATGCAGTTTCCAAGTTGACGTTTGTTTTAATTTATTTTAGACCTGAGATGGCGAAAGACTACAAACATTTACTTAAAAATGCAGTAAAGAAGATAAGTCAGGTAGTTCTTACAATATAAAGAGGGCCCCGTTGGCATGTGCCACAACTGAAGACCGTTGCACTGTAACAAACTGTCACACCAGAGTTAGCAGCAGTGTCTTGCTTTTAGCTGTCTTTGATTCTAAATACTGTTCTGCTATGCAAAGCCAACCAAGGAAGACTACCGCATTTACAACAAGCCCTCAACTGCTTTCATAGCTTGAACATCCCTTCCCTGATGTTGATTTCATGTACCACGGCAATACGATGACTTTACCAAAGAATTATAGAACGTAAGTAAAATGAGAATATTGAAGCATTGACAATCAACATCTTACGTGAAGAATGGTCTATTTTACAACCGAGTCCCATCAACACTAACACCATCAGGGGTCTACAGTAAAGAGACATTGCACCCCCTACTGAGAGTACCACCACTTTCTCCAACAACTTATTTTCCATGGAGTCCTCCCATCCAAGTACAATACTGGCCAGGCCCAACCTTATAGACTCAGATCTAACAGGTGTATCTTTTTATTCAAGGGGTAGCAATGAAACCTGGCGAATCTAGACTCCAAAGGATGAGCAAGAAGATTACAGGTCTATCCCCCCACCTCACTCATAGTGGGTGCTGTAGAATAGTGTATTAATGACAACACATTGTAAAAACTGGAGAAGCAGGCATTGTAAGACAGGTAGAGAACACGTAACATGACGGATGTTGTCCTCCGCTTCACTTTGAAAATGTTTTGTCCGCAGCAGTACTGTGTGTGACTTGTAAATATAGAGACACTTTGTGTGCTGGGGTTGTCCATTCCTCAGTTCATATCTTCTTTTCTCTGTTGTAAATAACTGAGGTGTTGTCGGCAGGTTTTGTTGACAGGTTTTTTTAGACAGCACCTTGATAAATTCAGTCGAATGTGGTATTAAAAATAGCCTATGCTAAGAGTAACAAGGATCTAACCTGTCATTTAGAATCTGCTGGGGCGGACAACGACTTCTGTTTTGTCTTCCCAACAGACTGCCCTTGAAAATGAACAGAGTGTGAACATTCGGGAGGCACAGTTGTCCATTGCTACACTTTGTTATGCTTTTACTATAGGAAACTTTAATAAGTGGCAGAAGTAGTGGAGGGCTGGTATTCGGTTGGCAGGTGCTTCCATATCCAAACCAATAAAAATGATGCTTCACTAGGAAAAAAAGAGATGACAATCTCTCTTTCTCTCTCTCTCTCTCTCTCGCTCTCTCTCTCTCTCTCTCTCTCTCTCGGCCAATCTAGAGTCTTTGCTGAAGATTTCCACCTATATATTGCTTCTCTGGAGAATGAGAGGCAGTAATTAAATGGCACAATTCCTTCCAGAACAATACTGTAGAAAGATGTTGTGATGCGACTTCCAATGATGACTGGGATACCCATGCCATGACATACACTTCATTTCACCAGCTCTAGTAAATCGTGTGCAGTAGGTCATAATTAGTAGAACTGAAACAATTTATAGAAGCTACAAAGGCATAATCTGCTTTGCTGAATTTTTTGTCATGTTGTTTTTATCATTTTTCCGACTTGCTGGAAAATGATTAATTATGCCAAGGATTTGGATCACATCATAAAGAAATTTAGGGAAGAATTTTCCAATATTGTGCAATTTTTTCTTATTGAATCTTGCTATGGTTAGTGATATAAATGATTCAATTGTAATTATTGTGCTGATTTCTTTGTATTAGCTTTTAAAATGTACCAAATACAATACAATACAACATCATTGTTATATAGCTTCCTTCATGCCATGGCATCCCAAAGCACTGTACAGAGTTAAAAACTAAACAAACAACTCATATGTACAATACATCAG
Source organism: Polyodon spathula (assembly GCF_017654505.1). Taxonomy (NCBI): domain Eukaryota; kingdom Metazoa; phylum Chordata; class Actinopteri; order Acipenseriformes; family Polyodontidae; genus Polyodon; species Polyodon spathula. Next base: position 12,292,184 of record NC_054553.1, read on the forward strand.
CTACAATCAAATAGGTACCGGTATGGTGTCAGAATGGCCCTAATCCATAAATGACCTTATAAGTTAATACAGCAACTTTAAAATCAATTCGGTAACTCACTGGTAATCAATGTATAGACATAAGTACTGGAGTAACACAATTATGCTAACTGTCTGCAGTTATTTGGTACTTTTCAAAAGCTGCTAAATGACTGCAGCACCAGAATTAGAATGTAATCATTAGGTAAACCCGAGCAGGGTTAACTGCTTGTATCCCGTCATGTACACAGTGAGGCTTTAGATATTAAACAAACACACATCTTTATACATGTAACATTTATCAAGGTCTTCACATCATTGTGAAATTTGTATTTTGGTGACAGGGTAAATATAGCTGTAATTGGCCCTATTCAAAGAACTGTAACTTATAAGCTAAAGTTTGATATTGATGAAGCTGTTCTAGCAACGGAGTATCAATTTGTGCTTTAGTAATAGAAAGTGTTACAGTCCAGCCTGCAGCGTCACAAGAAGAGCATTTATTTACCTTTGCTTTATGTTCATCTGGCAGCAATATAGTTCTCTACTTAATTCCAATTGTTCTTATATTTTTAGATACACATCATGGGATATAAATCACCTGTTGCACACATTTCTCAAAGAGGATTACACAGAAAAATCCAGTATTTCGCTGCAATACAGGGTACAGAATACAGCAACTGTACAGTAATGTATTTCTTACCAACACTGCAGGGTATTCTGTAACAGTTCCAAACTTTGTGAACACAAAACAAATGACAAAGTGGGAAATATATGCATATTCCATATTGAAGAGTGAAATACAAGCAAAGAATCAAAAGATATTTAGAGTAAAATGGGGTCAGTATTGTTAATGCTCCTTATACAAATTTACCACAGTACATTTGCATGGTTGTTCTGCAGTTTTCCCATAGTAATATTATGCATTTACTCAAGCCAGTTCATCCTGCCAACATGCTATAACTGTCCAGCAGGTAAAAGGACCTCATTTCTTGGAGTCATATCCTGGTTAGAAATGTGACTGCAACAGCCAGAGAGTGAGGAAAACAAGGGTTCATATTTCATTTCTTACCTGTTTAATATCACACATGTGTGTTCTGTCTGATTCTCCAATGTTGCCTAGAGTACTATTTGCCAGGCTTACTAGCTATTATAACAAAAATTGTTTCTGAAAAGACTGTTGCACCCTGCATTTTAGAGCTCTAATATCCCTTTAATGTAATGTGACAGGAAATGGCATTGCGGTTATGTCAGGGCAGAAGGAGGAAGAACAACAACAAAGGTAACTGCAGTTGCAAAGACGCGGAGTGCTCAGTTTATTAAACAAAAATAAATAAAATATTTAAATAAAAATAAACACTGTCTCACAGAGCACAAATAAAATATTTAAAACAAAATCAAACAAACAATAACAAATAGAGGTCAGGCTGGGCGATCACCTTCACTGTTCCTATATCACCCACCCCAAGCAGGGAAAACTGCAGGTAACAACAAATTAATCACTTAATTCGGGAGATGGTCACCTTCTGCATGGGTTTTTAATGTGGATGGGTCTTCCCATCCATGCTGCAAAACAATACAAAAACACATGACGCTTCACCGTCATATACAATAAATAAATAATTAAATAAATAAAACAAAGCCACATGGTTTTCGCCGTCATTTATATATGTAAACAAATAAACAAATCATAATACAAACACACAGTAAGGGGCGGAGGGGGAAACACTGTTCTAAAATAAACAAATACCATTAAAAAGCAGCTTTCCTACAGCCCTGCTACATATCACCCGCCTTGTGCAATGCACACATGACCCCAACGGCCACCTGCCCCCCTTAGTTTCAAAGTCCCGGAAGAGGGGGAGCAAGGTGTCGATGGGGGCGGCCATGATGGGAGGTCCTTCATCCCCACTCCTTCGTGGCTGGCAGCTCCCTCTTCCGGGGCAGCCAGCAGGTCTTTTCCTTCTGCTGGCAAAGGTGGGACCAGCAGACTCTGTGTGTCTGTCTGTCTCTCTCTCTCTCTCTCTCTCTCTCTCTCTCTCTCTCTCTCCTGGTAGGAGTGAAGCCAGCAGGCATGCGCCCTCTACTGGCAGAGGCAGCTCCTGCTCCTCTCCTTGTACTGGGGGTGATAGTGGTGGAGGTGATGGGAGTGAAGGCGGCAGGGGCTCCTCCCCTTCTGGCCACAGTGGGGGAGCCAGTAAGCATGCTCCCTCTGCTGGTGGGAGTGGCAAGTAGTCCTCCCACGGCGGTGGAGGTGCCACCAGCAGGTATTCTCCCTCTGCTGGTGGGGGTGAGACTGAGGTGGAACCACCAGGTATTCTCCCTCTGTTGGTGGAGGTGGGAGTGACAAGCAGTCCTCTCACAGAGGTGGAGGTGGAACCAGCAGGTATTCTCCCTCTGCTGGTGGAGGTGGGAGTGACAAGCAGTCCTCCCACAGAGGTGGAGGTGGAACCAGCAGGTATTCTCCCTCTGCTGGTAGGTACCTGGGCTGCGGACACACCGGCTCACCCTTCTTGGGCTGCGGACGCAACGACTCTCCCCTTCTTGGGCTGCAGACGTTCAGGCTCCTCCCACTCAGGCGCAGGACGTTCGGGCTCCTCCCACTCAGGCACAGGACGTTCGGGCTCCTCCCACTCCAGGTCCATGTCCCCTCTCTCCCGCTCCTCGTAGACCCAGTCTGGGTCATCCTCTCCAAGGCTTCCATTAGCCCTGGACATCCTCTTGCAATTGCCTGTTGGACTTCTGGCTTCAGCCTGAAGAAGTATGAGAGCTGGCTGGGGTATGAGAGGTGGGCTCTGGGCAACGCTTTCCCTCCTGCAGTGCCTCACCTCAGTGAAATGCATGCACCACAAAGCTTCCTCCATCCTTCTCTTCCTCACTCCACAAGTAATAAAATGAAAAAAAACAAAAACTGCAGTATCCTTTTCTGACCAGAGACAGAGGTCGTGGTTGATCCCACGAAGACATCACATGTGACAGGAAATGGCGTTGCTGTGACGTCAGGCCAGAAGGCGGAACAAAAATAGACAGGCAGGTACTGCAGTTCAAAAAGACGCGGTGTGTGCCGTTTATTAAACAACAAAAATAAATAACATATTTAAACAAAAGTAAACACCATCACAAAGCACAAATAAAATATTTAAACGAAAACAAAATCACGAACACAAACAATAACAAGTATAGGTCAGGCTGTACGATCGCCTTCACTGTTCCGGTATCGTTTTAAATGACTCCCGGACTCCCGGACTCCCGCTCTCCCACTCCCCCACTCCGTGCAGGGAAAACTGCCGGGTTTTTATACCAACAAATTAATCACTTAATTAATTCGGGAGATGGTCACCTTGTGTACGGGTTTTTAATGTGGATGGTGCTTCCCATCCACGCTGCAAAACAATAAAAAAAAAAAAAACACGTGGCGCTTCGCCATCCTGTACAAATATACAATAAATAAATAATAAACAAAACCACACGTCTTTCGCCGTCATTTATATATAAATAAATAAATAAATCATAATACAAACACAAAATAAGACATGGGCGGAGGGGGAAACCCCGTTCTATAATAAACAAATACCTAAATAGCAGTGCTTTCCTACCGCCCTGCTACATGTACATAAAGCTAGCATTGTGATTAAGTAAACCTTGGCTTGCATGTAGTGCTATCCACTAAACGTGTCTCCAATAAACGTGTGGGAAAAGTGTAGTTGATTATTAGCCACACCCTCCTGTGAAGAACAGTTTTTAGCATGCAGTGCGTTTGTCTGTAATTTGAAACACGCATTGGACACGCACAGTAACATTTACTGATGCCCGTATTCGCTTGACACTATAATGAGGGCATGACCTATAATGAGGACGGGAAATCACAAAAGGTGGGGGAATTGTTACAGATCTATCAAAATGTCATTTTTCTGTTTCATGCTCTTTAATATCTAATGTGTTAAATATGTCTATCAACAGTATGTTTATATTCAGCCTGACATGAAACATGATTTGATGTATACAACTGAAAATGTATATAATGTGTATATCCTAATAAAACAAATAAAATCAAGAAAATATGTCAGTATTTTAATTTAGCCTGTTCTGCTCTTCAGAGATGTTCACTTTTTGTATGTAGAGAAAACTCGATATTATCATAAATGATTTAATTATAGCTCTGTAATACTTTCATTTGGATTCCAAAGCCTGTTGTCCTGTCAGGGTATAATTTTGATAAAGAGCCCATTGACAGCATAGCAACAGTAACTTGTTGCCAAGTAGAATGTTGAACAGCGGAAACAGCACCTGACTGATTCTTAAACTAGGACAAAAACAAGGAAAGACCATACACTTATAAGAGCCAGGGCTAGGTTACCCATCAAGTGTGCTTGGAGACTGCAGCTTCCCTCCATGCTATATCATCCTCAGCTCTGTCCTGGGCTTTACTCACTCGCACGCCTTGTAAACTCCATGCACCCTGTGGTTACTGCAGAATTGAAAACCTGATGACTTACGTTATAGAGTTAACGAAAGGAAACGGGCACGAGAACGAATACAAGCAGCATCGCTGTCATGCCTTCCCAAGGTGTTGTGGAAACACAGAAGACGGGAGGTGCTCACCTGACCCCTGCAAAGTGCCCCACCCCAACAGGAAATCAGCGTTACTTGGCAGAGGAAAAGCACTGGAGGCTCAGCTCTCACAGTCCAGTGAAGCTACCTCTTTTTTGGTAAAAGCAGAGTCCAATATTAGCATGAAGTAATTAACAGCTACACTGTAAACCTACTGTAAATAGACTATAAAAAGGTGTTTTACAGATAATCCTGTATAATCAATATTGAAAGATCGAGGCACAGTATTGATATATATATATATATGGCCTGGCCCTGTGTGATGTGCCTGCCTGCATTAACCTAGATCGCTACATTGGTGTTAGCTGTGGGGATGCAGGTACCCTGGCACGCACTCATCAGACTGTAGCCTGGTGAGCAAGTCTGGGACAGACTTGAGGCTGGCAGGGGAGAGTGCACTGTGCATGGGGGAAGGCAGCAAGCAGGGCTGGTAGGTGACATAATCACATACAAAAACATAAGCCCAATATACGCTCCTTGCAAAGGAGCCAGCTCTTTTGTACAGCGGTATCGGCACTATGCTTTAGTGTGAGAGGTCCCGGGTTCGCGTCTGCCCTCCACCTGTGTGTGGATTCCCTCACCCTGTGTGATGCGCCTGCTTACACTAACCTGAATTGCTACAATATTATAACAACAACCTAATAAAAACCATTACCTTAATAGCATAGTTGTATTTCTACAGTAGTACTGTAGTTTTGCTGTTAATATTTTTGTTTTCACATTGAGTTCTGGCAGAAAAAAAGGTGAAAATAAAGTCTGGAAAACAGAAAGATTGACAGCAATACATGTGGGACTGTAGGATGAGAGTAAGGAATGGTGCACTATTAAAACCAGAGCTACAGGCTTTTATGGCCAAGACGGAGCAAAGTGTGCATGTGACAACAAAATCCCAAGATATTGGCCTGTATGGTAGGGTGACAAGAAGGAAGCCATTACTCAAGAAAGCCCACATTGAATCCTGTTTGAAGTATGCAGAGAAACACTCAGGAGATTCTGTAGCGATGTGTCAAAAAATTTTGAGGTCTAACAAAACAAAAATTTAACTTTTTGTCCTAAATGCAAAGCGTTATGTTCAGCGCAAACCCAACACAGTGCATCACCCAAAGAAAATGGTGGTGGCAGCATCATGTTATGGGGATGTTTCTCATCGGCAGGGACTGGGGCACTTGTCAGGATAGAAGAGAAAATTAATGGAGCAAAGTACAGAAAAATCAGGTAAATGTCCTTGAGTGGCCCAGTCAGAGCTTGAACAGTTTTGTAAAGAAGAATGATTAAATATTGTCCAAATCTAGGTGTGCAAAGTTGGAAGAGACCTATCCCAACAGACTCACAGCTGTAATTGCTGCCAAAGGTGCTTCCACCAAGTATTAACTCAGGGGGGTGGAGACTTATCCAATTATGATATTTCAGTTTTGTATTTTTATATATATATATATATATATATATATATATATATATATATATATATATATATATATATATATATATATATATATAAGCTGAAAAAAAATCATCATTTAAATGCATGAAACTCTGAGGCACTGACACAACAAAATGTGAAAAAATGTGCAATTTTGTAATATATTCATATTCTGTACTGTTCTGAAATATATTGACATACAGATATTGCATAATATTTGTGGTGATCCATAATATAGTGAATATGTTATTAATCTAACCACAAAGGAAGATTTTAAAAAGTTGCATCAAACAACTTTAATTGTTTTAAAAATTATCAATGATTTTAATGACACAGTTACAATGGACCTGGATTATAGCCTTTAATTTCAATGTCTAGGTAACAGGATGTTTTAGGCACAATATTACTATAATTCCAGGTGATTTGTGACACGATGTGTGATTAATTGTATAATCATTCCCAGGCTCTGATTAATTGAGCATAATATCAAGAACTGCTTGAATCCACCTGCTCTCATATTAGAGTATAATATTAATATCTACCGCTAGAGGGCACCAGTGAATCAAATATTGGGTTGTCAAGCCATACAAAACAATACTTTCAAAATGTCACACAATATCAGAGAGTGTTGGATTTGGTTGTGTGTCACAGTAATACTGTGAATGTGGTCATAATATGAAATTCTGGTAAACTACACAAGAGCGTGCTCACACACAAACACACACACACACACACACACACACACACACACACACACAAAGGTAACTAATGAACTGAAAACTCCGTTTTAATAATTAGCTACAATGTTTTAGCTGCCACCTTGTTCAGATAGCACGATAGAAATAGTTAGGTAGGCTGTTGTTGTCAGTTTGAAAGTAAATAGTGAGTTTTCAGTTTATCAGTCACTTCTCTTCATGAAGTGTTTCCAGTGACTGATGAGTACCCTGCTGGATCCCGATTCTCCTGGGATAGTACACATCAGCTTGTGATGGAGGCTGTACGAATGGAAGTTTTAATAATAATGAAGATTATTAATCAGAATACTATAGCATAGCCTAAAACATCTCAAACATCTGTACATTCTGGTTCCATTTAGTACCAAGTGTTATGGTAATTATATATTATATATATATATATTATATATATATTATATATATTATTATATTTGATATTATTATAGATATATATTTCCAAGTATACAAACTACAGGTGGGTTCGATTTAGTTCATTATTAAAGACTAACGACTGCGTTGCAGTAGACAAGTAACTTGTTTTTGTGTACAGAACAAGAAACAAAAACACATTGAAGATGTGAAAAAACGACAAGTTGTCAAAAGTGTCCAGCCATTTAAAGTGGAGATATCAAAAACACAAGCCAAGAAAGTAGAAACAATTGGGGCAACCTTGACCCCCACCCTAACTGTTTCTTTTAACTTCGCTTGCATTTTTGATAAAAGTTAGAAGAAACAATTGGACTGGGCACTTTTGATAACTTGGCCTTTTTTTCACATTTCCAATGTGTTTTTGTTTCAGGTGTACATGTGCGTGGATAAAAGTGCCTGGGGGTCTTCAAAAAAGTTTATTTTATTTATTTTTTTGCCTGTGATTCGTGCTACTAGCCTGTTTTAAAATATCAATAAATTGTTTACTATAAATGATACAGATGTCAAAATAAATGCGTTCCCTAGTGTATTTCCAAATTGACCAAATGAGTAAATCGTCATTAAACTCGGATGTCCTGTAATATACAAATGCGTGGATAAAAGTGCCTGGGGTCTACAAAAATAATACGATGGTTGAAAAAGGAGGAGGATTTTTACCTTACTTTGGCGACTTATTTATCTTACTGTATGACAGGAATTTACTTTTTTTTTCTACATTTCAACTAAGAGTGTTGAGAACTACAAATTTAAAGTGACGTGGTGCTTTTGGCTGATTTAGTTTTGCTGCGCCAATACTCTGCACTAAAGTATCCATGGTGTATAGATAGTCACTGGCAGTTCTAATGCTTCGCTGTAACTTGGTGAGGAGCTACCGTTCCTCTCGATGAGTCGTGGCACTACTTAATACTGTAGTCCCACATCTGTCCAACAGATGTCACTGTTAAGCAAGAAATGGATCTTAACCTTGCATGTGTGATCAAAGCTCTGCAGAGATTTTAAAAAGCTGTTTTAGGCAGTTTGTTTTAGTTCAATAACGTTGTATACATTGGTTTCAATGTACCAGACAATACATTGTGTACTACATTCTTTAATAACTCTTAGGAATAATTATATTAGTTAGTTCTTATGTTTATAGAAAACAGGTCTCTGATGATGTCACAGTATTGACCTCAGTTCTCCTCATCTGCTGCCTTCACCTTCTGATCCCCTGTGCCTGAAGACTGTTGGCTCTTTTCTTCCAATCAGCAAGGCTGCCTCTACATGATATATCACCCTATAAGAAAAGAGAAGGCCAGCGCGTTGCCAGTAGGCTTATACAATATATGCCACACAAAAGGCAGGAAGGAAAATGAACAGAGACTTTATTACTGCAGTGAAAAGGCTGATAATTGCATCATTAGATTCCAGTTGGGGGGGACTGCCCATATCCCACCCCCCCCTCAACAACCCCCCCCCTTTGGGACACTGTATTTTACATTTCTGATATGCAGGGGTTGGATAACAAATAATACAGCAAATAAAACATATATATGTAGTATGAAGCACATACTTAGTGTATCTACCTGTACACTGGCCTTCACATGACTGATTCATTTGTTTTACAAACAGGATTCCTGACATGTATTCCACACTATATAACAGCTGCACCTCTCTCCTGCAGCTTCACTCATGATAGGCAAAACCTCAGTTGCGGCAAATTTGATAAACCCTTATATGCATTTGCATGGTAATTTTGCAGTTCTCTCTTTCCCATTGTTATAATATGCATTTACCATACTTACCTCTCTGTGCTGTATAATGCTTACCTATGCGTTACCATGCTTTTACTTCACTTTATTACACTTTGCTATGCTTTTACTATGGTCAGGTTTTACAAGGGGAAGGCTGATATTCAGCACTGGCTTTTGTATCCAAGTCTGCACAGATTATTAATATTACTAAAGGAATCAGGTCAATGTGATACTCAGCTGCCCATTCTGGAGAACAGACTGCAGCTGTAGATTTCCACCCCAGCTTCCCTAAAGCAATCCCAGAGAGACGGTCACGTATCCCTCTGGTACAATTTAAACACCTTGCAGACTCGCTGTGTCCAGTCTGTACAGTATCACACCCAGTCAGAGGGTAGTGGAATTCCGTTGCAGTTTCAACAGAAAAGTCTTTTTTTAAGTGAGTATTGATTTCAGACTAGAATACACAGAAAACATGACGGGCTTGCTTTGGTAATGAAGCAGTAGAGAGGGAAGACAAGACCATCATGCTTTCTGTTTATTCTAATTCAAAAATCAATACTCATTTTAAAACTTTCCCATAGTAAAAGCATGGTCAAGTGCAGTAAAGTGTGTTATAAAACATGGTTACCTATAGTAACTGCATAATATAACAAGTGGCAAAACCTCAAACTCTACAATGCAAATTTACTGTGATAACCTGTATGGGTAGCTACATATCAAAACTTTTGATACCTTATGCCACCTGGGTCCACCTCAGATTATCCAGTGCTTGTATTTACTATCACAGCAGCTAGGGGGCACTCTACCCTGAGAGGCTGCTCTATTACCCCGATCCATAAAGAACTGTTGAATACACCTCAAAATACAGGCACGTTAAATCCCCTGTATTTGCACTGTACTTACACAGTAATTACCCAGCAGTTACAGTTTTCAATACATGGAATTACAACAGAATCATACAATGTTGTCCTAGGATTTTGTTGTTATTACATGTATGGGAATCTTTGCATTTACTTTGTAAGTTTAGTGAAATTAATGCATTTTGAAGTGAAAGATTTTCATGACTAAATGAAAGTCTTTACCTTCCCCGCCTCTTACTTTTTAGCAAGGTTTCATTCCAATTATAATACTGGAAGGGCTGTGCACTGTCTCCCCTCCTCACCCACACACAAAAGCTGAGATGTCCAATCATTTAGTCAGGGCAGTACTTGTTTTAGGTTTGGTATTCTGCTGTAAGCTTCCTTGGCGTATCTTGACATGTTATAGCCCAATGATAAGTTTAAACGATATTGTAATTGTCTTGTAAGTATGTTACAGATAAAACGCCCCAGAGTCCTGAGCTCACAAAGTAAGCTGAAGCTAAATGCACCCCTAACATGCTGCTTCCTGCTGAGCAGACCAGAGCCTTGGTAAACACTGGCCAGATGAACAGCCGCAGGCTATATTAACCCCATTGCCTCCCACAGGAATATCCACAGAGCAGAGAAACGTGGTCATAGTTAGGAAATGCCTGATGAATATAACCAAGCCACGTTGGCTCATTCTCTTTTATTGGAAAAAAATGACTCTTTTTCTATTGAGCGATCAGCTTGCATCGATTTACATTGGATCCTGTCTTTCCATTGATAATTAAGAGTAATTAAACAGTAATTTAAACATTCAAATCGTTACAAGCATGAGACAACCAGAAAGAAGCAAAGCTGTCATGCATTTAAACAAATGGCTATTCAAAACATAAACATGGTCAATTATTATATTGAGGATATAGTGGCACCAACAATAATTTAGTTTTCCTAGGTTTCAGTACAAGATGTAGTATAGTTGGGTTAAATTGTTTTAAAAAAGTTGGTAGTATCTCTTTAGTACACAATTATAGTATTATGGTAAATTATATCCAATTATAATTATAGTAAAACATAGTTATTTACATTTTTGGTTTTGGGTCAGGCCTAATAAAAACTTTCCCATACTAAAAGCATAGCAACTAATAAAGCATAGTGGAAGCATGTTAAAGCCTAGATAAGCATTATAAAGCCCAGAGAGGTAGAGTAAAGCATATTATAAAACATTGCAAACTATGATAAATGTATAGTATAACCATGGAAAAAGCAGATAGTAGTAGTATATTCCATAATCAAAGTGCATTTATGATGCATTGAAAAAGGCTTCAAGACCATTCCTCCAGTGCCTTCATGTAAACTGAAACACTCCAGGGTTTTGTCACTGCTGTAACCCTCTGATAGGGGGCAACGCCCTGGACTCCCAGTAACAGAACAGGCTTCACGTCTGGATTGGGAAGATGCAATTTTGTTTTTCTTTATTTAAAAGCAGTAAAATGACACGATTCCTTGTGGAGAACCGAACCTGCCCTCCACTGACAGTATGACCCTGTGGCCATGCTTTTTACCAGACAAGCCACTCTGGAGCCCTAAACATTCAGATGTTTGGTTAGTTTAGAGAAAGGCAAACAGGTAGGTTAATGAAATACTTCAATGGAAGATAGTGCAGGAACACCCTGCACATGTGTTACAACTACTTTGCTTAAAGGGACTAAACTCCAGGAGGAAAAAGCACTCAGCTTGTCTGAAGACACTCCTGGAGCTGCAGATGACGACTTGCTTTTCGGATCCTCTCCCTGGGTTCAGATTATAAACATGCTGCCGTCATCCTTGTAGCATCTTTTGAAAAGCACCAAATACTAACAAATACAACTGTGATAAAGTTGCTGAAGGTTTTGTATGCCATGTTACAGTTTGTAAGCATTTATTATAGTTTATGAACTTTTTCTAAGGATTGTGCTGCCATAATTAAGACTTCATCTCAGGATATAAATACCATTATATAATAAAGTTTATGATGGTTTGCCGTGTTTTTAATATGCTTTTTGGGCTCTCCAATGCTTGCACTATGCTTTATTACAGTTTCCCATGCTTTTACTGTGGGAAACCTTGATAAGGGACACAAAGAGCCTTTATTTTAATTATCTAAACTGTGTTCATATTTAGATCTGACACAATTAATATTAATTGAATAGGCTTCAGTACCGAGATGGAACTAAGACAGATTGCATAGCAGCTTGCTCCATTCCAGGTTTTACTACCAGCTTGATTAACCACAGTGTGTATTGGTAACAAGCTCATGTGTGTCTCATTAAACTCTTAGTAAAACCAGGAATGGATCAAACTGCTATGCAATGGAAGTCTTGTTTCCATCCCTGAAGCATAGGATATATTGCTAAGACTCAAATACAGCCAACCAGACATACTGACCAAAGACTCAAATGGGAGTTCATTACGGACTGATAAACAGCATGCTTTCCACGCCAAGATATATGCTGCAGTGAAATCAATAGGCCTTTTTTTCTGCTGCATTAAGTACCAAATGATGATAAATGGTACTTTTCAACTGCTGTTACTTACTGTTCTGTAATTTTCATCTGCTGCAAGGTGGCATTGTGAATTTCTAGGTTTGCAAGAAATCTGACACTCCCCCCCAAAAAGTTGAAATCCACGTTTTGATTAATGTGGCAGAGCACAGCTCTGCTCTTTAGAAATTGGCAGGGATGGGGTTAAATTCCCCTACCTGCCTTGGTTCATTGTGTTCAGGTGGCTGGGGTTGATTAGATGATTAGTTTAATTAATGATCAATCAGCGCCCAGCCACCTGACATAAAAGGAGGCCTCTGCTTTTCATTTAGGAGGAGGGAGCTGAGGAAGCAGGTTGGTGGTTTTTGGTGTGTGATTTTTGAGAATTGTGAATCCAGTGAAGGCATTGCCCAGCCTGGAAATTGTTATTTTTGTTATTTTTGCTTTTTTTGTCTTTCTTTTTGTGTTTAAATTACTTTGTTTTGGCCCTTGTGCTCTTTTATTTTTGTGTATTTATAATAATATTTTTTTGAACTACAGACTGTCTCTGGACCTCTATCCACTCGCCAGCATGCCACAATTAAGAACATTCTTCCCAAACCCCAACACTTCATTTTAAACAGGCCAGTGGGCCAGCGTGCCTGGTGGAACACGCAAATGTTGAAAATTGGACATGTTTGAAACCAAATAGTCATTAAATGGAAAGGTTACCTAATGCAGGTGTGTAGAGTGTTGTCAGGATCGTCTTATCAAAATGAATTGTTAACATGAATGCAATTTCAAAGCAGCGAGATGAACAGGGGGGGGGGGGGGGGGGGGTTGTAGCCATTTGATGAGGAGAGCCCTTGTCAAGCAGTTTCAAAGCACTGCAGCCGAACAGATAATTGGGGTTTTGTAATCATGCACTACTTGAAATTGCAACGCCAAAGCAACTCATTCATTAAGCATAGTGCTCATGAATATTGCATAGCCTTACATTTCCCTGTAATGTTGCACGGATTTCTATTCCTATATGATAACAACCCTGTATGTTAAATAGTGACTCGCTTCCAATTATATTGTCATGGTTTGTTTTCTGTTACTTTTTATAATGAGTGGCTCTTATTTTTATAAGTGTGTTTAAGGTGATTTTTTCACAAGTTCTTCAGTTCTAGCTGAAGTAAAACACATAGCCAAGTGTAACAAAGAACAGTGAGAGAATGGTAAAGCACAGGTAATGATAAAGCACCTTAAAAACAAACAGTAAAAGCCACTCACAGAGGTTATGAAGGACAGTACTTTTAAACTACTGACTCTTTAAATATGGTCTAAATCATAAGCAGGATATACATGCTATTACATTCTGTTTAGACAGCAGATAATTGAGGTAAATTGCTTTCTGCATTTGATACATGCACTGTTTTACTGTAGATATGAGTAGCAAAACTGATGAGGAATGGCAGCCCAAAGAAGTACAAGTATAATCGGCAAGGCCACACATCAATTGTGAACTGGCACCTGTTGCCATGGACAGGTGTAGTTTCCATGGCGACTACAAGACCTCCTTCAGACACTGGACAGAGGCAAAGGAAACCATTGAGAACTGCTACAACTTCTACTCGTTCAAAAGGAAACGAGTCAACAATGCAGTTTTTATTATGTAAATATTTCACTTCCTGATGAGTCCTGGCGGCTGGCACACTTCTTGTTATCTGCTTTCATTCACTGCGCCTGAGGACTTGAAGGTCACTTAAAGTTCAGAGTGTACATTTCATTCAGTATGCATAGCTAATTGGATTTGTATAATAAACATTAGCTGGTCAGACAAGAATTGTGAAAAATAAACACAGGCTTTCTTTGAATCGATTAATCAGAACTTGCGAACAACCAATTAATTAAATTCTCACAGTCCTGTATGATATGTCAGTACCATTCACCCATGCCACGGCTGTAAATCTTATATTAGAGCCCCCAGTATGATGAAAAAAGGTGATGACAGTGACATTTGTCATCAGTATGTACAGAATGATTAGCGTTTTTTTCAGATATATTCGTACACTGTATGTACAATAGAGATGGGTGGCTGAAAGGACAGACAGATACCTACAGTATCCCCAGAACAGCATACTCTCAATAATGTATACCAATGTTAATACCATGTTTCATAATAATTGGAAAAACTCCATATTTATGTACAAATGCAATTGTGACATACATACAGTGAGGAATGGACAGAGAGACACCTCTTTCCTGGATTTTTACACAGGGTAGGTTACGCATGGCTTTACTTAGTTCTACTGTAGTGTGGAGTTTCTAAGAGAAGATGAAGCAATGACTGGGCCAGGCTGTTGAATCTTTGCCCTGGCTGAGGACCAGTTCTCACACAAGGCAGCAGTAGAGTAACAATCCCCTTGCGTTCTGTCAATGGCACAGCTTCCGCTGCTTCCTAGATTAGTGCAGCAGGCTCCCCGGGGGCTCTTTGTTTTCTCACATTTTTCAGATATATCATAAAGTATTTTCCTGAACCAAGGGAAGAGGAAGAGCAGGAGTCATGGAATACTTCCTCTAAAGGGAGGCCTCTGGAGAGCAGTCACTCAAGAGCTACACAGAGCTACAGACTCTGAGGCAGCAGAGCAGCTCACTAACAAACTCACTCACACACTCACTCACACATTCACTAACACACTCACACTCACTCACACACACACACTGAACTCACACATTCACTAACACACACACACACACACACACACTCACACACTAACACATTCACTTACACACACTCACACACTCAACTCACACACTCAACTCACACTCTTTCAAAGGTAACACTTTACATTAAGTGCCTCTAATTACTATGTATTTCTATAGTACTTACTTAGTAGATGCACGTGTTCTTAAATATTACAATATTAACCCTCTTCTAATACAATTGCATACTTACATGGTTTTACTCATTAGGTGCATTGTAACTATGCATAATAAAAGTGTAATTATTATTTACTAAGTAACCACTATTACTATACACAGTAATTAGAGACACTTCATGCAAAACGTTACCACCAAACGAATCCTGCCACCATCCATTTCAAATCAATTTGGAAAGAAAATGAAAGTATTAAGTAAATGCTTTTTTAGGCAAAATACATTTGACATGGGTGTTGCAGGCATTATTATTACATGTTTTAATAACTGAAGTTTGAAAATCCACCGACAATTGGACCCCATTTTACCAATGCTGTTCAGTTTCCAAGTCGCTTTATAACCCCCCTGTGCATGTGATCAATGGGATGACAACATCACCTTTTAATGTAGGGAAGCAAAATACCAGGCAGTCACTAGAAGTACACTGGTCTGGGGGAACCAATTCTAATGTTACTGATGCTAATACGAGTTTATTTTAAAGCGCTGGTTAGCACTAATAAATACTGCAGCAACAGAACTGAGAAAAAAAGGAAAAAAATACAATGGGCCATTTATTGTTCTGTATCAGCTTGTGTGGTTCAGTGACCCATGCAGCTGGGTTCCACCAGCCCCAGAGTTCTTTTGCCCATTGCCTGACACTCACTGCAAAGGGCTGCGTGCTCCTCAGTCAATAAAGTTAATCCCCGGTTGCATCCTCAATCTCCAATCCCTTTGATTCCTAGCTAATCCCAGTGCAGGGGGTCAGTCAGTAGACATAGGAGACCTCTGTTATACTGCCAGCTGCTGTGGGGAACGATGGATCAGAATTACCTCCCTGTGGAGCTGGAAAAGGGCAGCAGGGAGGGGGGATGGTGCTTTCTGATCTCTGTCATCTTGATCCATTGAAGGGCTGTCATTTACTTAAAGGTGGCGTTACCATGGTTTTAAAATACATTTTCTCACTTCACATTAGCACATCACAATATATTGTAATTGAGGTTTGAGAGGGGTAAAAAAGGCAGTAAATGCTCCAGCCCAGTCTTTGTCCCAAAACTTGTTGGGAAGGGGGGGTAGTATATATTTCAGGTGATCTTGCAGAAATGCTGTTTAACTTCACTAGAACATCTTCTAGGCTGTAGTGTGATACATGAGGTCAGAGTCGCTCTGCTTTATGAGGTTGCAAGCCAGTTCTGCCACTTTCTGTCATTGTTCTCAAGCAGTGTGCCTTGTCCAGTGTTGAAGGTTTCTGTGGTGTGGGACTGAGTAGCACGTCTGTTGCGTGACACAATATGTTGTATTCATCTTGATCTGGTGGAGGTTTTATCCTAACATTGCCATTCCAGCAGACTCTCCTGATGGACACAATGAGAGACGAGACAGTTTCAAAGAATCTGCCTTCTGCTTTTTTTCACTTAATGTTTCTGACTGTTTTATAAACAAGTGAAAATGATACATTTTTATAAGACCCCCCTTTTAAAAGGATCTTTCAGTGTCTATGTGCAAATACATGTGTTATTTCATGCGCTTATATTCCCAAAGGGATCCCACCCTATTTTACATAAGGAACTGCAGGAACGAAGGATGTGTTTTCCAGGCTGTTTAAAGTAACCTACACTTTTAAGCTTAATCTTTGTCACCTCTATCTCTTTATAACCCCTGCACTGATGTCGTCAAGAACCTCAAACTGCTCAGTAACATACACCCCCACATGGCAGTCAACAAAGTTAGAGTTATCATTGTGATGAAGGCAGAACATCAACCTTATGTACAGGTAACAATGTGAATGCAATGGCAGACAGACAGGTACCTCCTTATATCCACAGATTCTGATACTAAATAGTAGCTAAATAATGTCTTAACTGAGGTTCATCCCAATTGGACATAAGTCACCAACCATGACAGTAAACACTTTGGTGCGACAGATAGACAGACAGACAGACCGGATGCCTGCATATATTCAAAAATTCATCGCAGTGCTCTAGATAAAAAAGAAAAGGTACGTATAAGCCTCCTTATAAGAGTGTCTCATAGAAAAGCATACCAAAGTGTAATGAATCATTGTGAAATCATGCTAAAGCATAGGTAAACCTAGGTAAGCAATTTATCATCTTTAATATTGGCCAAAGAAATTTCAGGTGGCTATATCACATCGATGTCAGGGTCTACTATATATTATCTAAAACTTTGGATTATTGAAACTTCAATAACTTGAATAGTTAATCAATAAACTGACCATATAAACTCAGTATGTATGCAGTTACTGTAATGTTAGTGTCCTTTTTTAATCTTCACAATTACATCATTGTAACTGAAGGAAAACAGCAGAGAGAGAGAGAGAGATCTAGCTGTTTCACAATATAAATTACTATTCTCTGAAAATAATAACACATTAATAAAAGCAACGATGTTGCCAAGGCTTTATCATTTAAATACACAAGTGCCCATCTCCTTTAATGAGCTGTTTTCCTCAGTTTCACAACACAAAAATGAGGCGCCTTTTTATTGGATCAGATTTTTAATAGAACACTCATAAATATAGTGCTTATTAAATACATCTAATAAAAATAAACGTTTTCCTCGTAATCTAAGCAGTGAAATGATTCACTTTTCCATCTGTGGTTTTGTAATACTTTGGCACTGACATGGTGAGGAACAATGTCACAGGATACATCCCGATCTGCCATTTAATGTCGGGCCTCTCTCAAACAGAGACTGTGTGGTGATTTTGTGGTGGGCTTAGTCAGGACACTTGTGGTTTAAAAACAAGATTTTTATTAGACAATAGAACAGTTGATATAAGCAAGTATCAGAGCATTTTTTCTTGTTTGGCCTCGAAATACTGTTCAGGGATGTTGAATAGTTTAACTGTTTTGTATTTGTTTATAAAATGGTTACTACTGTATATATTAACCACCATTAACAAAAATGACATTTGTTACCTGTACTTGTTACACGTTATTAAGCAAGTTGTTAACAGTAATTAACTATCCCTTCAAATAAGCATGACCATTTTGACCAGTGGTTGTCAATTAAATTTAATGGCAGGCCAAGTGACCCATGTGCTTGCAATATCGTCGTTACTGAAAACTGAATTAATTAACAAAGCAAATCTGGAATAATTCTGGTCCGCCTACATATGTCTAGAGAACTACACATCATGAAGAAGCTGGCTCTATTTGTGCTCTCCATCTTTGGATCTACTTACACATGGGGAGTGGTTTATTCCACAATGAATAAAAACAGATGCATGAAACAGGCTGAGACAAGAATCTTTGAAGGACCGCCTACGTATCACTTTTTCAAAAGCTGATCGCAGAAGTGCAGTTTTTCTCATAAAATTTATCACAACACAATGAAGTAAAAATTGTATAGTACTTTTGAATTTAGTTTTATGTTATTCTGCAAAACACGTCGTGCAAAACAAGGGTTTATAGTCCCGAAAACAATAAGATACTTTAATTGACACACAACACACACACACACACACATGGTCACTTCTCCCAATAGTGAGTGCTCTTGTGTAGGTTAATAAGTGCTGCAGTGTAGTTCGGGTTTAGTGCTGGCTTGTAGCGACAGCTCCCAGTTTAGCCGTCTGACAACACAAATGACAAACAGTTAGCAGAACAAACAAATACAATACGAAAAACTTACGACAGAAAAAAAACTCCTTATGTATCATATGAAGATTCCATTACCATAGCGAGGTCAAATGAATTTCATGTTTGCCATATGAGAACTCATTACGAAGGCAAGAAAGAAAGAAAGAAAACTAACAGTTTAAGAGCAGTGTTTTAGACTGTACAGCTAGTAGTTCTTTACATTTAAACAAATACATATAGTTTACTACATGACAAATACGTTTTGTATCATGAAACAGTTTGTGTCGTTATCTACAAAAAGCACAAATTGTCGACTGATGGGAGCTATCAATTAGGCATTGCACTGGGAGGTTTTTTGTGTGCATTTGTATAAGACTGTGTTAAAGAAGAAAGATTCATTGATGTTGTTTGCAAAATTGTAACTGAACTGTATCACATTAAGACCCACACAGCATTTGACAGGCTGCAGAAAATGTCAGTTTATCAGCCAAGATGATTATTGGTTGTTAGTTGCGTTGGAAATGAATTTTATCCTGTGGTTACTTAGTTAAGCCCTGCCACACAGCATTTGACAGGCTGCACACAACGTGACAATAAGCAGGTTTGTGAGATGATATTAAGCAATTTTTCAAAGAACCTGTAATGCATGGCGAGTGGTGTCATACAGGGAACATGCCATGACAGCTCCCTTGCAGTAATATTAAAATGAAGTTCCGCTCTCGCCCAGCCCTTGATACACCTTGCCAAGGAGGCTTCGGTGAGCCAGATACATTTTGCCCGAGTGCCGCCATTTGCCGACCACTGATTTTACACCAGTGTATGAACCAAGTTTAATCACAATTAAATCAGTGCTTCTGTAGATATATTAAGAATAAAAGACAGACATTCCCTACTACTTGACTATGACACACTCAATGTCCTTAGCAAGTTTTATCAGAATTGTACAAGGGGTTCTCTAGATAAATGAAAAACATGCCAGTGTGATATACAGACAGACAGGCACCTCCATATACCCTCAGCTTATCTTTGTTGTTTGTTGTTGGTTTCATACAATTCCTTTGTGAAATAGAAATTATTAATCAACTGTTATTGGGGTCAGAGAATTCAGCTTGGGTTTAGTGCATACTTCTATAATGAGTGACAGAGTACACAGTCATTATTTATCTTTAAACAATTTGTAAGTGTGTTAAGACCAGATAGTGAAGGTAATTACATGAACAGAGATATTACACGTGTAACGCAATACTGGGCAATGCTGTCAGTGTAACAATGGGTTGCCGTGGGTACCTACCTGCTACTTTGTGTTCCTCAGGATCTAAGGTTTGTCCTGAGGGTTTGACCTCCATTTCGTACAGGGGTACAAAACCAACATAGCCTTTTCCCAGCACAACACAACAAATCTCGTTTGCTGCCTTTCAATAAATAGAACTGATAGATGTGACCCAGCATCTCAGCTTTCAGCATGAAAGGAGCCCTCCTTCTTAAGAGATGAGCCTCCTGACAAACACCAGAGCTCCATCACCAGGCCCAGAGGGTGCAGCTGTGGAGAGGAGGAGGAGGCAGGAAACATACATCACAATCACAACAGATTAAATGTAGGTAGGTCCCAATTTGAATCTATTGAGGCAAACCATAAGTAAAAGAATAGCTTTTTTATAGAATAGCAACAAACCTATAAAACTAAATTCTGTTCCGAGAAGCAGGCTAAGAAGTAAAGACACAGATTATCAATGCAAGTGGTTATAAGAGTCAATTTTGTCTGTTAGGAAAATGCACCACGATTATTACCAAGGTAAATTTGCATAATAATGTTGCAGATTTTCTATGCATTTCCATTGCTTTCACTTTGCTTTATTACACATTGCTGTGCTTTCATTATAGGAAACTTTTATAAGGGAAAACCCTAGACAAGACAAAATTTGAGAGACTGAGTTGTTTTTTTTTCTGTTTTTGCTACTTTTTTAGGTGTATTTTTACTATCTGGAAATTTGGAGTAAAAAGCTGTGAGAATCTACAGTAGTTTCTGCAAGAATAAAGCACAGCATAAATATGCATTACCTTGCTTCTCAGGCCTTTGATCTCTTGAGGTTCAGGTACAGATGAATTACTGCACTTGGTCTCAGTGCACACACCTGTCCACTTCCCAACACTATCACACAATCGGTTGCTGGTTGGCAGGTTGTTCTGGTCAGGATTGAGGTGTGCTTGCTGAATAGAAGCTCTCATGCTTCTCAAGCTGAGAGTAATTGAAAGTCCTATTGATCTGCAATGGCAACACAGTTATCTTATGCACAGTATGGCGAAAGCGAAATGGTCTGGGGCCATCTTTTTCAATGACTACATTTTGCAATTTACATTGCAAATATTCACATTTATCTCCCCAATTTAGAATGCCCAGTTATGTTCACTGACTGCTGAAACTCTGATCTCACTGTCAAGCTAATGGCTTGTTTACACCCAGGAGCTGGACAGCCTGCAGTGTGTGAGCAAGCTATCAGCCCCTGGAAAACTAAGGCCAGTCCTGCAGGTGTCTACACAAGCTTACTGGATACCTGGCCAGCAGGGGGCGCTATAGCACGAGGAGCTGATTTTGCCTCCCCAACTCACAGGAGTGCCAGATCTAATATCTGTAGGATCACCAGTGCAGATTGCCAACTTGGCACAGCCAGGAAACGAACATGCACTTGTCTGACTGAATGACCCGTAGGACTTCTCAAGTTCTTGCCTTTACCAGATTTTCATTCATAAATGGAGTCTGCCAATATAAAACCGTTACGTGCCGTACCACCATTGGTGAGTTAAAAAAATAGGATTAGACTTCAACATCAGTGGTCCATACCGGTTTTTCTCTGCTGAAGTGGTCACTGCGGCCGAAAATCCCAGATCGGTTCAACGGCTCAGGACTCTGTTTTTCAGTCTAAAAAGACGCTTCAGGTGTCTGTGACAATGCCGGTGTTTCAGTACCAATTCAGTACACCCTCAGAAATCTGTATCCCCTGGCGCATTGCGCATGGGTAAAATGAGATCGTCCCACACACACGTCTGATTTGTCTTTTGCTCGTGTCTATATGGCAAGCCAAATTATCATTCAGAGATATTTAAAATTACATTTTAAGAGATCTTCAAATATTTAGAGATATCTGTAAAACATCTCAAGATATCTCAAATTGAATTCCACATACCTTTAATTGTGCAGTATTTAAGATATCTAAAATTAATTTAAAGACATCTGTAAATCAATTTGAGAGATCTAAAAATGAAATAAAGATATCTCAAATTGATTTACAGATATCTTTAAATACTATGGAAACCATATGGATTGTGCTAGCATGGCACGCCAAACTGTCATTTAGAGATAACTGAAAATGAGGGTTTTAAAGATATCTCTAAATCATTTAAAGATATCTCTAAATAACGTCCTGTTCATTTAAAGATATCTTTAAATCATTTGAAGATATCTTCAAATAACGTCCTGTTCATTTATAGACATCTCTAAATCATTTAGAGATGTCTCGAAATAACTTCCTGTTGACATATTCACAGGCTCTGGTTTATTATATGACACTTTATAAAATTCACATGTTGTTGTGTTGTTGTGTGTCATAACTTCTCATTAAAGTCTTTGTGGGATTTGGGACTGTAGAGCTTTTAAAAAAGTGAATGCTTTAAGCCTTAGGAGTATGCAGTGCTTTATTGCAGTATGCAGTGTTTCCTTCATTGCACTAGTTCCAGTCTTTTTAAAACCAAGAGAAAAAAAGCTTGCTGACCCAGCCACATACCGGTCCACTCTCTGTACCGGACTTCCTTAAGGTGTATTGGACATGTACCGGACTTCCATATATTTGGATCGGACCACTCACGGAACCTGGTCTGGTCTGTATCCCTAATATATATATATATATAGAAACAACTAAACAATATAACAAATTTTAACGGGACATAATCTGTTACAAACTGTCTGATGCAAAGATATTGCAAATGGCTGTATCACATCAGTATGAGGGTCAACTATATATAGCCTCAGTTATCACAGCCATAGACTGATTCTTTAGGGCAGAGAGGTGAAAAAGTGACACGTTGTTTAATCATCTGACTCCACCACCAGCCTGAGGCATTGTAAGCTGTAACCAAGGGAATCGCTGCACTCATCCAGTCTCCCTCGACAAAATAATTAATTTGTGTGGCCACAGTAATGAGTGCGCTCTGTCTGTACGTTCTGTTCTTTGAGACAGCACCATTGTCTGGCAGCTGACTCACACAAACACTTACACCGTCACTCTCAGCTCTATTACTGGAACTTTGATTGCAGGCACACACTGTACCTGAAAAAGGTCAATGGGGCTGGGGAAGAAACAGAGAAAAACAAGAAGAAAAGCAGATCCCAGGCAATGAAAAGGACAAGGCATCACCTTCAGTGCAGCTTTGTATAAAGGCAGCACCTATGAAATTCCTGAAGATGCTGGTATCTTGCAACAGGATATACAGCATCAAGAAACCCTTACCATATGTAGCACACACTCTGTGTTATTAGGATGTCCTTCATATAATGACTGTTAATTTGACAGGAGAATAGTAACCCGGATATCTATATAGCAGTATTTAAAAAATTGCATCACCCCATTGAAAGTCTTATTCAGTCGCCAGGGGTAAGATCTGATAGACTGATACATATGGCTTCCGTATTCAAGAAGCTCAAATTGTTTCACAAGGATCAACCATGATGCAATGAACCATATTTGATAAGTTTAGTGAATTAGCCCGCTGTGCCACATAGCCCACAGCACTGTCATTAACTTCAATTTAATTAGGCAGCTGCTACTGCTTCGTGAATATTTTGGTCCCTTTCTGAAGGCCATCAACCCCCGCTAATTACCGGGATAATTGGGGTAAAAAATAATCTGGTTACATTCCTGATTATTTGTATGTAAAAATAAATAAATAAATAAACACCTATGGCAGTAACTATGATGAGCAAGACTTATATTAACAGTACATGTGAAATAATATAGAACAAGAAATGTAAATGAATCAAAATAGGATAAGTGGTATTTAAGACTTCATAAGCAAATGAGGTGTTAGTATCGTGGTAAAGCATATCAAACCGTTGATTTGTGTCCTGTGCGACATACAGAGGCATGGATGTACATACAGAGACCCCTCCA
This sequence comes from Polyodon spathula, assembly GCF_017654505.1. Lineage (NCBI taxonomy): Eukaryota > Metazoa > Chordata > Actinopteri > Acipenseriformes > Polyodontidae > Polyodon > Polyodon spathula. Next base: position 12,316,131 of record NC_054553.1, read on the forward strand.
TATACCCCAGCAATCTGATACTCCCAATAGCGTATGCCAGATAATGTTAAAACCAAGTTTCGTTAGCTCACATAGCTATAATATTCATATAAGGTTGGAAATTCATTTTTCACTGTTACATGAAAATGCCATGGAAATTCACATAACGTAAGGCCTGTTTTAAGGAATTTTTTTAAGTGTTTAAACTTTCTCGGCACTTAAATGGTTCTTTGAAAAATGTGAATATTGAACCCTCCAAAACAGAACTTAATTAATCAAAATGGGCATAAAAAAAACCTTCTTAACAAAAGAGTCCTGCTTCACAACACTTATAAAGTCAATCAAATCCAGTCAATTCTCATTATTATGAATAAGGTCCCTATCTGAATATAATAGTATGTTATTGTAGTTCTCTTACAGTAGCACAGATATCATTCTAGTTTGAATTATTATTGGGGAAATTCTATTATATTTGGATAAGAGAAAGTACGATAGCTTTTAGCTAGAGAACGATAAACATAGTGTTTTGGAAGCAATATGCAATCACAGTATTTATTGTAAAAAACAGCACATGTAGTATAATCTCTTTTGTTTTTTGTGCCTTTCTGGTAATTCATATTCTGTACATGTAAGTATAGTTCAGTGGATGTGGTATGCACACTAATATAAATGTACAATATGGTTTCAATGTACAGTAATCAGCACGACTGTTGAAATTAGTCCTAATGAGAATTAAGTGTTATATTTGAATGGAAAAACAGAATCTATGTATAGGAAGTTTTGTCCTCCAAAAAAGATCACCTCCTCTATTTGAGTTCCACTGTTTTTCACAGCTCCAGACCTGATAAGAGACTCTAAGCCTTGTGCTTGGCAACCAGGCACACGTTGACACAGTCATCTTTAGTAATCCTGAACTCATGGCTATGGTATTAGTTTCTCCATGGCACAGGAAACCCCTCCACAGAACAATGAATAACATGCAGTCGAGGGCTGCACTCTCTCTCTCCTTTTATTCCCTCTTTTATCTGCTGCTTTTCACAAAGGTGTTTGTGCTGCTTTTTGTTGCCATAACAACTACTACCAAGTATTTCTGACTCTGTAATGAACTCAGAGAAAGGTCCAGTCGCAGTGTGTTTTTATGTTTTTAGCTTGCTGCCATTTTAAAGTTCAAATTAACATCCATAATTACCATTAAGAGGCTAATTGAATCGCGCAATATATTTTAAATGTCCTGTTTTTTTTATAAAAGCATTGAAACAAACCCATTTAAAAATGATTCTAAAATATACACATATAGAGAATGATAGATTACAGGCAGTGTATTATAGTAGTGTAATTCCATTGAGGAAACCAGTGGAGAAATTAAAAAAAAACTAGAGTGGAAATTGTATTTCTATGATGGGTACAGAGAAATACCTTTGATATCTAGTACAGACAGAAAGATAATATAAGATACAACGATATCATACCATGGCACTGCCAAAAATATAGTTCCTTGACATAGTTGCGTTTGGTTTTTAAAACCTTGGGTAGTACTCCTAAGGGGACAGGTGATAGTAAAGAGAATGTTAATATAGTGGTAAGAAAATTGATTTAACATTCATTTCGTCCAGTCAAATAAGTTGTCAAGCCTGTATTTTTTTATTTTTTATTTCAGAACAAGACACAGCACTGTCTAAGGGCAGCCGTTTTATACTGAAGAAGCAGTTATAAGGTGGGAGACAAACAGCACTCATACAGCGGAATACAACGTTATAAAAGAGGAGTACTGTAGAAATATGTGATATTTTTCATGCTAATCACATTATTGTAAGTATCTCTTTAAAAAACAAAAAAAGATATATATATATATATATATATATATATATATATATATATATATATATATATATATATATATATATAAAATGCATTTTTAGGCAAAAGATGGAGGGCAATATTATTTTTCACAGTTTTTGGGGCAGTGTGTTTGAAGCTACTTTAAGTGACCTGTGAATTAATATCTATCATTGATACCGTCCATTTACACCTGGTCTGTGCAAAACTGAAAAATAATGAATACATCGATGGATGATAGTTACTTTTGTCACTTTAAATGTTGAAGAAAAAAAATAGATAACACCTAAGCTGGAATACGAAGGGTGATTTCTTTGACAGTTCCACTAAAGCGTAGTCATATTTATTAGGTTTGCAGAGTTTATTGTTGACAAGGGCCCGAGGGGTTCAGCACAGCATGACAGTGTTTGTCATTCCAGAGAGGCACCACTCTTAGCCCTGTGTGAACACTCACCAGTTGTCCCTCGTTTTCTTTTCCAAAAACTCTCAACTGTGGCTTTTCATAATTTATTTCTGCTTCAAAGCACCAAGGCTTTTTCTAAGAACAGGCCTCTGTCTGAGTTGTCTCCATTCGGTGGGGTCTGGGAGCTTGCTTTATACAGTTCCCTGACAAGGTTTTTTCACTAGAGCTGCTAAATCACTTACTGTACATCAGCCTTTCTGCAAAAAGTAAAAAAGAACATGAGCAGCCCTAACTAGACTCCATTGACCCTGTTCACCAAGTCATCAAGACCCAGGTTTTCAGCTTGAAAGACTGAGTGTTCTTCCATAATTCTTTTGGGACATAAAGGCTCAAAAGCCTATCCAGTTGTGAGCTGCAGTGTTAGATGGGTTTGCTTCTTGCTGAGAACCAAACTCTCTCCATTGAGAACCAAACAAAACAATTGAGAGAATATAGCAGCACTGATATTACTCAGAAAGTAAAACTTTGAATTATTAATTATTGGCTAAAATTAATAATCATGTATATCCTAAATCATGTTTTATATGCCATTTATTGTGAACTTCTTTCTCCCCTGTTCAGAGTTCTTTCTCTCACACACACTTTCTTTTCCTCAGTTCAGTTTTCACTTGTTTTTTTTTTGGTTTTTTGGTTTTTTTTTTTTTTTTTTTTTTTTTTTTTTTTGGTTTTTTTTCTTTGAAAATAAAGCCATACCATTGTTCTCTCCCAAAATAAAGGCCCAATGAATTTATAAGCAATAAATATGCAGTTTTTCTGTAAGAAGTTTTATTGGGTTTTTATCTGAATGATTTTTTTGTTAACATTTGGGCTAGTAATTGATAGACTCATATTTAATTGGCCTTATGTTTTGAAAACCCAGCCTTGTAACTGGCAGCAGCTACACGCCGGTCCCAAGCCCGGAAAAATGGGGAGGGGTGGGGAAAGCAATGGCAAACTACCCCACTATTTCTGCCGAAATACTTTATGGATCACAACGAAACGTCTTCAAACATGGTGCTGGAAGGTGGGCCCCCTGGGCCGGAAGGCAACCAACAAGCGACCAGGGAAGGACAAGGACGAAGTTCGAATAGCTCAGGCAATTATGACGCGGACGGGACAAATCCACCAGGACACCGGTCGGCTGATGCAGACCCATGTGAAAGAACTCGTCTGCGTCTCACGAAGGTTCACAACATCGGAACTTGGAATGTCCGTGGCATGAATACGGGCAAATTGGACATCATAAAAACCGAAATGGAACGACTCAACATCGACATACTTGGTATCAGCGAGCTCCACTGGACAGGAAGCGGCTATTTCAACAGCGATGATTATACAGTATACTACTCCGGGAATGACAACATCAGACACAATGGAGTAGCCATCATTGCAAACAAGAAAATTGCAAAGACTGTTCAATGTTTCAACGCTGTCAACGACAGAATCATGACCGCCCGCTTTCACGGGAAGCCTCGCTCGCTCACAATCCTGCAGGTCTACGCGCCGATCACCGACGTGAAAGAAGAGGATATCGAAAAATTTTATTCGGATTTCCAACAAGCAATCGATCAAGTCTCGGCCAAAGACATCATCCTTATTGGCGGGGATTTCAATGCAAAAGTCGGCGCTGGAGGAGAACCACCAGTCGTAGGCAAATTCGGACTAGGTGAACGAAACGAGGCTGGCGACCGTTTGGTTCAGTGCTGCCAAGAAAATCGATTACTGATCGCAAACACGTGGTTTGAGCAGCCTAAACGCCGCGCATACACGTGGATAGCACCGAATGGACAATATCGCAACCAGATCGACTACCTCCTCTGCCAACAACACTGGAAGAGCTCAGTGCAAGCAGTCAAAACGCTACCCGGTGCAGATTGTGGATCCGACCATCAGCTGTTGGTCGCGAAAGTCAAACTCCGCTTCAACACCATCAAAAGGCAACCAGCACAGCTACGTTTTGACACCTGCAACATCCCAGCAAAATATGCGGTTGAGGTACACAACAGATTTGAGGCACTCAGCACAACTGAAAAAGCCCCGGATGAATTGTGGGAAGAAATGAAATCGATCATAATGGACACAGCGGAACAACTGATCCCGCACAAAAAGCCAGTGAAAGGACCACAATGGCTCTCGGATGCGACGATCAAAATCGCCAACAAAAGACGAACAGCCAAAGCCACTGGCAAGAGGCTCGAATTCAGTTTGCTAAATGCTGAATTTCAGAGAGAAGCAAGGAGGGATAAGGAGCGTTACTGGAACGAACGGTGCGCAAAACTGGAAGCTGCAAGCAAACAAGGACATGCCTGTGAGCTTTTTGCCCATGTGAAGCAGGCACGGGCAACTTTCGCACCCCGAAAAGCAACGACCATCAAAGATCGGAATGGCAAGGTACTACAGAATGAAGACCAAATTAAGAGGAGATGGCAAGAGTACAATCGGAATTATATGCAGGAAACGGACCGAGTCCATCAGCCAGTCAGGACGATTCGATCGAGCAAGAACCAGGTATTCTGAAGGAGGAGGTAGCCTGGGCACTGAAACAACTCTCAAGCAGGAAAGCCCCGGGCATCGACTGCATACCAGCCGAACTACTCAAGCCAATACCGATCCCGATACTCACAGCGCTTTGCCAACTGATCTGGAAGACCAAATCGTGGCCCAAAGAGTGGAAAAGATCAGTCCATGTCCCACTTCCAAAAAAGGGCGACACGCAAGAATGCTGCAACTATCGGACCATCGCACTTATACCGCACGTAAGCAAAATCCTGCTAAAGATTATTAAAAAACGCATCTCATCTGTCGAGAGGGAACTCCCTGATGTGCAAGCTGGATTTCGAAAAGGACGTGGAACCAGAGATCAAATTTCAAACTTGCGGTGGATCATGGAGAAGACTCGCGAATATCAAAAGAAGGTGTATATGTGTTTCATCGATTACAGCAAAGCATTCGATTGCGTTGACCATGGCAAGTTATGGAAATGTCTGAAGCAAATGGGCATCCCAGAACATCTAGAACAACTGATAAGATCGCTCTACAAGAATCAAGAAGCCACGGTCAGGACAGCATTCGGCAACACGGACTGGTTTGAGATCGGAAAAGGCGTTAGACAAGGCTGCATTCTATCACCGGCCCTGTTCAACCTATATGCCGAAACGATCATGAGACGATGTAATCTGGAAGAATCACCGATCGGAGTGAAAATTGGAGGGAGGAACAACAATCTTCGATACGCCGACGACACGACTTGGCTCGCAGAGAGTGAAAAAGACCTAGAATATCTGGTCCGAAAGGTCAAAGAAGAAAGCGAGCGCATGGGTTTGTACCTCAACATCAAGAAAACAAAGGTAATGACAACAGCAGGCAATGGTACACTCCACTTGACAATTGACAATGAAGAAATCGAATCAGTCCAAGATTTCCTCTTCCTTGGATCCAAGATCGACCGAGGTGGCGAATCGGGACCAGAAATCAAACGCAGAATCGTACTTGGGCGCAGCGCAATGCAGGGAATGGCAAAAATATGGAAGAACAATGACATCAGCATAGCAACAAAGACTCGCATAATCAATGCAATCGTTTTTCCGATTTCCACATACGCATGCGAAAGCTGGACGCTCAAGAAGGCCGACAGAAGGAGGATCGATGCTTTTGAACTTTGGTGTTGGAGACGATTGCTGCGAACACCATGGACGGCAATGGTCACAAACAAGACGATCCTTGAACGTGTCAAACCACAAACATCGTTAGAGGGAAAAATCACGAAACAGCGGCTCTCATATTTTGGACACATCATGCGAGCTAATTCCCTAGAAACAGCATTAATGCTCGGCACAGTCAGTGGGTCAAGAAGAAGAGGGCGTCAGAGAACCCGCTGGCTGGACACAATCAAGGCTGACACAAACATGCACATGAAAGATCTGAAAGAAGCGGTCAAAGACAGAAATGCGTGGAGAATGATGACCCATAAAGTGACCGAAAGTCGGCCTCGACTAAACGGATTTTAATAATAATAATAAAATGTTTTGAGAATGTGAAACAGTTTAACTAATGATTTTAAAAATCAGTTTTGTAAATATTTAAAGGGAAGACCCTTCAGGATCGTTCTCAGAGTTGCATTGTTAGAGCAGATGTGAGGTGATCAGTTTGGATGGATCATCAGTGAAATATATTGCATCTCTGCAAATAAGTTCAGTAAAGCCTAATGAAGCTTAATAGGCGATGTTAGGAACCTGCTGAAAATGAGAACTCAAATCAAACTTCTTACCTCTTAGGGGAAAAAAAAAGACTAAAATACTCAACCCAGACGCTAACACTTTTCCACACAGTGGAAGCCTAGAACACCTGTGCATTCAAAGACTTACTGCACAGCTGTAACGAAACAACAATGTAAAGTTTAAAGCTATTAACCAGACATGGTAACACTTTACATTAAGTGTCTCTAATTACTGTGTATTTACATAGTAGATGCATAGTGAATACATTATTAAGCATAGTTACTTACCACTACCGCTCTCACACAGCTCACCACTACCGCTCTCACGCTGCTCACCACTACCGCTCTCACGCAGCTCACCACTACCGCTCTCACACCGCTCACCACTACCGCTCTCACACAGCTCACCACTACCGCTCTCACGCTGCTCACCACTACCGCTCTCACACAGCTCACCACTACCGCTCTCACACCGCTCACCACTACCGCTCTCACACAGCTCACCACTACCGCTCTCACACAGCTCACCACTACCGCTCTCACACAGCTCACCACTACCGCTCTCACACAGCTCACCACTACCGCTCTCACACCACTCACCACTACCGCTCTCACACAGCTCACCACTACCGCTCTCACATAGCTCACCACTACCGCTCTCACACAGCTCGCAAACCCTGCTTGCAGCAGCTCCTCCCACAATCCTCAGAGAGAGAGAGCGAGAGAGAGAGAGGGATCTTTACTTTGTCCCTCGTGCCTTCTATTTTGGGTTTGAGAAGTGTATTTCTTATCTTTTGTTACTTTCTGAGTAAACAGCAGCGGAACAGCACAGTTTTGCCCCGCAAATACCTTTTTGTTTGTGTACTTCTTTCTGGTCTGACATCACCCCACAAGCCAGTCTGTCACAATGTAACACTTACATTTCATGTATCTTAAGAACCAGTTATTCCACACACTGTAAATTAGTCATTTTAATATTTTACCATGATACTAAAACCTAATTTGCTTACCTAACTTAAATGTACCACATATCCAATTTTCATGAATCTATTCTTTCTCATTTCTTATTTTATACTATTCTGTACACACTGGTGATATATGTCTTGGCCCTTCACTTTTTCATGCTACGGATGGCTGTAACTCTGAATTCCTAGCTGTGGCGGGGGATCTATGTTTCTGACATTGTTGTTTATAATGGGGTTGTATATGAAAGCAGCTGTCACAGGGCCAATCCAAGCTCCCTGGAATGCTTCCTCTAGTGTGCTGAATGATTTCCTTTGTTTGTGTTAGAAGGCAGTCAGAAGGAAGGATATTGCTGAGAGGTTCCTTCCGATTTTAGTTATGTTTTGGCAGTTGTTATTATTATTAGGTTTTGTATCTGCTGGAGGGTGTGAACACTACTCTTTGACAATGTAGAGTGCAGGCAGCTGATGTGGGAGTATTGATTATTCTTCAGCTCCCACTGCCACTCATAGCAGTTCCCATTAGCAGATGTCATGGTCAGAGAAGTGAAAACACGGCACTTGTGTACAGAGCTGTGTAGCCTCATAGCCTTGTCTGTTTCCAGGATGTATTACAAGAGCATGTAAGGGGGTTGGACAAAATCCCATAAGACACGCCTTTCAATAGGATTCCTCTGTGTCATGCAAATGAAACCCCTGAGATTCTGTGCCGTATAAAAGCTGCATCTCCTTATTGCAAGTAAGTTGGATGGAGAGTTGATCGTAATTAGACACTTTTGCAACATGTGAAGTGTCATTGACAATGACAATTTGAAGTATAAAGCTTTGAGCCCAATGTGTAATATAGTAAAACCTCTAGAAATCATAATACTGTATAATACAGCATCGATTTTGGGTTTACACCAAATCCCTATTGAATCTAATGATATGATACCCACTACAATCCAGAACCTGTCTATTTATAATTTGTAAGCCATGTCTACCTAAAATCAATGGAACGCTGACTATATAACTGGGCAGTACTCATCCTGTGTGTACTGTAATAGAGTTTTTTTTTTATAGTGTTCAAATAGTTTGTCTTTATTTTTGTAGGCACCGTATTAGACTTTACAGTACCTTTGTAAACGAACCAGCATGCTGTATAATCTGGCATCATTTTTTAGTCCATGCAGTTTTGTAATAGGTTTTATGGTTATGTTTGTTGTGCTAGTGTTGAGGATTAGGGATTAGTTTAGGGGATTTTAATCTCACCCCAGTATATTTTGTCAGGGAGAGGGTTTCTAGAGTGGGACCTGCCATTAGTGGGAGCAGTGCTCAGGACAATATTGAGGGCAATGCTGTACTGGCACTGTAACTTTGTATGCAGTAGAGAGAGCATTGCTAACCTCTTAACCAATGTAGTCTTTTGCATAACACTGAAGAGGTCAGCTGATCAGCTGACCACTTTGATGACAGGATTAACTTTGGAATTACCGATTCAGATAGAAGGGCTAAGCGTTCAATGTTTATTAACCCAAATATGAGGATGACACCACTACGCTCTTATTAACTACACCATAATTCTTCTTTAATTATTGCCCAGTTAATAAACAAAAGTATGATTAGGCCTTGCAAATGCATTATTTTTTTATTTATTGAGTAAATGTCAAATCTATTCAGATTTGAATAATCATAAAAACAGGTTAATGTGAGTCTGTTTGGGAAAACGAGCGCTTCAATCTGTCAAAGTTGAATGGATTGTATTGAGTGTGTACCTGACCTTGTCTGCCCTGTTGCTCCATGTAAGAGATTACTACAGATTGGTTTGTGAGGCCTATTTAACTCTTCTTCTTTTATAGCTTCATTTAAACATCATTAGATGAAATTGAAATGCATGTTTGTTTTTTTAAGTCTCTTTTAATGAATAAAATTCAGTTTGACAATTATAAAACTTTTCTAACTGTTGTTGGATTTAAAAAAACAGTGGCAAATAGTTTCAGGAATAGCAAATATAACGGTTTTGTGTGATGCGTTGTCATTTCAGATTCTGTCGGTGAGATGAGATTAAGTTAAAAGCTCTATTAACCACGAATGCAGATGAGCCTGGTTCTTTTGCACTGTGATTAAGAAGCTCACTTGCAGTGTTCATGCCCAGCCTGCTACCTGGTACACAGACTTTATTTAAACAGAATTAGAAAACAGCATCCTTTATCCTTTAGACTTTAAACTTGTGAGTTCAAATAGGGTTAGGGTTAGGATTATTTTTATAGCTCACAAGACAATTCCTAATACATAACATACTGCTATTACTACACACAGGGCATCTCATGCTTCATTTAAAAAAGATGCGCACAGTAAGTGTGTATTTTATTTCTTCTAGCACCCAGCCCTTGAACAGATCTGCTCTGCTGCACTTCCAGCTCGTCCCTGCATTCAGTGGTTTATGAGAACTTCCTACTGGGAGTTTTAAAAGAACTCAAACTCCCAGGAGCCTCATGCTCCGGCTCCTCTTCTCTGTACCGCGGTTACTGCTGCTTTTGTTATGATGACTCAGGTGACCTTCTGAACTGGAATGCAGGAACAGGCAGGAAGGAACAATCTGTACATGTTGTTCATTAATATCTTTAAAGAAAAATACCATTCTAATAAAACACACATTTACCATAATGTGTGTATACAGTTTATAAAAGAACGTCTTATCATTCAACTAAAGAGAGCGCTCTATAGTCCTGTAGTCGAGAGGCCGGTACTGGCCCATTGAATTGAATGGAAAGGCCAGGGCTGGATGTGAATCGCAAGCCGCACAGTTTAAAGACGAATGTCTTACAATTTAATTATAGAGGTAGCTCTGTAGAGTGCCCCAGTTATTAGATTTGCACAGATTTTTTTTGTGTGTTTTTTGTATACAGCCTCGCCCCTTTTGTAGATATCACAATGTTAATGGCTGCGCCCTTGATTCTAACTTAATTCTAACTTTTTGGAAAAATAAGGTTTGCTGAGCTGTATTTACTGTAATACTCCACATTGTTCTCTTTCATGTACTCATGTGCAGTTCAAAAGTTTTAATAATGTTCTGTCTCTTTTTGCAACAGCAAGTTGAATCTATAGCCCCCACCAACCTGACAACATTTCTAAGCTAACAAACTTACAGCAGGGACAGTCCGAGAGAGAGCCACAGAGACAGAACAAGTTGTGCTGGGCAGCTTGCCAAGAGAAGCAGCACCTCCCTGGTTCACATCCACCTCGGTTCATGAGCACCTCCACAACATCGCTCTGTCATTCTTTAGCAATGTGACAACACAATACTACATTCATAATGGTCGTGTTGACAGCTGCTTACTCACAGGGCTAGCTTTCAAAACAAGCATCAGACAAACCTTTTATAGGCCCTTCCTTTGGATCCCAATATTTTCATGTTCTGATACATTGTGTACTACAAGAGACAAAAGACCCGGTAAAGAGGAGCTCCAAATACATTTCTTTTTTTTATGCTATGGTGTTGCAAATATTCGGAGTGGTCCTGAGTGCTGTTGCTCCCATACTGAGTTATTACCATTGAACCAAGAATAAAAAAGCTCTCCAGCACAAGAAGGGGGCGGGGCAATGACAGGGGAGTGAATGGGACACTATCCAGTGACAGGGTACCTCATATAGCAGAAGCAACATTACATTCTGGTGCAGTAGACATGTTTATTTATTTGGTTTAATTCCTTAGCAACCATAGATGCTGATAGTTTCTCATTGCGTCTGAAATACTCACATGAGCCACCCACACTCCTCCACACACACAGGAGAGAAGGTTTGTGTCGTATGGGAAGTTATGAGGCGGCTTGATTAGGGCAGGGTTTGATAATTTAGCACCAGGCAGTTCTAAACATTTTGGACCCCTGAGTGATAACTTTGCTGGTGTTAATAAATTTAAGAAAATGGGTGTTAAAGCTTCAGTCTGGACTGGGCTGATTAAAGCTGCAGTGTGCACTCTGAGCGGATATGGTTGGCCTACCAGTTTGTGTACATTACCTACGGTAGATATTTGGCTGCAGTCACACAAGATGTCTTCCTCTTTTAAACGTTCTGTATGTCTACCACTCTGTAAGCTAAACAGCCGCCTTCCCACTACCAGAGCAGAGAAGTATAAATCCTATATATATAAGATTTGTTTTAGCTCAGGGAAGCAAAACCAAAGGTTTCTTTTTCATTTATTCATTTTGCACATAGACACGTGAAGAAGCTGCTTTATTAAATATAGAAACTTATTTTTAAAACCATATGAGGCACTACACCTTTACATTAAAATAGCAATAATAAATACATTTAATAACGTAGTATATTCAGTGAGTGTTTTAGAGCTTGTCATATCAAATAGCAGTGTCTACCGGTTGCCATAGAAACCAGTCAATACTCTCTGCTGGGCTAGAGAACACACACACACGCACGCACACGCACACACACGCACACACACACACACACACACACACACACACACACACACACACGAACGCACATGCCTTCCCTCAGGGATTGTATTCAGTTTCTCAGGGAAGCACCATAGTGTAAGGCAAAGTGTAACACGGCCAGTATAAAAGGGTGCACCAGAAATGTGCACCAGCGATTCCTTCCCCCCCCTCAAAGAGTGTGTTTCCAATGGAAAATCTTATTGGCATTGCCCATTGGAGGTCCTAGGCAGAAACTCTTCCCCATCAATTTATTATATAAGCCCATTAATAATACTATAGTTTTTTTTGTTTTTGTTTTTTTTTACTTCAATCAAAAGCATACACAGCGTATTGAAATAACACTTCTAGAAGTTCAGTTTCAAGTAACATTGTTATTTTTAACAGGATCAAAATACTGTAGTTTAGAACCTATCCATAGCAATATGCTTGTTCAAGTTGACGTGTTCATAAAAAACCCCCCCCCCCAAAACCCAGGGGGGGGGGGGCAATACTGAGATTCCACGCCACTTCCAAGGGTGTTGTGGACTACATTTGATATACCAGTGGCCTGATTGATAAGTGCGGGGCTTGCTTGTGTTTGTCAAAAAATACTAATTTCCAACCACAGTTCACAAGGATTGAGAATATGAAGAATACAATATGGAAAAACTGATTAGAATATGACTGCAAATAAAATCAAATTGGTTATTATCAGACATGATGACATTACAGAGGGAATATGTTAATCACCACTTCTCTTAACAGACCCAGATAGATTTATCAGATTTAGTCAGCATTCATGTTCATATTAGATTTCTGTTTATTAGCCCTGTATAAAGATCTTGTTATTTGTTCTCTTAGTAGGGAAAGAGTTTTCAGATATCATCCTCATGAGTCAGATCTCACTGTCCCCTGTGGCACAGTGTAATATTAATGGCTGGTAAATATTCCAATGCTTCTTTTTAATTAATTGTGGAATCATGATTTTATTTTTTTACCTTATATATTTTGACTATTTATTTATTTATTTATTTATTTTACTGATTAATGTAACAACTGAAGAAAGAGTAGAACTATTCTATTGACCGTAAAGCAACAGGGTATAGGGTATGAAAAATTGGACCTCATTTTTTTTTGTTGTTGTTTAGATTCACTTTTTTTTTTAACTTTAAGAGCCTTTTTGAGTCCACAGGGGTGTTTAAACTTCTACAAAAAAGAATTAGCTATGAAAACATATTTCAGATCTTTACCAAGTTTGTCTCTCATTTACTGAAAGGGGCAGAGGTAGTTTTATTAAGGATCAGGGGTAGATTGTCAAAACTATTTACCATTTAAATTGTCATTAGCAACAAAAGAAAAAGTTCAGAAAGAAAAAAATGCATCAAGTAACCAAGTCAGAAATATTTTGTTGGAGCCTATAGATACAGTACCCTTCATTTTTTATTCATAATTATTTTGTATTTGTTTTAGAACAAAACCGCATTCACAACCATTTAGAGTACATAGCTTTGGGAATCTAGCTCAAGCACTTCAATAACTTTAGCATCACTTGAGATTTCCAGCTCGGCCTTCTCTCAATGTCTACATTTTGCTGGCTTGGTCCCAGACCTTGGGGTAGGTGATTGGTCAAGAGAACCATCAGAACAAGGGATAGGCAGACAGATTTGGTCGGAGGCCAATATGAAGGCCATAGGGAGATGCAGCATATACAGTGCAGAGAAAAAGTTTGTGAACCCCTTAGGATTTTCATATATTTCACATACTTCAAACCTAAAATGTTATTAAATCTTAAGTCCTAATAATAGATATAGAGCCTGATTAAACAAATGATACAAAAACATGATACTTTCTCAACATTTATTTATCCACAAATGATTCAACATTCAATATCCATGTGTGAAAAAGTATGCGAACCTTTAGATTCAGTAACTGGTAGCACCCCCTTGAGCGGCAATGACTTCAACTAAGAGTTTCCTGTAACTGTTGGTCAGTCTCTCACATCGTTTTGAGGAATTTTGGCCCATTCCTCCATACAGAACTGCTTTCAACTCAGTGACATTTGAGGGCTTCCTTGCATGGACAGCTCACTTCAGGTCCTGCCACAACATTTTGATGGGGTTTACGTCCAGACTTTGACTAGGCCCTTCTAAAACGCAGAATTTCTTCTTCTACAACCATTCTTTTGTAATCTGCTTGTATGTTTAGGATCATTGTCTTGTTGCATGACCCACTTTCGGTTCAGCTTCAGCTCAAGGACGGATGGCCTAACATTCTCCTCTGGAATCTTTTGATACAATGCAGAATTCATGGTTGTGTCAATAATGGCAAGCCGTCCAGGTCCTGAGGCAGCAAAGCATCCCCAAAACATCACATACCCACCACCATGCTTGACGGCTGTGATGAGCTTTTTTCTGTTCGAACGCAGTGTTTGGTTTTCGCCAAATATAACCTTTCTCATTGAGGCCAAAAAGTTCTACCTTTGACTAGTCTGTAGAGAACATTGTTCCAGAAGTCTTGTGGATCATCTATGTGCTCTTTGGTGAACTTCAGATGGGCAGCAATGTTCTTTTTAGAGAGCAGTGGTTTCCTCCTGGCTATCCTTCCATGAACACCATTCTTGTTCAGTCTTTTTCTGATAGTTGAGTCAAGAACACTCACATTAGACAAGGCAAGAGTGGTCTGCAGAGTGGCCTCTGGGATTCTTTGTGACTTCCTTAATGATTTTTCAGTTTGTTCTTTGAGAGATTTTGGTAGGATGACTGCTCCTGGGAAGAGTGACTGTGGTTACTTTCTCCATTTGTAGACTAGTGGATTAGTGGAGCCCCAAATGGTTTTGTAACCCTTTCTAGACTGATGAGCATCAATAACTGTTTTTCTGAGGTCCTCAGAGATTTCTTTTGATTATGGCATGACTTGTTTCCACACACCTGTATCGTGAAGACCAAACTCACAAAGTTTCTGATCTTTATATAGGATGGGGCCTCCCAAACTCACCCCTGAAGATCTACCTAATTATTTAAACACCTGATTCTACCTATTCCCTTAACTGAGCTGATAAAGCCAGGGGTTCACTTACTGAATCTTAATTACTCATTGATTGTCTAATTCATAAATCATTTTGTTTTAAAAGACATGGAATTGGTTAATATAAACCCTATTGGATATTTAAGATTCAAGAAGGCTATTGTGGTAAAACTATGGAATTTTCATAATTATCATTGGGGTCACAAACTTTTTCTCGGCACTGTGTGTATATATGTGTGTATATATATATATATATATATATATATATATATATATATATATATATATATGTGTGTGTGTGTGTGTGTGTGTGTGTGTGTGTGTGTGTGTGTGTGTGTGGTTGCAGTTGAATCAGTTATTCAGCTTGACGACAGGTTGCTGTCAGAATGGACCCTTTAATGACTTTAATAAAACTAAACCATGTCATTTTACAACAGGTTAACAAGGTATGGAATCCCAATGAAAGGCAATGGCAAAGAGATTCCACAAGTCATACAGAGGATACACCATGAACGTTTATGGTCTGCTGTAGTTATTTAAGAAATGTTTACGTTACAGCTGCCAACGCAGCGCTCTCTGAATGTTCATGGAGATTTCTGTTTAAGTGTATGGAAAAAAAGGATGTTTAAAGCAAAATTAGATGAACAATACAATTTGCCCGGTCAATCTGCCATTGGATTTGAATGATTGCATCCAAAACCGATCCAGTAAAAAAAAAAAAAAACAGCTGCATTGAACACAATAAAGTTACTTAATGCTAGATCTGTGCATGCAATCTATTTACTTAAATCTGTGTGCTATATGTCACCTTGTCTTCCAATGATTTCAGCAGCTGGTTATTTCAGCTAAGAAGTGATAAATAGTGTTTGCAAAGATTTGTATTGTAGCAGGTTAAGGGCAAGATGACATCTGAAAACAAGACACATCTAATTCCCATCAATGGTAATAAAGATGTCAAGCAGCCTTTGAAATTGGAATTGAGGCATCTTTACAGACTGCCTGTCTTTATAAAGAGCTTTTACATGAAGAAGCAGTTTGTCTAATGGGGCTTGTAAAAAAACAAACTGTGAGTTTCAATCGCGGGATGATCAGCTGGCATTAAACTAGAGACAGCTCTTGAGGTCTCCACAGATTAACTAATAATTCTCTTGATAAGAAATACAATTGTGTGGGCATTGCAAGTCCCTGAAATCATAGCCTCCAGTCCAGTACAACTCTGCCTTCCCAGAAAAACGGATCATGTTTTATTATTCTTTATCTCCCCCTGTCCTATTCGTCCAGTGCCCTGGCTTTAGAAGACCAGACAAAGCCAAACACCTGCACTAATGGCATTTAAATCTGCACGAGACACGATAACAGACTGCTTGTCTGTAATTTGCAGCATGTGCAATAGAACTCCCTACAGTCCACCTGCCAGGAACTCAGACAAACAAGCAGTTAATTTAGAGCGCCGGGGCAGCCACGATATTGGATCAGCAGTGTTCCAGCCTTGCATAATTAATTTAGGAATTCCTCAGTGTACGGTGCTTTACAATCTGATGTAGACTGGGGGGGGGGGGGGGGGGTGTTCGGATTAAATTGGGCCCCGAGGACCTTATAATGAGCCATTTGCCCCAACGATGATTAGTGATTGCTGCTTTGATTGTTTTTCTAAATAGCTACAAAGAACCCAATACCCAGAGCTGTCAGACAAGCAGTAAATTCAATCTGCCATTCTCGTGCACTGCACGGCCAGGCAGGCAGCAGTAAATTCTGAGGATGTCGGAATATGGTATGCTGGTTAACATTTCAACTCTGCCAGCTTCCCTGCTCTACATGTTTATAGACAAAGAGTTGAAATGTTAAACTGTCACATGATTTTGGATCCTGATCTCAATTTGAAAAACAAACAAAAACAATTGCAGTGTTTAATCTTGGTTTAGAAATGCATTTGCATCTCCGAAACAAAATCAGACTAAAAGTTTGTATTTTGAAATTCTAAAATACCAAATTTCTAAATCTAATCCTAATAAACACCCAAATTACCCTCATGCTGGCAGTGCACAATGCTTGAAACAACTGTGGCCTGATTAAAGCTGGCGTCAGTTCAAAAGAAACTGGCTTGTAGGACAGTATTAAAATGTGTTTTATAATACAGTGATTTAGAAATACTAAAACATACTTAACACAATTGGACAGACGCTTTGTCTGGGAGGCTTTTTCAATGTCTTCAATGTAAGGTATATTTGTGCAGTTTTCACAGTGCCTGATGCCCTCTTGTCAAAGCCCCCATATACTTGCAGCCCCCTCCCCAGTTTGAAATAAATTTAAGACCCCAGGGAGGCTGGACAAGCTCAGACCTGCTTATAACATGAGATTAATGAGTGTGGGTTTTTAAATAAGAGAGTATGTAATAACCCAGGCTTTACTTCTTTTAGTTCTCATTAGTAAACCAACAATCTCACATGTAATGCCTTATTGTTTTGTTGTTTTGTTTACCAGAATATATTGAATGTATTGTCACAACTTTACAGGCTCTGCCATCTGGGGTCAGGGGGGTCCAATTAACTGTTACACAGTTAAGAAAATGATGTTAACCAGAGCTTTCAAATAAATTGCTTTTTTTTTATCATGAGCAATTTGACCCAATTGTTTGTGAGGAAAATGTTTTGATACTTTAAATATAGAAATTGTTCAATACAAGCAAAATGACTATTAAAAACTTTAATAGCGATACATTTAGAAATACTCGAATAGAAATAAAAGTTGATTTTATTATTTCTGAAGAAGCTAAATGTTATACTGCTGCCTTCTGGTGTCTACTCACTTCCTGTGCTGTAGGGCAATGTGCAGCAGCATATAATCCAATGCTTTGCAATAGAAGTAACGCAAATCCCAGATTATTAAAAGAAGGAACCAAATGACAAGTGCAGATTGTTCTCTTTTTAAGAAAATAAGAGTAGCTTCTCAAGACCTGTGTGTCACTGTCTGGACTGATTCATGCATGCAAACTTGCAAAAACATCATGAAGGAAGGGTTTCGTCTGGGATTTGGTTGGTTGTCAGTAGAGTTCTATTCTTAGTAGTGAGTTTCTGCATATTACTAAAATTATGCCTGCTAACTACAAGGACGTTCATTCCATGCTTAGACTTCTAGGCACGTTTCGTGAGCCAATTATACAAAACATGTCTTTTTATAAATGAAGAGTTTATTAAAGTTCAGGAGGAGGAGGGAGAAAGTGATCATCAAAATGTTACCACTTCATGTTCACCGTGTCAGTTCCACTGCTCTTCTTTTGCACGCACACCTACCCTCAAACTCTTTTTTTCCATGACATGTGGTTTATATATCACCAACCACATATGGAGGAAGCACCGCCCCAGAATTTGGTCCACTTGAGCCACAATGATCCTTATCAAGCATCTCTATTAGTCTTCAGGAATGCTTTGCCCTTGTAAGGAATGTTAATAGTGTTATAAAACCTGCAGTACACCATAGTAGGAATACAGTAAAGAAAAGCACTCGATTTGAGAATATTTTTATGCAAGTGATGTCGCTTTTCAAAGTGAACATAAAGTATGTTGTGCATAGTTAGTGATGTCCCTTATAAAAGTTTTTGCACTGTAATTTTGCAGTTTCCTCATGTTGTGCTCATGGTTATGCATTTGCCATGGTTTGCAATGTTTTTTACTTGCTTTATCATACCTCTCTGGGCTTCACAGGGCTTACCTTTGCTTTACCATGCTTTCTTTATGCTTTATTACACTTTGCTATGCTTTTACAATGGGAAACTTTTATAAGGGGTAGGTTTTATAAAGGTATTATGAATTCTACATTGTGCCCAATTCAAATAAAGCGTTCTTCTTTTTTGTTTGTCGTTGTCAGGATGTTACTGTTAACTACATTTTTGCAGTAGACTAAACATTCAACCGTGATTTCTAGTAAATAATAACAAAACAAGTATAGTACATTCATGGGAAAATACTCTATGATGAACTGTAAAAGCATGATTGTGGGATACTGCAGATATAAACCCAAGCCACAAACTGGGAATCCAGTAACCCAGCACCCAGTTCAAATCACCAGCACTTCTCAGCAGGTGTTAAAATGACATCCCATGTGATTCTCCCCATCCTTAGCCAGCGCAAATCAAGGTCAGTTTAGAGCTGTATTCAAAGATTAGGCTCTTCTGGGATTAGACTAGAGCCCTCGGAAAATGTTATCGAATTAACCTTATGCTCTCTGCCTGGCTTCAGCTGAAATGTACCTGATCCCCATCAAGCTGTGGAGGAAGGGCTGAGGCGCTCACCCAAAACATCCCTGCCTCGCTTCCAAGTGTGCAGTAAACTGCAATCTTTCACTGACAGCCAGAAGTATATATTCAAACACCATCTGTGTCACCACACACACACACACACACACACACACACACACACACACACACACAGATTCCTCCAACAAGTATTGAAACAGCTGAATGCTAAGTGACTGGGGTTTTGCATTGCCTGTTTTCCCACTCAGACCCCTAGATCATACATAAGGGACGGATTGCTCTTTAAAATATTTTGCATGTGATAGTGTAATAATGCACAGTGAAATCATGGTAAACCATAGGTAAGCATTGTAAAGCACTGTAAAGCATAACAAAAAACATGGCAAACCATGGTAAACTATAGTTAATGCAAAGTAAAACCATGCAAAACGCATGAGAAAACTGCAAAATTACAGTGCTAATTTACTATGGTAAACTTTAATAAGGGTAAGGCCACCAACTGCAGTCCCAATATATCAAAATTAAGTTATCTTTAAACTCCGTAAATTGCAAATTACAAATCACCATTTTTCAAATAAACCGTCTGACATAAAAACTGAAATAAAACTACAATGGTTAAACATTTCAACAAGCTTTAATGAATTGGCTAAACTAATACATTTTAAAAATAATAAAATCCTACAGTATCTATTTGTTCCAAGAAATGTACTTTCTTTAGTAAGGGAACTCCATTTTGTTGATCCCTAGACTTAACAGCAAGCTATTATTGTGTTTGAAAGTCACACTGGTTTGATACAATTATCATGCAGGGTGTTTAAATATTAAGATATGTGGCCATTTCTCAATGATCACTTCTTTTATTTTTTTATCTCGTCCCCAGGATTTTTGTTATTTGTACAGGCTTGGATATGGAAGCACCTGCCAGTCAAGCACCTCATGTCAACCCTTTATCAGCATTTGTGAGATTTGCTGTCTTGCCTGTTGTGACTGAAACTGACTTATAACAGGGCTATTACAGCAATTATAGGAAGAATAGACCCCAAGAAAAAGAAGCAATGTGAGAGCTGGCAAGCACACAGATTAGGAGTTCATGAGATTAACACATGTGACCCAATGACAGGACTCAAAATAAACTGAGAAAAGGTTTAGGAAATAATATTATTAAAACATTTTAACCAAAGTCATCTCATGCATTGAGATATGAAAAAGAAGATTAAAAATATCAGGCTTTTCCTCGACATCTTTAAACTGAATTAAATCACTCTTCAAAAGCTGTTCACTTGATTTCTATTGTAGTCATGCCAGGTTGCTGTAGACAAGTGCGCAAGGTCAGAAATGTTATACAACATGCCAAATAAGAGAGCTAAAATTTTCAACAAGCTTAATGCTGGCTTTAAATGTGCAGTGGTAAAGCACGGGCTTTTTAATGCAAGGTCGAAAAGTTGTGTTTGAACTTTTTGAATTGCTGACTCTATGCCCCCAGGAGTCAAAGCAAACTGTCAGAGGCAGGCTTTCTTACTGCCCCATTATCTGCAAGCACTAGAGTTGCTCCCTGTTAGCCAACCCCGCTGGAAATCTTTGCCCAGAGACATCAGGGCTGCTGCCACTCTTTCACAGTCATCTGATGAGGAGACAGAAATCCCATTGGGATCCCATTCTAATCCCAGTGCATTCCCCTAAAGAACCCCTAGCAGTAACATTCAGCAGATTACAGAAGAATGAGCAAATTGATTTGGAACTGTACTGCAATGGTTATGGATTGATACCATTGTGATACCATTAGTTTATGTGGCAAGATGTTTATAGTTAGTTCCCTGCACATTTTTTTTGGTTTGTTGCAAAACTGAAAGTGGCACAGTTGATGTCTTGATGAGGTGTTGTAGAATACGGACAGTGAAACGTGCGCTTTGATTGGCTGAAAGATTCTGAGCCATCTATAATTTCATGTCTGTGTTTTTTTTTAAGGCACCGTACCTGAGACATGGCAATATCCCACAACGACACACAGCCTGTTGTGTTACATTGCTTAGGTCTCACTTTCAACACCTGTACAGCTTCCCTTTAATGAAATCATCAGACACATTGCATCTCATTAGCAACAGCAATACCAACTAGCCCACCACAGCACTCTTGTCTACAGGGAAACTCACACATGTGAGTAATTATCAATTTAGTCTCTTACCTTCAGTCCCACACAGATGATGCCAAAGACTCCTTGTGGGGAACTAACTAGAGCATCTTGTAATGGTCTTCAGTAGAGAAGGTATTACCATGAGATGAAGGAACTAGAACGTTGGAAGGTGGAAAGTTTATACATTATCAAGACAAGAGCCAATTACAAATTTAAGATTGATAACAGCTCTGGGTTGACAAGTCTCAATGCGTCTGGTTATAACAGCTAAACATCATCATGCACTATCAAGTGCTGCCTTCGATCTCTTAGGTAATGAGTTAAAAACATAGCATACACCCATTGTTCACGTCTTTGATGCAGAACAATAGCTTTGATAAAATACAGTTAGAAATTCAAAGTTACATTTACCATAACTAGTGCATCTTTTGTACAGGAAAACATGAGACCTACGAAATGCTGTTAATTATTAAAGATTTACTGGAATTATTTTGTTAGCACTATGTATTTTAATAGATAATCATCTTAAAACACATACAAAATATGTGAAATACTGCTAGTACAGTGGTATGCTTAAATGTTATCGCTTTTCCAGGAAAGCAGAATGTCTGGGTTAAGAAGCAACTCAGAAGATGGTTCATTTAAACCCTTATAAAGTTTTACCACAGTATTTTCGCATGTTAATTTTACACTCTTGCTTTTCCCATGGTTATACTGTACTGTGCATTTACTATAGTTTAGCATGTTGTAAACAAGCTTTACCATTCTGCTCTGGGCTGTACAATGCTTCCCTATGCTTTGCCATGTGTTCACTGTGCTTTATTACACTTTGCTATAGTAAACTTTGATAAAGGAAGCAGCAGTATCCTACAGCCATGTTGAAGTTCGCACTAAAATATGATTACTTTTTACAACAGTGCCATTGTCCCTCACCTTTCAATTGCACTAAACTAACAAAGAAAAGCCTCAAGTCCTAGCTCTTGATAAACAGGCTTCATGTCCTTGGTTTTATCCAGCATGAGTTCATTGAGTTCAGCCTGTGTTAAGGCTACATGCTTCCACTGTCACTGATACAAATGACTTCTCCAGGAGTGTCTACTCCAGGCTAGAGGAGTCACAAACAATTCTGTCAGCAAGATAAACAAAACAAAGACTAAAAAAAGCACTCCAGTTGCTCCTTTCAATAAATCTTTCATCCTTCCTTGTCTTTTATTTCTTGCAGAGGGGAGATGGTTCTGCACCAAGCTGGCATCTTTCTGGAAACAGAACGGCATGCCTCCAGCTGCCAGGGCTTTCCAGGAATAAGCTATTGTTTTTCAAAGCCTTCCAGCACACCATACCAATAAAACAAAAGCAGCTAACAACATAAGAACCAAGGTTTTAAAAATGTGCATGAAAACTTTCTTATAAGTCTATTATTATTATTATTATTATTATTATTATTATTATTATTTATTTATTTATTTATTTATTTATTTATTTATTTGGCAGGTGCCTTTATCCAAGGATCCAAAGCAAGATTAATATTAATTTTTCAATACAGTATAGTTTACAGTGAGTGCAAATAATACTACTAAATGATACTACTAAAATATGATAGGATGTAACAAGGATGCAACAAGTTAAGATTACAGCACGTTTTGTCAATTACATATTAGTAGTGCAATAGTGCGAGGATAGTGCATCAACTGAGGATCCAGTAATGTGGTGCGTGGGCCAGGTGAATACGGTGCATAGTAGGAAGGTTAGATCAAGAGATCTACAAGTGCAGTCTAAACAGGGGGTCTTGAGGTGGCAGCGGATGGCACTGAGAGATGAAGGAGTCCTAAAGTTCTCCGGTAGCTGGTTTCACCACAGTGGGGCTAGGCAAGAGAAAAAGCAGGCATGGGGCAAGGGAGAGTGGAGATGTTATTTTAAACACTGTGTAGTTTTAATTGTTACGATATAACAAACTTAGGGCCCTGGCAAACTCTGAGTTTTGTTCATAAATTAGCTCTTCACGTAGTCAGTCCTGACCTACCATGTATACCCACTGACAGAACATGCTTGGTATATGGCACCACAGTTAAATTATGTTGGAGTTTCAGAACATGGTTATACAAAATAACAGGCATTGCTATGCCACGTGGTACCATGCAAAGATTGTTTCTGTTTAGATTATTATTTACCAGGCTTACTGTCAGCTTTCAAATGACAAGCTGTTTCTGCAGAGAATCCAAAAGGTCAAACTATAAAGCGGCATTTTAGAAATGGCCAATAGGGGCATGCAATTGTTATTGCTGCTCCTTCTGAAATTGTGGCAACTGTGAGTTAGCACATGGAAAACTACAATACAAAAATACAATACAAATGGGAGCAATTACAACTCCACACCTGTAGTGGTCATTTTGCAAAATCACTTCACTGGAGATATTCAGCTTTCAGGAGTTTTTTCAGAAATTGACCCAGTTGTTGAAAAAGGACATTCATTTAGTAAGCGTGTATTTTTTTTAAATACTTATCTAAGCTGAGAACACATATGATACCATTTTAAACATTATGAAAATGTAGATGATTGTTGTAAATCTTTTCATATAATTTTTGGATTGAAATGCATTTCTTCTTTCACCTTACCTGTGCCTTTTTATGATATCCTCACCCTCTATGTGTGTAGAAGGGCCAGCAGAGCTGAAAGACACAATTGCCACATGGTTTGAATGCAGTGAGGAAGTCAGTGCATTGCATTCCTCCACAAAAGCCTGAAAGCAGGTCAAGACAGATCTAGAGAGCAATGATAATCAGGGGACCAATAAAACCCTGAACCACTGACAAAGATGGCAGAAGCCATTACAAGACAAGAGAAAAGTGAACAAATAAACACAATTACATTTTCAATATACTTATTAAATGTGGGATTGGAACAGGGCACAGACAAGGTTGTATAGGGGTTTGTTTAACACCAAAGCTTTGTAAAACATCAATTCCCACCTGTTTCTTTCTGGGTTACAACGGAAATACCAGTGCCAGTGTGCTGATCACAGCCTTTGTTTCTTTTTTTCTCACAGAAGTACAGTATTCAGGGTGTCACCACTGTCCGGTGGTCAGTGGTTTACAACAGGAGGTTATTGGCACAGTATTTACCTTCCAGATGGTGCAAAGAAAAAGCTCCTCTCACACCGCTGGGCTGCTGGTAATAAGGAGGATGAATTCAGACAAGCCCCAGGCTACTCCATCAATCCTGCCCCATTAGTCTGTGTGTCTCCAGGCAAGAAGAGTCTTGTTAGGCTCAGTGAAGTGAGTGCTGGAAAGCATTGAAATGGTGTTATTAAAACCTTACTAGACTCTCTGCTCCAGAACAAGAGCAGTAGTTGTTTTGGCTTTTATCTTTATAAACATTGTTATGTTTGTTTTAGCTACCACAACTGAGCTACACAGTACGAGTTGGACAACACAAATAGAAATGCAAGCAATGAGTCGCACACATACACTTATTCTGTAACATATAAAAGCTGTAACTCCTTGTTGCAAATCAGCAAAAGAACAGATTCCACTGATTTTCACAGATGACTGGTAGGTGTTCGCTTGGCAGGTGCTTCCATATTCAAAGACTGCTCCATGTGAAACAGGAAGGAGGCTGTTAACGAACCAGCGACCTCACACACTGCAAGTGAGCATCTTAGTTCTTAGGCAGAAGAGCCAGGCTCATTTGCATTGTGATTATAGAGCTTTGAACCTCATCCCATCTCACCGGCAAGGGGACAGAATTTGTAACAGCAGTGCATCACAGAACACTGTCTCTTACACTCTTACCCACTTTCACCTCAGCAATCGGCTGCAGTTAATCAATGAGATCCAGGTCAGGACAACAGTGAAACCAGCTGTGGGCTGGATGCGCACTGCACACTGCAAGCGAGCGTCTTAACCACTGTGCAAAGGAGCTGGGCTCCTCTGCATCTGTGGCTATAGAACGAGCGTTTAACCTCTCAGCTCAGAATCTGTACAGCAGTGCCTCACACAACACTGTTGTTCCACTTGCAGGAGAACAACATAAACAGTGGTACCCCATTTACCAACAACTGCTATTCTTTTTCTCTGCAAGAATTGGTTTCTGCAACTGTGACTTCGGTTTTTGCAAGGACTAGCAATGTACAAAGACAAAGAGTATGGAATTATTTTAACATCTTTGTGAACTTCAGCTATTCCATACATAAGTATTTTATTTCCGTTGCTCATCGCTGGTCCAACCTATTGAGATAATGCTTCCTGCTTGCTTGAAAATGAATACTGCATGTTGTTGAATAACTAGTCATTCGAAACACATTTTAGCTTCGAGCTTGCATGTTTAAGCAAACTGTTTGCAAACATTCAGAGTCTATCTGTAAAGCCTGCTGTGTGCAAATATATGGAACAAAAACAATAACCCAATTTCCACTTATCCATGTGTTATTCAATAGTATATGAACTGCAGAACCTTACAGTTCAATTCATGAATACTGTTGGTCTGCCAGCAAAGTGAATAGGATAATTTCTTTGTGAAAAATTCCCCAAAGCTGAGCACAGCAAGCTCCCTTTCCTTATGCGTTCTCATGTACAGTAAATGTATATGTCATGCTTGTATTGTCCCTGAGGGAGATGAAATTCCCTGCGAATGGGATCAAAGTCAAGTGTGGCAGTCATACATATGTCTGTATTTGCCATGAAACTAGGTAATAACATTATTTAGCACATGTTATTCAGATTTCAGGGATATGGAGGGGAGGGGGTGGGGTGTGGGAGTGGCTGTATGTCTGTCCAACCATTCATCTGCATGTCACACTTACATCTTTGCATGTATCTGGAAAACTGCCTATCCAGTTGTCATGAATCTTGGTATTAACGTTATTTAGCAAGTCTCAGTATCAGATTTTGTGCACATAGGAGTGTCTGTCTGTCCGTACATGTTTGTAGCAATTGCATTTTTGCATCTATATGGAGAACTGCTTATTGACGGTGTGAATAAACATTTACTTGCTGTTTCTTATTCTATACTATCCTGTACATACTGTTCATAGATGCCGTGATGACTTTTCATAATAGAAAAAAAAAAACTTTCATGCTATTGGTGCAGAGATGACGAGTGTGTCATCCAAGTTCATCCCATACATGCTCAATTTGATCAAGATCAAAAATCAAATTGGAGAGGCTATGGGACGTGCCTGAAGTCTGTCATGTAATGGATGAGTGCACCATTGTCTTGAGAGTAGCCATTGCCATCTGGGCACAAGTGCAGCAGAGTAACCTGATGGACTTGCAAGTGGGAGAAAGAACAAAGTGCCCCTGAAAAATCTGGCCAGATAAACTGGCTTCACCTGAGTCTAGAAAGGTTTTTATAACCTTCACAAGCAGTGTATTAGACAACTTTACATCGGTGGGTCAATACCACCTGTCTGCTCTTAACCTGACGCTATGTCTGCTGAGGCTCTGAAGTTATAAATAGTACTAAGATCTAATAACAAGGTTATGAAGGGGATGGGCATTCGACTATGATATTATGTTTTTAATATTATTTTTATTATTTTACCTTTATTTCATCCTAACTACTTTCATTTAATGCAAGAATAGTAACCCATATCCAAGTTTATGTTAATTCTGCACAGCAATTTGTTAAATAATGCAGCATGCTTTATACTGTGCATTGCCGTAGTTTTCCATGACTTCACATACTTTCATTATTTATGGTTTATTTATGCTTTACTACACCTCGTTGTAACCGTAGGATACCACAGTAAACTTTAAGGATTGTTAAATTGCATGAATAGTGTAAATGTTGTGGCTCCAACTGTGCAAAGCCTTATAAAATGTTCACATGGTAAAAGCAAAGCGTTATAAAGCATGGTAAAGCATAAAGACGTACAATAAAGCATATTTATAAACTTGGCAAACCGTTGTAATCTATGGTAAATGCATTGTACTGTATAACAATAGGAAAAGCAAGGGAAAGCTGCAACATGACCATGCAAAATTACTGTGGCAATCTTCTGGGGAATGTACCGGTAAACAAACTGGAATGTAAATGAAGAGTGTGTCCTGATGAAGTTGAGTGCACAGAAAACTATTCACATAAGAAATCAACCACAATTAGGAATTAATCCCACTTCCAGTACATCGTATCCTGTGTACAGCACTGTGGTCTGTAATCATTATATAGGTTAAATACTGTTGTTTGAATCTGCTTTTCAACATTTGATATATTTAACACATCATTCCATGTCCACATTTGTGAGGACCTGAAGGGCATATGTACTTTAAATAATTTAAGTGGAATTTGTAGCTAGACTGTATGTACTTTAAAAAATAAAAAAATCCGAACACAAGGATGCATGCCTCTTTCCCACGCAACAGAACCATTATTTCCAGCACAGGAGTTGAAGAGGGTCTGCCTGCAATGCTGGGGGCCTAGGTGCATTGCCTGGACAAGCCATCACTGCAAGCAGTTTATTGACATCAACACAGTTGTGGAGAATAATAAGGCAAAATGTCAAACACTGAAAAAACACAACAGCAGGTGCAAACGAAATTGAATTAGCGGCACGTTTAAATGTTTTTAAAGGAAGCGCTGTTTTGTTTTGAATTTTTAGACTGACAGCTCTCCTGTTCTTTTTTCATTCATAAATTTCTGCACCCAGGTGACATGAATGCATCTTAATTGCTCCTGAATAAACTGAGGCTGCTTCCATGAAGTAGCCTGCAGGCTTGTGGTTTGATTTTTGTCTGGTCTGATTGCATTGCAGCCTCGTCGTCAAGAGCAATCAGCTGAGAAAGTCCAGGGCTAGTTCAATCTGAGCAAGTGGATCTCCTGCTAAGCCATCTTAAAAAGTGACCATTATATACTTCATTGGTGGTCCTAAGTAAGATTAAGCCAGCTTTTCTCTGTCCTGATATTGGGGCCTCTTAGCTCTAGCACTGTTTTTACTCTATGTGAATGCTTTCAATTGAATTGTAGTATTGGACAAGAAACTGGAAACCCTGCCAGAACACTGTCAGTCAAAAGGGTAAAGCCACTGAGCAGCCAGATGATTGCATGGTGTCTACATTGTTTGAAAGGGATGCGTGATTATTCCTCCATGAGTACATCTTCTAACTCCTGGGAAGTCTGGGGCACAGAGATGTCTCCATATTGCCCTCATGAAACATCAGAAACTTGTACAGTGCTGAATACAAAAGCATTTGTAAAACCCCTAAACCTCAGTGGTTGGACACAAAATAGAAACAACTATTATGTAAATGGATAGTCCCTTGTATGATTGATTCCTTTGTTATGCAAATAGGATTGCTGAATTGTATTATGTACTATATAAAAGCTGCATCTCTTGCAGTTTCACTCCTGATAGGCAAAACCCCAGTTGTGAAGGACTTTAACAGAGGGTTCATGTTAGGTGTTCAGATGACGGGTGCTTCCATACCCTGTTAAAATGACTGGTGTTTCACGTGGAAAAGTAAATAAAAACCAATGACTCTGAAGAACAGAATGCTTCACAATTCCACTCCCAATTTCCCTGAAGGAATTTGAGGCTTTAATCTTTGAAAACTATTCACAAATTCAACAATTTAAACAACAGTGGAGTATAACCCTGTTCTAAAATGCCAAGGCAATTGGCTTGGCTGTGGAATAAGGGCATTCTATTCTACGTGAAATGTGTATTTGTGTTGTTTTATAAGACACCACCCCGTGGCAACCTTCGCAGAGCCTAAGGGTCCTGGGTTTTATAAACGCTGCCATGTACCAAGCACGGACAGGCATGGGTTAAGCATAGTAAATCAGGATGGGTCATATTAATAAATCATGTAATTAATTCATAAATAAAAAAGCATGATGCAAATATCTGGGACAAGGATTTTTTTTTTTTTTTTTTTTTTTTTTTTTCAGAACAGCATTGCACTTTAATAATGAGCATGCAATGTGTACAGCTTTGGCCAAATAATTAGTTGCATGAGTTGCGGTAGAATTAACACATTTTTGCTGCATAAAGTTGAATGAATCCTGTTGAATAATGTAACGTTAAAATACGGCGTGTAGTTTTCCATATAGCTACTTAACGAGAAACTGACAAAAAATGTGACCTTTCAATATCTAAAATGAAATACTGTACTACTATTATGGATTCTGGTATTTCTTGCGATATCATTTTGTTGTTTCTTTGATTACATAATTTTTTTCTTTTTTTTTTTTTTTTTTTTTTTAAATTATGTCTTAATCCTAAAATTCGAGTTAATGCAAAGCTGTATATTCCACTTACTGATACAAGTCAAGTGTCCTCAAGCGAGTTTATATAACCTAATTACCCGGAATACATTTCAATATTCAAAACACCCTTGTTGTTGTACAGCAAAAACAACTCTAACAAAGAGCTCTTTGTTACTGTCGATTTAAGATTCACTAGAAGAGGAAGATAAAACAGTACAAAACAGATCGTTCCCGTCAGCCGTGTCAAATAATTAGCCACGTAATCAGTGATTCTAAATAAAACTCTTGTTATTCAGTTGCGCTTTATAGAATGACAACTCACGCTTTTCCTAGCAGCAAAACACACACACACACACACACGCACACGCACACACACATACACACACACACACACAGACACACACAAAACCAAATAAATAAAGTTAAGTCGTTTTGGAAAGAAAGATGTCTGTACATGGGGGGGGGATTTAACATTTTTAATTTTTATGATATGAAACTAGCAAGAAACAACTCTGCAGGGAGGAGCAGATATTGTTAAAAGGGTTTTACTAATTTCAGAAATGTTGTCTTGGCCCTCGCTCAATAGGACCCACAATATCAGCTGGTTGGCAATAGTGATAGAATACATTTATTTGACTTGCTATTGCTTTTCACTTAGGTAAAGCCCATTTCTTCTAAACAAGGCTAAGGTATGATGGAAGTGCCTGGTTATCTAATCAAGTCATCTGTGGTGGTACAGGTAATAGTTTCCTATGATCTGCATGATAAGTGATTGTGGGGCTCAGGTAGGATCGGTAACACAGGCTGTGGACTTTCAGGCTTGTGGCAGTTAAAATTGGCTTATTTTACAGTAAGTCATATATAAACCTTGCTTTTTGCCCCTTTAAAGCAAGGTTTTACTATATGGAAGTTCCAAGGGGCATGTTGTACAATAGCCACATCTATTGGCCTGCCTGCTACTCACAGATAAATCACAAAATCATCAATAGTTGTTTTTGTTCACTGACTGTGATTGGCAGTGTTTAATGATCAAATCACTGAGTCATGAGGTGAGATTGCAGTCTACTTTAAATAATGAGGATCTGATCATCCAAAATCATTCGCTCGAATAACCAAGCAATGGCTTTGAAAACAATTCCCCCTATAAAAGATTTCCATTCTCTGTCCTTTTGCCTTGCTTTCCTATAATTTACTAAGCTATGATTCTACTATGGTAATATATTAGCCATTTAACGATAACAATACATCATTTTGATGTTTTATTATTATTGATGATGAAGATTTTTAGTCATGCATTGCACCAAAGTTTATAATAGATAAATACTGAGATACCCACTTTACAAAATAAGGCTTCCGCAGTTGTTAGTGGCCAGTGTATATGCCAAAACCATTATCAATCTTCTTTACAATACATACCTGCAATTCTACACTTTCCATGCTTCTCTATACTTCTGCCAAGGCCAGAGAGTGTGTCATGTGTTGGAGGAAAAGCATTTGCAAGTGTCTATAACCTCAGATTTAGTGATGTTGTTTGCAGCACTAGACCATGAATGATGCGTGACAAGCAATCCTATACAGTATGTGGCATCTGATGACTGGAAGTATGCCTAAGTAAATGAAATGCTCCTCTACAGTACAGATCATTTTTTTAATAGAAGGCTAAATATTTTTTTCCCTCATTAAAGATAAAAGAAGGATCTGAAGCACTGTAAAGGTTTGCTTATTGATGGTATATTGTTGTTGCTATTTCTGTCCTGCTAGGTTTTTATGTTTTACTTGTTTTACTGTGTTGTTAATGCAGTAGTCAAAGTACACCCTCCCCCACAAACACACACGGTGGTGGGGGGTGGGGTTGGAGAGTCAAAAACATTGTCTCAATACATTTTTTCACTTCTAAACGATAATGACTCACAACCCTTAAAAACCAACGCGTCCTTTTTTCGGTTAATAGTAATGAGTCCTAATTTGGTGCGTATGTAATAACATATACACATGATTTAAACGCAGCCTATTTGTTCATGGCATTATTTGGAAAATAAAATACAAACATAATAATGCAGTTATTATTTTAAACTTAATTTTATTTGTGCGATTTGTATCTACACCAACTGATCGGCACCACACACACATACGAGCAGATCAGCACTTTCTTTCGTCTGGGTTTGTTTACATCAATCCACTAACCTCCTCCCCTTAGTAAATACAATGATTGGTTACCAAAACAATCAATTACACTGTATCACCTTCTGATTAGTCTAAGTGGAGTTGGCTTTTCAAATACGTCAACCAAAATACGATTTGTGATTGGCTTCAGAGAATATTAATCACTGTCAGAATGTACCCCGCCCCTACCTCTTTGACGTGAAGGCGTTGATTGGGTTCACGACAACCTTTCGACTCATACTATTGGGTTCACTGTTCATCAATCTGCCATAACCCCACCCATACTATAGCTGGAATTACACTCCCCCCTCCGGGCTCTGCATGACGCGAAGGTCACGTGTTGTTTTTGCTCCGGTCCGTGGAGATGTGTATAAGAGAGAGAGAGAGAGAGAGAGAGAGAGAGAGAGACTGACTATAGAATCGAGTGAATGCGGTTTTGTAGTAACTGGTAGCATTTGTTTGCTGGCTGACTGTGTTGGGTACAGATTTCATTTTAAACGGAATTACTGCATCGAACACGCAGTTTGACGAACAATATGGTCAACGTTGATGAAGCAGAGGTAAAGTGACCTTTATTTCTCTATACTCATGGCAAATTTGATTAATTATCGAGACAACAACGCCGCGATGTTGATGGTAGAGGCACACCAGCGCGCTAGTATTATTGGGTCGAAAACAACAACAACAACAACAACAAGCGGCGGCGGAGCGTCCCCAGTGAGTGAACCCTCTTCATCTTTAATTCATATTAACACCGTGCATTTTCAGCAACACTTGCCTCTCGCCCTCCACCACCACAAACTACAAACACAACAACAACCACACCAACACTATGCCGAGGAAAACAACACGGACGAGTTGCTGAGAAAATCCTCCACAACTACTTTATCCCGGGTGCACGAAGAAGCTGCTGTAAATACTAGCATTACCGGTACTACGACTACTACAACTGCTAGCAGTGAGGGGAGTGATGATGTACGGAAATGTGGCTACTTGAGAAAGCAAAAACACGGTCACAAGAGATTCTTTGTGCTGCGGGAACCAAGCCAGGTGGGTCCTTCCCGGCTGGAGTACTATGATAGTGAAAAGAAATTTCGAAATTGCTCTCGGTCTGCCTCTTGCCCCCCTAAGAGAGTGATTCCTCTGTACCAGTGCTTTACTGTAAACAGGAGGGCCGATGCCAAGAATAAATACCTAATTGCACTGTATACTAAAGATGAGTGTTTTGCTATGGTCGCTGAGAATGAGCATGAACAGGAATGCTGGTACACGGCAATAAGTGACTTAATGAATGAAGGGAAAAGGGGGGGGCTGGATTCAGATGAGCTGGATGATGGCTATGGCACCGTCACACCTGGGACTGTATTTAAAGAAGTGTGGCAGGTGAATGTGAAGCCCAAGGGACTGGGGCACACTAAAAACCTGACTGGAGTGTACAGGCTGTGTCTCTCCAGCAAGACCATTCACTTGGTTAAGCTCAACTCTGACACCCCCTGTGTGAACTTGCAGCTGATGAACATCAGGCGGTGTGGGCATTCTGAGAGCTTCTTCTTCATTGAGGTGGGTCGCTCTTCCTCCATTGGGCCCGGGGAGATCTGGATGCAGGTGGATGATTCTGTGGTGGCTCAGAACATGCATGAGACCATCCTGGAAACCATGAAAGCCCTCAAAGCTTTCGCTGAGTTCAGGCCAAGGAGCAAAAGTCAGTCCTCCGGCAGCAACCCCATTGCTTTCATTACCACCCGCCGGCACCTGGGCAACCTTCCCCCCAGCCAGACCGGCTTGCAGAGGCGGGCCAGGACGGAGAGCATGGCTGGCACACCCCCTACAAGCAAAAGTGGGGGTTACCGCTTCCGGACCTCCAGTGAAGGGGAGGGCACCATGGCCAGGCCTTTTAGGTCTGTCACTGGGAGCTTAATCCACCTGAACACTGCCAGGATAAACCTGGGCAAGCAGGAGGGCAGCGGGAGGTACGTAAAGGCGCCCCCTGGATCTGCCTACCACACACGCTCTGCCTCTCTGCCCGTTTCTCACTTTCCCTCTACCACCAGCCCTGTCAGCGTTTCTTCAAGCAGTGGCCACGGATCAGCTTCTGACACCCTGACCCGCCCCTCCAGTGCCTCTATATGTGGATCTCCAAGTGACGGAGGGTTTAATTCTTCCGACGAGTATGGCTCCAGCCCTGGGGATTTCCGATATTTCAGGGTTAGAAGCAACACCCCCGATTCCCTGGGGAACACCCCACCGATCCGGGAGGAAAACTGCTTGAGTGAGTATATGTCGATGGATAAGCACGCTAATGGGAGGAGCAGCTGCTGTTACAGTAGCCAGGACGATGGCTTGAGGGATGAGTACATTGACGCTGAGAAATGCTTCAGGAAAAGGACTCACTCGCTCACCAAGCCGGGTGCCACCACAGTGTACCAGAAAATGGCACAGACCACCTCCTCACTGGATGAACCCGGTGCAGATGCCAACCCCTTGGGCAGCCACAGCCATCTGTCATACTCTGCCTCCCCTAAATCCAGCTACCCCTATCCAGAGGATTATTGTGAAGCTAAGCTTCCGTCACCTTCCATCACCCAGCGGCAGGGTGCAACTAAGGACGATGGCTACATGCCAATGATGCCTGGTGTAGTCCCCTCCTCCCAAGCAGATTATATGCCTATGCATCCTAAAAACACTGCCCCCAAACAGATCGTCCACCCCAGGTCAGCACCTCATGAGGACTCTAGGGGCTATATGATGATGCAGCCCAGTGCAAGTTGCTCACTTGTGCGAAACGGCTCCAAGGGCAGCAGTGACCGGTTGCCCAATGGCGAGTATATGGATATGTCCCAGAGCAACAGCACTCGATGCAAGCTGTCCAGCGACTGCTCTTATGGTCGGACTGCACCTGATCTCCCTAAGTCCTACAGCTCTTACTTCTCTTTGCCTAGATCATACAAGGCTCCTGTCCAGGAAAACGGCAAGCACAATGATTATGTCCCCATGTGCTCTCCTTGCAGGCCAGTTAATGATGGACCCGAGTACAGCAACAGATGTACTGGTAGCAGCAGCATCACCTCTACCAACAGGGGGCACAGTAGTCACACACCCGCCTCTCTCAGCCTGCAAAATGGGAATGGGTTAGTCTGTGGACCGAACCGAAGAGCTGTGAGACCCACCAGACTGTCCCTGGGCAGCCGTAGTAGCAACACAGTACCCCGGACTTCCGAACGAGCCCTGCCACCTGAGCCCCACAGCCCAGGAGAGTATATTAATATCGATTTTGGAGAGAAGGCCATTCACACACCATACTGCCTGTCCGCAGAGGGGTCTCCTCCTTCCCTGGGCTCCACCAGCGACCACAGGCGGTCTCTACTAAATGACTACATGAGCCTGGATTTGGATGCCCAGTCGCCCAAAGCAGCTGATGTATCTCTACCACGCTCTGCCACCAGAATGGCCCCGACCTCCTCTTCCATTGTAGATGCTCCCAGAAGTCAGCCCAGCAATGATTATGGTCGGGTGGCTCTCGGGGACACACCTGTCACTGGCGGAGCAGGACGGACTGATGATTATACAGAAATGACCTTTAACCTGGCACTGACCCCACCACGGTCAGGTGCCCCACAGGAGCCAGACAGCCTTGAGGCGGTGAGCCCATCTTCAGTTGTGAAGCGGCTCTGTATTGTTGAACGGTACCCTGGACAGAGCAGCTTTCCTATCCCCCCTCCTCCTTCTTCAGCGCCCCCCTTTGAACCCAAGGTGATCCGTGCTGACCCCCAGGGCAGGCGGCGTCACAGCTCGGAGACCTTCTCCTCCTCGCCCAGCAGTTCAGCTAGCATCGCCCCCACCAGCACCCTCCTGATCGACGGTAGCAAGCGGCACAGCTCCGCCTCCTTCGACAGCGTCTGGCTTCGACTGGAGGAGGGACCCAACACCAGTGCAGGGGGTGAGTGCAGCAGCCAGGACGGCAGTGGGAAGATGTGCAGGAACACCTCGGCTGGCTATCAGAATGGTCTCAACTACATCGCCCTGGATCTAAGGGAGGAGCTGAGGAGCTGCGAGCCCCCTGCACCACTGACCTCCCCCTCGCCGCCTCCTCCTACTGAGAATGGAGCCTACGCCAGCATAAACTTCTCCAAGTCAGACAGAATGAAGGGTGCGCCAAAAGGTTGGTTATGTTTCTGTCTTCCTTTACGCCAGAAGCACAAAGCCCAGGAGATGAACTGTTTTCATGAGTAGTTACAATTGCGTTTGCTGGGAAAGATGGGCAGTGGGGGCACGTGTGAAGTTTAAGACGCTAAACTGAATCGGAAAGGGCAGTAAAAGCACTTGTGAGTTTAGCTAGTCAAAATAACTTGGTTTATTAGATCACTTTTTGTTTCATAATTGTACTAGTAGAACAAAAAGTTCAAAGAACAGAACAAAAAGTAGAAAACATTGGTTGTTTGCAAGCCTACATTTCTTTTGAGTGAGTTTCAAAGATGACAGTGAATGCTGTACTGTTTATGAGTGTTGCTTTTCATTCAGTGAGCAGTGGTAATGAATACTAAAAGTACAATGTAAACTGCATGACAATTAGGAAGCAGCGATATCATCTTGTAACTAGTGGTAGTTATCATTCCAGCTCTATAAATGGTCCTTCCACTTAATTCTAAAGTTAAAAAGCTTCCTGGATAACAAAGCAGTTGTGAAGTTGACTGTACTGTGACCCATTACAATGTGCTATGGCTTCTGTTTGTATGTGGCTATTGTGTAAGGTATGGTAAAATGAGCTCAATATTAAAATGATACAAATGCAGCTGAACTATGTTGCCTGATTTTCAAAAGTATTCCAAATGGTGTGCCAGCTTGCTAAGAATTCAACAGCTTGGTGAAAAACTGGGCAAATGTTTTGCGCTTGTGACTGAGCTGCTTGTAATGTTCATGTTCTGAATCGCAGTAAGAGTAATAGAAGTAGAGATTTAAATGGTTCTTCAATCCTATTCTGAAAATAGGGTGACATTACTGGGGCAGGTTAAATGGTAACCGTGCATTCAAATCTGAAACTGTTCTGCACTATATTTATACGACTACTGCATGCTGTATGTTTAGATAACAGGGGTGGAGATAGAAGTTCAAGGCAAAATCCATCGCTGTTTTCATAATCGTAGAAAAAACAAACTCACCTTTTCGAAACCCTGCTACAGTATATGGAAATCTTAACTACATCCCTGGTTAATAGTCTAAACTTTTTTTTTTTTAAATACATTTTACAGACATTAAGATTCAGAAATCGGAGCCAATTTAGCCATTCAGTTTACTGTGTGTAGTGCGTGCCCCCTCCCATTCTATATTGTGTCGTTATAAGAGCAGTGGCTGTTAGTTGGCCTGTGCTAGTCACTCTGGTCAGATCTGTTTGTTGATTGGAAGGGGGGCTGGATGCAGGAGGAGAGCTCTGTTTTCCCTTCCAGTTTTACTGTCTCTGCAGAAGCTCTGCATTTCTGCCATGTTTTGAATTTGTTTTGAAGTCTGTAAACAAGTGACACAGCATTTTAAATTTTTTTTTTTTTTTTAAAGCTGTTCCCCCCTAATTAGCCCATAGGGCTGTTTTTAAATGAATGCAGAACAAGAAGCAGGTTTTTAAGGGCTCTTCTGTGGATGTGAAGGCAGACCTTTCAGATCTTCATCTCTTCTACTTCTGACTGGCAGTCCTTGCTTTTTTTTTTCTTTTTGACCACCCTTTTGTTTATTTTAAAAGCTGTGATTCCGACAGGATAACCTAAATGAGATGCCCTGTCCCCCTTCCAAGAGGTCTTAAACCAGTTGTGTAGATGATGGGGACTCCTTTTCATTAGCACTTTCAGCCATTTCAGGTTAATACAAGCTTCATTAGCTACTGTGCGTGTGGAACAAGCTCAGGTGTGTCCTATTAAACTGATAGTAAAACAAGGAATGGATCAAACTGCTATGCAATGGCAGCCTTATTCCAGCCCTGTCTTGTTTATCAAAATAATGTCTGTTGATGGGTCCTACAAAAAAAAAAACCCTTGTATTTTCCGATAGATATTGAAAAATGGTCCAGTTAATTGTCCAGTGTGTTTTGGAGTATTTTGTTTTACTTGGAGAACACACTCGTTCGGGGATGGGAATATTCTAATATCTTAAGACTGCACCAATCACATTGCTGCATGGCAGATGGTTAAACTAATTTTGTTCTGAAATGAATCTTGCAATTAATTCTACAGTAAACAGTGATGGGAGGGGGGCAAGGGAAGGGTTTGTGGTGGTCTTATGTAACCAGCTTTCCCTGTCAACAGCTTTATGGAATAATGACCTTCGAAAGCTTCAAGGATCCTGCAGTTGAGAATCAAATTTAGCACTTTGGCACTACTGTACTGCAGCACTGCTGTGTTGGGCTGTGGTTAAGTTTTTTATAATCAGATGTTATTGTTACTCGTGTTGGGCTGTGGTATTATTATAGCTTTACCATTACAGTCTTTAAGTACATTTCAAGAGTAAACGTTTCTACCTTCTGTATAAACAGGCTTTACGTTTAAATGTTGTAACACATTTCCATTTTACATTGATTTCTATTATAGTTTACAGTGTGCATCCCAATACTATACTAAAAATGTGAAAATCAATGCAAATGTTTAGTGAAATTCTAAACTGTTTAGGGTGATCATTTTCTGTTTATATGTTTAAACTTTTTTTAAACCTAAATTCAACATTTTAAAGATGACAAATGTATTTGGCCTCCAATATGAATTTGTACAAATGTTTATATGTATATCTTTTTTTTTTTGTTAATTTGCATTCAGAAGTAAATTCAAGGTATAGACCTATAGATTTATTAAATATTCCATGCTTAATGAGACTGTCATTGCCATCTATGAATCATGGTGACAAGCAAGTGAAGCTCATCAGTTTTGCCAGAACCGTGAAATTGCATGGTAGGCATGATTTGCTCCTTGATGTGGTTCTGCCCATCTTTCTCAGACTAAATTTGATCAATATTTATTTTGCTACTATACCAAAGGCTATGTCCTGTGAGGGTGGCTCATTTACACAAGTGAATGCTGCAGTTGGCAGGTCCCTGTTTTTCTTTCTCCAACCTCTGTATTTG
Source organism: Polyodon spathula (assembly GCF_017654505.1). Taxonomy (NCBI): domain Eukaryota; kingdom Metazoa; phylum Chordata; class Actinopteri; order Acipenseriformes; family Polyodontidae; genus Polyodon; species Polyodon spathula. Next base: position 12,354,850 of record NC_054553.1, read on the forward strand.
TAGAGCTTATGCTGTAGTACTTTTTTTTTTATTTTGCCCCAGAACATTTATGCTTTCTACTATGGTGTTTCCCCTAAACACACACCAGGAATACAAACACTTAGCAGCTAAACATTGCCAGCTTGGCTATCTGACTGTTCTGTTCAAAGGAAAGAGGCAGGACAGTGGAGGATGTTAATGGTTTTTATTGGTTGGGGTATACAGTAGTTCTGAACATTACATATTTGCTTTTAAACATACTGGATTTTGTAAGGCTGCTGTGGAGGGAGGGGGGAATCCTAGCCATTTTGATGATGTGGTCTTGGCAGATAGGGTACAGTGCCCATAATCGCATTAGGCAGCAGTGCAGTTTCACAAAGCCGTTATGACACGGTGGTCGTACTATAATATTGATGCCCATCTTGTGGTCGAGTTTGTATAACTAAAGAAATAAGAGATGTGATCTTTCTTTGGGGTTTTTTTTCAGGAATTGCAGTCTGTCTTCCTCAATTCGCTTTTGAAGTGGTGATTGGTGCATGATTCCCCCCCCCCCCCCCCCCCCCCCCCCCCCCCCCCCCCCCCCGTCTCCTCCTGACTCATTTGTTTGTTGGAGCCCCATTGGGAGGAGCAGGACGTCAAGTCTTTTTTTTTTTTTTTGCAGCTCTGTTGTAATTATTTGGTTGGTGTGAAGCTCTTTTTATTCCTCCACCTGACTTGTTTATCCAGCAGAAATGTGCATGATTGAGTCACACTATTTGTTTTTCTGTGGGTTTGAAAGAATGTGGAAAAACAGATGGAGTCAACCCAGATTGCAACAGTTATTACAACCCTTTGCCAGCTGCATCAGCATTTGCACAATCTTCAACAATTGCTAATTTTGCAAACGGGCAAAGGTCCCAAGGCTCACAGATCTTCTGCTTATAATTTGTTCCCCTCACCTTTTCTTGTGAAAAAAATATGTTTAGAAAGTTGACTGGGTACAGTACAATGACTGTTGTGTTTTTGCAGTGATATAGAACAGAATAACTGCTAGCTTGCATCAAAGTTAGATAATGAGTTATAGTAGGTTAATGGTAAACTTGAGACAAGGTGGTTGTCACTATTACTCGGCAAAAAACTAAAAACACAGGCCTGTATAGTAAGTCTTATGAAGGACCAGAACACATTTTAGAGGTTTGCAGAATATATATTTTTTTATTATTAATGCTTTACAGAAAAAATGTGGGTACAGCTTGCATTCGTCATAATTGAGCTGAGAAACAATTATGGGGGTTGCTGACCCATTTACATTTCAGATAAAGTAGAAGTGTGCAGTTCTCAAGTCAAACTCATTGCAAACTTCAAGGTGACTGATCAATGCAGGAAGGAGGTTGAGTAACCAGCCCTGGTCCACGTGAGCTGGAATAATCCTGTAGCCTTTTGTGTTAAGCAGCCCGCTATGTTAAATCTTATGACTCCCATTAACTGGGTAGGTCACAGTTCAGGTAGTGTATAGCCCTATCGCTTTAAGTTTTGATGAGCATGAAAGGTTTTTTTTTTTTTAAGCTGCCTTTTTCCCTTCTGTGTAAAGTTGGTTTTGATAAACATTTCTGTTTTCCTCTAAAATGCTACTCCTAGGCTTTTTCCCTCCTGCTCTAGAATTCTATACCACCTGGAGTACACACTGTATTATACATGTCTGTAGAGATGGAACCTTTGTACCCCAAAATCTCAGTCCTTTCATTTTTTTACTGTCATCTCTTATCTCGTACAAGGACTTCCCCACTCTAGTGATGAATTGTAAGGTCACGTCGCCATTCAGCTGACTGCAGTAATATACTTTTATTTAGGGACCTGAATTAATCCAAACCTGTCACCTGACCTGACAGCATCAGAACAGAGGCACTCGTGAATGGAACTCATGAACTGATGCCACTGACAGCACCAAAGGTCATCAGCTGCTCCAGGGGCCAGTGTTGAAATAGAACATGTGCGCTTTAGGTTTGCTCCCCACTGGGGCTGAAAAGCAGAGAGCTCCTTTCATTTGTGTATTTGTGAATGGGGAGCTTAATCAATAGTACTAAACAACACAAGTGCTAATAATATTGATGGATACTGTTAATTGAATGGGGTCTGACAAATAAACACATGAAACTTCAGCTCTACTACAACATATACTCCCTTCCTATTCTGAACAGAGTAGTTCAGATAACCTACTGTATATTTTCAACGAAGTCTTCAGTTAAAATACGTATGTCCCTTTAATTTTACCAAAAACAGTACAAATATATTGGAATAAACTCATCCAATAGTTAAGACAGAAGTTTTTTATTTTACAGTTCTGTTTTAGTCTGACTCCCTGTACAGATTAACTCTTCTCTCGGGCGATCTTGTTTTGTGCAATTATGATGTTAACCACCTCAAGACCCCTCTTCGGTTTTATGACTTGAGTAAATAAACCTGAAGACTGAGTTGCACTTGCCCCGGGAGAGACAGCTTACCCCCAGATCCAGCGTAGCTCTCCCAGCTACAATCCTCATTCTATCTGCTTCCTTGCTGTCTCAGCAGTAGTGGTGTAAGTCGTTGATAGTTTAAACATGAGTTGTGTCAAATGTTTTTAATTTTTCTTAATCGTTTAAACTTTGTCAAAAATGTGCATGTCAAATAAAGAAGTAGGTGTCTGCAAATAACGGCTATCCATTTATTTTGTTTATTTTTATTTTTTTTACTTCCTATCTTTGTCACGTGGCATCATTGTCGTTGGATATTTGCCTCCCAATGTCCAGCATGCTTTTGGTCACGTGACTAGTCTGCTTCTACCAAAGCTGGATCTAGCGTGGTGGAGGTTGGGCCCAGACATGCAAGCAAAATGTTATAAATGTGATCAAATTCGGGCTGAAAACATAATGCGGTTGATTATTGAGACAGTTGCAAATGGCATGCAACCAATTTCAATTATGGAGGATACTGGATTCAATATTATTATTAGGCTTCCAAGCCAAAGGCTGGAAAGCCTATTGTTATTGTTAAAGTTTTTTTTTTTTTTTTTAAGTTTTTTTTCTTCCCAAAACTTTAAACTGCTGCTGCTTCGAAGCTGTGTAACTGATCAGGTTCTGACTTGGCAGGTAACAAGCTGGATACATGGGCTGTCAGATGTTGAAAAAATTTTACTGCTGTGTCCTTGCAATTGGCGCTGTGACACATTTTTCGATGAAATCTTCTTCTCGGGAACCGGTGATGCGATTGATCTGAAACTTGACATATATCATCAGCATCCAAACCCCCATCAAGTTTGCGAAGCAGGTTTCTGCGATAAATTTTAATGTCAAAATGGCTGTCACAATTCTTATTGAAACGTGCCCCTAACAGTAAACTGCTGCTATTTGATCATCGTTTGACCAACAAACTCCAAATATGGTAGTTATTGTCCCAGTAACAATGGAATACAAATACATCAAAATGGTTATGTTTTATAAAACAAGATGGCCGTCAGGTGTATGTTTACGTCTAAAATTTAAAACTGCCTCAGTTGACAAACTGTTTACTTGACTAACTCGAAACTTCACAAGCATCATCCTTGACACTGTAACAATACAACTGACTTTTAAGAAACTTGCGTTAAACAAGATGGCTGCCTGACGTATTTTTGAAAAAAAAAAAAAAACTTTCAAAATCTTCTTCTGTGGAACAGTTGAAGTTGCTGATACTTAACTTTAAATTTGGCACATTGAGAACTAAACACGCGTAGATGGGTACTGATACTGGGGCTTGGGAGCCGTTAAACTGCCTGGCAGTTCTAGTTTATTATTATTATTATTATTTTTTTAAACAGAATATTGATTCTTTGAATTAACGTGATACTGTACTTGGAATAAAGTCAGTTTGGTGTGAACATAATTAGTTCTTGTCTCTTAAATACAGTAAGTAGGATAAATTAGCAATTTGGATTTTAGCACTGTTTTGAATAATTAGACTACATCACATTTCTGTAATAATGCCGTTAATGCTCGCCGTCTAATCAAAACAGACCATTATTGTACTGCCGTGTGAACATGCGGTTTGCAGTACGCAGTGAAGTCCAGTCTTATGACTGGCTTGAAGCTGCAGCTCCCGGATATGTATAACAGCCGTCTGGCATAGACAATAATACACAGTGATTTGACAGAAACAATTCACTCACTGTTTTCTCCGTCCTCGTTTCCTCCCATTAACCACAACAAAGGAATCAATCACGGCGTCATACCCCCCTAAAGTACCCTAAGCCCCGCCCCCTCCGATGGCTAGTTCAATCACGTCTCCTCCAATTCATGAATGAAACTTCGCTCACCGTACTAGGGCGATGGATCCTTGTTCCTTGATTCCACCCCCTTCCCAAATGGCCGGCTTCCGACTGCCCCCTGGAATGAACTGCCCAACCATTCAGTACAAGGAACACAGTTCCTGTTTGTACAGTGCTCTCACAGGTCGAGAGGGAGATTTGTTGATTTCGGATTCATTCACTCTCTGTCACACGTCTGTGTTATAATTTTTCATATTGCTTCACTGTTTTTATACATTTTTTATATAGGGCTTAATTATATCAAATAAATTACTAAATTTAGTTATTTTATTCTGTTAAACAACTTAGTGGGCCTTTAAATAGGCCAATCCTTCATTTTTCACCTACAAACGAGATCGCAACATGTTAATAAGCGACTAATCTTTATTAAAGCTGTAATGAAAAATAAACCATTTTGCTGGACACACGATTACAATCGTTATGACGAGTAACTGTATTTAAATTAATAAAGATGAGTTGCTTCTGCTTTGAAATGAAAAAGTAAGACTTACGATTTAAAAGCCCGTTTAGTGGTTTCACAGAAAAAAAAAAAGTAAACCAGTTTTACTATAAACGCATTTCTCGGTTGTGATTGAGAAACACAAATGGATTAACAGGTATCAGTTGCATTTAAGGAGAGTAGACAACCTGATGTAAAAGACCTATTTGTAGACATATGCAGTAATTCATAGGAAGCTATTTAGTTATCGAGGGGTACGCATACTACCCCCCTTACACAGCGTTTATCAAAATAGTTTTTATTTAACGTTTTAAATTTATATATTTTTAAAAGTTACCGTTTTAATTTAATAAATGTAATCTAGCACCCCTACTCTGCAGTATTTCCACACTGTGCACACACTGGTAGCCCTGAGCTCTCTTGTTGTAGAAGCGACTATTTGAGTAGCAACTGTAACTCCCTATAATGATTTATTATTAATTAGGGCTGTTAATAGTTTAAACCACATTGTCAGATATAATGTGCCTTAGAGTAAATGAAAGAGGCTACATTTATTCAATGTCATTTCCATATACGTACTATTGTACAAATGTAGTCTTAGAAAAATGTTGCAGTCATTTGGAATTACCTTATTTGCCGAAGGCATTTGTAAGTATGTTCACTTCACCTCTAATCTAGAGACTTGGCTAATAACTTGATAATGACGTTCTTTAGCTTTTTGAGCATATAAGAATCCATGGATATCTGCATATATGCCTCACTTAATGTATATTGTTATATGTATGTAGAGGTAGTTCCTGGTGATTATTTTCATGATACTGCTGCCAATGGTCCGAATTCACAGAATACAGTATCTTCTTAACATACACATAGGGTCTGTAAGCAATTTCCCCAGCTCCAGATTGATCAGCTATTGCAGTATGTACATTTAGCCTGTATAAGATTTCAGATCTAACTTTATTAATTTGTGTGTCCAGTGGAAATACATACAGTAAGCCCCTCCATGCAGTGATTTACTCTGAACCAGCTTAGGCTTTCTTAAATGTAAAAGCTGTTCTTGTGTTCGCTGTCTACATGCATTCCCTATAGTACCATAGCTCACACCACCACCATGCTGCTTTCCTGCAGCTTTTACTCTGTTTTCACGCTATTCTCGTACACATTTCACCCTACTCTCACACTGCCTTCTGACGATTTTCTAACTGTGGGCATGAGGGAACTGCAGCATTTCAGGCATCAATATGTGCTAAATGGATATAAACACAGAGCACAAGAACGGAGGGCCATCTGATAAAGCGGAGCGGGTAGAGAGTTGTTTAACAATAATGGTTATTTTTGTTTTATTATGTACACAATACATTTCTGCTTTTTTCCCCCCATAGGTTTCTTTTTATCTGATTAAGACCCCGTTCACACTTGCGTTTTAAGGGCTGCTTTATCTCATGACAGCAGGTGAAATTTAGACCAGCTTTTCGACGTGGCCTAAAATACGCAATGCCCATTTCATTACTATAACATCTCGTCGTTGAGCGCTGGATGCAGAAGCAGCTATCTCCTTTATGTCCGTGTTATATCTGTCGTGCAATGGGCTATCAGATACAACCGTTTTGAGTGAAGTTCAGAGAAATACCTGCAAGTTTTTCCGAGAACTCTCGGAAATACTGAGCAGCAGGTCATAGATACACCCACCACGGATCTTGTATTTTATGGGACTTATGGAAATCTCCAGCCCGGAAAATAGCAATGGGGAATGCACTGAATACACTTTTGACGAAGGTGATGGGTCTGTGATGAACGGGAAGTATTTCTTCATCATACAGCTTTTAATAAAACGATAAAACTTTTATATATATATATATATATAACAAGCACTTTGCCGTAATTTAGGCTTTTTTCAGCCACATGTGAACGCTCTTAGGCCTCAACTAAAAAAACCTCAACTGTGAACGGAAATTTGAGGTGGCCCAGACGGCCCAAGGCACGGGGGAACGGGGCCTTACTTTCAATATATAGTATTAGTAGTTTTTAATGGTTATATTCAGTGTCAGTTTTGGTAGAATAAACACGTGTGTGTGTGTGTGTGTGTGTGTGTATATATATATATATATATATATATATATATATATGTGTGTGTATATGTGTATATATATATATATATATATATATATATATATATATATATATATATGTATATGTATATATATATATATATATATATATATATATATATATATATATATATATATATATATATATATATTCCTTTCTTCATTCTTTCTTAATTCGGTCATTTGTCATAATATCTATGGATAGTATCCTGCAATAAACAAGATTGTTCTGTTACGTTTTATGACAGCACTTCTTTTTAATTTTCTTTAAGTCACTGAAGTTAGTGGGTCACATTTTGTTACAAATAATATATAACGTGCTAATGACAACAATGTGTAGGGAGTTAAATCCAGCCAACAGCCTGTGTAAGTGTGATCTTTCCAGATACACGTGGTTATTCAAACTTGTTCTACAGTAAAAAATAAATAAATAAAAAATTTCAAACTAGACTCCTCCATGCCAATAATAATTAATTCTGCAATTGTAAAGATGACGCTGAAATCCGCTATATTCGATTTGAAGCATTTGTGATGTTTGATTTATTAATTTTGTTTTCTAGTGACAGTGCTTAATAAGAGACTATATCATAACATGATGTACTGTGAGGACCCCAAAGCTTTTCTTCTCTAACATATATTGGAAAAGAAACAGGATGCCTAATTTAACACTTTTGCAACATTGCTTTTTGGCACTGACATGTTTTTAAGATTAAAAATAGTTCATGCTGTTTAATGTCATTATTAAACTATTTAGACAGAAACGAGTGACTGCTTTGGACAAAGTGTTTTACTTTATTCTGACTGCCACGTGACGCATTCTAAACTATATAAACAAGGTGTCTAAAATAAGTATTTTTGGTTTTTTTTTTTTTTTTTTGTTACCAAGTATCATTAAGAAATGACTTATTTGGTGGGTCAGTCAATTATCTAAAAGAAATAGAAAATAAATGGGTTCAGTTAATAGAATTGGGGATTTTTAAAGATGTCAGTAAGCACAGAATTAAACCCCTATTTTTTATACAGTATTTCAACGTGTCTTATTTTTTTTAATGTACGTTGTATGTAAAGTTCGTAAAACAATGTTGTATCTTGGACGTTTTTTTCCGTACAAAACAAAGATTGCAAAAAAGGCATGTTTTGCTAAGTTTTTAAAATCCAAACGCACATACTGTACAAGCTTACAGACTTAAAAAAAAAAAAAAAAAAAAACTTTGTTTTGCACACACATTCACGTAATAACTCGTTGTACAAGAAATGAAACAACCCTCTGGAGCTTTAATAACATCATTTTCTTCTTTTTTAAATGTTTTTATATAATCGTAGCCTTTTTTTCTTTTTTCTTCCCTACAGTCAATGGCAGCACACAATAAAGATATTTGGTGAAGCTGTTGCACGGTCATCTTTGTATTCTAGAATTCCCGAATTGAGTTTAATCAGCTCTAGACGTGTTTGATATTTCATTTAATATATCAGGAATTGCATGCTGGATAGATGTTTTTCCGTTAATTTGGTTAAAAACATTTTACTTTTTGTAAGGATTAATTCAGAAAAACTAAAATGGGGAAGACCAGACCACAGCAGCATATTTTTGGGAATAGGCACAATTAACATTGTCAGACGACAGGCGGTTGAGGTCGGAACTGCATAGTTGTCAATGCAAGTTAGTTTGCTCTGCAGAGGTATTTTGCATTTGTTTATGAAACAGCAGCTAGAATACCAGCGTTGTATGCGTTAGTAGGGTTATTCAAAATACAATTGGCCTCTATTAGTATTACTGTAAGCTTGCCCATTTTAACTACATTGATGACTTTCGTTTAGACAAACAACTGGTATTTTATTGTGTTGGGTCTAGATGTTTAAAGGCTTTACGGTTCCATGTGTGAAATATTTTCTCTTTTTTTTTTTTTTTTAAATGAGTGAACAACCCTTTTTTTAAATCTGTGAAAATAAAGTATTACCGTACTTTTGTAACACGCATTATTATGCAACTGGTAGCCTTTCGAGATCCATTTCTTTCTGTAATATTAATTAAATTAGTTTGAGGTTTATTGACTTGTAGAATTTAGCTCGTAGCTCCCCAGCGCCCCTCTCAATGCCCGACGACATTGATCTAAAAAATTTCACTCAAACTTCAGCTACTTTTATTTCCTCTTATTAGCACTGCGGTAGCTGTACTATCACAACCCACTTGTGTTGAAAACCTCTTCTTGTAGTTTATGCTTTGGCATACTCTATGTAAGTTGCTGCTGCTTCCTGGCACCTTCACTTCATGTGTGGTATAATAGAACTGCAATCACGCTAAGAAACCTCAGCGAAGGTGCTTGTGTTCAGCAGTCTCCGTTGTACTGTTAATATGTCACCTGCATCAATGTATAAAAATGAATGTAGAACCAAAAGATTCACTGCTCCAATTAAAAGGAATATCAAGTAGTGGACAGATATGGAAGCATTGGCCTTAAAGTAATATTTGTTTATTTAGCAGACGCCATTATCCAAGGCAACTTGCAGTAAGGTCTTTTTAAAGTTTCAGATATATAAAAAAATTAGGCAGTGAAATGTACTGACTCAAGTTAAAAAGAAAAAATAGTCAACTTGAGAGATCCTTGTCCATTATTTTTGTTTTAAGTCGTGAAGGGAATATATAAAAAGATGCATTTCTGTTTGTTTTTAATCTCCATTCTCCATCGTCCTCCTCTTCAGACATGTTCAGCAGATTGAATCCAACACACACACACACACACCACCTTGCAAGGAAGCAGGAAAGTTAAAGCAGCTTGCAGTCAGAGCAAGTATACACAAAGTATTGCAGTTCACCGTGTAACTGTCAACCCCAAAGACTACTCCTACCACCCACTGCTAACACAGCAAAGCATCTGTTGCTGGAAACACTTCACTGTCCTTCCTAAATTATTGTGCGCTTGCAATGCTGCGCTCCTGAAGCATTGCAGAAATAGGATGTTTCTTCCGAGTCCAGCCCTCACTCAAACCTTCCTTTTCAGCTGCAGTCATCCATGTAATCAGCACTCAGAGTGAAAACCACAGCTTGGTAAGGCTCCCGCATTCTATTAGGAGTGGCTGAACATGCTAATCTACTGTTGCCTAAAAAAAAAAAAAAAAGACGAAGGGTTCTAATTTTGGTCTCTGGAATGTTGTTGTGTACAGTAAATGTTATGTATGGTAACTACGGTAGTGTTTTAATTGCTGCCTAAATCAGTAACAAATTGTGCATGTTTTACATTGGCTCAGTCCTCTATCGTCAACCTTCTAAATTGTCTCAAGTTGAAAATAAGTTTGCTCTATTTCCAGTGATTCACTATGTGGTTCAAGAGTAAATCCCAGGTGTTTCTGAACATTTTCCAAAATTAGGCTACTGCACCCATTTCCACACAGACACACAGTAACATAGCAGACAAGCTCTGTACATCCTTCTGCACACAGCTTATCTCTTAGGTGTGTGTTGTGTTACATTACAAAACTAGGGCTATGTACTGTAGCTACATGGAATCCAGTGTGTTTATTTTGTCATGAATAAAGTGATTTATTGTTGGTGTGAATACGTTTTCCTGTTAAGTCATTTATATCTTATTGCACATCATACAATGTATCCTATCAGGACCATGTGTACAGTGTAGTGATCCGTATTGTAACCTGTATATTGTGACCTTAATGAATTGTTACACTCCAACCAGGCAAAGGTTTCACGGCTGTCCTAGAAAAACTTGATGCTGTAGTCAACAATTTCAGTTGCACCTTATTTAGGTTTTCTGAGAGCATTTTAAAAAAGATGTAGTGGAAAAATTTGATAATCGACAAACACTGAATTAAACGCATTTGTTGGTAATAGGCTGTGGGGTATCTTTTTTTTTTCCCTCCACCTCTTCTACTTATTTAACTAATTTCTTACTTTTAAATGCTGGTTGACCTGGGCACAGTTAAATGTAAAATGCATTTAGTTCAAGTTGAATGTGCTGTAGCTGGCTAATGTCTGCTGTCTGTTCTGTTTGAGCTGTAATTTGCTGTGAGAAATGCATGTAGGGGAGAGGGAAAGATTGTGTCAAAACAAGGTCTTCGCTTTTCTGTGGAGTCAGGGTCTGTCTGGAAAATCCCAACAGCTCCTGAAAAAAAAGACAGGCAGTTGTACTTCAGACTTTTGTCCACAACCAGCGTTTGTTTAAACATGCATGGTCTAAGGTCACACAGACGAAACAAAATCAATCGCCATGATTTGGTTTTAGAAAAACCGTTTCACATTGATTTATTGTAAAGATAGGGCTTGTTTTATTTGTCTGTGTATTGGTAGTTTATACTTGTCTCTCTTCATAAATAAACAATGCTGTACAATGTAATGTTGGGGGGGGGGGGGAGCCTTGATTGATAAAATGCGCTGGGCAAGTACGTTTCTCATTTCATCAGTCACACTTGCGCAGTGAGAACGGGCTGGGTTGTTGTTGTTGTTGTTGTTTCAGTCCTGACGTACATGAGATTCCACCAGCTAGTCACTGCGCGTTACTTTAACGCATGCAGAATGTTGTACTGTTTTGGCATTTAATTCGTTTTTGCGATTTGATTTACAGTACATTCAACTTCAGTACGTTTAGGATTATGAGATGGGGTGCATATTAAGAGATTATATTGTTTAATGAGGTCGCGAGCATTAAAAAAATGAACGCAAAGTAGAAAAAAATGACCCAAAAATGGTCATGATTGAAAAGCAGACCTACATAGGAAAAAAAATGGGGGAAAAAAAATGATGTGGCAACAGACATTTTTTGTACAAGTACTGTATACCATAAGGTAGGGCTGTAACGAGTGGTACATTTTGACCTTCGAAGGTTAAATGGATTAAGATGTTCACATGTAGTTTAAAAGTACGTTTTATAGAACAGTAATCATGTTATAATTTAAATACAAATATGCGTTGTTTATGTACATGTAATTGATGCTGCTTGCGATATACTGTATACAGTAAGCTTGCATTGCAGCAGCAGCACCAACTGCAGCGGACTTGGGCAAAACAAAGCTTTATTTAATAGTCACCACTGCAAACCAGGTTATCGGTCACAGTCACATTTTATTACTACTACTACTACTACTAAAATGGACACAACAGGAGTGAAGCTTAGTTTCTGGGCGGACGGACCGAAACCCGGCGAATTGTTTGCTTCCAGGCAGCAGGAGCAGCACAGCCCCGGGATGCGGGCCCATGAGACGCACGCCGAACCCCATGATCACAGGCACCTCAGTCCTGGGCGTGAAGTTCGATGGCGGTGTCATCATCGCGTTGGACATGCTGGGCTCATATGGCTCGCTCGCCCGATTTCGGAACATCTCACGCCTCACGAAGGTGAACAGCAGCACCATCCTGGGAGCCTCTGGAGACTACGCTGACTACCAGCACCTCAAACAGGTCCTCGAGCAGATGGTTATCGACGAGGAGCTCCTGGGAGATGGGCACAGCTACAGCCCCAAACCCATCCACTCCTGGCTGACCAGAGTCATGTACAACCGCAGGAGTAAGATGAACCCACTGTGGAACACGGTCGTCATCGGGGGCTTCTACAACGGAGAGAGTTTCTTGGGCTATGTTGACAAGCTAGGTGTTGCTTATGAGGCTCCTACTGTTGCTACCGGGTTTGGCGCCTACCTGGCACAGCCCCTGATGAGGGAGGTGTTGGAATCCAAACCCACGATCAGTAAAGAGGAAGCCCGGGCCCTCATCGAGCACTGCCTCAAAGTGCTGTACTACAGAGACGCGCGCTCCTACAACAGATGTAAGACTGCAGTCGTAAGGGAGGTTGGCGTGGAGATCGAGGGGCCGCTCTCTTGGGAGACTAACTGGGAGATCGCACACATGATCAGCGGGTTTGAATGAGGCAGAGGTTTTGAAGATCCCTACTATTCTGTTATTGAAGTCCGCTATTCTGATCTCATTACTTTGTAAACGCTTTAGGTAATGGTTTTTGTGAAAGGAAAAAAATTAAAACTACTACTACTAATAATAATAATAATAATAGGAACTTACGCTTGTCAAGTGGCCCCAGAAATTGGTTGTGCCTCCATGATTAATCAACAGTCGCTTGCACAGTTTGCGTTCAACTTTCACAAAAAAATTCCAAACAGCAGATGGATTTCAAGACATTTCTCCTTACAGTTTACTCTGTACAGCGCTTTGCTGTCGAGATGAAGAATGAAGAAATTAAAGGTTTGCCTCCTCGATAGGAGGGTGGAGTGGACGGTGCTCAGTGTTGACGTATATTTTGTGTGTTTCAAACATATTATATTCTACCATAGCACTTAGTTTACACTGTCTTGTACACTAGGTATTAAGTACACATTTTGCTGAAGCTCTACAGCCGCTATAAGTAACTCCCCACAACTAATACAGCAACTTTTGTTTAAGTAATATGCATTTAATACAAATCAAAAGATAGAATTTTGCATGCAAGTGACATTTAATGTGTGGTTTTATAGTATTCAATATGTTGTCAAATGGTTTCTGTTAACAGAGAAAAAACCAAAAAAAAAAAAAAGTGTGTGAATGCCACCTGACGATCGTTCAAAGGGTTAAAACTATGAAGGGAGATCACTATCAAATATTTGTATGCGTAAAAATTATTTATACTTGTAATTACAGGTACAAATTAAAAATATGAGTACAACTTAAGAAAAGCTACGGGTACAAAACCCAGTTGAGACTAGGACTCAGTTAGGAGTACAAAATTACGAGTTAGAGCGTGAAATCACTGTCAAACATGTCAAAAATGATTGCTTTTTTTTTTTTTTTTTTTTGCAAGATTTACCTGGATTTGTTTAGAGATACCCCTCCTTAACACATGCATGTTATTTTTACGATCAATGTTTTCACTTGGTCTGACAAGGGCTCCTTTCACCGAAGTGCTGTCCAAAATTACCGGCTCATGAATATTCATCAGCAGACAAGACGGGATTGTGGTTTGATCTTTGGCTTGGTTGTCAGGGATAGGATAGGCAGCGATCGAGAGTGAACGAGATTGGCGGCAACTCAATTCTTCAACTTTAATAGCGGGTTAATTGGGTATATTTTTTATTATTATCATCATCATTAATATTATTTCAGTCACTACAATTAGTAGGCTTAGGTCTACTATTAATTAGGCTTATATTTATGATATGCCATAATTATTTCAAACAGTACATTGTATGTCTGTAAATTTAATAACAACTGTTTCAATTTTTAAAAAGTTGCAAATTTACGTCTTAAAGAAATCAGATAATGCCTCGTGTCTGTCTGTCCCTTTTTTGGCGATGCACCAGGCTCCATCCCAGACTCTGACCGCCCTGGTTCATCACAATCTGTACATACATTAATAACTACTTTTGTGCTATAATTAAGTGAAATCATGCTTTTGTGTACTTTGACTACTGTATTAAAAAACGTTCAGTCATCATTCGCTACCGTGCAACTGAGAACTGAGCTAAACACAAGCAGATTTCTTTTAAGGTGTAAATTTGCAACTTTTTAAAATGAAACAGTTATTAATTTAGACATACAATGTATTGTTTTAAATAATTAAGTAATTAAGGCATAAACAATGGATCATAAATATAAGCCTAATTAATAGTAGACCTAAGCCTAATAATTGTAGTGACTGAAATGATGATGATAATTGATAAAATATACCTACTTAACCTAGTAAATAGAACTAATTAACCCTCTATCAAAAAAGTTGAAGTTGATTTTCCACCAATCTCGTTCACTCTCGATCGCTGCCTATCCCTTCCTGACAACCAGCCAAAGACCAAGCCAAGCCCCTTTCTCGTCTGCTCATGAATATTCATGAGCCGGTAAATTTCAGACAGCACTTCGGCAAAAAGAGCCCTTGTCAGACAAAGTGAAAACACATAGAAATAACATGTATGTGTTAAGGAGGGGCGTCTTTAAACAAATCCAGGTAAATATTGATAAAAATGCAATTGTTTTCAAAAGAGAAAGCTTTGAATAGGAAATGAAGCAGACTTTACATTAGAGATAGGAGAAAAGTTGCCACCGGAATTTAATTCCCATGATGCACTGCATCGGCAGGGACGGAAAAAACCGGGGACTTGACTATCTTGTGTTTATAGAAGATCTTTGCCGTGACTGAGACTGTTCATCTGTTGGGTGACTTTGTGCCATATTCCCACTTTGAAAATTCCACTTACACGTTTCAGCAGCCACTTCCCTTCTATCAGCAATGCAAGGTGCTGGACACATGCGCTGTTAAATACTCATTGATTGTTCCCCCAATCAACAGCCTAGCCTGCCTATGACCTCTATGATGTATTTGACAGTGATTTCAAGCTCTGTCCAACTCGTATCTTTTGGAGTCTTAGTCGTAACTTTGTGATTTGTACTCCTAGCTTCTCTTGAGTCATAGTCATATTTTGGATTTGTACTTGTGACTTTGATTTGTACTCCATATTTTTTTTTTAGTTGTACTTTGTATTTTTGATTTGTACCTGCAATAACAAGTAAGTTTTATTTTTTCTGCATACGAATATTTTTGACAGTGATCTCCCTCCATATAAAACTACCTTTGAATTTCTGGCTAGCAAATAAACCTTTGAACACAGCCCTACACTGTGGTGCTCGTAGTTCCATTAAAGGTGAAACAGCTTCCATCATAAATATTTAATTTGTCAGCCACATGTAGACAGTGACCCCAAAACTACTTTTTTTTTTTAAACTGTTCCTCACACATTTTCACTATCTCCATTTAGCTGTATATTCTGTGCTGAAACTTCTTTTTTCAATGGCTCATACAGTAATTCATAAACTGGTTGCAATACAGACTTTGTATTTTTAATGCTGCAGTGCATGCGGCTGAGAGCCCATTGCTTAACAGTTTAAGCCACTCGAGGTTTTACTATGAGATGTATTACGTCTACTTGTACTTTATCTCTTTATATACTGCTTTACTGTAAACTATATTGTAGTATTTCACATACTGAACTGTATGCGTAAAATTTGGGAATGGGATTCTTTGTTTATCCGGAGTGGAATGTATAATGAGTTCTAAGGAGTGCCCCACCCCTTGCATCCCTTTTGATTTGTTCCAGGGCTACATGCCATTGTCAGTCTGACCTGGTGCTGTTAACATTACAACACTATGTTGGAATGAGCCTCTTTGTGTGTGCTAGAACAATAGGCTAGATCTGCCTTTAGACTTTCCATCCAGTAGGATTCAGCCAAAACAATGCTGCATTATTTTTTTCTTTTTAAAGTGAAAATGTTGCAAGTTACGTGTCTCAGGTGCTGAGAAGCATCTGCAGTTGATACAGTATGAAACAGTCAGTCGGTAGCCACAGGGCTAGGTTTGGAGATTTAAGCAGAGTTTAGCTTTGTTGACTTGTATGCGTACCAAATTGCTACAGTGGGAGAGGTTATAAATGAGGACGGAGATAATTTTTTTGTTGTGAACATTTGACAGTTCTGCAATATTTTCAGTGTGGATTTATTATAAGGTATTAGCTTTTGAACTTTCTTATGGGACATCTTCTAAAAGTGCTGCAATGTAGAAAACTACAGGGCAACACGGACCAGGAATATGAAGGGGGGGAAACAAGTTACACTTTTTAAAACTTTTTATTTCTGTGATACATGTATGGTCAGTTGGTTAAATAGTCTTCCACATAAAGTTCAGCATGCCCTAGAAAGGAGCAATGCTGTGTGCTTGATGTATGTTTGTAGGGTTGGTAAGTAACAAGTTACTTGTAATCGGATTACTTGACAAGTTATCTGTAATGGAGATTACTTTTGGTTACCTCCGTTGGAAATCCAATTAATGCTGATTTAGCATTCATTTAAAACTAAGCTACTTGCCAGTAAAACTCAAGAGCAAAAAGTTTTGTGATGTTCCTATTATCTGTGTGTGGTGGTGGTGGTGGTATTATTATTATTATTATTATTATTATTATTGACAAAAGTAGTGTCAGATAGTAGCAATGAGTAATGTACAGCATCACTTCTATTAGGAAATAACTTAATATTTAGTTAGTAATCTGTAACATCCCTGTATGTACTGGATGGTGCTTCAGCTGTGGAATGATAAAGATACTGTCAAAACAATAACGCCGTGATGGTAAACCAGTGAATCGCTGTGTGACATCAGAGCAGGGGGTTGTCATGTGTGTGGACAGGACTTTTAGTCAGCAGCACGGCTGTACTGAATCTCAGTGAAGCTGCCTGAAAACACTGGCTCAACACAGAGCATCGCAGTGTGGTGCTTGGAACACGAGATTCCCGTCGTGCCGGTGGAACAAGCAGCTCCCGCTGTGCTGTTCAAGCAGCCGAATGTCACCGAGGCACAGAGCTGCCAGCGTGGCAGGGTGACGGTGGCACTGTTGGGCATGTGGGCTTGTCAGTGCGTTACAGGGACAGGTCCGCTGAGAATAGCTGTTCTATTTGGAGAGAGTCAGCCAGCACTGGCATGACTGCCTCCAGGTTGTTTAGCAGTGTGAGGTCTGAAATGGGTTGAGTGCAGGGGAGCTTCACAGAGAGAAACAGTCAGGCGCTGAGTGCTAATCGCCCTTGACTGTCCAGTCCTTTCTCTGCCACATCAAAATCCTGGTCAAGTAGAACAAGTCCTTCCCTGCAGGGTGTGTTCTGCAGGTCACCATTCATAATCAGGTGTCTCCTTTCAGGACAAAATGAAAAAAGGTTTTGTGAATTTATGATTGCGCAGACGTGGGAGGGGTGAAAGCACAGACAACTTCCCACCGAATTCACTTGGCTTAAACAAGCCTGGGTTTATGGGTTAAATAATGTTGTGATTGTCTGCAACTTTATTTGGAGCATTGTGAGTAGAGCTCTCTTTTGATAAACTCAAAAGTAAACTAAGCAGACCCTCTGCCACAAACACAGTCTTTGTGTAGTAGGAATTTGTCACTTAGCCTACTGTACAGTAGGTTCCCCCATTCAGTTTTCAGGTTGCTGCATCTGTCAGCTCTATGCCGTAGTTGTTTGCAAAATTATACAGCTTAGATGTAAAATACCTCCACCTAAAACCTTGTTGGGAATAAAAACAAACTGGACAGTCAACAGTGTCTGTTGTAATGAGTGGATTACTGTATGGCATGTATTGGATATACTTGTGGGGACAGTGTTACTGTGTAAGAGGGTTTAAAACATTAGCGATGTGCTTGTAATAAATACATTGTATTTATATAGCACCATTCATCATCTCAAAGTGCTTTTGTCCCGAGGCTAGGGTCTGTTTCAGGTGGTGCTGCAGTATGTGACACAGTCAACATCTGCTTTAGGAATAAACATCCTTCTTAGGAAAGAGATGCGTCTGATGCCAAGTGTCCTGACTGATATTTAAACAAAAGCAATGTAAATGATCTGTTTCAGAACCAGTCTGTTTCCCTGAACTGCTCTGTTCTGCAGTATACGGTATCCATTGTTTCCTCAGAAACATCTCTATTTGAAAGCTTTGGGGGTATGTGGAAGCTTCGTGCTTTTCAGGCAGAAGTTATAGTCAGAAGTTATAGTCGCACTTCGAATTCATTAGGTGGTTTTGTCAGTGATATGTCTGTTATTGTTGTGTTCTTCCCAGAACAATGCTGGTAGGCTGGAGTTATTCAGTGATTCCAGGAATTGATAACTCTCTACTTTTAACTGCTGTGGCATATCGATGTGGGAGAATGGAGGAATATAGAAACAGGATTACTATCTGCCCAGTTATTAACCCTGGCCCTCAACTACCTCCAATGGTTCACAGTAAGTTTGTTTCAGCCAGTGTTTTGAATTGTTTTCCAGTGTACACAAGACTGCACTTAGAGCCTCAGATTTTAAACAGCAACTTCATTGATTGCTCTGGTGTTTGTCCATTGCTAGCCTGCAGTACAATTGATAGAACTGGTCTATTCCTTGGCCGGTTTGGTACTTGAGGACCTGGGTTTCAAAAAGATCAAGGCTTGCAAAATGGCTGACACAGGACTACCAAACAATAAGCAAGGCAGCTCAGTTTATTAAAACTGCAGTTATTTGACAAAGATTGTGCACAAGGCCTACTGTAATTATCTGCCTCTGACAAGGTCATCATCCCTGTTTGTGTCAACTTTTAGAGAAAAACAAAAATCTTGGTGTACAACAATTTATTTATTTTTTCTAAAAGAACACTGTCCAGCACAGAGAGCATTGGGAGACTGTTAATACTACACCTGTGGACCAACATGTATAATGCCGTGCCTTTATGAAAAGTTGACAATTTATACAAAAGGAATAGATGAATAAAAAATAAATAAAATAAGGGCAGAAAGAGTATACTGAAACTAATTGAGTTTGGGGGATTGATTCAAAAGCCTTGCAGTTCTTGGGAGGCGAGGATATGTCATGCTTTGTGTGTTTGAGGCTTCTGATCAAGTGATGGATGCAGTTTTACTTTTTATTGGACCGAGGAGGGCAGAGAGTAGCGCTATTTACATTTACACTATGCATGGTAAATGGTTTCTATTTAAATGCAGTTTTTGATTTCCAACCAGTAGCCTTTCAATGGCTTTCCAAGAATCATTATTTTCCTATTAAGAAGTCCATTATTTTGAATTTTCCAAGTACAGTAGATGCCGGTTATTAGCAACCCTTAAAGACGGCTTTCGGTTACTGACAACATTTTCCCAGGAACCAGTACCCTCCCATAGACTTTAATGTTAATGGAATTCTGATATTGGCAACTGCACAGCAATTATTGACAGCTTTATTACTAGTTGCCAGTGCTACAGAGCGCACTTGCATGATTTATGCGCATACTTCATGCAGCTTTTATAACACACTGACTTAACTGTGTATTTCTGGTGGACTGAGGCAGAATCATGGCTTTGAAACTGACTAGAAAACTGCACGCAAAATTGAGATGGTTTTACAGTGGGAGGTGGTACATTGTAAAGTAGACAATGTTGGACAATTTTTTTTTTTTAAATGTGTGTTCTTTAGAATTAAGTACAACACATTTTTTATGTTTGCTTTACTTATTGTAAGGACAGTTGTAGTACATCGTTGTTTTACATACTCTAAGTAGAGAGTTCTATGGTTGGGTATTTTGTGTTTCTCGTTTTTAATTTAACAATAACACTTCAAACATTTCAGTGCCATATTTGTACAACTACAGTAGGCCTATATGTCGCTGTTCCATAAAAATACACTTAAACAGGCTTTTCGCTTATTGGCAACTTTCAGTTAATGGCAACTTTTTGCTGGGAACTGAGGTTGTTAATTACTGTACATGTAAGCATGCTGTTACTGCTCCTACTGTCCCCAACTGAAAACAGGTGTTTGCAGAAATAACGCATGAGAAGAATGTACTTTACCACTAAGTGATATTTACCTCCTATTCCTTCAACAGTGCTAAATAAAGGTAGCCATATCTAGTGACCCCCAGACTTTTCCCCAGGGATGCAATACAAAAGATAGCTATCAAAGAGAGGTGCTTTGCTAGAGTAAGGAAGTCTGGCTCACCTAAAGGCATCATCATGAACAGGCAAGTATTCAGATGATTCAAGAGAGTGTCTGGAATCCTGGCAAAATATGCATTAGTAATTGCAGATGAGCTGGGATAAATCTATTAAAGGGGCAGAGAATTTTTCTGACGTTAAACTGTCCTTCGGCACCATTGCGTTGCGAGTTCCAAATGCAACAGTAGTTAATTCCTCCTCCTCCTCCTCCTCCTCCTCCTCCTCCTCCTCCTCCATTGCCGTTTCCACATGAAAGACACACTGATCAGCTCCACAGCGTCTGGGGCGAGTGAGCAGAAAAACAATAAAGCAGTTTCCAGACATGCTCGCATTGAGTCTCAGCCAGTTTGCCTGTCACATTGGTATCACAGTATTTTGTCTTTCTGTTGCGTCGCTTCCTATGTGTCTGGTGTGATGAGAGCTTGATGCAACCATGTTGGTTCTAATGTACTGTAATACTGACCTGTAAGTGACCTCTGCATTAATTGTCTGTGGGTGTATGGAGGACAGTTTTAATGCGATGCTGTAAACAACTCTGTAGGTATTCATAGCCACTGACCCAAACAAACCGATAGAGCTGGATGGTTTTGTATGGCGTACATCTGCTGTTTGTTGTATCCTTGGCAATGATATGTCAAACTCAGATTATAAATTATCAAAAGCATGAACTAAAATAAACTTTGTAAAATAGTTTTATAGTTTTTGTGCTGCCCCTTTGTTCTAGGGGCCATGCACTGTATTACAGATATTTCTTGAACAACTTTATTCACAGTACAGGCCTAGAAGTTACAACATAAATTTAACATTAGGCATCCCCACCATATTTTATTATCACAAACAAATCTTCATAAGCTTGATACTATCTTGATTTTTCCTATTTTCAGAAAATCACTTCTCTAAATTGAATGAAACTTGCTAATGGCATTCTCTAGTACATGTTACTAATAAGAATCATGTGGTACTGTCTATACGTGGGGGTAAATAGAAAATGTCAGCCTGCCTGTGGGTCTCTAGGTCACAGTTGGAGAGTAGAGAATGGTCTCGTATGTGCAATTGTTATTGGATGTCATAACTTTTACACATCTGGAGAACTGCCTTTTTATGATGAAAAAGATATTCCATCTGTAAAACTTACTTTCTTACCTCATATGGTGAACTTTACACTAGTTTGTTTGGGTCAGGAGAACAAACCGATCTCTTACCCAGGATATATTCCTTTTTGGCACCAGTCAATGTCCCTCCTCCATAAAACCAGATGTCATTTCCTGATCATTGTCCAAATTTCTCTTGCATTTGCTTGGGTTGTATGGATGTTTGAGTTTCTATGTTTTTTATTTTGTTGTTTATTTAAAAAAAATAAAATGGTTAAAACCCTTCCTCATCTACCTTTTTAACTAGTTACTTATTTCTGGGTTTCTCAGCGATCAGATAATGCCCACTCGTCATAGTGATCTATATTTTCATGTTACAGATAGATCATTGACAGGCTTGGTTATCAAGCTTTAGTTATTTATACAATAGGGTTTTGTTTAGTTTAAGTTGGCAGTTGTGTATGTTTACTTGTTCCTGTGATGTGGAAGTGTGTACTGTAATTTGCTCAATGGCTTATTGATTAAAATTAGCTGTCCTGGTCTAGCGCCTTATTAAACTGCTGCCGTCATACTGTCCCCATATTAAATAATCATTGTACCTTACAAATACCAGTAGGTTTTTAATAATTTGGGTGGATTTCACATTTCCAATATCTGTCTGTAGTGACGACACTGCAAAACAGCTTGTTGACCACCGTGATTATTGTGGATTAGCTGTCCAAGTTGGAGCAGCTCAGGGGAATGGACAGATTACAATTGTAAGTGGACAGTTTGTTTGCACAGGTACTAGAGAAGATACAGCTGTAGATCTCGTGACTCCCATCAGCAACACATGCATTTTGATTCTAACATTAGAAACCTAAGCGTTAACCAGATACAGTAAATGAAAAATAGTTTGGGAAACAGACACAGTACAGCAATACTGTGTTAGGTTTACAACTGTAGAGTTGCATTTCATTTTTGGTGGCAGATTATTTAGTAGTTACTGTGACTCGGTGCCACAAGTAAACTTCTTAGTTGGTTGCTGTTTTTATAATTATAAAAGTCCTACACAGCCAAAAAAAAAAAAAAAAAAAAACACACACCAAACTTTCCAATACTTCTTACATGGAAAAAACAAAGACAAACAAAATCTACTGCTGGCACAAACCATTTCCAACAAAGTCGTGAAGTTCTTGCAGACTAAAATCAGTTGTTATAGTACTTTTTCTAATGATTTTATAGACATCTACAGTTGACCACAAATGTGCACTCTATAAATTGGTGTTCTCCAGTCGATTTGCCTTTGGGAAAACACAGCCTTGACTTACTGTAAGAGGGGTGTTGTGTTCTACAAACTCAGTGGGCAATTACGGTGGTTAGTGTTGGAGATAATGCTGCTAGGATTTGTTTATGTAACAGCATTTTTGTTTTTTTTGCCCCAGATTAACCTGCAAATTCCATGTGATGTAACAGTTCTACTGGGACTATACGTACGTCAATAAGCCGCCTTAGCCTTGTGCTGTTGACTACAGTACACAGAGTGACAAGCTTCCATATATTACCATTAAACTTAAATACTGCAAATCGTCAATATAGTACTTAAAGGTGCAATACCTCAATACCCCACAATCATGCATCTGGGTATCTGCAGCCGTTACCGTGCACAGACAATACAGCATCACCCATTTAACTGGTTTCCTTGAAAATAAACAGACGCCAAGTTCACTAGCACAGCAACAAAAGCTGAATTCTTCTCTACTGAGTTCTGCTCTTATCCTTCGAACATCAAACAAAGATTGTCCTGGTATTCTGTGATTGAGCTGGAGGTCAAAGGATTCCCACAATTCCTGCATACGTGCCACTTGGTTTACAGTACTTTCTGACCCAAATAGTTAGTGAAATACAGCTGTTGCTAGAGGGATGAACGGAAAACATGATTGTAGTGTGCAGAGCCTTGTTACGTTTAATCAGATTAAGCGTTGGCGCTGTACAAAATCCTGTTTCTGCAGATGTTTTCCTGCTGCTGTCCTTGATGGAATCTGTATTTTGTACAGTATTTGCACAAAATAAAAACAGCATGACCCAAGTTACTTACTAATCTTGTTGACAGGATGTATTTGATATAAAACAAATTCTGCGGCTGTAAAGTTTTACCCAGGGCATGGCCTGATTTTTTTTATAATAGTGCTATTAAACTGTTAGCTTCCCCGTTTTAAACTAATTCCCCCATCGTTATCCTTGTAAACTGTGAAGTTACAGTTTGTATTCCAATGCTGGTTATTCAGTGCAGATACCTGGAATATTCAAGCATTTGAGAGGAAATCTTCATTGATTTCCTTTGATCTAGCACAGCCTTTGTGTTTTATGGTGGGATGAAATGGCAGTTAATTCCCACTGACTGTCAGTTATACCTGCTAGGGTATTTCCAGTAAGCCTGCACAAGAGGTAATTGTATAAACAAGAGCCTTTGCCAACGAGAGTAGAGTTTGCATCAGGCTACTGTAACAATTACAGGAGTACCAGTTCTTTGCCAATTAGGAAGGGAGTTTCTCTATGAAGAGCAGGTGAGGGACCTTCTGGTTTAGACAAACCAAACAGCACGGCGTAAACACAGATCACCTTGCAAGACAGTAGGTCACTGGGGGATGCTCAATCAGGTTTGCTAAACTAAGCAAACTGTTTTAACTGTAGCGCAAGTGCAGAGCTGTTTGTCCAATGCTAACAGGAGAACAGTTACTATTGAATTGCCAATACACTTCAAAATACAGATGTAATTACTACTTCTGTTACATTATTTAATACTATTAAATATATTTAATGTAGCGCAACAGTAAATCTGAAATGGTACAGCTTTTTTACCGGAACTCGGGGCAGAATGACTGTGCAAATCGCTTGGTTACAATTAATCACATTGATAAGGAGATGCAGAGCTTCATTCATGGAAAGTCATTTCCCAAATTCACTGTTGGCATTACCATAGATTACACTTGTCATGTAAACAGAATACTGTTTAAACGTACAGAGTGCTATGTTTGTTTTTTCAATCGCTGCTCTGTCACTGTGATCCGTCATGGACCATCTTTTGTGTATCATTTGTGGAATCAATAGGTTAAACAAAATCAAAAGTTTTGCAAATTGGGTGTGTCAAGTGAATCTCATCATTTGGAACAAACTCATGCTTATACAGTACGTAACTTATTTGAAACAAATTGTACCGGCACTGCCTTATTGGTTTAGCATTGCCTTCAGGGGTTTTGCTTTTTCACTCTGATGTACAGCATTACTATATTCATTAAAAGCATTCTATAAGCTTGCGGAGGTATGTTCAGCCTGCTATGATTTAACTGTAAACTGGTCCTGTGGATTACTTTTTCCATGCCCCTATTTCGTTGCATTCTGAATTGTGTATTTGATTTTGTTTGGAGATCGTCGGGAGTTTTGTTCTGGTTGTGGAATTACTGTATTATATGTCAGTTGAAGAGCTTGGCTGGAGGCATGTTGACACAAGAAGTGTAAAAAAACAAGACAGGCCTAGAACTGTCTGAAGGCATAGTTCTGTAATAGACTAGGCTGCAGTGACCTCACATTATTGCAAGCTGAAAATTGTTTTCCAAAAAAGGTCTGTCCTTAACTGAAGGAAATGGAGAAAATGTGAAAGTTCTAAGTGGGTTACACAAAAAGAAAGAGGAAGACCTAACCACCTAAGAGGGAGGGAGGGGAGCAATTTTAAACTGCGAAAATAATCTGAAGTGGTGAATTCTGGGGTTCTTTTTTATGTTGTCTCACAATCTGGCCCACATTCATGGAAACACACTTTGGAACACCTGCTGTGCACATGGTGTATCGAGTTTGAGACACTGGAAAAATGTGGTTGCTGCATTACTGAACTTTTGATGAGAAGTGAATAAGACTTACCCAGCATACCTACTGAGAATAGAAATGCACCTATAGTGGGGTGGGTTAACATGGCAGAGCAGCTGTTTTGCAACCCTACACTATGGCTTGTGCTTGGTCTGTCGGCGTGTGTACGTGTGTTACAATATTAAACGCTAGTTATACATCTTTATCAACGTTTCCTCCTTTTAAACAAAGATGACAGCAGTTGGCAGTTGAAGAGCTTTACACTTGGGCTTTTTAATAGCTGGGGGAGTTTAGAGTGAGGCCAGTGAAAGGTGAGGAGCAGGATGCTTCCGTTTTACAGCAAGTAAGTGAATTAGGAGATTTCATGGGGCGTCTGACGATTAGCCTTGCATGACAGGGTGAGTCTTCTCTTCCGTAAGAAGCCTGCAGGTTGAGGCAATGCAGGAGCTAACCCACAAGATTGCACTTCACCACGTGAACCTGTGACACGTGCAGGGATACATTAGCATGGAACCAGAGTTCAAAGACATGAGTGAGGAGGGGGGGATTATGGGCAATGAAAAGCCAGCTCTTAGATGGCAATCAGGCCCAGCAAGCTAAGTGTTCTGTACTTTTGCTGAACTTAATAAGATTACTGTAGGTGCTTTTTTGTTTTACATTCTTCATAAACCATAGTAAACCCCATCCTTTGAATTATATTCTTTTGAAATGCTTATTATTCAGTTCAAGATATTTGCTGGCTGTACTCCTTCATCTGAATATTTTTCATGTGGAAATATTTCCAAAGAAACTGTCAGTCAAGGAAATGCTTTTCAGTGCAGATGTTTTGTAGAGGACATTTGGCACAGTTTGTTCACTGCTGTAACATATAGTACAGTACCTGAGGCTCATCACATGCTTGTGCATGCACACTACAGTATCTGTCTTTGATCAGGAAAGAAAGACAAACATTAGTAGGTGATGTCATTAAAATTAGCTTTCCGTAACTCCCCAAAGCAAGTATGATTCAGAACTGAGCATAGTCATCATTTTTCAGTGGCTGAGACACTTTGATGAAATGTTAGTGTATTTGCCACATCACTTATATTTTGCATATGCAATTTAAAAGCTGTACACAGTCTTGTACAGAAATATAGTAAAAAAAAGTGATGAAGGGCTTCTGATGTTGGCTTTTCTGATTGATTACAAAACCATTATAATTCTTTCCATAGAACTACTGCACTAGTCCGTACTCCCCATAATCAATTCCTGTTTTAAATTTAAGTAGAGGACACAATTCCTTCTGTGGCATTACTAACCTAGAAGGAGATTGTGTGTTCCAGTCCTGTGCTGGGATTTAAAGAATGCTGCAGTGTTCCCTTTAGTAAACACAGCCTGGGAATTAAGAACACTGCTTGTGCAGTTTCATCCCAGAACAGAGGAGAAAGCATTTCTTGGCTGCGATTCAGACACATTGCAGAATAGCTTTGCAAGGCCAGAGGCACAACAGGGCATTTCTTAGCTGTACTCTTCCATCCCAAGACTGAGATTGTTCTGTGTGAATAACAGAGTCTTTATCTTCTTTTAAAATAATAGTGTTACAGGATGCCTCAAGAACAACGCCACCACTCCTTTCCAAACTTGGATAATGTTGTATGTGTTTTGCTTTTTTTAATTTTGAAACTCTTGACCAAGTGTAATGAAATCAAAAGTACATACTAAAATAAAATTGAGCAAGCTTTCACATTTGTCATTTTACATTATAACAAGAATTTGTAAAGTTTCATTTAGTATTTTCAGTTATCCATAATGCCTTCCATGTGACTGGGTTACAGTTTGAAGTATGCATGCAGCTACTGTATTAAGATGCCCCGCTTTAAGAAATCAAAATCAAGTGGAGAACATTGTTTTTACTCAAGGGAGAGACAAGCCTTAACCTGGTATCATCTGAAAATTCAAGACGTGCCCTGGATTTGTTGTTCAATTAATGCCTAGTTTATGATGTATTTCCTGAGCATCCATTGAAGTAATAATAAAACTAGATTTATTAAAAATTTTAAAAATGGACTGCTGTACCAATCGCTTATTATAAATGTGACTGACTGTTTATTTACAGCCAACTGCAAACCCTGAATTGTCATTGAGTGTTTGTTGAATGAACTCTACCTGCTGCATCACTCACTCCATTCAAAAGGCCTGTTCAGGCAAAAATGACATTAAAAATGACACAGAACTCGTGTGGGTGCCTGTATCCCTTTAAACTGCATTGTATAATAATTTGATAAGCAACTCCTTGAAAGACTATGTTTTGAGACCATGTAAACCCTCTTCATTCAAAACAAGCACTGCCTGTGTGTTCCAAGTTCATTAGTACAGGACATCACTGACATGGTGCTAAAATAAGTTTCTGAGCTGCGCTTTGCTGTCCTTTGCTTTCTCCATGTGATTACACCAATCTGCTATCTGTGTCATGCTGTGATGGCATCACTTTGCAGAGTTATGAGATTCTAAAACCAACGATTTCGCACTGCACGGTATATGTTGATGTCATCTTTAGACTTTACAATTTGAATCACATGACTGAAAAACAGCAATTCCAATGTGATCGTGACACGTGGATACTTGGTTGAATGTGATGCTTCAAACACACTAGAAAAACAGAGTTAAAGATCTCCCCTCAACCCTCTGTGGACATCGGTCCACATCACAAAACACACCCAGGGTTGGGAGCAGATCTGCACGGTACTACACGCGAGAGGCAGTCGGGACTACTGCGACCGAGGGGGTTTGCAGTACAGCTGAAGTGCATTTGCTTGCAGAGTTGTGCGGGAACGCTCACACACAGAAAGGGAATCTAATCATGGCTGGGACCTACGTTATAAACCAAATGCGACAACCATTAAAACAGAATTGCTTTGTCTTTTGTACCTAAACTTGTTTTTATGTTATAAAGAACACAATAAGGGCTGGGGTCTCAGGGCAGAGCCGTGACAGAGCCTTGAGAAATCAATGTGGCTTGCACCCGTACCAAATTGAGATTTGTTACCTACACAATCAGACCTGCGCTGCATCCCCTATGATTAACTGATCAGACTCATAACATACAGTAAGGTGTCCCACCCGTAAGTCTTTTAAAAATGGACTGCTGTACCATATGATCTAATGTGAAACTATCCCCCAGTGTTTAGTTTTCTTAATTTTGTAACTTTGACTTTGCTAATGCCCTGTGATGGAATACACTGTCATTAAAAGGAGGTTATCATCGGGAACAGTACAGTAAATGGGTGAGGAGTAAGTCAACTGTAATCATTTCAGATTGAACGAAAAGGATTATTAAAACAGTGCAAGGAGGGGCAGAGAGGAGACTGCCAAGTAAGGACAGTGAACTAAACTGCAGCGTTCACTGAGATTATAGGAACACACAAGCTGCACTTAGCATGGCTTGAGTAGATTCCAACAAAAACTGAAATAAGCACATGAAAGTGATACAAATGTGCTCAATCTACTGTACCTGTTGGTCCAGAGCATGCCCCCCGCCCACCGCCCCAGCTTTCATTTGAAAATGCGGTTTGCGTTGATTGGGATGAGCTAAGCTCCTGAAGCCAAATCTGAGTTTATGGTGTGCAGCCAGTCACATCCTGCTTTTAGAGCAGTTGTTGGCAGATAAATCAAAGCTTCATTTTGATTGGGGTAGCAGAAAGTAGCCAGCCCCAGCCCCTCCACATCCTTCACTCTCCCCCTCCAGGGTATTTATTTTGTGTAGCCCCTGGTGTAGGCACCCTACAGTACAGCATGGGAGATTATTCTCATATCCCTGGAGATTTGAGGTGTTACCCATCTTAACCCTTTAAGCAATAGTGTGACCATATGGTGACAGCTCATTTCATAAATGCGCCTAGCCAGTGCTTGGTATGTTACAGTGAATAATAAAGCTGAGAGAATGCTACTGTAAAATACGTGGAATACCATAGCATTCATTCATTGTTATAACATTTACAACTATAGGTTACATTAATACTGGAAGTTTAAACAAAGTTTAGAATTGTAAATTATTTAATGAACAAATACAAGTGTGCATTTATGAAGAGCTGGCATCAGACTTGTTATTTGACCAGCAGTAGTACACCACTGAAGTGCTGTTCTTCAATTGAAGAGAATGTTCACAAAAAATGTAATGTCTACTGTATTAGCTTTACATTTACAGCCTTAATTAAAAAAAGGAATGTATTTCTCTAATACAGTTTATACAAAAATTGCTGTGCTACTTTTGTTCCTTTTTAGTCAGTCCCTTAGAGAGGCACTAAACCATATTGTAAATTCACTTTGCTTGCAGTCGATGTTTTAAAAAGTTTATTTCAGTAGTATTTTGTTCTGTACCGCACACCAATATAACAGGTTGACAACAGGAGGAGAAAGGTCCTGTTTACAGTGCATCCAGCTAGCATTATCATTCATCTTGCCTATATGATTTAAGTTGTAAGAAGTCTGTGATCTGCGCTGAATGCAGCCTGAGGATATGAAAAGCAATAGCCTCAATTTGGAGGGCACTCCCCACAAGAGTGGCTTGCTCAGATTCTTTATTGTTTAGGACTGGGAGAGGTAACCATATCTATCAGGCTATTGTCATGCCCTGCATATCCAACACTGGAACAACTCTGTCATCTAAAACTAAAAACAGAAATAAGGAGTACTTATTGCTGAGCAAACTTGCAAGGGGAACATTCTTCTGAGGAAATGTATTTAGGAAAATTCCTCCACACAGCATGTAGCTGGTTTATTCAACTACTGTAGAGCTAGCCTTCAATTTAAGTCTATTGTAAACAAGGCATTCAGAATGACTAGATCTGTTTTAAGCCTTTTCTACACAGATTTGTGGTTTTGACTGGAATTTCGATTGCATTCTCATAAAATCCTGTTTTAAAACAATTCCATATCCAAAATACATACTACCTTTGACCTGTAACATGTTTACTGTTTTGGAATGCCTGTGTTCTCTTGTCACATGAACGACTGTTTTCAAAGACCCTGATTAGCACTAACCCAAGACTACCTAAAGTTTGGCCCATTTCAGATTATTGCCAGTGGAAACTATACGATTACTGCTTGCTATTGTAGATAAACCATTCCATAGACTAAACGTTCTAAATTGCAACACACACCTCGCTGTAAGAGTGTAAAGTCTGGTCTCAAGCGATGGTTTCATTTCCAGACCCCTCAGCCTGTGATTGACCCTGCAGTACTTCGCACAGCTCAGCCCACCTACTGAGCACATGTCTGAAGCAGGTATCCCACAGCAATGCCTGCACTGCCTAATGTAGAGCTGACAACATGAGGGGGTGGGAGCCACATCCAGCTTTATGGGTTTGAAATTCACTGCAGTCATGTTGGAGCAGGTGCTGAGGAAATAAAGGGGCTTCTAATGGGAGTGACAGTGGATACCACCATGGTCATTCAGAGAAGCAAGATTTACAAGAAGGGGAGCATGTACCGTACACGACATGCCCCTTACTGTACCTTCGATACCATTATTTTGTTCTATTAAAATGTCCTTGTTATTGCCATGCACACTATGAATTTTAAGGCGCTTTGGGCAGTTACAGTAGTATTAGAGTAGTGATTAACAACCCTAGCGCTCCAGTACACCTGCTGTACAGGAACATTTTTCACAAAGTTGCTCGGATTAAGATTACTGATCACTTAAAAAGAAAGTTGCCCAGATTTACAGTTAACAGCCATTGCATTAAAGAAGTCGTCATGTTCTAGATGGCACCCATAAGGGGCCAGTATATAAATACATAACTCCAACACTGTCAGCTTAAACAGGCCAGCACACTATCATTTTTTATTTGTGGTTTATGATAAAGGCCACCTGTATTAAGCAGCTACAAGAGTTCAGTGTGTTTGTTGAGCAGTCATTTCAGTTTTCACGAAATGTATTAGATATACATGTACAGTACCAAATCTCCAAGTAAAACCTGGAATGGCTGTGCTGAACAATTTCTTAGAAAATACAGTTTTTTTCATAACATCAGTGTTGTGCTGGTGTAAATTTATCTAGACTATATAGCTCCTGTCACCTTTCCAATCAGCTAGGACCATAAGCAAGCAAGAAAAAAATAAAGAACATACACATTCACAATTTTATCAGCAAATTCAAGCTGCATTTATCTACACAGTTTCTCAGAACAGGGATTTGAATATTTCCCAATGCAGGACCCACCTACTTCCCAAGAACTTTAACACAGCTGCAGTTCTCCTTCCTCCACTGTATCTGTGGCAGTGCTTGTTTCTTACTAAAGGTAACCTGCATGCAGATTACTCTTCGGTGGAGGCGGGGTGAGCCTGCACCCAGAAGATAAGGGAAAGGTCAGCTTTGCATTGTGACACCAATAAAGTGTGAGTTAGTTTCCATTAGTAAGTAAACTGGATTCTGGTGTTCAGGGAAGAAGCTTCCAAAACAGCACACTGCAAAAAACAGCAATATGTTGCATTCAGTTTCATAGCCTCTTCTGTTTTATGTAATGAAGCAATAAAAGGGGTGTGTTTTTTTGGGGGGCAGATTGAGTATTTAAAAAAAAAAAAAAGTGTATTACACACACACACAAACTGCGTTTCCTAGCATTAATAAAATTACATTTGTTTTTTCTTTCTCAACAGACTGAAATCAATGAGAAGAAGAAATTCACAGCATCTGGAAAAGCCAAGAATCAAAATGCAGCAGCAGTTTAATGCAAGACAAGTTGCCTCACTTCCCCAGCAATGGGAGGACAAAACTTTTTTTTCTGTGGTTCTTTTATACCCCTGGAAGCAAAATCATCACCAACTTTAACTATTTAAACTGAACTGGATATTAAAAAAAAAAAACAAAACACAACACACAGTATTCATTGAAGCAAGTGTGCTGACTTATTTGACAAGAGGTTTGAAATTAATCATGCAAATGTGGTGGGTTTTGTTGCCCACAATCAAAATTCAGTCCACTAACTTTGAGTGTGTGTCGATTTGACAAGGTTTAAAACAGTTCCGTCAGCTTTCATTCTAGGGCTGTGCACCTAAATCCGTGTCCCTGTCTAACACATGGCTCCTGCACGTTCTATTACTACAGTCCAAGGATGCTTGAGGCTGAGATGACGTTGGGAGCTTCTGTAACCAATTACCAAGCTCAGGTGCAGCATGCCCTACATTCCTGAAGCTCTGGACTAAGGGACAGCAGCCAGTAAGGGGGCTGGGTAGAGGGGTTCTATACTTGGCCTTGTAAAATTCACCATCAGCCAAAATATCTGTTATTCTATCCTGCTTTGAGCGTGTGCCACCTTGAGCTAGGAGCTACCCAAAAACAGAGCTCCGAAAGGGCAGATGTTGGGCCATACTCCCACAATGGCAAGCAACGCACCAAGCTGCATTTACACAAAGTATGTGAATGCTAATTAAAAGTATAGTGAAGAAATGAGCTGCTGCTGCGGAAACTTCCATACCTCGTGTTACAAAGTAGCTAACAGGAGCCTTGGTCATATAAATAGCCTAATTATCAGAAAGACTCAAAGTTAATGGACCTTTAACAGCAGAAGACAACAGTTAAACTGGGGTGTTGCTGTGTGTACCGATTCTGGAAAATATGTTTTCAGTAAAATTCCAGTTGAATGCACCATTTACTAGCATCCTAATGATGTCACTACTTATACAGGCTGCTGGCAAAAATATTAGAAAGCATATGCAAAATCGGCATCCTACAGCAAACATTGTGTAAAACTTTAAAACGTTACCTTGCATACACTTTTTCTGATGGTTCTCTCAACAGCAAAATTTTTTACCATGCTTTTTAGTGCAAAACACTGCACAAGCTATATTAGAAAGTTAGTTTGGATTAGCCACTTTTATTTACCAAAATACAAAGCAACTATAGTACTGTTAAGAGGAAAAAGATGTATATTTTAAAATGTAGCTCAAACCATTCAACAAAATGAGCAGGGTTTACCCTTTATTACAAAACAAAGATGAGTGAATCCTTGTTTAGAGTTATTTAGAATAAGGGAAGGCTATAGTTTTTTTTTTTTTTTTTCAGGTGCATGCTTAATGTCATTCATAACATTATAAATATGTTACACATTCAGAAGTAAAAGATCAGAAACCAGGTTAAAGAAAACAAACCCTTCATATATGTTTCAGCATTATAACTGCACAACTCTCTGTGTTCTTCAGAATATTAGAACAAGTATCAAGTGTCACAATGGAAAGAAATAATAGGCAGAGTTAGAAATGTAATCACTTAAAAATCGATAGAACTCTGGCTCTGGCAGATATTTCCTAAGTTTGTTTTCATACATAAAGATCCTGTTTGTTTTTGTAGTGTGGGTGAGTTGGAACTCCCAGAACAGTGGCGCTGCAGCTGTACAGCTGTGTGGTGGAAGGGGGTCTCAGTCCCGCTCCCTAGGGGCAGGCATGACTCACAGAGCAATGTGTGCTGCGCTCCCACAGGACAGCGTGGATGGTATTCATATTTTTATTTGGACTGCGGTTAAAAGGCAGAGGCAGGGATTTCTAGCCAACACATTCTTTCTTAGAAAAAGAACTGACAGGTTTCCTGTGCAAAATCTGTCATTTCTCGTTAATGCGCTTGTGATCATTAAAAAAAAGAAACAACAAAAAAAGTCATATTTATAAGGAGTACATTCCCACATGCACAGCTCACACAGACGGGGGCAGGTTGAGCTGGAAAATGATTGGGATCACTGCTGTTTTGAAACCAAAACAAAACAATGAGAATTGCTGCAGGGTGACTAATTCTGGCTGCACACAATCAGCTATGAATTTATGGAAGGTATATGCAAGTTAAGGTACCTCAAATGCTGGCTTGGTATTTCAATAAGATGTGTTTTGCTGTGAATTAGTTTTTTTTTTTTTTTTAAATAAAAGTCTACACAATGAGTACTACAATAGTTATCCACCTACCTCCCACAATAAATAAATAAAATAACCTACAGTACTATTTCACCATAAATCTTCCCAATCCAGCATTTCAGAAAAACAAACACTCAGGCGCATTCTTGGTGACTG
The DNA here is from genome assembly GCF_017654505.1 of Polyodon spathula. Lineage (NCBI taxonomy): Eukaryota > Metazoa > Chordata > Actinopteri > Acipenseriformes > Polyodontidae > Polyodon > Polyodon spathula. The sequence goes on from NC_054553.1 coordinate 12,389,131, forward strand.
AACTGTGGCTTCTATACTTTTTCAAGACCTTAGAGGTAAAGAGAACTGAACAACACACAGGAACACATCTGCCTCTTAAGTACCAGGCACCACTTAATGCAAGACAGAGACTACAAACACGACAACGAAGGACACAAGGCAAACAAGATAGGTAGCAAAAGATTTACACAGCGGGCGTAAACAATTTTGTGATAACTGCTATGCAAAATCAACTTGTGTTTTGTATAAGAGGACAGCATCATATCTGAACTGCCATGCTCTTTTCAAGTGGCAACAGTATTGTGTTTTGCAATATGGGTGATTTCAAAACGGGGTAGTGTTGTAATTTGTGGATTATGACACTTGTCCCAAATGCAGTGTATCTATGATGGTGTTTGATGAACTAGCTTTTTTCTGATAGGACTACAGAGGGACTAACAAGCTTTACCTTGGGTATGCCCACAACCTGACATCAAGAAATAATCAGATGTGAAATAATGTGGGTCAAGGCTGACAGAGGGTGAACATGCCAGCGGTACACAAGTTTGCGAGCAGCTGAACACCAAATCCAATAGAGTATGGTTAATGGTACGCACAATAAATGGTTTGAAGACCAACTTTAAATCATTTACAATTCGTGGTACTGAAAATGCACACTTTGACCTATACATTTTCAAAGCCTAGTACTAAGTGGACTGAATTACTGAAGAGTGAAAGTCTAGTATAACTTCTCACTTTAGCTTTGTAGCTGTAGGTGATCTAATGGAAATCAAACAATGGTTATTATACATGACTGGAAGATATGGAAAGAAAGGGAAAGGGTATTGATTTAAAATGAAGCAGCTGCTCTCGAGGTTTAATATAATTTGTTCAGCCCTTGCCCAGCCTTTGTGTAAAATAATACATTGCAATAGATGGATCTGTATGTGTCAACCTAGTCGTTGCAAAGGCTTTTTATTTTGGTGGGTTCTGTTATGGTACTTTAATAACACCAAATTGTGTTTTAAAAAGTCTTCATTAGTCTTGCACATATCGGGTGAAGGGGTTTCCTTTTTTGTTATATATTGAATTTTTTTGCATTAAATTATGGTGTCGATTTGTGAACTAAACTTTTAAAAAAGCTGCCATTTTGTGGGATAAAGCACTGATTTAGATGAAAAATAACCTCAAACTACTACTATTACTACTACAAAGGCTTACAGGTACGGCATAAAAATATGCAATCATTTTTTTTATTAATCTGTGTCTCGTTTACAGAGCAAAACTACTTTTTGTTTCAGTATTCTGCCGATTGGATATTTAAGAGTACAATAATAAAAAAACACATGTTACAAAAAAAAAAAAAAACAATTTTGCAGGTTTATAATTCTTCGGATGTTGTTTTTTTTTTATTATTTTATTTGCTGCTGTATAGTATAAATAACGAATGATGAATGGAAGACTTTATGTTTCTTGTACAGTAGATTTTGTTTGATAAATGGACACATTGTTATTTACACTGTACAGATGGAAGTGTACACGGATGATAGCTGTTCATTAGATTTGCTATTTCTGCCACAAGGGTCAGTGTTAAAGAGATGAAACGTAAGCTGTGTATCTGGCTGTGTCTTCCACTGTACATATTGCTGCAATGTTTCATGATAATTGCGCCCTTGTTGGCATTGTTGTTTTCTTTTGGGAGACTGGCTTTGGAGCTCTGTATAGTGTTTATTTAAAAATCTGACTTTTTTTGCTTTCCATAGAGCTACTTGCAATAAAATGTGCTAATGTACCCGTTGCTGCTTTTGTTTTTGATTATTATACTTTTCTGTAAAAGTCTTGGACAAAAATATTACAAACCCCTGCAATTAAACATGTAAAGGAGCTGTCCCAAACATGACTGAATCCACTTCATAACAATAACACACAATATTTTTATCATTTCAATACATAGACTAATTTTTTAGCAAGTAAAAATTGGAATCCCCATATTTCCGAGGAATGTTTAAAATATAAATCATTTGCATTTTCATCCCTGGTCCCCTTTAGATAAACACTGCTTCTTCAAATCTAGCCCCTTCTTGTGATGTAGGTCTGTTTCATTCTCATGGGAGTGACAAAATAAAAACTGATACAAATTTAATGCAAAATGCAAAGAACCAAAAGATTTAATAAGTAGTCAGAAAATTGCTTTCAAAGCCCCAGTTAGCATTTGTTTTAGTATGAGGAATGAAGGAGTCAAAAGGCAAACAAAAGAGAAATGCAATACATGTAGTCCATGCATGCTACCGAATACTACTTAGATAAGACCAGGCTTTTAGTTTTATTTTCCAGTTCTACAAAATACTGTATCACTAAAATGTATTTGCTTGGTTTAGTCAAAGGAACAGTTAACACACACACACACACACACACACACACACTACGCTTTTATTTCAGTAAGGACACCCCCTTTTTATAAGTATTTAAAATTGGACTAGGAGGAAATGCCACTTAAGCAAGCACAGAAGAGAGGGCATACCTACCTCTATTTGGAAAAAGGAAATTGCAACAAGCATGGCTCTGTTTCCAAGCCACAACCTTTGAATGCACAAAACAAAGTGGTGCATACTTCTTACAACAGACTACACCGTTAATAGTAGTCCAATTCTCTGCTGCTTGTAATTCCTGCTGAATACCAATACTTTACTAAACAGTGACCTCTGGTGGCAGACCTTGGTGGTGCATTAGAGTATCTATGTCTCAAAAACATTTTTTAAAGAGATAATGTAATGACACTCAAAGGGCATTTATCACAAGTTATTAGGAATATGACAATCCACACCCTCTATGTTGATCTGTATGCCAAAGCATATTTCAGCATTACAGTTAAACAATCAAACAAAAAGGGGAGCCACAGTTCTTTCTAAAATGTATCTAGGTTATAAAGGCAAACAAATAAAATGCTTATTAATGTAGAACACAAAAATAAATGTATCTATTCTTACAGGTTTAAATATTTAGGATGACAATCTTAATAGTTTGTATTAAAAAATACTGGCTTAGGGTCAGCCAGGGTATTCTCTGCTCACTGTCCACCAGCGACCCCTGTAGACTGGCTGGCGCATGCGGGCTTGCCTATAAATTGCCCAGAGCTGCGTTATCCTCAGACGATATAGCTCTGGGTTGGCTGCATGGCAGGTCTGCAAAATGAAAAGAAGTGGTTGGCTGACGACACACGTTTTGGAGGACACGTTTTTGGTCTCTGCCACACCCGAGTCAGCGCAGGGGTGATGGCGGTGAGCTGAGCCTAAATACAATCGGCTATTTGAATAAGAAATTTGCCCTGAATTTGGAAGTAAAGAAGTTGGAGAATCTGGCATGGCGGTGACAGCCAGTAGATGCAACAGGAGGCTGGAAGGAGAACACTAGAGATCTGAACGGATGGAGGAACAGACTGTAATCTAACACAGGGACTGGACGAAACAATAGCATCGAGTATATTCTGCAGCGTTTCCCATCACTTTATATATTACGTGCCAGGAATGCTGGTTATATTTAACAATTTAAGAATAGTCGATTTACATGAAAGCATGTGCTACATATCCCAGGACTGGGACTACAGCTTCTTATTTCATCAAATTTCACAGAGTAATTTTACTACGGATTAGCTCAACTAGAGACAAGTACAAGCTGTACCCCACAAGCCCCAGTGTTGTTATGAGGAAAGCCTGTACCAAATTCACCTCAACTGGATGACCGTGTGATTGCTTAGCTTTTCACCCAATCCAGTATCCGGGCTTGAGATGACAAGTGATATCTACTGCTGCTGGAATCCATTCCCAATGCCTTTAGCAGCATCATGGAATGAGTACCATAGTGTTGTTTTAGCCGAGTGTGCTTCATTTCAATTCTTTAGGAGATTTTACATTTTATTGATCACAGTCAAGAGATGCCTGCTTCATGAAAAGAAAACGAGTCAATGTTGCGAGTTACGAGTCAGTGCAGTTCTGTATACAATTAGAGAACTGCACAGAATCCCCTCATTAGGACATCAAGGTAGATATCGGGCTTCACATCCTAACTGGACAATGCAAAACTACCCATTCATTGTGTAAATAACTGCTGTGTACACTCTATAGATTGTCTGTGGATCAGACCTTAATACTGATACTGAAACATACATGCTGGCTGCAATGCTAAAGGTACCAGGTTACATTTGAACAGCACAAAAGTTCTGGCCTGGAGACCACAAGGGTTGCAAATTCACTCAACTCAATCAGGCACCACACCAACTAGTGTCTGAGTCTACTGCACCTAAAGACAGCAGGATGAAAGCTGTTCATTCAGGTCCAGTAACATTAGTAAAGTTTTACACAAGGATCAATTACGGGGAGAGCATATTAACGCTAAAAAGGTACACTAGGTTGCAAATGCATCCTTAAAATATAAGGATTTTAAAATATAAGGATTTCTTTAATTCCGCAGGGCCCCACAAGCCTTGTTTTATCTGTATTGCCGGTAAGTATCACATCTACTTATTTATTTTAATGTGATGTGTTTTCAGTTGGGGGTCACAATTGAAAAACATTTTTAAATGGAGGTCCTCCCAAAACCTTTGCTCTGTGCTATTTGAACACATATAAATACATGCAACCACCTCCACTGTAGATATACAGCCCCATTAAGTGGTCCCCTTCTTGGAGTGGATTAGGCCATTACTATCCTGTACGTACATAATATTAAGACAGAGGGATATAAACTGCTTGTTTTTCTCATGGGGTAACAAAAGGAACCCCATGAGTTTCTGTTTCCTTCTTGAGGAAACAGAAACAGCCCTGGGAGGAAAAAAAGCCATTCACTCTCCATTCATCGAGGACGTAGAACACGACCTCCGCGGCAGGCAGCAGGAATCTGCACCTGACATTCACGTCACTCCTCGCGCTTGCTGATGGAAAATGTCTAAGCCATTAGGAGACCTCAGAAGAGGTTTCCCAAATCCTTGCTGACAGATCCGGATGGGTTAGAGAGCTGCCAATCAAACTGGCGGAAGAAGTGGCAAGCTACGTAGAACATGTGTTTGCTTGGTTTCATTCCTTAATTAGAGCCCCCCCAGAGACAATATATTTACCACTTACTTGAGTTTCATAACAGTGTACTAGAAAGCACATTTTAAAGATGCAGCGTCATACGGGGGTTAAATTCTTCCAGCAGCTGGGAGCATGACAAATGAAGCTGAAGTGGTCAACTTGCGTCTAAGGTTCTTGACCTGAAAAGAATACATGGAGAGAGGAACATGATTTGGCGAGGGTCGACAGAACTGTACACCCTCATCTGCTGTGTTCACTAGGAATGAAGCACAGAGAAGTGACCCTAAAAGGATAACTGCAAGCTTCAAATCCTTTAAAGGAGAGCTAAGCAAGTCTTTAAAATATATTTGCTTGCCTCTTATTAGCAATAGCAGCACTGTAACTGGCCCCCTTTGAAAGGAGTGCTTACCAAAGCTTTTAAAATACATCAACCCTTATTAGAGCTAGCAACATGATAACTGCTTCCTTTCCAGTGAGTGATACCAAGGCTTTAAAATTGACATTTTAATTGTATTAGCACTACTACATTATTCAATTTTAGGTCTTGTAGCAGTGTGCCCCGCCCATGTGTTATCTGTTGCATGTGATGTTAATGTTGGAGTAATATATATACATATTGGTGCACAGGACAGAATGTGGGATATTTAGCATGAGTTGTTAAAGTATATAGTTGTATTTAGACACTTCACGTGCAGATAAAATGTGTATTAATATGTGAGCGTGGGGTTGCACAGATTAGTTCTTGTGCTGGTGTTCAAGTGAATGATTATTTAGTAATTGAATCTCAGCACAGTTGTATAAATAGTTGCACAATTCACTCACTCAGGGTTGTGTGTTCGGGAGTGAGGAGAAAATAATTAAAAACTAAAAGCAAACAAATGCTACTCGTGCAGTGGTTCATCCACTGTTTGTTTGCCCGTCTATTTGTTTTGGCCACCGCGCCGTTTGTTGTGTCAGGTGTTTGCGTTTTGTTAAACATATAATTTACAATAAACTGGCTCATCAGCACAATTTCATCACTCATCAGTCCTGTCTGTGTCCATTATTTCCTGGTCTGACGTCACCACTACAGTCTGCTTGTCACACGTGGTGTCAGAAACAGGACAGCAGCACACGTGGTGTCAGACCAGGGATATTGCAGGTATATATTTTTTTTTTTTGGAAAAGTTTTTTTTTTTGTGAGAAGAGGATTATTTGGAAAAAAATAAATAAATAAAATGGGAAAGCACCGCAAAAGGCAGCAGCCGCAACACCAGCCACAGCCAGAAGAACAGCAGCCCGGGTGTTACTGCTGCGCTGAGCTGGGGCATTCCCGCATGAAGTGTCCCTTGTACCCCCTTGGACAGCTACCTCAGCACGAGGTAGACGCCTCTACCCGTGATGTGCACTAGACGACGGGACAGGTTATCCTCTCCCTCAGCGTCCCCAGCGGAGCAGAGGTGATGGTCGTCCCCCTCCATCTGACGACGAGGGTGGTGGGGTCGTCGTAGTCGTTGTCGTCGTCCTCGGAGGACACTTGGACAAGGGGACCACGTGGACCACACCCTGCGATGTGAGTGGTGACCTCCTTTACGAGGTTCTAAGATTGTTCGACTACGCACGCTACACTCCTTCCCCCTGTGCTGAGTAGCACCGTACGGGGATACGATTTGGACGTTGCGGATCCCGATGGTTCGGTGGTAGCAGACCCCTACGGAGGTTGAGTGGGGATGTCCCTATAGGTACGTGATGACAGCCAATCCATAAGGGACCTCAAGCAAACGACGGTTAGAGACCCCTAAACGAACCCAACCTCTTCGATCGGAACGAACCTCGACAGTAGTGGAGTTGACTGGCGGAGTGGTAATCGTCGGAAAGACGATGTCCTCACACGGTGGGATGATTGTCGGACAGGTGACGTTCGACGCTGGTACCCCCCTTTCGTCGAAAAGACTTCCTCAGTCGGACCCTCGACATTCGTCCAGGCGGCTGACGTAACAGGGACCGTCAGAAAGGCGACGGTCCCCACGATGCTCTCTTTCTTCAGAAAGGTGACGGTACTGATGAGACCGACCTCCTCGGTCGTGCCAGCATTTCCGTTGTCAGCTGGGAAGCTGCCGGCATTGCCACCAGCAGCAGGAGAGTAGCAGGAGTGTGCCACACCTGCTGACAGCCTTATTACCTGTGGGCCTCTTGCCTGAGGCCATGTGTGCTGTGCAAAAGGGGAGAGGTATGTGGCAGTGTGCCCCACCTATATGTGTATTGTGTTACCTGTTGCTTGTGTTGTTAAATGTTGGTGTGTGTGTATATATATATATATATATATATATATATATATATATATATATATATATATAGGATAGAATGTGGGATATTTAGCATGAGTTGTTAAAATACATATGTGAGCACTGGGAATGCAAAAAATAGTTCACGTGCTGGGGTTCAAGTGAATGATTAATTAGTAATTGAATCCCAGCATGGCTGTATAAATAATTGCTCAATTCACTCTCAGGGTTGTATGTTCAGGAGCAGAGAACAGGAGGGAGAAGGAGAAAATTAAAAACTAAAAGCAAAACAAATGCTACTCGTATGAGAGGACTCGAACGCTATTTGTTTTGTGGTTCATCCATCGTTTGTTGTCCGTCTATTTGTTTTGGCCACTGTATTGTTTGTTTTGTTCAGTGTTTGGGTTTTGTCTCAGGCCTATATTTAAATATTTAGTGATAACCAAGGTTTTCAAATCCATTTCTTACCTGTGTTTTAATATTACATGTTACAAAGTTGCTGTTGTTTCCTGGTAACTGTTTCATGGAGTTGCATTTGATTTACTCCAATGGCCTTGCTGCCGTCGCATCACACCATCTACAGCACTGGAACTGAACCCAGTTCTACATCTGAAACAAACCCTTAAAGCACAACAACTCAGAGTTGTTTTAATGGATGCTTTGTTAAAATGACTTTTTCTTCATTAACTTTATCATGTTTGTAAATCCTTCTAACAGTCCTTAAAGTTTTGTGCTATAGCGCCCAATGTTTCACTAAAGCAGTGCAGTTGTGCTCAATCTCTCTGAAAGTTTTAGTTTAAAAAGCAGATTCAGTAAGGCTGCCCCAGCGATGAAAAGCAGGTCAGTGATGGTGAAGTGGAGGCTGTCAGTTGGTGCTATGACTGCCTGGATGATGGAGAGGCATTAAGTATTTACCAGCAAAGGTCACAAATCCGACAAGCAACTAACTGACGAGCTGCCGCAAATCGAACAGTAGTCATTTCTGCTAGACCAGCTCAGAAGCTTCAGGTTAGGTTTCTGCTAGACCAGCTCAGAATCCCATTCTCATTTTTGTGCAGTTTATTCGGAATGATTGTAATTGCAATGACTCAAATTTTTTTTTTTTTTAACTGTCTGTTTGAGATTGTTGTTTATAAGTCTGTGTTAGTGTCTTTATAAACACATACACACACACACACACACACACAGAGAGAGAGAGAGAGAGAGAGACTGACTGAGATCTATTAAATTTGTAATTTGTAATTTGAAAGGGGCCTTTTCTTTTCTTTTTTTTTTTTTTTTTTTTTTTAAGTTAATGCACACACAAAAAATGGAGTCACTGAGCACACAGAGTCTCCCACATACCACCGCTCTTGGAAACCTGCCAGATTCCTGATCATGTTAAAATAGTTAAAATCAACCAGGACCCTACTGACCAGCAGCACTCAAAACAACCTCAGCAGGTCGGTCAGCCCTGTCCCCAACAATTAAATTTTTCCTTGACTTCAAAATGGCCAGTTTGGCCTGTCCAACAATAACATTAATTAAAAGGCTCCTGCCTCTTGTGCCGACACTGTAGGGGACGCCGTAAATAAACAACTCTTTGCTGAATGGCACCCCTAGAGACTGCAGGAGATCCTGCAGCAGATGGAAGAGTGGCTCCAGCCTTCCACAATCACTGTAGGCATGAAAGATTGTCTCCTCAGGTCCACAGGAACAGTACTCGTTACTGATACTGGGGTCAGCTCTATGAAGAAACCTTCCCGTACTCACTATACACAAAAAAGTATTGGAGAGGCTCCTGAAACAGAGCATGGCCTGATAGAGACCCCTCCTCTCTCTCTACCCTTACTGTCTTCCACACCTCCAACACAGTCTGATAAAATGAGGGAAGACCCACTCCATCAAACTGGGAGGTATCTATTAAAAAAATTGATTTACTAAGACCAAGCCCCCCTACACTGTTCAGAAAGACACAGGCTAGCCTGCTCCAATGAGCCTCTTCTCTGGCATACAGGAGCCTCTGTACTGCCTGAAGTCTAAAAGCTGCCACCCTGCTGGCAATACTCACCAGGCCTTCCCCCTCTTCATCAGTGGGGAGGTACAGCACTGCTGGTCTCAGCCAGTGTCTCCCACTCCAGAAAAAATCCAAGAGCACCCTCTAGATCTCCTGTACCATGCCCTTGGGAGGATCCAGGCACACCAACTTGTGCCACAGTATGGAGGTCACCAAGTTATTAATGACCAGGACCCTCCCTCTGAAAGACAGCTGCCCCAGCCATCCCTGGCAGCTCTGCAGTCGCCCCTTCACCCTTTCCAGCAGGCCCTCACAGTTTTTCTCCATAAACAGCAGGGACCCCAAGTATACTCCCAGTCCATTGAGCCCAGCTCTGGCTAGACAGACATAGGCTGACAGTTTAACAGTAACAGGGGAGGGTGAAACGGGTGCCTCCCAGCCAGACAGTCTACCCCTGCAACAGCAGTTCTATAGAAAGTGAATATAACATACCAGACAGAGAGCAGCCTTGTCTAATGCCCCAGCACACCAGAAAAGGATGACTCAGGCAGTTATTAACCTTTAAAATATTAAAAGTATTTGTATTTAAAAGTTTTATAGAATTAATAAAAACAGGCCCAAATCCAAAAGCTCCCTAGGCCTTAAAAAGGTAGTTGTGGCCAACCCTGTCAAAGGTCTTCTCTTGGTCTAGGGAGACCAACCCCACATTAAAATTCCTAAACTCATTTAAAGACATAAAATCATGAATGAAAAATAAATTGTCAAAAATGGAAATTCCAGGAACACAGTAATTTTGATCTGTTTGCTCTATAAGTCCAATACATTTCTTAAGTCTATTTGATAAAGTTGAAATTAACTTAAAATCTAAACATAAAAGTGCTACAGGTCTCCAGTTCTTTAAAAAACATAGGTCTCCCTTCTTGGGCAGCTGAGGGGCAGTTCACCAAGTTCCAAGCTCCCAAGTTCCAAGCAGTTCCAAGCTGTCTTGCAACACCTGGAAGAAGTCCTCCCCTATCAGAGTCCAGAAGTGTCTGTAGAACTCCGCAGGGAGACCATCAATCCCAGAGGCTTTCCCACTAGACAACCGAGAGACAGCATCAGTTAGTTTTGTAAACTTCAGTGCAGTGTCTAAGTCTTTGTGCTCCTCCTCTCCTAGTCTGGGCAGGTCCTGAAGCAATTGTTCAGTGTCTTCTGGGTCACAATGTTCTTTAAAAGAGCAATTCCTTATAGAACTGCATTGCTGCATCACACATCTCCTCTTGGCTGTACAGCGCCTTGCCATCAGACATCCGCACGCACCTCAGCTGCCGGCTCTTTGCTCTCCTCTTCTCGAAACTGAAGAAACTGGTGCACTCCACAAATCGGGATCGCACCATTGCCCCCCCTCACTCTCTCCTTCAGCAAGTCGTCAAATAATCCTCTCTCCTTTTAAATCGTGGAAGGTTTGCTCATTAAATGTACTGTTTTCATCATTTTGCAACTGTAAGATCTCTCTCCTGCACTGTTTAGGGACCTGGTTTTGTTCAAAGTGTACTGTTGGCAGAAGTATTTAATTTGTGTCTTCCCGATATCCCACCACCTCCTTAAATCTCTATATTATTTAGTTTTTTGCTTCTTCCACACACAAAAATATTTAAAAGTATTATTAAAAGTACCATCTTCTAACAATTTTAAATTTAAAACACCAATATGAAGGACTGCTAGTTTCCCTTGGGAAGATAGCTGTAACTACCAAGCACTGGTGATCTGAAAGACTAGTAGGAACAATAAATGCTGCTGTAATAATGTTTAAATGATTTCTTAAAATGTATACACGGTCTAAATGTGCTCTATATACACGAGTGCTATGGTGCTGTGACCAAGTATATTGACGTATGTGTGTGGATGTAGACACCTCCAAACATCAATCAGGTCACCAAACTTAAAAACTGCAGTTAAAACTCCAGCAGACTGGGAATGCGGCTTCTCACCATTCCTATCTCTATTAAACTCCTTGGTGCAGTTAAAATCCCCCCAATCATCAAAACCTCATTGCTGTTAAGTTTTAAAAGGAGTATCCTTAAGTTTATAAAAAAATTAAATTCTTTCCTTTCCTACATTTGGAGCATATATATTAATAAAAACATAATCTCCCCAATTTTAACTCTCGCCTTTAAAAGACTCCCTTTAACTATCTCCTCCACATCTAAAATTCTTAAAACTTAATCTAGAGCTAAAAAGCACAGCGACCCCAGCGCTAGCATTACAGCCATACTCAACACATTCTGTCCCCACCACTCTCCAAGCCAGGCTGCTTCATTCTCTGTGTCAGAGTGGGTTATAAAACTGCGCTCTTTTAAAAGCCTGTCTACATCCATTAACATTAAAAGAGATAAAATTAGTTTTCTCCATTACAGCTAAAAAGCAACAAGAAAACAACCAATAATACATTTCAATAAAAAACAGCCATTTTAAATAGTTTTCTTTAACCATTTTCCAACCATTTTCTTCACATTCTGCACCATTTTCTTTAATCTAAATCTTTTTTGCTGAATTAATTCACCTAACGTTGCTTTTTTAAAAGCCATCTGTACAGAGTATAAAAACAATTTCAAATCGGGGAAATACTGTTTAACGTCTACGCCTTTCTTATTTTTTGTAAGATCCAAAAAACTATTTATTTTCTCTAGAGTATAATTTTTTTTTGCTGGCAGGTTGGCTGCCAAAGATATCAGAAGAAACAGAGGAGCTCCCCGTCCTCTGTCTCGTACATGTCTTCACTTTCTTCAACTTCACTCACCCCAACTTGTTTCAGCTCCTCACTGCTCCTTTCCGCCGACACAAGCTGCTCCAACCCCTCTGCCGAGTCGGGCACGGGGATTCCCGCTGTCAGGCTGGACCACCCCTTGTCCTCCAGGCGTGTCAGTATAGCCGCTGGACCGGACTCCGGTCCATCAGCTAACAGTGTCTATAAATCACCTCCGCGCTTCATAACCTTTGAGCTGGTGGCTGTATCCAGCTCAGAGACCTCCCGACTCCCTGCCCTTGACCTCCGCTCCAGCACAATATCTGACAGCCCAGACACACTTTATTCCTTTTTTTAGTTGTCACTTTAGTGAACTGTCCTTCGTTAACAGTACAATCACTGGCTTGCTTCACAGCTTGCAAAGCAGGTTGGGGTGTAGGCATTGCGTCATTCTGTGAAGGCTCCGGGTCTGGGATGGGGAGCCCCTTCTTCCCCTGCTCTCTGACCTCCTCAGTCACCCCCCTACAAGCATCTCCTGTCTTGCCTCAGCCTTGTCTTTCTTAACCGGGCAATCTTTTCTCTTATGCCTGTGCTTTCCACAATTAAAACACCTCATTGTGTCTGATGAAATAAAAAACAACACAGTTCACTCCATCTACACTGAAATTCCAGGCAACTTCAATTATATCACCTGGATTTTCCAAAATAATAAACACCTGTCTCCTAAAAGACAAGACGTGTTTAATAACACTATGTAACACAATTTTTGTTCCTAGGTAGTAAGTGTTATTTCCTAATTGCTTATGCCCATAAAAAAGAAAATGGCTATTATTCCCCACAAACTTTGCTTTTGTGACCAGGACAGTGATATTTCAAAATATCACTATTTCCAATGGGAAAACGGGCAAATGTGTGTCTTTTCGTTCAGTCAAGTGAGTATTAACAGTATAATCGTAAAGTACTCACTTCTAAATCTTTTTTAGTCATTTTTGTATTACTTTAGTATAAATATATGTTAATTTGGATTCGTGTGTTATTTTTTTCTGACTTTATGTGAACGAAAAGACACACATTTGTCCGTTTTCCCATTGGAAATAGTGATATTTTGAAATATCACTGTCCTGGTCACAAAAGCAAAGTTTGTGGGGAATAATAGCCATTTTCTATACTTTTGAGGCATAAGCAATTAGGAAATAACACTTACTACCCAGGAACCAAAAAAAAAATAAATACAAAAATTTGTTACACGGTGTAATTGGATCTTTACACCACAGGGGAATGGGTTTAATGAATAATGAATGGGTTTACTCTCTGCTGTTTTAGAGTAATCAATTTGAATCGATGGATAGGGGACGTGGTAAGTGTAGTGCTTCATGACAACTCGGAGAGCGCCATAATACTTGAAGGGAGTTAAAGGGATAGAACAGGAGTCTTGCTCTCAGCGATGGAGAACCTTATTGCCGAAGGCTGGTCCAGCGACCCAAGACTGGAAAACACATAGATAGAATCCCCCACTGCAGAGAGACGCTTACGTGGCGACTTGGGAACAGAGCTACCCATAAGGGATTGAAGGAAGAGAGGACCCAACTCTCAGAAAGCAGCTGAGCGACTTGGGAACGGAGCTACCCACCAGGACCAAACGGATCTCTGAAGGAGAGCCTTGAAAGGAAAAAGTTAGAGGGACTCAGGATCGTGGAACGGAGCTTACAGGAGTCCTGGAGCTAGAAAAGAAAGGAGTAGAGATTAATAAGAGATTGAAGGACTGCGACACAGACTCCACATCAATAGCTGAGGAGAGAAGAGAGAGACATCTAGTGATCTGCCACGAGTCAAGTTTCCTTTGGAGAGAATCCTGAAATTAACATAGGGAAAGCGCATGAGCTGTGACAGGATAGAAAGTGTGGCCGGGGGTCCCCTCTAGCCCGATGCAGAACCTCCAGCTCGAAGGGCGTAGCCCAGGGAGGCCGGGGAAATTGAGCCTCATTAACCCCCCAAAAATGGCCCCATGGCCCCCCGCAGAACCACACCTGTGAGGATAGAAAAGACTGCAGCCACTGCACGACAAACTTGTGGGGAAAAAACAAACAAGACAAAGAGAGGTTAGTATTGACAACTAAAGGAAAGCCGTCCACACTGTGGAGAGGAAAAACTCCCTTTTTAGGAGGAAACCTCTGGTGAACTGACTGCTGATGATGCCTAGCGACCTAGGACTTTGATGGCGTGTTGGCTGAGGCCGGCTCTTGCTATGGATGTCGCTGCTCTGCTTCCAAGAGAATGGGGTGTGTAGAACTGGGAGGGCAGGCCTGCCTTGGTGACAAGGGAGGAGAGGTGAGAGGCAAACCAATGCCTAGTGATGTTTCTGGATAGGTTTGAGGAGAGGGGTTCAGAGGGTTAAGGTTTCCTGGTTGATAGGAGCTTCTGCAGAGATGTGCAAGAGCAGAGAGAAGAGTTGATGTCAGAGCTGGATACAGTGCGCAGATGGAAGCTGGTCGGTTTTGAGGACCAGATAAATGGAGGAGATGGTAGTCCTTAATGAGAAAGATGTTGTTGGATTGGATTACTGAGGCTGGGAAGCTAGGAAGGGATACTTGGATACCGAAAGTAGAGGCAGGAGGAGAGCTGGAACTGAGGGCTGGGAGGTGGCAGCTGGAGCTGAACGAACATATGAATCGGTTGCTGGGGAAGTTCAGCACCTTTTCTAGAAACGAGGGCAGAGAGATGAGATGCCGACCATTCTATGTGTTAGTTAATACAGGATCGATCAGTGGTTTGCTACTATCATGTCTGCTTGAAATGGAAAAGGTGAACTCACATTCAGAGATTTGGGTTACACAACTCCAGTCATTCTCCTAATAGTGGAACTCCTTAACTCATAATCAAGACAGATTTCCAGCCTCATACCATGTCTCTCACCATGTATTAATATTTGAGAGGATGAGCGAACATATAGATTGCTGAGGATGACAAGCGTTCTGTATTTTGAATAGATGGGGATTAGAGTTAGCCTTGATTGTGGAAATGCTGCCACGATCTGCATATTGGAGGAAAGCTGGAGCGTTGGAAGCTCTGGAGAGCTGCAGTTGCAGATTTAAACAGTAAACTAAAGCAACTTTTGCATGCTGCGAGCCGATATGAAGAGGGAGATGAGATCTGCTATAGTAAGGTACGAATAACAGTAGAGGGTGAGATCTGCTGAACAGTGCGGAGGTCTGAAGAAGTAAACGATGGAGTGCTGTCTGTAGTGAGCAGTGGCCTGCTGTAGAGCAGCCATATTTATCCTGGGAGCAAGATGACCCGTGAATAGGATCGACGGAAGAGACATGATGGGTGGAGGGGAGAAGGAGGCAGCGGGGTACGAAAGCTGTAGGTAGCTGCTCTGGGGCACAGAGATGAAGAATGGGCTGTAGAAGCACAGATCCCACCTGCGTGGGCTTGCAGCCCGCTGAAAATCCGATTTAATAAATCCATATCCGGAGTAGCCCTGTTGATGATGACGTTGTTAGCTTCCAGGATTGCAGCTGCTTTGGTGGAGAAAGCTTCATGGTAATCACAAAATATGGTAACCAAGGAATCTAACGGAAAGCTCGGAAACATAGAAGATATTGATCCAGATCCTGGCGTCTGTGGGGGGTAGGCTGTGCAGAGGACATCCCAGTATGCTGAAAAGGCGATGATGAACTCTGAGGGTGACGCTTTTTAGAAGCCGTGGATCGCTAGACTTAAGGCTGACTGAGAGGTCGCCGCAATCTACTACCCGATGGTTGAGTGCTTGGAGGTTGCAATGAGGATGGATACAAGGTTGACGTCCTTACCCTGGATGATTAGGTGGCAGACATGAGGAGATGAAATGAAGTCTGAAGTGGTAAGATGAGGAAGAGGAGGCAGCAGTGGCTAAGCTGTACTGTGGGGACTTGGGATCTGTTGCTGGGAGAACTGGGCCCGAGGTGGAGTTGAGGCTGAGGCTGGAATGGAGGCGGAGGCGGGAAGGGCTGCCGCAGGTCCGTGTCTGAGCTGAGCCTCAATGGATTGGATGGGAGATAGATTAAACAGGATCTGTGAGAGGCTGCAGAAGGCCTTTGATGTCTAAAAATCTCTCTGAGGAGCATGGATAGGCGGGCTGCATATTTGTCTGCTGCTGCAGGTTGTCATTTTAGCGCTTTAAAACTGATTATAGTATTTTTTTTAAAGTGACGATTGTGTTAGAAAACGAAACATGGACTGGTCAAGTTATAAACAATCTGACCCACAAGATGGCAAACCAAAACAAGGGTCAGTACTTTTACATTACAAACATATGCCACGAGTGCTCTGCTATTGAACACAGGGCCGGATTACAGTTCTTCAAAATACAAAGACAACCCCAACTATAGTCCAAGAGTAGGCTGGCACCCTCTAGTGGCCATTTCTAGCCACTGCATTGTCTGCAACATAACCACAGCACAGTCTGCTTTTCCTGTTAGCTCATTTCAGTTATCAGTGTTTTGAAGAATGTTCAGTAATTTAATAGGTTATTTTGTGTCTCGGTTATTTTTTGTGGAAAACCCCAGTAAAAACTCTCCAGAGTCGAGTACAACGGATTATCAATGACGTTTGTGAAATCACTGCCAGCCCTTTTTGTTCAATAGCAGGAGTTGAAAGGTCTCATTGCCATGCTCAGATGGAAAGGGTTTTCAGTGCCAGCAGTTAGGATCTACCAGTAAACTCGGAACCACTTACAAGGATTACACTTCTGTTACTTTTGTAGGACTTTTACAAGGAATCAATGAAGAAACTAGTTTAAAATACACACTCTAATGCTGCGACTTTTTTTTTTTTTTTTTTTTTTTTAGGGATCCACTGTTAATGAACAAAACAAAATATAAATAGATCAATAAATGAATAAATCAAATAGAGAACAGATCTTCCACGTTTTTATTACAGGCACAGGCAGTCTTCACACTTACGACACAATTGGTTCATGAAAGTTGCGTTGTCGAAGCACATTTTCCCATAGGAATAATGTTATAAATTGGGGTTACGTTCCTGACTCTTCAGCCAGGTAATATAGGTTTTACAGAAATTACCCATTATATTGTACTCATGCAAATATTTATTTAAATCTTTACATTCAGCCCGGTGATTACATGCATATTACTCAGACACCTACCTGGCTTGTTTAAAAGTACAGACTCTGGGCATTCCAAAGATGTGTGTGTATGTGGTACTCCTAGCAGGAAATACGATCGCCTGAAGTTAAGCCCCTCATCATGTGACACAGTTCACAGCTTAGGTTTTGTATTGAGACAATTGCTCTTATCAGTCATTGTCAACAGCAAAAAAAAAAAAAAAAAAAAAGTTACATGCATACAAAAAAAACAAACAAAAAAAACCCCCACTAGACTAAGTCAGGGTGACCACAGCAGGTACTGCAGTTAGGACACCGAGCTGCGCACATGACTCATGACTTGGGTCTCGTCGTGTCGTAAATGCCGTATCGATGTCGTAAAGTCGAAGCAGGGGAATTGTGCAAAAGAGTCGTAAGTGCTGTGCGTCATAAGTAGAGGATCGCCTGTAGATTACTTGAATCAATTAGGCACTTGATTTATTTGGATGATTTATTTGATTTTCTCCCTACTATGCTATTATCCATAACTTCAAAACATTCAATTAATATGAGGTAAAGGTAGCCAATGAACTTTCTGGCTAGCACCTTCACCAGTGACAAACAGACACATCCTCCATTTACTGACATCTCATACCATCAATAAATTGTGCTAAAGAGTGTCCTTGCATGTTTCACCAGAACTGGACAAGCAAGCCTCTGGACTGACACACTTCAGTCACATTTATTTAATTTCATTTTTAGAATTTAAAATAAATAACTCAACTATGGGGTTTGAGAAGTTGCCCTGAGAAACATGTACAGTATGCATTATAAAACAGACACAGAACTTAATTCTACACAGTGACTGAAGGTGCTTTGGAAACACGTAGAGTAAATATGACAAAGCCACCATATATTCCAGAGTGTCAGATTTCCTTCAGTGCACTAAAATGTTACGACAAAAAACCCGGTCAATACAGGAGCCTCTGACTTCCACTATTCAATTAAATAAACCACTAACATTCTTGTTCCTTTTTGCAGCAGCAACACAGATCGATTCAATATCCAATTTAAAACATGTTGCATCGCTGCAATTACTTCAAAACACAGAGCTGAAACTAAAAAAAAAAAAAAAATGAAATAGGATACCTCAGTAATTCTGCTTCTTCAGTCACACTTCAGTTCTTCACTACTGCTATTGAACAAGCTCTGCATTTCTGAGGATAGATAACTAAATGCAGTCTTTCACTTGAAAATTTGAGCAGTTTAAACATGGGGACAGAACATCATTTATAAAAATGAGAGGCCAGTCGGCCAAAAAATACTTGTCCAGTTCCCAGTAGCCGATTGATCAAAAAAATGTCAAGTTGGGTCTTAAAGGATCCAAGTGATTGTGTCTAGGTAACCCATTCTATACCCTCACCACCTTGTGGAAGTGTGTCTCCTTCTCTGTCCCAAGTATAAATCGCCACTTCATTTCCAGCTGTAAGATTAGTATCATTAAAATGTATTTTGCGACCAAATGAAAACTTTATTTAAGCACTTATTATTGAAGTATCTTGAACCCACGTGAATAGGGGTGAAATGTACAATAGAAAATCGCTAATGGGCTTTTCTATTTCACATCATAGTGGTATCAGAGTGAAACAGCAGCATGATCATACAAAAGTCCAATCCCAACACCAAAGCCAGTGTCCTGTATGGCACTAAACCCCTCCCTCTGGTGTTGTATGGGCACAACCTAGAGAAGCAAGTTCTCCTTTAACTGCGTGTCTCCGCCCCGAGACTTGCCTGTCCAGCCACATGACCTTCATACCCCTTCAAGCAGACAGAAAAGGTCAGATTGGAGTCTGTAGTCAAGAGCCCAGTTTACAACACTGACTAAGACCAGCGATGCTTAAACTCAAGAGGGACAGTTTATTGCATAAACAATGCACCTGTGATTGGCCCATACAATTCATGTAAAATAACAGGACAGGGAACCTGTGAAGTGTACACAGCATAGGACATTGAAAAGTGGACTAACATTGCAGCCATTCCCCATCGGTGCCCTGTTGAAGAGGCACAGCCTGTACTGCAAACTGCAACAACCACAAAACACTTGACCTTGACATTTTCCCAGTATGGTTTCTGGTTCAGGATTCTTTTGTAATAAAATATACTCCGAAAATATCTTTTGCAACAAAAGCAATGTCAATTTACACTTTGCCATTCAGCCATTAACAAGTTTAAGATATTGTCGTTGATGAAGAACCTGGATTACAATTCTTCAAAATGCAAAATCACACACACTCCCAGCTATAAGATTACTCTGGTACCCTCTACTGGCCCTGCAATGTCTGGTACAATCCTAAGGTGGCGTGCTTTACAGTTAGTGGACTGCTGTCTAGCGCTGAAAAATCAACCACCAAATGGTCAGCATTTTAATTCTAAAGGTTACATGGAAACATTCTGTACAAAAAATGCAAACAGCTGAACACAACGCAAACTGAACACTCCTTTTTGGTAGTCTGCTCTAGCTCTGTCAGTGAGTGGACAATACCGATCACAAGAATATAAAAAGGATCATTAATGACTGACTGCAGTGTTAAACGGTAAATCAGATATGGGGAACAGTACTCCTAGCAACTATAAATCACTGTTTTCAAGAACCTCAAGTAACATTATGCAGAGCTCTTTAACACTGATCATGATTCACAATGCGATACAGCACATATAGAAACACCAATACACTTCGGACTAAGCAGTCACGGTTACACGAGAGGAGAGCTCCCTTAAGGATGTGTCAATTACAAACGCACCATTGTGTGAGCTGAAAGGTCCCATGAATGTCTTGAATGGAAAAGCTGGTCAGTGTAGGTACTAATAGGCTCAAAGCAAGACAGAAAGAAACAAAATGAGAATACTTCAGCAGTAGAACTTGATGGCAATATTCCTAACAATGTAACCAATGTAAAGAATCAATTGAAATGACATCTGAAGCAGTGTACTTTTTAATACTGAGATTTGTTTTTTGCAGGGACACTGCCCTGGGTAAAATACCATCTCCTCTCACAGAGTGAATCCAATCACTTAGTTTAAGTTTTCTTTATTCAGTCTTTAAGTTTACAACAACTTCTGAATAATATACATATGAAAACACAGATTTTAAAGTTTATTTATTTTTATATATATGATCCTTTGGTGACTGAATTTATTTAAAAGGGCTAGTATGGAAGTTAAAAAAAAATTTGCTTTACCAATTTTTTTGTGTTATATAAAAACCTAATTCAGACATTTAAAAAGGTTGATAGTATGGCTAAAGTCATGGTTCCACATTATACAATTTAAGAAAAAGATAATCTCCCCTTTTATAAAAAGACATCAGTAAAATGGTGTACAATATCTTAAAACCCTGAAAAAAAAGAGACTACAAGTTCTATTTTATAATACATTTTCAAAAGATGCTAATAGTGGGATTTCCTGTGTACGTACTTGAAAAAAATCAGTAGTTCTTTTTTTGAAAGATTTACGATCAGAAAGTTATAAAAACCCTCAGTTGCCAAATACAGTTTACACAATTGAATATAAAATACTGTTTCACTTCTAGAATGTTCACTTTGTACAGGCTGTGTGTGAGCAAGAAGCGTGACCCTCGACGACAATGCAAGTTGGTGAAACTTTTATACTAAAAAAAGGTGTTTACACAATATACACATTGTATTACTTACAATAAGAGAAGGGTTACATTTGAGTCAGGGATACAGCAGTGTTAATAGCACCATGAGAAAAAAAAAACAAAACAAATGAAAACAAAAAAATAAACGGGAGTCTCACCCTCGAGTCTTCAGTGCATCACTTCTCTGCGAATCGGAAGACAAAAGTGCCGGTTCTGTAACATGGAGAATTCCTTCTCCTCAAAAATATACCCAATGCACTTCTTTGCAAATGTGTTGCAACAATAAAAATAAAATGTAAAAAAACTTTTCAATCTTCTCTCAGCCTGTCTGAGAAAATGCACCGTACACATCTCTGCTACGGCGCTTTGAGGTACGTTTTGGGTTTGTTCACTGAGAAAGTCTGTGTTGCACAGTAGCACCGTGTTTAGTTGAAATGGAAGACAATGCAACTGGGATTAGCACCTTCTTACTCGTGTGCTCTGAAGGGTTACGTTCTCTTCATGCACACGTGACAGCGGCTTACTCGGGAACCCAGGTTTCCTGCTTTCAGAGTCTCTGATTGAGGTTTACTGTTGAGACAAACACAGACAGACACTAAATATTCCACACACAGTAGTAGAGGCTGAAGAGAATTCAGATTATAGTACAGCTACAGCCAAACTTTTTGAATCACCTAGAATTTTAGGACTGGAGAATAATTTATATAATTTTAATCTTGTATTTAAAATCATGTAAATCAAATAAACTACAAAACAATATCACAAAAGTCTACGGGAAGCCTTTGGTACAGTATTTCATGTTAGATTTTGAAATGTCAATTTTCTGAAATGTCAGTTTTTCATCAAGTATATGGAAAACTACAAAGCAGTATGTAATTCAATATATTAACACAATATTAAAAGGTTTCATTTGACTTATGAAGCAAAATTTGTTAATTCTAAGTGAAAAAAACTTTGGCCCTTGCTGTACACAAAACCAGTGTCTCGTTTGTTTGTGGTTAGCTACAAGATTCCTGGCTTGTTTCTCATATTGTATACACGATTAATTTCCTACTGTGAATCAGCAAATTAAAAAGTACAGTGCAGTCGTTGAGAGGGGAAGCAGAATTTGGGTACGAAATGCAATCTAACTGAATAAGCACATTTCATTTTCACTGTCTTCTTACCTGAACATTTCTGACAGCTCGACAGTGGCCAGCCAGAAGCTGTAGGAGTTAGCGTAGTAGTTGCAGGTGCCACGGCCGTGGCACTCAATGAAAGGGGCGGAGCGGAACTCCTCCAGGCAGGAGCCTGGAGATACCAGGGCCTGCCCGGAGCCCTCTGCGCCCGCACTGGTGTGCTGCAGAGAGAGAGAGAGAGAGCTGTGAGACATGCAGGAGGACTACTACCCATAGTGTATCATACCTGGACACCACATCCACTCTCATGCTGTACTTGAGAAACTTTCTTGTTGCACTACGCTATATGTTAAATGACAAGCACTAGAATGTGTGTTTATCCACATGTATACAGTATTGCATTACATTCATTGTTGTTTTTACTGCATGTTGGTTTTTGAGGAATTAAAAGTGCTGTTTTCCATCTCACTTTTGTTCTGCAGTGTTTATAAAAAGATAATTGTCTGCACTGTATTGCATGTTTCACTTTCAATGAATTGCTATGTCCAAATGTCACCAACCTGCTGGAAATGCTAACAATGAAAAATACTGTGGGTTTTAAACATTTTTTGCATTTGGACCACACCCAAATCCCATTTAACAGCAAGCTGGGCTGGTGCGATATTCAAAGCAGTACCATCATAAAAGAGTATCCGATCCAGAGTGAGGACCAGCCCTGAGGGCAGGAGGGGATCTGGATGGTCTGGCTGTGCACAGCAATCACCATGGCGGGGGCTTCACATACCGTACACCTGGCGAGCAGACGGACAAGGGGGTTGAAAAGAGAGCTCACACACACACAATGCTTGCAGCTTGCAATTAAAACACTGTGACAATTATGTTTTGCACCAATAAACATTTTAGCAACGTTTGTCTACTTTATGAAGGAACTAGGATAATGAGATCAGTTTATGAAAAGGGGAGGGCGAAAGGTTTTGGAGCATTGTAATATTGCCAAGTGTATTTCTCTGGCAGTCTATGTCCTTGCTTTAAAAAAAAGTGCGCTTACGACAAATATGAGGCTGTGTTAGACAGCTATGCAAGTTATAAAAGGAGTAGATTGCCTTCACTCTCCCCCTCACACTCTCACCTGCTGATGAATGGTTGGATGCTCTCCCCGGTTACAGGTGCCATACTCATTGGCATGGGCTGGGGGGTGGAGAGCCAGTAGGAGTAATCGTTCCTGGAGGCGAAGTTACACACATTGTTGATGTTGCAGAACATGAAGGGCATGGTGCTGAAGCGACGCAGACAGCTTCCTGCCGTACCTGTAGGATAGGAGCAATGCTACAGTTACACAGGCGAACAGCGGTCTACTGTGCTCCTGCAGTAGAAGCTCTGACAAGACGGAATAATAAGACCTTATTATGATCATGCTATGCATACAGTTCTGTGTTTCAGAATATGAGGATACATCCACCTTAATTTCTTAGTTCCCTTCAAAACACAGAGATAAAACTAAGCAGGAGAACAATTGCACATTAGTGGTGTCGAAGGAATTAGCCAAAATCTTAGTCTGATTGACTTAAGGGTAGACTCAATGACAGTACACCACATTTTGCTTATGCAATGGTGTGTTTTGATTGAACGCCATAAAGCAGGTGACAATATAGCTCAGTGAGTTTGAATTGAATCTCCCCTAGTTAGATGTCGTTTGGGTTCTGAAGCCCAGCCTCACCCAGGTCCTGTCCATGCGCCCGCTCATTGCCCTGCACATACAGCAGAGAGTAGCCGTCATAGATAGAGCTGGTGCCGGTTGGGCACTGTGGCACATCCTCACTCTGGCTGTGGCGGGTGATCAGGAAGCCGTGGGCGACGGAGGCGGTCCCAGGGGGGCCAGGGGGACCCTGTAATCCATCAGGACCAGGAGGGCCGTTGAAACCTCGCTGACCTGGGGGGCAGGGGCAAAGCAGTCAGTCACAATCCAATAGGCAGCACTGTATCTGCCCTCTAACACATGAATATGGAATTCCTGTGAACATTATTGTATTGTAACAATTACACGTCCACATTTTTTTACCTGAAAAAAACTGGTTAAAAAGATCCTTACTAGGTATCGTAAATCTATTAATTAATAAACAAACACACACCACGGGATTCAATTTTAGTTATGGCTTGGCTAATATAAAACTAAATTATAAAAAAAGCCTTGGGCTATCTTTCTTATAGTAAGTTGTTCTGTTATTCTGTACTTTTTAAAAAGCCACCATATTCAAAATAATCCTCAGAACAGCAGTACACTTAGACACACTTTTTGACAAGGTTTAAGGCTTTTCACATTTATAACAGACTGCTTAAAGACATTAATAAAATACTTCTCGTTGAAATGTCAATCCAAATAGACCCTGGTACCACTTATAACCTCAAATACAACTGCCATCTCCCCAGACTAAGTTTGCTACTCAAGACACAGCATTATGATAATGCTAGACATACAACTCAAGACAAACCCAATCTGAACCTCCAGGTTTATATGAATCTATCAATCCTAAAGAATACTGACGCTTTTTCCATGTAAAATATGGCACTACAACATACCATTGGCAATATATGATTATGATTTTACAAAAATAAAAGATCTGTCGCTTCCATGGAAATGTCACTCCAAAGATTTTTTTTTTTTAATTAAACAAGGAAGAGATATTAAACAAGTACATGTGTTTTTTCCCTACTCTGGATTCATGAAACAGACTGGTTGTGTTCTGATAACTATTTTGGACCCACACCATGCTGCCTAGGATCCTGTCCTCTAACCTGGCTGTCCGGATGGACCGGAGCCTCCTTTACGTCCTGAAGGACCCTCGAAGCCAGGGAGACCTTCTCGTCCGGGATCTCCAGACTGTCCTATCGGTCCTGAAACAGAATTCAGATGCACAACAGTGGGCCACCATAGCCTGTGAAACCTTCCCACAATTAGAAAGCCTCTTTACACAATGTGGAGATGGTGTTTATGTTAGAAAGCCTATTTATAAAACGTGAAGATGGTTTTCATAGATGGATATTTGGGAAAAGAGTGAGATGAGGAGAATGCCTGGCATTAAGTAGTACAATACTGTACTTAAATAAAAATGTCTTGGTATTCAATTCTGCATCACTGGGACTATAGAAACTTTCTAGAAGTGTACCTGGCAGTCCTGACTGGCCTGGGGGTCCTGGGGGCCCGCGACTGCCAGGCTGGCCTGGTGGCCCCGGGAATCCTCGCTCTCCCTTCAATGCTATGGGGACGGCAGTTGGACCAGGAGGCCCTCGGAGACCTAGACACGTGGAATGGAAACAGAAATAAAACACACCACTGTTAATAATGCAGTTAAAGTGTAAGAGTTTGAACAGTGCAAAAAATTGAATTGTACATTTTTGTGCTAAATATTGAATCCAATATATCCCATTTTAGATTTGTGCATTGATCTTGATATATATTGCACAGCTTTGTTCTTTAAATCCAGATTTGAAAATATGTACAGAATTTGAAATACAAAAAGTGTGTGTGTAATTATTATTATTTGATTATTTAGCAGAAGCCTTTACCCAAGGAGACTTATGGAGACTTATAGAGACTACGGTGTGAACTATGCATCAACTGCAGAGTCACTTACGTCTCACGCAAAAAACAGAGCACAAGGAGGTTAAGTGACTTGCTCAGGGTCACACAGTGACTCAGTGAGTAAGATAAGATTTGAACCGGCGACCTCCTGGTTACAAGCCTTTTTCTTTAACCACTGGACCACACAGCCTCCACATATTAAAGAGCCAGCTTCCGGGGGATCCCGAGTGGCGCATCCGGTAAAGGTACTCCGCGTGGAGTGCAGGATGCCCCCTATAACATGAAGGTCACCAGTTCGAGACCAGGCTATTCCCCTGCTGGCTGTGGCCAAGAGTTCAAGGGGCAGCACACAATTGGCAGAGTGCCGCTCGGGGTGGGGAGGCCTTAGGTCGGCCAAGCGACGACCCCTGCAGATTGACCAGGCACCTGCCTGTCAGTTGCCCAGAGCTGCGTGGTCACCCGATGCTGTAGCTCTGAGGTGGCTGCATGGCGGGCCTGCAGAGTGAAAAGGGACGGCTGATGGCACATGTTTTGGAGGACGCGTGTGTCCGTCTTTGTCTCTCCCAAGTCAGCGCGAAGGTGTCAGCAGTGAGCCGGGTTGTAATAAGAAAAGAATTGCCCATTCCAAATTAAAACACACACACATACACAAAAAAAAAAAAAAAGAGAGAGCCAGCTTCCAAATGCTTTGTATGTCTGGACTGCTGTGTGTGGGAGCTCAGTTGATTTACCTTCAGTACCAGGTGTACCGGGATCTCCTGTTAATCCAATACCACCTGGGGTCCCAGGACGACCCTTCATCCCTGGGGGAAGAGAAAAGAAACTCACGGTTTTACAGTTGCTACAGATCTGTGACAATCAGAGAAGCCCACTTATTGCACAATTGATCCCTTCACTCTGAATGCATTTAAAAAACATTTTGAATAAAATATAAAAAACAGTACTCTCAAAAAATGCACACCCTTCATGTTTGCAATAAGGACATTGTGGGTCAATTATTATTTTAAGAAAAAGAGAAATTATCTTAATGACTATATAACTGGAACAGTTAACACACGGACAGATTTGTAATTTGCAAAATCACTAACTTACCCAATCTCACTGCTGCTGTAACAAACAAAAAAATGTTCGATGTTACTGACCTGGGAATCCTGGCACGCCTGGGAAGCCGGTGTCTCCTTTTTGGCCACTTCCTCCAGGACTACCAGGGGTACCCTAGAAACAGAAACCAGTTACCTACTGCCCCCCACACCCACAAGGATCTTCACCATTACCGTTAATCACACAATCAAGAAATACTACAGGAAACTAATTTAGCTCAATGACAAAACTGTAATAAACATTTAATTTTGGGCAAAATTGCACTGCTCTGGCAAACGGCAGCTTGGACGATTAATAACCTGAAATGAAAGAATAAATAAAATAGCAACAGGAGTGTTGGGAGGCATGGAGCTTCTAATGCTGTCCACAGTGTAGTGTAGATTACCCTTTGATGGGGGGAGATGCAGTAACCTAATTTGGGTCTTTCAGGAACCACCTTGTTTCTTCATGGACCATAGTCTGGGAACCTCTCAGGTAGACCAAGAAGCCAACTAGTATTTCTACATCACAAACACTGCCACCTGGTGAACGGAAGTGGAAGTCAATGGATCTGAACCTTTATAAATGTTAATGGATCTCACTTACTGAAAATCCTGGCGGTCCAGTCTCTCCCTTGAGGCCTGGGAATCCAGGCTGGCCAGGACTGCCAGGGTTGCCCTTCTCTCCCTTCACTCCACCGCTGCCTGGAGGCCCAGGGGGGCCTTCTCGACCTGGCTGCCCTTCACACGCCAGTAAGACACATGTTAGTCAACAATCAAGCACACAGCAACAACAAAGCAGTCCGGGCAGCAATGACAAGCAGTGCAGTCACACACACCAGTGAGCTAATGTGCCGACCCTCACTGCATCACTGTAACCAATGAGTACATCAGTGATATATTCCAGTTCTGCTTGCCCCTTAATACAGCATGAAGAATGTGGGGTCAGGAGATTTGAAAAGGCACATCATGCAATTTTTTTGGAATCAGGATATAGTCAATAGATGCTGGCCACTAGGATTCTTCTAGTGTCATTCTATTGGAGCACAAGAATACATACAAAAAAAGGAAAGTAAAAAGTGAACAAATAAGGTTACATTTCTACTGGTGAATGGCCTTATAAAAAATTATTTTACTTGTGTCTTCTTTGTGAGAGCAAGAGAGAGAGGAGAGAGAGGGGGTGTAGTTGTGCACATACACTTTGTTATTTTGTCTCTCAACAGCCTTCCTAGAATAGACGTGCACAGAGCCAAGTTTAAAGGCACTTGCTGTATCTTTAGGAGAAGGAGGAGAAGAAAAAGTGCACAAAGTATTAACGTGTTCAGGATATTGAAGGGTCTAACCTGGATGACCTAGTAGGGATCAAAGTTCACCAAGATCCAGGAGTCCCCGTTTAGAAGGGCCACACACAAACAGTATGAAATAAGATGGTTGGTTAAAACTGCATACCGGTACATGTTATGTAAAAATTCAAAAAGCATACTACTTAGCAGTGAAAACCACAGACTGGACAACCGTTCATTAGCACTTAAAGAGCCAATCTCAGACAAGACCACATAATTAAGAAAGCCTTGCAGTTGACGTTAAACCCTTCAGTCTTCTCGAACACTTTAGAGTAGCTAAAAGAACTATAAAGCGGCAGTTTCTCAAAGTGTGCCAGAGAAGACGGTCTTCCAGGCAATAACAAAGGGAGATGAACAGACTTAAATAAGCAAGAACTATAAACCCTTTAAGGACTGGTACAGAGTATGTGTCATGGGGGTGGGGAACAGTACAGTATAGTTATCCTTCCTGCAATTTATCAAGAGGCTAAATAAAGCTGGTCCTTAAGGGGTTAACCTACAACATAAACTAAAGTCTTCAGAAAGGTTCCTCCCATTCACTCATACACTTTAAATATATAGGTCAGGGTTAAAATGGAATGACCCAGGCTTTTATTAGCATTAGAGTCTGTAAGTGTTTGCTTTTGATTGCATTTTCATGGCATTATTTTCACATTGACTCAGGTGAAATGTTCCAGCTGTAACACTACAAGTTTGTTGAAAGCGTGACTAGGGGTGAAATGTGGACTTGCTGGTATACTGTATTGTGGTAAGGGTGTGAATTGTGTTCTACAAACAGGATGTGTGTTGGGTGTCTCTTATGGTATAATACCAGTCATCTCGTGCAGTTTGGGTGCAGGTTCTGACAGCACAAACTGAGACATGATGCACCTTATAAAAGGAGGCATCATACACATTATTATTATTATACAATATACATCTCTACCACAATACAAGACCTAAGAAAGCCCAGGGGTATCTGTACAGAGGATAGGATGTACAGGAATTTTGAAGAATCCTCTATAGCGATTGGTCGTTTGCTCATACCGTATTCCTTCGAATTTAAGACTTAAATTTGTGTATTAAAATCACCAACAAATAGGAAAAAAATATTACTGCCTGATTTAGTCTCATCCGTGACATACAGGCAGCCATTTTTAAAGAAGCGGGAGTCATTGTCTGGGAGATGTCAAGTAATAAAGAGGACCTCCAACTTAGAACTTAAATTGAGGATGTATCTTTGTAAATGCATCTTTGAGGTTTTATTTTTACCTCAAATTGTGGGTGGAAAATTTGGGCTGCGTCTTAAATTCGATGGAATATGGCAATTGATTTTAAATACATTTCAAAACAATTACATAACTACATGTGGTCTATGGTAGAACTATAAGAGGTTTCTCATACAAGTTACCCCAGTACGAGACACCCTGCATTGTATCATGCCTCGGTACATCCCAAATACTTTCCCATGTGCAGAAAAGCACATTAAAGCTCAGATGCGGATCTTTTTTTAAAATGTTTTAATTCAAGTTAAAACCAAGCTTAGTGCTGTGGCAGGAAAGGGGCTTCACCTGAGTCACAGAGAAAAAAAAAAAAAAAAAAAAAAAAAAAAAAAAAACACTGAGTGTTCTGATGAGAGGAATTAAATTATTTATCTATTTATTTTTAATTGCTTGTTACACCTACAGTAAGGGGATAAATCCACGTGGTCACCGGGGAGACCCAGGTACTTCAGTACTTTACATTTAGCAGGATTACATATGGGTGTACATATAAAAATGTACCACTGAACAGGTGCACATCTTGATTGTTCACAATTTCTTTTACTTTTTCCATATATCGGTACAGCTTCCGTATTTATACTTTTTAAAAAAAGATAGTAAGTGGCGGGGATCTATAAATATAGTGTTACACATCCCCATGTGTTGCTACAATGGTTTATATAACGTATCTGTGATTTTTCTTTTCATTGTTAACATCCTGACAATTTCTTACAACTTTGAAGTCTGTTTCAAAGTTCTTTTCAAAATGTCCGCTCTAGTGCACCGATAGCGTAAGGATTATTGTCAAACTGGTAACACTGCCACAACGATCCATGATGTGGTGCGGAACAGAAAAGCCAAAGTGCTGGTCACAAGAAATTGTCAGGATGTTGACAATGAAACAAAAATTACAGGTACGTTATTTAAACAGTTGTAGCAACACATTGGGACGTGGAACCCTTCTACTTACTCTAAGGCGTTCTGCTGTATACTGAAGTAATAAAACTTTGATAAACACTGACGAGACGTTTTTATTAATGACTTCCTGCGATTTGCTATATGCTGTAATTCTACTTCACTGTGTTCACTGAGATTAGCACAGAAACCAATTACAAATCTGGCCTCGGAAAGCATGAAAAATGTAAACGATAATTGACTATAAAACAGTACCGAACACCCGAAAACCAGTCGAACCTGGTCAGTACCAAGCAATTATATAGTCAGTGCCCAGGATAAGGACGCCCCCTACTGGTGTAAAAATACCTCAACCTGACACTCAAACATACTGGAGGTCTCATGAGCTGTTTGAAACAGACATTTCATAAACTGAAATCACATACAATGTTGAAGCCTATGGCTTTAAATTTACCAGGGTAAAACTCATTAACTTTTACTACATTTCAGGAGATAGAAACTAACTTTGAAAAGCAAACTTCTCAAAAGGTGCCGACTACAAAAAGTTAAGTTGTTGCTCATGCTAAAAGCTTCTAACAGGTAACCTTGTAATTAAGCAAATACAGCAAAACACCTTTTTATAGACAGGTTGTTGCAGTTACAGTAGGCATGTTAACCAACGTCACAGGAGCACAGCTATTAGATGATGCTGAATGGCAAACCACAACATGCACATGAATATAGCTGGTTTATGCAGGAAGAATTAGTGATTAAAAAATGTAGACTTGCATTAAATCTAACATTGTTAACTACCGCTTTCAGCATCACATGCTTCCTTGAGCTGTATTTGCAGTCTATAGTATTGTTTATAGTATTCTATAGATGGTCATTGACAAATCATACCAATTTAAATAGATCAAAACATTTCCAGGGTTAGCAAAATGTAAATAAAAAAGCATGACTACATTTTGAATGACTTGGTGTCCTCAGAAAAAAATACACTGCTCCACACAACTAAGAGGTATTCCGAGTACATTACATCACGTCTCTTAAATGTACAAAGTTCTACAATCTTGTACTGTTAGAAAGGTGTTTTATTAATAAGTATTATTTGAACACAGGATTTGGGGGAACGCTTAAACTTCAGCTGTCTGGAGCAGTGTATATAAAAGCGGTTTCCAAATGTTAGTTTCTTCATTTTGACTTGGAATATCAATATTTAAACATGCTGAACATACAAGGATTCCCGAAAGGAAGCACTGACTATTGCTGCTATTTTTAGATGCAATAGTATTTTAACAAAGCCAAGCACAACAACACTGAACAGCCACAAGATGGAATCGCACGACTCCCGTTAACTTTCTGGCTCCAGAATCGCTGGTTAACATACCGAAAACACATTTTTATTCCTAGCACAGCACTGCAGCACAGAGTCAAGCATGTAGGGGTTCTGATTCAGATTTGAACTGTTTTCTGGTTTAAAAACAAACGTTAATTCTGCACGTACACAGGAGGAGGAACTGGGATCTTATTTTATGATCAGAACATTCATAAACTTTGATGTAATACATTAGGAAAATTAAAATGAATTACCTGTAGCATCTACAAAAATGATCACCGTTTAAGAAAAGTATCCTTTAGAATACTCTAAATACTGAAATTCAACATGCCAAGTCTTTTTCATTGTCTTCGGGGCTTTACCCTTACAATCAGAACCCCTACGTTTGTACCAAGGTGAGTAAAACAGAGTTCTCTACATTGTGTTCTTAAAGCTCCTGCTCTACAAGCATGCACAACACAGTGGATAAAGCTCTAACCTGGAAAACCTGCAAAGGGTCAAAAGTCACCAACGGTCACCATTAGAAGGATCAAGGGGCACACAGCATGAAAAAAAAGTTACAGGTTAAATAAAACAAAACAAACACACACACACACACATGGTAGGTTGAAAATGCAACACAAGTGGCTCTTGAGTTTACACAGGATAAGCAGGTTAGTCCAAAACCAATGTTTTTGTCACATCCTGAAGCGTAAACAATATCCATTCTGGGTTTAATTTGAAAACAGACTACAATTACAGATTACATAGCAATTTTCACCCTGCCAAATATGCAAAATGTTGTTTGAAACTTATTATTAAAGATTAACCAAGAGGAGCAGGGTGTTTGATAAGGTGAAGCCTTCTCATTAAGCATTATTTGTAGTGACAAATCCAAAGTTTGGACTAAAGGTGTTGGTGACTGAAAAACTCATGAAGATCGCAAACATGCAACTAAACATGAATGTATTCGAGAGATGAAATGGCTGGGCAGATTTTAAAATTGGACCCTTCTATCTTTGAAATAACAGGTTGAAAACAAAGGGCATTCCTGCCTGATAATTGATCTGAATGTAAAACACTGTAAATTGTTGCTACAGAGGATATCAAAGTTCTAAGGTTATAAATCTATTTGGTTTAACCCTTTGTGGTTCTACGTCAGACCAGGTCTGACCTTACAATTTTCCCTTTCCAGTCCGATGTCATGCACAGGTCTCTAGTCTCTGATAGACCCATACACCACAGAGATAACATGGACACAAAGGAGATAGCCGTTTCTGCATCCAGCGCTCAAAGAAGATCACGGACATTTGCAGAGCTTTTTGAGATGCAATAAATTGGACCTGACTAGCCTCACAATCACTGAATAAATGGACCGCTAAGGGTTAATTGTGGCAGTATTTATTGGGAAGTACTGCATTCAACAGTAATCCTGTACAAGTGTTACATTTTTTTATAAATTGATTCAAGGAGGTACTTCTTACCCATTTTACACTTCCACTAGCTACATAGGTCTCCTATGTGTAGTTTTGAAAGAAAGTGATTTTCACTTTGAAACATGCTATCTGGTACTACTTAAGGTTAAAGAAAGTGGCTTGCAAACTTTAAAACAAGTGTAATATCAGGTATGTTTTAAAATAAATATTAGAACATGCAATTCTTTCTAAACTGGACATTTGAGACCTATTTAAGAATGTCCTTGACAGGCACGACTTGTGGAATTATTTTGTTGACTATAAAATTGGTTTAACCGCGCTAAACGACATTGTAAACCACACGCTGAAATGATCCGGTGCCCAAAAGTATTTCGCATCAAGGATTTGAAGGGAATAACTGATGCGCTGTCCAGCAATTCCATCCTCTCATGAAACGAACAAACTTGAACACACAGACAAACACATTCCTGGATTGGGACAGTGGTGGTGAAACACACTGATCATTCTGATGAGGAGGAAGAGGAATCAGACGCAACAGTGAAACCGTAAAGGAGTGAACCAAGGATGGGGCCGTGGGGATGAAGACACCATTAGATTTTCCATGCTGTGGAGGCAGCAGGCTGGGCCTCAGATTGATTTGCGTGTATGTTGTGGGCTAGATTTCAG
The DNA here is from genome assembly GCF_017654505.1 of Polyodon spathula. Taxonomy (NCBI): domain Eukaryota; kingdom Metazoa; phylum Chordata; class Actinopteri; order Acipenseriformes; family Polyodontidae; genus Polyodon; species Polyodon spathula. Next base: position 12,422,559 of record NC_054553.1, read on the forward strand.
TGCACGCTAAAACATCACAACGATTTCATTCATGTGCTCAGTGATTTGTGCACTGTAAAGTGAATGCATAAAAATAGTACAAACATGTTGCTGCCAGGCTTTAGTTTCTACATCTTTTGGTTGTCAAAGATTCATAATATCATTTTATAAAAAGAAAAATCAGTCTTCACACTAATGGCTGAAATATTTGTCTACTTGCCTTAAATACTGCACCTCAGAGTTTAATGAGGGAATTTATGATATTGTTAAATTGTATAGGTCATTTTTTAAAATTTTCTCTACTTACTGCATTTCTAAATAATCTTTAAGGGGTCTACAAACATTTACAGGTCTTCAGGTCCAGCTGGGGTTTAAAATAGATGAACTTCACCATGAAATTAATGCATATCTGAGAAAGAGACCAAGTAGGCAATACTGTTTTCAATAAAGATTTGTGGTAGTTTCAGCCTTGCTGTGAGTGAGGCTCTAGTAAAACACACCACACAGTACAATATTGTATAGAGAAAACCTGGCAGCAAAATGATCAGGAAGGTGCAGATGTGACCTGGTTTTACTTACCATTCCTCCCGGGGGGTCCCAATACTCCTGGGTTCCCCTTTGGTCCTTCTCGGGGCTGGCCTGGGGGGCCAGGGGGACCAGGGGGGCCTAGTGGACCAGGCAAGCCTGGGAATCCTAGTTCACCTTTCTGACCTGGAAAGCCATTGCTACCTGGGGAGCCAGGGAAACCAGGATCTCCCTTTGAGCCTGTTGCACCAACACAGGAGAGCAAGGAAAACAAAACAAAACAAACTTCTGTAAAACAGAACTGTCACAACCATTTAAATCAATTAGACCATATAAATATGGAGTTAGATGAGACTGAAAATAAATAAAATGTTTGCTTTCTATAGCTTACTTCATGAAATAAATTTACAGAAAGACTACCAAGATACATATTAACATATTAGATTAGTTAACTGCTCTGTGGTTTTATATACATTTGTTCCTAGACTTGTACAGGCCTGCTAATAAACACAGCAAGAGAAATAACTCACTTTGTTTTTTAAACTGATGATGTGCATATGGATTGATGAGCTCCTGAACAAATACCAGTTTATTATATAATCCTTATTACCACATATACAGTTTTAATGAAGACTACGTAAAAGGTTACCTGGTAATCCTGGGAGACCTGGGGATCCAGGACGTCCGAAACCAGGTGAACCTAAAATAAAAAAAGGAAACAAACAGCTAAAGGGGTGACCCTTGTGAGCGCATGTGATAAAAGGCATTAGCGGAAATGCTGGTCTGCTTCACTTAGCGGCAGTTTATAGTTTTACCTCAAATACCACAAACACCAAAATTATCATGAAGACTGACAACCGACATTGAATACGAGGGTGTAAAATGAATGGTCAGTTTAAGGAGACAATGAACAAAAATTGCTTTTTTCTTTGCAGCATTGAAGTCACAGGGCTGATCTGTGATCGGTGGCAGCACTTGAAGTCCTACTTGTATTTAAACGAAGACAAACCCGTTTGAAGTCTGTTACAAGGAGTGAAGTCACGTGAAAGTGGTGCTGGTACCTGACCATGTTCGATGGAGTGTTCGATACCTTGTGTGATACTTCCACGCCTGCAATGAACAGGGATATCACTCCCAGCTTCTGGGGATCTCAGGAAGGTTACCAAGGCTGACTTACTGCTTTTGATCCAAACCGGCATGGGCATTTAAATTGAAGATAGCATATGTTTCCTCTCATGGCTTCACTTGCAATCAGTGTGTGTGTGTGTGTGTGTGTGTGTGTGTGTGTGGAGTCGCGATAGCAGCAGTTCTTACCAGCATCTCCTTTGTTTCCAGCGGGTCCCGGAATGCCATCCCGTCCAGCTTGTCCCTTCTCTCCAGGGAGACCTGGACCTCCTGGGCTGCCCGGCGAGCCAGGACGTCCAGGGGAGCCGCCGAGACCAGGGCCACCCGGAGCTCCATCAAGACCCTTCGGACCGGGGATCCCAGAGGGACCTGAACACAACCAGAGCAGTAAGCACTCAGTAACACACACACACACACAATGTAAAAATGGTGTCCTGTAAGCAGGGTAGTCATTGTTTAACTAAATCTGATTAAGGACTTGCTGCCTTGCATCTTTATGGTAACCAAATCAAATACCCAAGATTTTAAAAAAATCCTGCAATATTCCTTAATGCTTTCCTGAATATTACAGGATAGCTGAAGTTCCATTTTAATGTACAGGAGGAAAGACGCATACAGTACCCTGGAATCCTGGCAGGCCGGGGTCTCCCTTTACCCCTGGGCTCCCTGGCAGTCCTGGCAGACCAGGGGTGCCTGCTGAGCCCTTCGACCCGGGGGAACCAGGGAATCCGGGCTGGCCTGGATCACCCTGCAAACAAAACATGAGAACAAAACGTTACTGCAGCCGGGACGGCCAACAGAACAACCACAGTTTCTCACACTGAGAACAGCAAAGCATTCATGCAATCATGTTGGAATACATTGATTATTACATTCATAAAAACACAAATAGAAACCAAAAATTCAACAATTTTTTTTTTTTTTTTAATGTCTTCATTTTGAATGCAACAAAGTCATTGCTAGTTGTGGTTTCAGACTATAGACTACTCAAAGACTGTAGGATTACCCAAAACACACCTTTTCAAGTCAGATCACCAACTGGCATGTTTTTCAATGTCTGTTTGCCACTTACCTTGGGGCCTTGAAAACCTGGCACACCCACACCGGGCAGACCAGGGTCCCCCTTTTCCCCTCTAAACCCGGGGCTGCCTGGCTGTCCGGACTGGCCTGGCCTTCCCGATCCTCCAGGAGAACCTTTAGTACCAGAAGGACCTATGGAAGAGAGAGTGAACAGTTAGTTCAGCAGGGGACTACAGCAGTAACGAAAAGCAGCACAGCACAGACACACCTGGGGGAACAGAACATTCTACAGGCCGTTATATATATAAATAATTCTACATATATATATAATATATATATATCTATATATATAATCTATATATATATATATATATATAATATATTTATATACCCGAGACACACACACACACGCACATACAGGGCTCGCAAAATTTTGTTAATGGTACTTGCCCTTCCGTCAGTTCATAGTCGACCTTTGGTCGTCTAAAAAAATGTCAAGTTGCCCATAATTGACCTATGGACTGATTTGTACAAAGTACACTGTACTCAATACAGGTACAGTATCTCGGGTGTTCATACACTTTTTCAAAATCAGAATTCCATACTTTCCAGATTTCCATTTATTTTTCCCAGACATGTTTTAATTAGTTTCTACTAGTTTTTTGATGTTTACCCACATAGGCGGGCAGCCGCAGAGCATTATAGCTTTTTGATCCAGAGCAGAAGTTGCTGGTTTTCTAAAAGTATCTGGCAGAATCTGGAGGTGCATATCTAGCAAGAGACAATGCAGGTATGCAAAAGAGAAGTAAGATACAATCTAAGAAATATTTGAGAATTGCATTGCATTATTTACAAAAATATACAAAATTATACTGCAAGTATACTTGTGCCAAACTAGGATAGAATAATGGTACCAATAGTATACTAAAACCAGACAATTCTAGGACAAGTATACTTGCAGTATGTTACTTTTTTGTAAGGGATGATATTGGATTCTGACCCAAACTTCTTTATACCCTCTTAAATGCTGAACACTATGGGAGGTGAAAAATAACAAAAATGAAATAACAAATGTGCACACATTATATATTAAAATGTGCACGTGCCGTGTATTAAGCATACAAGTCAAATACTAAATACAGTACACCCTCGCTATAACAACCCTGTTTGGGTCCAAAGCCTTTTGTTCGCTGTAGTAAAAGAACAATCCAAAACAAACAATATAAGCTGCTGGAGTAAATTAAGGAAGGCACCTTGGATAAAGGCATTCGCTAAATTATTAATAATATTAGTACCGTTTTATTCTTTGATTTTCATTATTATGAAGTTATTATTACAGTATTTGTCACTAGTAGCACTAATAATAATAATAGCAATGAGATTGTGAATAAAACTAGAATTACAAGTACAGCACCTATTTGTGGCATGCTGCATCCAGTATTCTGACATATCCTATTCATTGAAGAACACAGTACAACCTCCACTCCCACTTATTTAAATAAATAAATAAATAAAAAGTTGCTTTGCCATCCCGGTTGCATAGAGTTGTACGAGCCAATTAAGATTGCCTGGTTGCTATCAGCATGACTGAAGGCATCCTGTCTGAGAGAAGTTGCCCGGAGAATGATATGTTCTGCTTCAACAAATCAGCAGACTAGTCCAGAGAAACCAAGAAATCGGCTCTGAAGGACAGGCCATGTCCTGGAAGGCAGAGGGTCACCACAAGGGCCCATGTTGACTGCTGACTGTTGCGTTGTTCAAGCCAACCGGTTACAGTATGATGAGGGGAGGAATCTCCTTTAACACAAGAATGCCTTTGGTGCAGATTCACGACAACCTTACTGCTCAGCAATTCACTGAAAGTCCTTGAGGCAACAGTTTTTCCATTCCACCAAGCCAATCCGGGAATGTCGATTTTCAAGCAGGATAATGCAAGACCACACAGTGCTAGGATTACAATTAAGTTGTTTGACACTATTAGCCAAGGAAAATACCTACGATCAGAAAAGTTAACCAGACATTTGGAGGTAAAAGTACAAACATGGTTTTGGTATTTCCAAAACAGCAAAACTGTGCATTTCAGCTGGTTGCCAACTACAAATTCACACACACTTACTCCTACATATATTTTTTAATTGCATTAATTTAACCCTATGACCAGAAAAAAAAAGTCATAGTACAGTTTGCATTTTGTTGCAACTGTTCCATAAATGGCAGTACCTACCAGGGAAGCCCATCTCTCCTATGGCACCCTTCAGCCCTGGAATGCCACTGGATCCTGGCTGGCCGGGGCTTCCTGGGTCTCCTTTGGGACCTGGAGAAGTGTCGAGGGTAGAGGAGTTACCATGGGGATAAAATCATGCTGAAGTTCTGTGGATGATGCCAAAAACTGTTCATTTAGAATGAAAGGAGTTATGATGCCCAGATCTTTGCTTTCTGTAACTTACCTCCTGGACCTGGTAATCCTGGGAGGCCATCCTGTCCTGGCAATCCAGAGTCACCAGTTAGACCAGGGAAGCCTTTCTGACCGGGCAAACCAGGTGAGCCTTGGGAAAGAATAAAACACATGAAAAAATATCCAGCCTAGACATCTGCCTTGGTAATAAAAATGCGTAAGAATGGATAATATTTCGGGGTGATTCTGCAAGACTGAACTTGCCCAAAATTGAACATGCAAATATTTGCCAGGGAAGCAGGAGGAGAGAATCTCACCTGGCAGGCCAGAGTCTCCTTTCTGTCCCTTGTACTCCTGACCGGGGTCAACTCGTCCAGGAGGGCCAGGCAGCCCCGATTCACCCTTGTCCCCTTTCCCTCCAGGGAATCCGGGGGTTCCTGCCTGACCGGAATAGCCATCGTCACCTGAGCAAGGAGGAGAAATGAGCCGCAAAACCCAAAACATCATCGTTACACACTACAGCTAGCACTATTCTGGGACCTGTAAAACACACACTTAAAATGTGTACATGCTTCAGTTTACTACCACTAAGCATCAGGCACTGGCACTACACATTGAAACACAAATCCCACCTTATCATTCTGCATTCATAGTAAATGGATAACAATATTACCATTTAACATTAAGCCATTCACTTAATATTTAACTAAACTCCCATCCACTACATTCATTCAGTAATGTACAAATTGTCTCATACTTCTTGAACAGTTTATTTCTAGTACATGGTCCTAAAACAGGGAGAAGTGCTTTAAATGGAGAGAACTGTTTTACAAACTGTTAGCTAGTTGTCCCCTAGATCATACGTCTTTGTGAACGTGCTATACTGGACAACTTTACATGCCCTGAGCAGACAACATTGTAAAGCTGTTTTTGTGCATCAAGACTTTTATAATGCGTTTTCAGGTAATATTTTGGATCACTTTGAGTGCTTTAAATGTATGTTGCCATTAGAAAAAGATTCAAGATTCTAGCCCTGTCCCATCAGCTTCTAGCTTTCATTCAAGACTATGAAGTCCTATTAAGGTTCTCCACTAGAAACCTGATTGGCCCAGAGGATAATGACTTTGAGACTCACCTTTGGGTCCGGGGAATCCACTGGCTCCGGGGCCGCCTGGGGGTCCCTGTGGGCCTGGCGTCCCCATCACACCCATTTCACCCTTCGCACCTTCGAGGGGGAGAAATCCCAAGTCAGTCTACCCATTCCTGGGACACACTCCAGCTTCTAAATAATTAGATCTTGCACTACAGTACTGCTTACTGGCAAGGTCTAATCTAGACAGTGGTCCTCAGGATTTAGAACCTAAACAACTGAAGAAACTTTGCTGCGATCTACAAAGCCGTCAGCTTCCCTGGTGGGAGGAGGAATCGGCAAACATTCAAGAAGCTGTTTCTTCAATTGAATTAGCCTAGCCAACATCTGGTCACACTGCTTAATGTAAATGGATTAAGCCATATGATCAACTTGTGACACACTACTTATTTATAACATATAGGAGGCAAAACAAATGAATGGACAGTTTGGAAAGGTTGTGAAGCCCTGAATCACCCTGGAAAACCAAAATATCATCATCAATAATATTAAATAACAACTACATTTGCTCATTGTGAATGGGCTGAAGTAAGTGGTAAATTAACCAAGATCTTAAAGGGAAAGACCTTTTCAGCCATAACGTCGCGGCTCTTGCAAGTGGACCTGCAAGCTTACCTGGCAGTCCCGGCAGTCCATCTCTGCCGGGTGCGCCGGGCGGGCCTGAGGATCCCACTTGGCCTGGACCTCCAGGAAAGCCAGGGCTACCACGGTCACCAGGGGGACCCGGGATGTCCAACCCAGGGGGGCCGGGGTCGCCCTTCTCTCCGTTCCTGCCTGGAAATCCTACGCAGATCGGAAAGAGTTTGTATTAGCATAGTGGTGGAAGATTTAATCTTCGTGCTTCTATGAAACTGTTGAAAACAAAAGACAAGGCTTCTGTTAAAACATGCATGTCAGTAAATACAAAACCACCACAAGCCACATTCACAGTATATACACATATGAAAAAGCAAATTAAATACATTACTAAACGTTCTCCAATACCACATGGAGGCACCTTTACTGTTGTTGGGGATACAGTTTCACTTGTTATCCAAGTAGGACATGCATCTATTTTTTGACCAGGCATCAATCTTATTTAACCAGCTTTAGATTCTGAAGAGCAGCTGGGAGAAACCAAAAGCCCTGAACATACATACACACACACACATATATATATATATACACACACACACACACACAAACTGTCTGGAAGGTCCTATCACTACTATTATTTACTTTAAAAATCAGGTATGACTGATCAGAGAGATTTAAAGGCCACCACTGCCTATTTCCGTTTCCCAATCTGCTGTACTTTGACGCGAACATCAATGTGATGTGCTGTAGGTCTGCGCATGTGACTGAAGTGGCTTGACTGAGCTCCATGCACTAAAGTTGTAATTAATTCTGTAGAGTACTTTGTACACCTGCATTTTACCTGTGAGGACTGTCTCAACAGCATGAAGAAATGCAGTACCCACTGCCCAGAGGAAATGTATCAACAGAACTGAGTACAATAAAAATCCGATTTATAAAAACATGCAATTATAGTATGCAGCCACCAAGTGGGGCTATGCACAATATAAAAAGTACTTAAAAAGGAAATTTCAGTAATTTAAAAGGGAATATTTTCCCCTGAAAATACATGCATGTAAATTTCTCTCTTCAACAAAAACTGAGCTGGATAAACCACACAGTACCTTGGTCACCTGAGGGTCAAAGGGTCAGCAATTAAGGACCACCAGGAAGTTGAGGCAGCAAGAATTTAGGAGTTTCAAAACAGGCCAGAGCCAATAAAGGTTAGAAAACAGGGTAAAGCGCACAAAAAGGTTAGAATGTTATAGAACTACCAATCTAAATACACTGTACAGCTTAAATATTGGGTCTAGTTTACCCCTCGAGGAACGGGAATATATTTGAAAATCCGCTATGTCAATTTTCTACTGCGTCCATCAGTCCTGTTCTTAAAGGGTTAACACTTAAATAACACCAAATATTAGCGTACTGTTTTAGTGAATCATACAGTTGAAAATAAGGATGCAAATGCTCATTAGAAAATGAAAAACTCTAATTTGCGTGGAGTGAAGTCAAACATTGATATCTGAAAAATAGGTAAACTACTTGCTGTAACAGGGAGCTTCCATGAAAATCTGATTCCAAAAGAATGTGCGCAAGCTTGAACTACAACTCCTGATTGAGTAGCGTGGAGTAGCAGACACTTAGTTTATATCTTTGATGTACCTGCATGTTCCAAATTGAAGTGGAGAACCAAAAATATCTGGAGATAACACCATGTAACAATTTTTTTTTTTTTTTGGTTCCTGTGTAGCAAGTGTTATTTCCTAATTACTTATGCCTCAAAAGTATAGAAAATGGCTATTATTCCCCACAAACTTTGCTTTTGAGACCAGGACATTGATATTTTGAAATTTACCTATTTTCCAGAACATTCCAGATAGATTCAGTGTTGAGTAAACTTGGAGTAACTTCTAGAACTTTCCAGTAATATAAATAGTAGTATAAATACAGGGGCCTTAAGCCCACCAGTTCAGTTTAGTTCCAGCTGCCTAAGTGAATACATATCTGCATTTTTCTGAGAGGGAATCAAGAGGCTGCAATGGTGGCATTCCTGATGGGTCTCCAAGATGGTTTTACCAAGTTTCCCTGCTATCTTTGCCTTTGGGACAGCAGGGACACCAAGGCGCACTACCACAGGCGGGACTGGCCACAGCGGACCGAGTTCTCTGTGGGGAGGAACAATGTCAAGTGGGAGCCACTGGTGGACCCCCGGAAGGTGCTGATGCCACCACTGCACATCAGATTGGACCTTATGAAACAATTTGTCAGAGCTCAAGATAAGGAGTCGGCAGCCTTCAAGTACCTTCAAGACTTTTTCCCTAAGCTGTCTGAGGCAAAGGTCAAAGCCGGTGTCTTCGTCGGAACACAGATAAAGAAGATCCTGGAGTGGAATGAATGGAACGGCTTTGTCGCAGTGGTTCGGGGCTTCCTGGGCAATCACAAGGCCAAAACCTATGTGGAGCTGGTTGAGATTCTGGTGAAGAACTACGGCACAATGGGCTGTAGGATGTCCCTCAAAGTCCATATCCTTGATGCTCATCTTGATAAATTCAAGGAGAACATGGGAGCGTACTCGGAGGAGCAAGGCGAGCGCTTCCACCAGGATATACTGGACTTTGAACGCCGCTACCAAGGACAGTATAACAAGAACATGATGTGAGACTACATTTGGGGGCCGATTCGTGAAAGTGATTTACAGTATAATCGTAAATCTCAAAAAACTACTCACTTCTAAATCTTTTGTAGTCATTTTTGTATTACTTTAGTATAAATACATGTTAATTTGGATTCATGTTGTTTTTTTCTGACTATGTGAAAGAAAAGACACAAATTCGCCAGTTTTCTCATTGGAAATAGGTAAATTTCAAAATATCATTGTCCTGGTCACAAAAGCAAAGTTTGTGGGGAATAATAGCTATTTTCTATACTTTTGAGGCATAAGCAATACGGAAATAACACTTACTACCTAGGAACAAAAATTGTGTTACACAGTGTAATATTGCAAGTGCTAACAGGTATTATTGGTTTGGCGGGGGGACATTTAGTAAATATCTTTGTGTCCCATATTTAAACACAGCTACAAGTCAAACATTTGAAATCCAATGTGCCTGAAATGCTTGCTTTTGTTTCTTTAGTTATGCAGAAAATTCACCCACCTGCTGAATTAGTTTATATGCTTACAATAAAACGTGTGACAGATATCAATATTTGAACTACCAGTTTCCAAAACACTGAGATGTTAAGTCCGTAAAATAACAGAACGTGCAGAGACAGAGAGAGAGAGAGAGAGAGAGAGAGAGTTAGTAGTGAGAGGTGGTTAGAGTACACATCTACTCAAAAAGTTCATAGCTTCTAAGCACAAGACTATATGTACACACACCCCAATCCAGTATACCACAAGAGTGCATGTTAAAAGGATGCAGCTCATTCTTAAAGCCCTTGTGAATAGTGCTCAAGTGAAGAGATGTAACTCAAGTGAGCCATCCTGTGGTGCTTGTGCTTTTGTGACACAGTAAACGCCAATGTAAGTAAATTAAATTCCAAAATACGCCAGTCAAATGCTGCTCAATAATAATGTAATCTTAAAACATCTACTAAACAAACAGTTATCAAAAGGTAATTTCTAACTTGAGTTTAAGTATGTGTGCACACTGTTTTCCTGTATTCAATGGAATTTATTTAAAATTACAAAATAAAGTCTTACACATCCCCAAATTACAAAAATTTTAAAAATAAATGTAACACACAGGAGTCTGTTTGATCAACCTACCACTGGACAGGACTTAAGATTTTCCTGGAGCAATGGAGGAACCCCTGGAATATGTGGCTGTTGGGAGTCCAGGGCGAATGCCCAGTGCTGTCAGGACAGTGGTTCTCAAACCGTGCGACTGTAACCCCCACTCGGGTAAAAAAAATTAAAAAATGACTCCCCTTCTTTAACTGACAAAGAAAATGTATACATACAGGATACCAGGCCATTGTGCTTACACACAACTCAGAGGCCGGATTCACAGCAGTTTCCAAACTGGCCGTTGTGCTTAAACACAACAGTGAAATCTTGGAAATGGATGTAAAAACACATTTGGTTAGGCACTTCCTCCATTTAAGGAAATAAAAGGATGTCATGCACTGAAAATACAAATCTGCGAGTATGTATAAATTGTTTGGTTGTGTGCACGCATCACTTATATTTGTATTTTGTTCTCGATTGTGATCTTCACATACATACAGCGCTTGTTCATTTATTTTTTTAAACAAAAGTGAGCTTGCTTCTTCAGAAAATATTAATAAATTTTATTTCTTGAAACTTTTTCATAAAATGTAGTGTACCCAAGTAGTCTGCTGAAAATAAATAAATACATACCTCACCTTTCTCTAAAATAAACATTGCTAGACAAAATACGTCAGACTGCCATTAAACATCCTTTTTAATTTTTTGCAAACTGTAGCTAAAACGAGGAGGTTTATCTGTTTCTGGTCTTTTTTTCTGATCTTTGTGATGCCCCTCTTCTTGGGCACAGTGCCTGCCTGTGTGATTTGACCAACTGTTTTTTTGTTTGTTTTTATTTTTAAAGGGGCAGTGCTGTGTAGGCTACTCTGTGTGGTGGCTGGTGTGAAAGGACCTTTAAGTTTTGTACTCAAGTAACATTTTAACTTGTCAGCAGTCAAAAGCAATTTAGTCTTGATATTATTGGTTTTGGTGTACTAATTAAAAGCTTGTGTATGTTGATGTAGCTAAAGTATTATTAATGTAATGTATTATTGCAGCTGTTCTGTGTGTCTCCTTAGAGAGACGAGCCTCACAGTTTGAGAACCCCTGGCAGAGGTTAATCAGATTGACTCCTTCTCTTGAAAACCCAGTTAAAACCCCTTGGCTCCTGACTGCAGTACAGGTTGAAAAACAACCTACAGGTTCAGATTCTAGAGACTTCACTCCCTCCTTTAGGGGATCCTACACAAGTTGCTTCATTGAGAGGTACCTGGTGGGCCGATAGGTCCGGGGGGTCCTGAAGGTCCAGGGAGCCCCTGATTACCAATCCCTGGGGGGCCTGGGGGGCCACGGGTTCCTGGTATGCCAGGAATACCACCATCACCTGGGAATACACATACACAATTAGAATTCAGTACGACTCTGCTCACAGTGAGTTTGTTGTGCATTTGTTTGTGGACCAGCTTATCCTATTTATGGGCTAGAGCTTGGACTTTCTCCATGGTTTGCAGTTTTTCTAACTCTGTGTACAAGTGTATATAATATAACCCATAGAAATGAAGCACTCCCCTATTCTTTGCTGTATACATGCTCTGGAACACATTCTTATCACAAAACTTTTATACTAATAGAGTGCAAATTATTATTAAAAACATTCAGTATAGCCATCTTGTGGGGAAGGAAATTTTTACATATTTGTACATATTATAATGGCGTTTTGATTTCATATATGTATAAGATTAATACCAATCGATTTTTGCAGTGCATTTTTACCTTTAGGCCCTGGTGTTCCATTGAAGCCTGGGCCCCCTGGCTGACCGGGGGATCCAGGGAATCCGGAGTCTCCCTTTGGTCCTGGGAATCCCTTCGATCCTGGAATTCCTGGGAGGCCTGGCGGTCCAGGAAGGCCAAAGCCTGGCTCTCCCTAAAAACAGACCGTCGTCAGAATCTGTTTTGCCTTGGAGGCAATAGCTTCACAATCACCTCAATAAGTGTTTTGTTTTTCTTGTACAATATCAACAATCAAACAGGACATTGACAATAATACAGTTGTGTACCAAGTATGAAGCCAGTAACGGAAAGCGTTTTTATAGTGCACATACTAAAATCACATGACCAATGCAGAAAACATGAAGCCATCATTTCAAATGGTCTGACAGATCAGTAGTTAAGATTGTTGCACTGAAGTCATGTATAGGCTGTTTAACAATCAAATTGATGAAGCAAATAAAGATTAAATAAGTTATAGCCTGAAAATGTAGATCTGCACAGTTAGACTAGGTTTCTGTACCCAGACAGTCAATGCAAAGACAATTAAAAGACGTTTATTGCCAATGTATAGTTCCAGTAGGTCACAGAATGACAGAGTGCTGTGGAGCAGGTATCTCTCCCTTACCTTGGCTCCGGGCGAGCCCGGTGTCCCGGGGAACCCATCGAGGCCTGGTCTGCCTGGGTTTCCTGGTTGTCCAGGCTGGCCGGGTGTTCCAGGGAAGCCTAATTAGGTCACACAATTAGACTGTTCATCACAACCAGTATCACCTCGTTATTAAAAGATGTAATCCTACATTGCATTTCACTCAGCTCAATGCTTGATCAATTAGAGCAGGGGTATCCAATCACAGCCCCGGAGGGCTATGCCACTAGGTTTAAAAGGTAATACACTACCTCAGGTTCTAAAATGAGATGGATCTGGTTCAATTAAACAGTTTAGGGCAGGACGGGAACAAAAGACCGGGACTGGAAGGGCCAATTTTGGCCACCTCCCGAATGAGAGGGTCCAAATCGCATTTTTTATAAGCAACACATTGTCAGTAGAACTGGAGGAGCTTTTTTCTATGTCCCTGAAAGGGTTCTTCCACAAAAGGTTACCAAGACCTACAGAGGGCACATTGCTGTCTTGTGTTCTTGCCCACTGTCCCACTCCATATCTAATAGAATCTTACCTTTTTGTCCAGCGAATCCTGGAAGACCTATACCTGGGGGGCCGGTGTCACCCTTCATTCCTCCCACGCCTGGGATGCCTGGCTGCCCTGGCTGTCCTGATTCACCTTGACCAACCACACAAAACAGGTCTTTAAAACCAGCTCCCAAGCCTTCAAACTGTCAATCACTACTCAAAACAGTCAAGTAGACACTAATACATTGATGAAGTCATGGAACCAATATGAGAAGTAGTTATACACATTTGCCTTGCTATTTCTAGCTGTTTGCCATGATTCTGAAGTTATCCAGTGTTCTGGTGCACCAATATTGAGTTGCCATCTAAAAATCTACCTGACTAAGTTTGTCTATTAAAGTGCCAGGACTAAAACACACTTCCCCATTCCATTCAAATCAATGGACAATACGATCATTCAACTCTGCCACCCCTCCCTAGTGTATAATATACAAAGACTATGACAATTGGCCATATAGTGGTTTGCAGAAGAATTCATCCCCCTGCAAAGTTTTCACATTTTGTTGGCACCTGAGCATACTCCACGATGCTTTCAAATTAAACTTTACATGTAGAATCTACACAAACTACTCCACATTGATAAAGTTAAAAAATGCATATAGAATATAAATAAGCAAGATTTACATAGAAAATCAGATTAATCTCAGTTGCATAAGTATTCAACCTCTTTGCTACTGCAGCCCTAAATCAGCTCAGGTGCAAATGATTTGTTCGAAAGGTCACAAAATTACTATACTCAAAGTGGTTTAACTTGTAGATCGTTTCCCTAGGCATACAAAGACTTTCAAGCTGTAACTCACAGTGATCCAACAAACAACCATGAAGACCAAGGAGCTTTCTAAAGTCAGGGATAAAGTGGTAGAGAGGCACAGAGCAGGAGAAGGGTATAAGAACACTTCAAAAGGCGCTGCTTATCCCTCTCCAAAGTGAAGTCTATCATTAAGAAGCAGAAGATGCATCATACCACCCAGACACTACCCAAATCAGGTCACCCTCCCAAAAACTGTGCAACCAGGCATGCAGAAAACTGGTTCAGGATGTCACTCTGAAGCCAACAATGACCTTGAGAGATCTGCAAAGTTCTGTGTCTGAGATGGGAGTCAGTGTTCACACATCAACAATAAGCCAATCCCTACACAAAGCTGGCCTGTACGGACGGGTTGCAAGAAAGAAGGCATTACTCAAAAAGCCTCATCTTAAAAGCACGTATGGAGTTTGTGAAAAAGCATGTAGATGATACTGCAGACATGTTGAAATAGGTTTTGTGGTCAGACGAGACAAAAATTGAACTTTTCGGTCTAAATTCTAAACGTTGCATCTGGCGCAAGTCCAACACTGCACATCACCCAGTCAAAACCATCCCAACTGTCAAGCGTGGTGGTGGCAGCATCATGTTATGGGGGACTTCAGCAGGGACTGGAAAGCTTGTCAGGATAGAGGTGAGAATGGATGGTGCAAAGTACAGGTGAATCCTTGAGGAAAACCTATTTGAGTCAATCAAGACTCAAACTAGGGAGGAAATTCACATTTCAACAGGACAATGACTCAAAGCACAAAGCCAAAGCTACATTGGAGTGGTTGAACAAGAAGAGAATTAAATGTTCCTGAGTGGCCCAGTCAAAGTCAAAATTTATGGCAAGACTTGAAGATTGCAGTCCATTGAAGATTCAACAAACTTAGCAGAACTGGAGCAAATTTTCCCATGAAGAATGGGCAAAAATGTCACCATCCTACTGTGAAAATCTAGTAACCTATTCAAAGACTCATAGCAGTAATTGCGGCAAAATGTGCTTCTACCAGGTACTGACTTAAGGGGCTGAATACTTGTGCAACCAGTAAATTTCATTTTGTACATTTTCTCTGCAAGTTTTGCTGAGATTTAACCTCTTCCTCATATAATAGGTGTTCAGTTTAACCACTACAGCTTTGAATAAAAAAAAAAAAATGTTTGAAAAACTGTGCACACATTATTTGTAATTCAACAAAATGTGAAAACTTTGCAGGGGGTGAATACTTCTGCAAACATGTATGCATGTATTGCAATTGTTCTCAGATACGACATGCTCTCTTTATACAGCCATTAGATGACATTTGTAAACATAGACATTTGGCCAGAGACTAAAACAATGTGGCACTGAACAGAACAGTGGAGAACACTTGCTAATAAAACCTTTGAGGTCCAAATGAACAGGGTCTTTAGATTCTCCCCAAGGAGATTCCACAACAATGGAAATACAAAGTCTGCTATCTCAAATAGTTTATGAGATATTAATGACGGCAGCGGTGGACGAATGACTATTGCATGCAATATCTGTCCACCAACGAGTTCAAAGCAAGTTCAATACATCAGTACACTAGCTGGAGCAACAGAACCACTCACAAACTTGTTTCTCACAATAAAAGTGTACAATAACTAATCCAAGCCTTTGCCCACTGGTCCCAGGGTTGGGGAGAGGTCATCTTACCTGGACTCCCTGGAAACCCGGGATCTCCTGGTGGCCCTCTTGGCCCAGGAGAGCCCGGTTCTGACATGGTCTGGCCGGCGTCTCCTTTAGAACCTGGCAGCAGAAACAAACGGGAGTCAGAACACTTTGAAAGTTCTTTTTGGTGCCTATAGTGCATCATCCAGTAGAACCTATAATGCCACAAATGACATTCTATTCTAAAGGAATTCATTCTTCCTTGTCCTAGATGGCAGCAGCAAGCATGAAGGTTGTCCCAAGACTAAAAGCTGCATTTGCCAGGGACCGATCTTTATAACCCACTGCATAGCAGGTTGAGCCAATACTGGTTTTACTCTGAGTTTAATAAGACATACCTGAGCTTTTTATTTATACACTGCGGTTAAATCAAGCTGGTGTTAAAACCTGGAATGGGTGAAACTGCAATGCAATAGGGTCATTATTTCCATTCCCGCATACGTCTCCCCTGGATGGAGAAATTAGAGCCATCGCTTATGAAAAAGTAAAACAGTGACCTACATGCACCACACATACAGTACATGTAAAAGGTGTGATGTCTAGCAAAGAGGAACACAGAGATCATTTTGGCCTAATTTTAACAGAGCATTCTTGTTATAATGTATGATATTGCCTATGGTGCCTGACTATATGTAAAAAAAAATGACATATGCAGAGGCAGTCCAAATCCGGAGGAAAAATTTAAATCAAGTAAACAATTGTATGAAACAATATCTGGGTTCAGTACTTCCAGTTTACTATATCAATCATTTTTATCAGTCAAATCTTTAGAAACTGTCAAACAAAAAACATTACATGAGATTTAAGAATTAATGCCTACTTTTTGAAGGACACAAAACATCTGCTCATTTTAAAAAACTAGAACCAAATCACTAAGTTCTGTATTTCAGGTCACTTTAGCAGTCTGTTCATGATAGTTATGATGACGACACAGCTGTATAATACAGCGACTCGATGGAAGACTGGAAATTCTGTGGGAACCTGAGAAATATGTGATTTCCATTATCCTCGGATTTGGACGGCCTCTACATATATGTAGTTAGGGTCCTGTTTCTGTGTTTTAGTTAATGCGCAAGAAAATAGCTAGGTATTTGTTTGCTTTGTTTATTTTATTTTGTATTTAATTTTTTTTTTTTTTTTTTTTTTTTTTTTTTTTAAAGTAGCACGTCAGCGCTTTTGAAACCAAGTTCCTGGGTCTATTTTTAAAGCAGCAAAGAATTCGAGTAGTGCAAGCTTGGTTACAATGTATATAAAATACATGTAAAATGTAAGCATGTCATACATATGTAAAGACAGGCAGACAGACAACTCTCTTATAGACCCATATTCGGATACTGAAATACTTGTACAAACCAACTGGGTTAATGGTCCAAAACTACTATGAAAAACAGGTTTACTTTTTATTGAAAATGTTGACTGTATATGACTTATATACATTTATTCTTCTAAACGTAGATATACAGTTTCCATTTCTGTCCGGATCATTCAGCTAAACAGTGTCAAGTGAAAATCCTTCAGACAGGCTTTCTGTTAAGCAGGGTAAGTGTTTGAGCAATGAATACGAACAGGGTGTTCCTATTTATTTCTTGAGTGGGGGGGGGGGGGGGGGGGGGGGGTTCTCCCCTGTGTGTGTCTCACCTCCCAGACCACCTATAAAGCTCCTGCTATAGTAGCTGTCCCCAGCTTTGGGGCAGGGGAGGCATTCTCCAGGGGGTCCTGTCACCGGTGTTAAGCACAGCGTCAGCAACCGAGCACAAGCAAGGGACATCAAAACCAACAAAAGCATCGCCAAGACAGGGGACATCGCGCCCGAGTCACAAAGCTTTAAAAGTGCGAACTAACATTTTCAATTCCTTTTCCTTACCCCCTTTTTCATCTGCTTGCATTTTATACTTCAGTGTGGGATATAATTCAAAGACAACGTCAAGGAAGTATAAAAGTTGCTAATATTTCCTGGTACCCATCACTTCCTGTGCTGTAGTTCAGTCATGTGTCCTACCACACAGGAAGTGACTGGATACCAGTCCAGGATGGTACCTCTTGTACTTTTGTACATGTATAACCTGAATTAAAGTATAAAAACATCAACAAATCAATAAGAAAACAGGATACCAATGATATCCTGAATATGAATTGAATGCTGCTAATACTATTAAGAGGCAAGGTAATTATATTATCTTAGCTAACATTCTTCTATCCGTTTTGATTAAATAAGTACAGTTTGAAATATGGTGCGATAACTATCAAAAACACCATTACTTTCAATTACTCATGAAGTTAAAGCTTTGTGAACAGGGTCTGCAACAGCAAAAGAACAAAATGCACAAGCAAAGACATCAAATTACAATGAGACAACAGCAAACACTTAACTCAACAATTGCGACTTTGCATAAAACAGGACACACTATTTCTTAATATCAACTTCAACTTAAAGTACAGCTCTGCAGAACGTCCTGCTGACTGTAAAAGGAGGAGAAAGTGAAACGTACAGAAATGAGGACTCAGCAATGCAATGTGAGTGAAACACTTACCTGGAGCTCCGGGGGAGCCCGGACGACCAGACACACCCTGGACCCCCTTCTCTCCTGGGGAACCCTGGGGCCCGAATCCTGGAGGGCCCATTGGACCCCTCTCCCCAGGGAAACCTGAAGGTCCTGGGTCCCCTGGAAGACCTCTTTCTCCTTTGAATGCAACAGAACCCTTTAAAAAAATATTAAAATATTCAGTGTGTATGTTCATAAACTTTCTTAATCCTCAAAAGCAGGGGTGGAGTATGTGAACATATGAGCAGGAAAAGGCTGCTCATGATCCTGTGTCAATTGTGCCAATACAACACTTGTACTGTAGTTCTACAAGTCTGGTGACGCATTCTGGATTTATATGGACTATAGCACTTGTAGGGATTTGTTGGGTAAAAAAATAAACATTTTACTGCATTTTCTGATACAATCTAATATTTTAAGTGGTTGAGGTTAGGAATTAGGCTGTGTTTGGGCTTGTAAATTCTCGGTTTACCAAAACCCCTACCATACTCCCCAGTAAAAGATGAATAACTCACGGGATCCCCTTTGGCTCCAGGACCTCCTGGCTGGCCATCCCGACCTGGCGTCCCATCCAACCCAGGCAGGCCTGGTGACCCCGGGAATCCAGAGTCTCCTTTGTCACCCTTCATCCCGGGGAGCGCAATGGCAGAGCCGGGATCGCCTTTAGAACCAGGAAAACCAAGAGTGCCTGGCAAGCCGGGCAAACCCTGAAAACAAGCAAGGAGACACCTTAGAACGTCTCAAAGTCCAAACCTTCCAGTGCTTCCGAGGAGAGAGCCCACTCCTATGAAATCAACTGCAACGCCTGCTCCGAGCACTCTACATCACAAAACAATGAAGACAGTGGGGTGTATAACTGATCTAATCTTAAAGTAAAATATCAGGTTAAAAGTTTAAATGGTGGCGAAATTAAAATCCGATTGAATAGTAACTTTAACCTTTAGAAATCTATACAACCCCCCCCCCCCCCAAATTTTATTTTATACTGCTTAATTATTAAAATACAAATAAAATAGCCAGCTTTGTTTTCTGATCATTACCAGCCTGTGTTTAGTCTAATGTCAATAAGACCACAGTAATATTTTATGCACTTGTGATTTGTTTAAAAAAAAAAAAAAAGTAAATTTGCCACTCTTACAGTGGCATAGCAGGAAAAATAGTAATTTTCTTATTTACGTAAATGAGAAGATAAGAAGGTAGGCCGCCAGACACTAAGAATGAATTACTTACTGGAGGACCCATAGGCCCCGGTCCACCTGGGAACCCTCTGTCTCCTTTCTGCCCACTGAATCCAGGAACCCCTAAAATAAAGCAGCAGAGTTTAACAGTCACACATGATTCTCGTGACAGGCCATTGTTTCAAGAGAAAAACGACAGCTGTTGAGTTTCCACAATGTTGACCAACCTTCCACATTAAAAAGATCAAAGCTGTACTGTTCCAACCCCCTTACCCCATATCGTAATATTCCTCTGATCGACAGCTACATTGTTCCAACGTACTTAGTCATTTATTAATGTATTTACAGCGTCCACCAGGTAACCCCAGGAAAAAATGAAGATAGTAAACGTATCTACAACTAGGATTGAATGGCAAGACATGCATTATTTTTTAGTATTACTACAAGACAAGCTCTCTTTAAAAAGAAAAAATAAAGAGACAACTTGCTTACAGTAACTCATGTAGTCTCCATGTCTCAAGTCTAGTTGTTTTGGTCTCTGAATAGAGTTAGAAGCCAAAACACCTGGCTACAAATAGGGCAATGCAGGGATAGTTATTTATTCTGCTTTATTCAATCCTAAACTCCATAGAGCCATTACAATCAAGTAGATTCTATGTGAACCCAAGCTATGTCCCGCAAGTGCTAGGCAACCCTGACAGCCCCAGTCCCTCCCCCACCTTACCTGGGGTCCCTGGTAGTCCCGGGGGTCCCAGGGAACCAGACACTCTTTCGGAGTCCCCAAAGCAGTCGATGCAGGTATCGCCTTTTACACCTGCAGCAATGTGCACATGTTCAATAATCACAGTACCTATACACCTTGAAATTTAAGAGCTTGCTAAAAAGGTAAAACAATTTAATTTTCAATCATCTTTAAATGGTGATTGAACTATTTCAGCACTAAGTAACTTTACGGGAAGACTATAAATACAAATTGGCATAGATATACATAGATTAGTTCAGTCTGCTGTTTTTAGTTCAGTTCCCTAATACTGTATACAAGTATGCAGTGTTTATATATATAAAAAAACAGCAAGATTAAAACTAAAGAATAAAAGTGTTCTAAATAAAACCAGAAAAAAAGACTAAATGTTTTCTCTGACTTGAAAGTTACGTAAATGGAGTCTTACAGTTTAGTGCCATCCTGACAAATGGGGTACTAAAAGAAACAAGGCCATATTCAGAAACACTTGCATTAATTCTCACTTTAAGTGTGTTTTCTTAATATGACAAATCATTATCTAAATGGTTATTTCAGAATATGGCTAACAGACTGTGGATATCCGAGTGTACGGTAGCTGTGTGAATATTTGGTGATGTGGAAGGGTTATTGTACCTTTCTGTCCTGCCTCTCCAGGAAATCCTCGCTCCCCCACCTGCCCAGGTAAGCCAGTAGGACCCGGCTGGCACAGGTCACCTACAAATCATAACCAACAGTCAGCAAGAAACCACTGAACAAAGCACAAGACACTGAACAGTGCAGTGACTGATTCATAGCCTACGACACCATTCACAGTTTACAGGAATCAGCAGTTAAATAGCTCAAATTTAAAAAAAAAAAAAGTGGTGCAGTTTTTTTTTTTAGTTTTTTTTTTTTTAGCAGTTCAGTTTTAATATTAAATATCAGTAAAATCAAAGCTAATCCTCCTTCTGTGCCAATTGTTAATGCTTCAACAAAGTAGAGACATTCAGGCAGATTTTCCACTGTGCCTATGCAATACGTTTACTAGGGAGTGGTCAATATGCCTCAGTGGACATTACAGGCCATCGATTATTGATTCAACCCAGTCAGAATTTGGGTAGACTTCTAACTGGTGATGACTCCGTCCTCTTACCACTAGAAAGTGATTTCTTGATTTAAATTGCGTACATTTTATAGATACACAAAATGCCTTCATACAAATGTAATTTGTTCCTTTTGCTCTTTCAGCCCCCCCGGTTTGTTCTGGGGTCTCAGCTGATCCATTTCCGAGGAAGGGCGGCACGATCTACCTGCAATGGGGCCTGTGGTCCCTGGAAGGCCCGGCTGGCCAGGGGCTCCAGGTCTCCCATCGATCCCAGGAGGGCCGGGAAGAGAAACTCCAGGCGGGCCCTCGTCTCCCTTCTGCCCACGCTCCCCGGGGTAGCCAGGCGGACCACGGTTGCCAGGCAGAACCAAGCCTATGACAGAGAACACCACAGAAGTGATTAAGAGGTTCTAATATTTGCCACCTGTTCTAGAAATCAAGAATTATACAGAACACAAAGATAGTTAACAGGCAAAAATATTAAAGTAAAAAATGATGATGATACAAATAATCCCTTTAATATGATGTATTTATACATTTAAGAGAGACCAATAAAAAATAAAACCTGAATCTACTAAACAACTGTTTGGACTAATGCATTCGCTGCAGTCTTTAGATATACAACTTCTAAAGAAAGTTGTGTGCGAGTTTTAGGTTTAGGAAGACCTTGAATCTGAGGCACTGTGCCACAGTGAGACAGAACTAGGAACAGAAAATATAAAAAAAAAAAACCCTCCACTCACTGCTGCATCTTACTGGGAACCTTATTAATAGAAATTCTTCTTACCAGGAGAACCGGGCTGACCAGGAGGACCTTGCAAACCTAGATTGCAAAAAAAAAGAAAGAAGTTCTAATCTTGTATATAAAAACGCAGCTAAGCAAACCGTGAAGGGTAAGAGATATCATTGTTTCTCACAGAAGCACTGCTGGCACAACGGTCAGCATTGCCACTGATGTACAAAACATCAGACTCCTTTCTTGCAATTAAGTAATGACAATGAAACTTGCCTTAAAAAAAAAAAAAAAAAAAAAAAGTCTGGTTTCACACACTCAGATTGGTACCAATTGTGGACTGCATTACCAAAGGTAACATCGGGTAGTCCAAGATTAGAGCTAGTGGTGTTTGTGAAACTAGCCAATAGGTTTAGTAAAATAATACATCCATCCATCTCCTTTTACAGCAAGTTTTGTATTACATTTCCTAGGCGACTATGAGAGTTTAAATATAGAATTTATTTATAGAAATACAAAGTAGTGGGCAGAGCCAATGGTGGGCCTATCAAGACTCAGTCATACTTTGACAGTGTTTAAATGTTTCTTGATTTAGTGCATCATAAGGAAAATGTACTGTATTATATTGACAACATTTACATTTTAATATTGTTTAAAATCAATGCATGGTAAAGCAAAAATACAACTCAGCTAAATTACTATGGTTAAACTAATTACCAAAAAGAGGAAAAATGTAAGGGGATGCAATATCTATAGCCATCACTGCAGTCATGCATACAATAAAAGCAGATATTTACCAGGTAAACCACTTTCACCCTTCCGCCCAGGGGATCCTGGGAATCCAAGATCGCCTTTCTGTCCAACTCTGTCTGCACCAGGGTCACCAACAACCTGGAACAAACAAAACAGCAGGGCGTCAGAGAGAGCAGCCCCTGCACAGACTGTAGTGAAAAAAGAAAGAAACCCACAGCTAATACATTCAGGCAATATACTTACAATCCCAGGAGGGCCAGGGTAACCACGGTCGCCCTTCTCACCCTGAAAGAAAATATAAACTTTGATTAGTTCACACGCAAACATACGAGACAGGGTCAAAACCTTTTATCAGGAGGGACAAAGAACAGCAGCACTGAGCTGACAATCAGGAGTTCATCAATAACCTCATCAAGTAAGCATTAAAACACAAGAGTGTTCATTCGATAAAGGAGCACGTTGTGCTAAGGCACTCGAAACTTACTTCTAGGTACCAGAACAGCATTGTCTACAATAGTGTTCATTAACAAAACACATGTTCAGTCAGTACAGTACTGTGCCACACCACAGCGGCAGATCTATGTGGTTTAATAGTGATAACTGAAATAGCAAGACTATTTAAAACAACATCTAACAACGTGTATGAACAGCTCCTGTTTTAATAATTTCAAATCAAAATCGCCTCGCCCATCCACCCCACCCCAGCTGTGATTAGGGCTCACCAGCTCGCCATCTCTTCCTGGTAGCCCAGGTAACCCAGGATCCCCCGGCTGACCCTGCGGGGTTAAAACAAAGAAATAAACATTAGGGTGTATTCTTTTGCTGTGTGTTGTAATTATATATAAAACTTTACATTATACACACAAAACAGGAAAACAAGTACATAATCTGAACAATTATAATAAATTAGGTGGTGGATACTACAGGGAAACTCCAGTTGCAATGACGATGCAGTAGATGTGATTTGTATTATTACTGAATGGATTTGAGATCTCACCGGAAAACCTGATTCACCAGGATCACCATCTTTGCCAGGCTTTCCCTTAAAAAAAAAAAAAAAAGTGAAAACATTATATATCACATCTGAGCAAAAATCAAAAATGCACCCTAAAATCTAATTTGGGTTGGTGAAACCAGCCGATAGGATATAGAACAATGAAGTACTGTATATCGATGCTGTTCATAGCAAGCTTTAGATTATACTGTAATGTCATTTTCCATTAGTTTGTCCTAAAATTTAAGGTCTCAAATATCAATTAGTTCAAGGAAAATCCAACAAACACAAACCTTCTGGGTAGCAGAAGGAGATTTCCTACACCTGTATACAGATTTGCAAAATACACCCCTAAAAAAAAGTGGTCAAGCGTGGGGGTGAAAAACTGGCATTTCAAAATTCAGACCCCGCTTCTCTGTGTGAAGGTCAATGCAAAAAACTACACCCCTTTCAATCTTTTCACCTTTTGTTGCCTTATAGCCCCCCCCCATTTATCCTACATCCTACCCCACAACTTCCAGAGAAATATATTCAGAAATTTGTACAAAATTAAAAATAAAAACTGAAATGGCTTAGTTGGGCAAGTGTCCACTCCCCTTGTAATAGCAATCTTAAATTAGCTCAGGTGTAACCGATCGCCTTCAAAATCACACACCAAGTTAAGTGGCCTCCACCTGTTAAACTGTAGTGATTCACATGATTTCAGGATAAATTCAGCAGTTCCTGTAGGTTCCCTCTGCTGGGTAGTGCATTTCAAAGCAAAGAGGCGTAACCAAGGCGCTTTCAAAAGGACTCTGGGACAAAAAGTTGTTGAAAAGGCACAGATCAGAGGATGGGAATTAAAAAAAAAAAAAAAAAAAAAATCAAAACAAGGCCCCGAATATCCTTTGGAGCAGTCAAGATGATTATTAAAGTGGAAGGTGTATGGCCCCCAATGCCCCTGCCTAGATCAGGCCATCCCTCCAAATTGGATGACCGAGCAAGGAGGAGACTGATCAGAGAGGCTACCAAGAGGCCAATGGCAACTTTGCAAGAGCTACAGGCTCTTACAGCCAAGACTGGTCAAAGTGTGCATGTGACAACAAATCCCAAGCATGCCACAAATCTGACCTGTACAGTAGGGTGGCAAGAAGGAAGCCATTATTCAAGAAAGCCCACCTTGAATCCGTTTGAAACATGCAAAAAAAACCTCAGGAAATTCTGAAGCCATGTGGAAAAAAGTTTTGTTGTCCGACGAACTAAAAATTGAACTTTTTGCAAAAAGTCATATTTGGCACAAACCTAACACAGCACATCACCCAACGAACATCATCCATACTGGTGGCAGCAGCATGTTATGGGGATGTTTCTCACCGGCAGGGACTGGGGCACATGTCAGGACAGAAGGGAAAATGAATGGCGCAAAGTACAGAGAAGTCCCTGAGGAAAACCTTCTGCCCTCTGCAAGAAAGCTGAAACTGGGATGAAAGTTCACCTTTCAGCATGACAATGTTCCAAAGCACACAGCCAAAGCTACACTGGAGTGGCTAAGGAACAAAAAGGTAAATGTCCTTGAGTGGCCCAGTTAGAGCCCTAACCTAAATCCAATCAAATTTGTGGCATGACTTGAAGACTACTGTCCATCAACGCTCCCCAAGGAACTTGACAGAGTTTGAACAGTTTTGTAAAGAAGGTCAAATATTGCCAAGTCTAGGTAGAGATCTATCCCAACAGACTCACAGCTGTAATTGCTGCCAAAGGTGCTTCCACCAAGTATTAACTCAGGGGTAGAGACTTATCCAATTATGACCTTTTGGTTTTGTGTGTAATATATGTGTGGAAAATGCAGATGCTGAGGTGCCTTGTCCTGGGATACAGATAACTGAAATCTCCTCCAGTGAGAAATCCAATCAAAAGGAGAAATGAAGATAGCAACTCCTGTTTCAATTAAGTTCACAGAGCAAAGAAATTCTCAATAGAAGCAATAGTCTTTATTTAAACATATTAAAACCATAACATTGGCTAAAAAGTAGAACGTAATGAACTTAGAGATACTATTAAGATCAAAAATGTACCAACAGAAGGAAAACTTACCTTTGCCACTGAATAGTTATATTTCTAACAATATCAAAAGTTTTGAAACATTGGGAAGTGCTGAAATGTGATCCTCAACTCAAACCACTAACAGGTTCCCCTCCAAGATTTTGTTAGAGACAGGGTAGAAATATTAAAGATTTTGTAGTTGATGTATAAACACCAGCATCTAATGAAAATTGGTTAACAAACTCTTTATATGGTAATTTCCAAATAACACCAAACATTTTAATTATCCTCATACAGGTAAAAAATATACTATTAAAATAAATTTATTAATTGTAATACTACTCATGTGATTTATATACTTAAATGTCCGTGCGGACTAGCCTATATAGGACAAACACAAAGGAATTTGAAAATACGCCATTGGTGAACATAAAGCTGCAATTCAAAACACAGATTATATAGCAAGACATTATAAAAAATGTAATCACGACTCTGCATCAAGCTTAATTTAGTGATTGAAAAAGTAACAATCCCTGAAAGAGGAGGTCATATAATCAAACAGCTTTTGAAGAGAGTCTTTCTGGATTTTTACTTTGAAAACAATGGAACCGCATGGGTTAAACGAAACCCTGAATCTCAAGTTCTTATCTCTAACCAGATACTGCACAGTGTCATTATGAAGTGAACTGGATTAAAGATTAAGTAAATATATCCGATGCTGTTTAAGTATAGGACTGCTTAAGGTATAGTTGTTACTTATCTGTAATTGATTAATGCATAAACGAAGATTCTGGTGTGTACGATTTCTGATAATGTGAATTGTTCGTGTATTTGGTAACCTGTTGCTATTGGCATTATTTCGTTCATATTGATGGTTGTAGGCTATACATGATTTTACAAATGGCAAGTTATCTCTTTGAAGTTTAGGATGGTCTTAATATTACACATATTTTTATAAGGGTTATTTAATTGTTTCATGAAATTAAAACACACAGAATTGTTTGCTTGCCTATTTGTAGAATCTGTAATTACTTAATTATACAGAACTCGTTGTTTGATGGTTCAAATACAATTAATTTGTTAACATTGAAATTGTTGATTGATTTTACATTTAAAATGTTTGAGGCAATGATTATTCCAAAAATATAAATATATATCTCAAGAAAGGTCATACGTGCACTACAATGCTTGATATTAAATGAGGTGCGGACCAGTATAAAGTAATTACATATAGTGAAAGTAATCTCTAAGGCAATGCAAAAGTTCAAAATTCTTTCAGCCAAATTTTCAGTTTAGCTTCAATAAAAACTTTTCCCCCTTAACAGGAGTATGGTTTGTAGATAAGTGGAAAAAAATCTTCACTTAAATGCATGAAACTGAGGCACTGAGAGATCAAAATGTGATAAAAGTTCATGGGAGTGTAGACTTTCTATAGCAGGTGATATTTAGTGCCAGTAAGAGGACAGAAAAGGGATTTCAAAACCCTAGCACTTGTCTGAACCCAGCAATGCCCAGTTTACTTACCCTCTTTCCTGCTTCACCTGGCTCCCCTTTCTCACCCTTTGGACCACCAGGGGGACCCTAATGATACAAAAATAAAATTAATGGATTGAGGAAGCCACTTCAATTGAGTTCAAGTCATCCATATGGCAAGAGGTTAAACAAGGTGGCAGTGAAGCTGTTCATGTGTAGACAGCACTGTCTGTCACAGAGTAGGAGAATCATAGAAGGCAGCAGTGTACCAACTGTAAGGAAATTCAAAGTGTTGTCTGTATCACTGAAAGCCTGTATGATCTTTCAAAATCCAGATGAATATTTCATTACAGCCTTGACAAGGAAAACTGCATCATTTTAATATAGCAATGGTTGGTTTAACAGACCTCGATAAGCAGTAATCTTGAACTTGTAGAACCAGTCCTTAATAACTACAAAGACTGATTATTCAGGCAAACAAACACGCAGAAAAACTGTGTCTTCGCTGCCTAGACAGCTCTGTTGACAATGTTATGGCAGGTGTTTTTGTGTCTGGGTCCTCTGTGCTCTGCTGCCCCCTACTGACCCAATCTAATACTACATAATCATTTTGTAAAAGGTGGAAACATCCTAACAAAAGTAAATGTAAGTGTGTTGAACAGAGCATTGTACTGATCCAGAGCTGCTGTTCTACTTACTGGAAAGCCTGGTTGACCTGGAGGCCCTTGTGGGCCAGGTGACCCAACATCACCCTGAAATAAAATAAATCAGGATTCAAAATACATTCCATGAACAACTACATTGAAAAACATATTTCAGGATAACCAAATTTATTACATTTTTTTTTTTTCAAATTTCAAATTATGCTTCCAGAGATTGTGTTTTAAGGTGTGATATCATCCGTGACAATTAAAACGCTGAATGCAAGTTAGAAATACTAAAAGAAACGACAAACGTTTTGACTAGGTTTTTCCATGTCTTACTGTATTAATGCGAAAAATAAAATCAAATAAAAAAAGTGGATTGTGTTTCTCAAGTCTCTGCTTCCCGTCTGCCAGTAACACACGTTTCCTGCCACATCCATAAATGGGTGAAAATGGCTGTCAAGGTCCGTTTTATTACCCGTATTAAAATGAGTAATCCAGCGAAATCTGTGACACTTTCTGTTCATTGTGAGGTGGTGTCAGAGGGCGTTAATGATTGACCGCTTGACTGTAGACCAATTTTTGGCCAACAGCAATGGGCATTTAGGAGGAGATTCAATCTAGGATTTAATAATGATTACTCTACCATTTGGATAGGCACAGATGTTTCTCCAGGGCCCCTGGTACTGAAGGGTGACCCCCATGTCAACACAACACTGACCTTGTCTCCTCTCTGCACCTCGGCCCCATTGGGCTGCTTCTGTTCACCTATCACCCCGGGGGGGCCAGGGGGCCCCTGGAGACCCAGATTACCCTGCAGACATGAGGAGAGGACAGAGTGCTGAGTGTCATTCACATGTATTGATTTACTAGCTTGAAAGAGCAGCTGCTCCTAAAAAGACCAAATCTACTGTAAATGAACCATTTGAAAGTGATTATGTGAAAGTTAGTAAAGCCGATTCAATGTTGCTTGGCAAGGTATTTAGAATTCCTGGCAATTACTTTCACTGTACTCAGAACAGCAGGGTCCACTTCAAACACATTTTTGAGGTCTATGTTCCCACCTGCTGGTACAAAACTAAATTACAACCAAAGCAGATGCAAAATAAAATATCTGGGAGATATTCAATTGGCAGAGTTGGGGTTCACTCCAGCTCAAAGGATACAGGGCTACAGGTATCACTTGCCTGTTCCTAAAATTAACTTGGCTTCTAAGAAATGGTCCCTTTACTACTGTTGGGGTTTAGTTTATTTTTAGACTACATTATTATTCTACAATGCATTCAACACCACAGCCAAACAACACATAGTGTTTAACAGGGGTTGAAAAATCCTCTTAACCTTACCTTTTCACCTTTAGGACCTTGGAAATTTAAGCCCATATTACCCTAAAAAAGAAACACAAAATACCATAAGAAAACAGAGATTCTAGGACCATGACAGCCTTCAGTGGGAATGGCATGCAATAAACAAGCTAAGGTTTTTCACTTGTTTCACTTTTTCTTACTTCTCATTAGAATGTCATTTTCATTGTGGAACTTATACTTGACTCAGGTGAAGCCCATTTTTCAGCCAGAACACCATAAGCTTACTTCATTTTGTGTTACAGTAAATACAGCTCCCCACCTGCACCTTACTGTGCAGCACAACAATATAGGATAAGTGAGGGCAAATAACCTGCGACAGGAAGTAACATGACGTGTACTTCAAAACCTGTGGCAGGAGAAGTAGCCCTCACTAGAGTGAAAGTGAAACAAAGTAAAACAAGGAGCGAAAGGAGCTTGTGAGATCTTCAAGTGCAGCAGTGGGAATCATCGTTACCTGAGCATTCTGCCTCGCTGTGTCACACAGCAGATCAGCAGCGTTTCAAAACACAAATACAGCACCTGGCAATTTACAAAATAGCATCCCAAAACAGTTTACTGTGTTAACCCGAAACAGAAATGCAGTTTAAAAAAAAAAAAAAGTACGCACACAAACCTTTAATGCTATGAATCACTTGCTTACTTATTTTCTTTTATTGAACATGGTAAAACTGGGTAAAAGTAAAACCAAATTTCCAAAACACTTTGTCTTGTCTTTTCATCTGCATCATCCAGCGAAATGTACTGTTTTAGAGCCATGACAAGTGTGCACTGATCAGTTTCAATCAGTGCGGTTCAGCTGGTAACAGCAAACACACGTCAGAGGTCCATCGGTTAAGAGGCCACCGTATCTTACAGGATCAGATATTATAGGTTATCATCTGTAGTTTAGAAATACACTTTCATTCCGTCAATAGCCCATGTAAAAAATTATAATGGACAACTGACCAGATAAAATGGCAGGCTGAAATAAAATAAGCCTTTGGTTATATATAAACACAAACCTATGAGATCTTTTGTATTATTTGGTAATGCTTTCAGCAAGAACCCTCATTGAGGCATCAGGGGAAACGGACATACTGAACTTTGTTTCCCCCAGTTTTACTATCTGTGTGTACAGTTATGAATAAAAGATCAGTCTTACCTTGGGGCCAGGAAAACCAGGGGGACCGGGGGTGCCCTGCAAAATAATTAACACAGCATGAGATCATCCTTAATGAGGACACAAGCCTGGTCAGAGGGTCTTGTAAGGAGGAGGGGGGGAGAGAGAGAGACATGCACTCAACAGAAACCAGACACTAACCCAGCATAACCTAACATTTAGATTCTACAGTGAACCTTAAGCAAGCTTCACTGGCAATGTGCAGGACAACTAAGAGGGATTACAGTGTATGGAGGACATTGGGATTGGCCTTGCTAAAGAACATAATCGCTACACAGATAGCATAGTGTGGAGCTCATCATCATACTGCCTGCTTCCACTTTTATCTGCAGTCTACAATCTGCAACCAGGGATGAGATCAGACACTAGCACTGGAACGGGGGGTGCTGAAAGTCATTGAACAGAACTGCAACCCCTGTATGATGAAAGCCATGCAAAGCCAGAAGGGTGCTGGGGGTGGGCCTAGTTCCAGCACCCCTGCATCCCAACAGTATATTCAAGTGACAGTCTTCCATTCGCCTTAAAATGTTATTTCTGCAGGCAATGGTTTAAAAACTGCTTTTGTGCTTCCTGAAGAGCGAGCTGGCCATACAGCTTCAACCCTAACTGGAGCAGAGAGAGGCTGAATGCAAGTGTATGAGGATGTGAAAACAGACCCACCTGATAACCTGGAGGTCCTGGGGGCCCAATGGGCCCCGATACACCCTGCGGCCCTGTATTACCCTTGAAAACAAGAGAACACAACATTAACAGCAACCACTACACAGAACTGCTTTAACGTACTAAGGGAGCTACAGAGTTCAAAATCAATACAAAAATGACAAAGAATGGTTTGCCTGCATAACTGTTTAAACAGTTAGACGTATCCATGCGTGTGGCAGATATCGATGCAGTTCTGGAACAGCTAAACTGAAACACAGGGTTCTGTCCTATCCAGTTCTCCCCAGTTCTCATACTCTATCTTACCTGAACCCCGGGGAGCCCAGGCAGGCCTGGATCACCTTTCTGTCCATATCGACCGGATGAGATCACCTCGCCTGGATCACCCTACAGAGAGAGACAGCACTGTGAGGCAGGAGAGAGGACAAGGGAATGCTGCAAACAGGCTTTGTTGTGTTGCCAGGAAGAACCGGCAAGAGACTACAGCTCCAGGACAGCCAAGAATCATAACAGAACAGAGCTCTTCAGTGCTCTATAGCTATGGACAAAAGTTTTGCATCACCTAGAAGTTTAGCACCGAGACAGAATTAAATATATATGAACATGATTTAGATCTTTCATTTAACTTGTAATCACAGAAACCAGAAAATGATATTGCAAAGTCTATCGGAAGCCATAAACAGTAATACAGTATTTCATGTTAGATTTCTAAATGTCAGTTTTTCGCAAAGTATATGGAAATCTACAAAGCGGTATGCAATTCAATATGTTAACGTAACATTATTCAGCAGGTTTCGTTTGACTTTATGAAGCCAAATTTGTTAATTCTATAGGGTAGTGCAAAACTACTGACGTATAGCTATAGCCAAAAGCTTCACAATACCTAACTGTCTGCAAATATATATTCATTTAAACTTGTCTTTTACATCTTGCATGCACTGAGTGATGCTAAAGGCCCCAACTTGACACTAAGGGGTAGGCAGTGAACCAGCACCTAGAGGTTTCTAGGCTCTGGGATATACATATTGTGTACAGGTTTCCACCATATTTCTACCATATTTTTCCTGGAAACACCCGTAGCGGTACAATTTTTTTTTTTTTTTTATGTAAAAAACAGGATATTTTACAACCCTATTCTACTTTACAATCCCCTACACTGGGAGTGAAAACAAAATCTCACCTTGGATCCTGGTATACCAACTGGACCCTGAGTAGAAAAAGAAAAAATCAAATAACGTAAGCTCTTATTGTCTGTTTAAAATGTTCAGCCTTATAGTCAACGTATAACTCTTCATCACATTGCAAATATCATAACTTACGACAAATGGGATGTATCTGCCAAAAAGACAACATAGTTTGGATAAACAAATGTACAAAGGCTCCACTTTATAACAGTGTGCAGCCGATTTCATTGACTATTTGAAATTGTTAAAATCCACCACTTCCCATATAGTTGGTTTAACATCAGGTTGCTTGAATGCAGCACGTTTTCATTGAGATATTAGCAGCTGAAGTAGCGGTGACGGTGGGTACTTTACATAAACATACTGCATAAGCACCCCTCTCAGGATGGTTAAATACTGAAATTTCATATACCAGTTCAAAAGAGTTATTTAGGTAAGGTAACAAAAGATATTGAAGATAAAATAAATAAATAAATAAATAGGTTGAATAAAATAACCAGTCAATAATAATAATAATAATAATATGAATATGAATATGAATAAAAACACACGACAGCACTTAAGAAAGGACAATGCAAACTTCATGCACGTGTAGTTGCAAGCATGTTTGACTGCAGTAACTCAAATCCGTACCAGGTTCAAGGCCCCTATAGAAATCGATATAGAATCTCAAAATTCAAATTTAAAAAAAGCACATACAGGGAGATTCATAATTTCATGTAACACATTCAGAGCAGCTTGATGACATGCAAAGGAAAAATGTCTGACAGACACTGTGATGCACAGTTTGAATCACCCTGTATATGAATGTCATTAATATTAGGCTTAATGCAGTATGTTCTGTATCTGTATCAGAATGGGCCTGGACATACAGGCCTTGCAGTAGGGAACAGAGATACCAACACATTGTACATAGATTAGGAAGGTAACAGCTAAATGAATTTGAACTGGCTGATATTTAACTTACCGGGGGACCCTGTAAACCTGGGAATCCTGGACTTCCTGGGAATCCTCTTTCTCCCTGGAATGAGGGGGAAAAAGGAAACTCATTTATGATATCTCAACTGAAGGATCACATTTCTTTCTCTTGAAAAGCACAGATCAAACAAAAATGGGTGTCACTGGTTGTCTCGAGCCAGTGGCAGATATTCCTGTACTTCCTGGGTTTTGATTTCTTTGAAGCAAGTCAAGGGCCATAGACCAGACGCCCCCTTTATAATGCTGCAGTCAAGAGGCTGTGCAATGTGTTACGCCATATGAGAACACAAGTGCTAGCGTGGCATTATGAGGTAAAAAGGAGCCATGACTGAACCACTTATAACCTGTTCTGCAGTATAGAAAAGTGTCCTATAAGACAGGATGGGCTGTACAGTGCATTGGACAGACTGTCAAAGTAAGTGTTTTCATCCACATGATGCGGATCCCAGTTAAGTTTTGTCGCAGTGTTTCAGGGCTCTGATCCAGCAGTACCTTCGTTCCGTTGCACCCTGGCGTACCCATAGGACCAGGGGGCCCATCCTGTCCTGGGAGACCCTAGAAATGGAAACACTAAAAATGTTATCCCCTGCAAAATTTTACTAATAAATAACAAATACATTATCCAAATGCTAACTTCAAGGGGGCAGAAGGTTCAACCTTTGCAGTGTCACTGCTAGTTTTATTTTGTGTTAATATTCCATTTGAACAAGGTTACAATCTGGTGGGTTTATTTCTTGGAATTCTATTTTACAGAGGACACCTGCCATCTAGTGGCCAGGATATGTAATGGCATTTTCAGTGCAGCTAGAACAACTAACATCAGTAAGCTATTCGATTTTCCATTAGTTTCTAAACACTGAAAATATGAAATCAGCATTTGGCATGGTTTATGAGATTCAAGCAGAGATGTCTATTTGACTTAGTTTTGCAGTCCATGCTGGAACAACCTTCAGACAAAGCCTTTCAGGATTTGATGCATTTCTTGACAAGCCAGGCTAAGTGTTTAAAGGCAAGCTACATTAAACAGTCTGCATGCCTTGACTTTCCCCAAGGCTGGCGCCCTCCAGTGGCTGCATGTAGTATCTGCATTATCCCCATCCTGAATCTGCTTCCCTGGGTCGACACTCACACCGTGGGAATGTTTTTACTCACCGGAAGTCCGGGTGTTCCTGGGAATCCTGGCAGTCCTGGAGGTCCCTGGGGAAAAGGAAATAAAAGCAGCAGCTTTAGAACATATTCAGAGAGAGATTTTCCAACAACCACAAATTCACATTTCTATAAGACTTATTACACAGCTTACATTCCATGGAGGAGCTTCAAAAAAAAAAAAAAGTGTTAACTCAGTTTTTAAATTAAATTTACATAGTGCTGCAACAGCTCAAAGATACAAAAATGCAAAGCCATGTTTTACAATGACTAAATATCTTCAAGAGTTGTATTGTGTTTTCAGCCGTGTGTTAAACTGCATTTATATAAATATAAAAACACACACACACCTTAATAAATGAAATCCCTTCACCCATGCATAAGATACTCGGAATGTAAAAAAAACAAAGCTCAATAATCTGTTACACTCTGTACTGGATCATTTAACAGTGCATGTGTAATGTGGCATGCATATTCTGTTAATTTTAATATCCAAGTAGGGGAACTCTTCAGAAAGCAGGATTTTCTGCCACCTTTCCAGCCCAAGCCAGTCAGTCATACTCACTCGGATTCCTTTGGGACCCCCTGGTCCTGGTGGTCCATCATCCCCCTAACAGACAATGGGAATAAAGAGAGAACAGTTACGCCCCTTCAACGGAAAACACACACTGCAAGCATGATGACAATCTGCACAGCTGTCAGCTACAAACTCATACATTCAACCTTTGAACTGTTAGGTCTTTATTTATAATGGGATTTCAGCCTCTGTTTTACAGTTTATGATGTCTATTCTGGATTTGATGGGCTGAGACACTGAGGCTTCGATGCTCAGTGTGATGGTATGGAAGACAAGATGCTCCTCAAGTCTGGCTTACCTTCACCCCTCGACCCCCGATCGGTCCCTCCGGGCCAGGGAACCCTGGCAGTCCCAGCTGGCCTTGTAACCCTGGGAAGCCCCTCTCTCCCTGGAAGAGAAGCACAACACAGCAAGTCAGCAACACAGCCGGAGTCACAAGCTGGACCTGAAAACAAACTGAGAAAAACTCTTCACAAATGTCAAATTTAATACCCTGCACACTTAAAACTATTTTAAAAGAAAATAAAATGCACTATCACATCTGCAAACAGATTACAAAACGGCTGGCACTGCAAGGGCATGGCTCTTCTGCTCCTAGTGGACATACATGCATACTGCACATGTATCTGAAAGGATCAGTTCTGTGGAACATTCAACGGAAAGTTTACGAAGATGGGCCAGTCGCAGCGCAAACATACTTTAATTTGCAATTTCGTTGTGACAATTCGCAAAGTATGCATATTGTCATAAATACCAAAAGATAATGTTGAAGACAATATACCAATTAAAATATTTGCTGCATCTTCTTAACAAGATCTCTAGCATTATACATCGCAAGTCATGTGACATTGTTCAAATAAACAGCGGCAGTTGAGTTGTAGTTTGCTGCAGCAGTGTCCGAAGGAGAACGTCTATACAAGTACACGTCATCTGTACAATGCTTTCTGTATTTATATATATATATATATATATATATATATATATATATATATATATATATACACACACACACACACACACACACACACACACACACCAGTCAAACGTTTGAGTACACTTGCTGGAAACTAGTTTTTTTCATAATTGACAATGTTTTACGTCGTATACGTTTCTGTAAATACTTGAAAATGAAAACACATGTTACAATATACAAAACAAAAGGAGTATCAAAGCAATGTCCAAGAAAATTGAAAATTGTCTCTAAATCTTGGATTCCTCAAAATACCCACCCTTTGCCTTAATAACAGCCTCACAAACACAAGGCATTCGGTTAACAAGTTTCAGCAGGAAATCACCCGACATGTCTTCCCAGCTCTTCTGCAGCAATTCCCAGAGATGTAGGGCACTTGTGGGTAGCTTTGCTTTGACTCTGACCAGTTCGTCCCATACAAGTTGTATGGGATTGAGGTCTGGAGACTGGGCAGGCCAGGTCATTAGATTGAGTTGTCCTTCACTTTCCTTCTTCACCAGATAGGTCTTGCATAACTTTGAGGTGTGTTTCGGGTCATTATCTTGCTGAAGAATGAAGGATTGTCCAACTAGCCGTAATCCTGATGGAATGGCATGCCTCTAAAGTATGCTATGATAGCCATGCTGGTTGAGCTTGCCATGGACTTGGTAAAGATCACCAACTGTCACCAGCAAAGCAACCCCAGACCATGACACTGCCTCCTCCATGCATGACAGTGGGAACCACACATGCAGAACTCATGCGCTCACCCTCTCTGCGTCTGACAAATACTCGGCGGTTGGACCCAAATATTTCAAATTTTATCTCCTCAAACATCCAGTTTCTGTGTTTTTTGGCCCAGGCAAGTCTCTTCCTCTTATTCTGCACTCTTAACAATGGTTTCTTTGCAGCAATTCTTCCAGTTAGGCCAGCTTCACGCAATCTCCTCTGAACAGTTGATGTTGAAACATCTGTACTTCTACTAACATCTAGCTGAGCTTGTATTTCAGGGGCAGTTAATCAAGGTTTTGCAGACTTGTGACTCTAATGAACTTGTTCTCCGATTCTGAGGTCACCCTTGGTCTCCCTGACTTTGTTCGGTCCTCATGAGTGCCAGTTTCTTCACATCGTTTGATGGTCTTGGCCACAGCAGTTACAGACACTTGCTAAGTTCTTGCAATTTGTCTTAAAGATTGACCTTCATTTCTTAAAGTTTTGTTCTTTGCTTAACTGAGTGTATTTTGCAATTTTCTGGTCCCTTACATTCAGGAATGACAAACTTGTGCCTATGCTACCTATATTTATACTAATCATGGACCCTCACCTGTTAATAATTGGTGACAAAAGGTTAATTAGGTAACATGCCAGTTAACTCAGAGAACATCTAACAAAGACACTTTTATACTTAGGCCAGTGTTCTAACAGTGTGTATACACATTTCAGACTTTTAACTGACTTGGGCTTCAGATTGAAATTCGCTTGCTTTGGGTGACCATTTCATTGAAATAGACTAGATTTACATTTTCATTTAAAGTAATTTTTCAATGCAATTCACTTATGATTATCAGCTTATATACATACACATATCATACAATGAAATATTAAGTGTTTACAGACAAGTTTATACAGTTAATATATATATATTTATTATATATATATTATATATATTAGTACAGTAGTAAAATCAAAACTAATACCTAGCACACTTAACTTTAGCCTACCAGTAACACAAAATAAATCCTGTTGCTACATTTTAGTACAATGTGAATAAAAAATTGAAACTAAATGACTGTAGTTTATTATTTTTAATTAATACTTGGTAGCCTAGATAATTAACACAAAACAGATCATGGTCCTATACAGATGCTAAGAATGGAGCTGGAGGGGTTAGTGGCACATGTGTGCAGTCTACTGCGCCCAACACTGGGGAAACCAGAAATGTGTTTTCAAGGCTTGTAAGTACACCCTGCCTTTCATGAAAATGAGGTACTTGGATGTTCACCTCAAAGGCCTTGAGCACAACTGGCAACGCACAAGAAAAAGTGGACTGGGAAGTGGCCAGCAACAATTGACTGTTTAAAACATGCTTTCAAAAGTTCTTAAATTGATGCAAATCTAAGTGTCACAACTGCCGGGTGCTTTAGCACATCTCATAATATTTGAAAACCCTCATTTGCACTATCTCTGCCCCCTTTTTGCAAATGTATGCAGGAACAGACATATTTACATATTCATCTATGGGTGAACCGCAAAGAAAAACTGCTGCCACAAAGCATTCCCTAAAAATTTATTTTTGAAAAATACAAATACAAGCTGTACTTAAGCAATTTGAAGCATTTAAACAACTTTTGCCGTTAACAAAATTCAAGTAAGTTATCATAACACTATAGCTAGAGTATACTGAAATAACAGCCAGGTGCCAGTTAAAATACTGTAAAAAAATTATAAAGCAGCCTGTCCTCAAATGAGGACAACGGCACGTTATAGGTTAAGATGTGCGCTCTAACTTAGCAAGAAACCTTGTCTGGAATTTTATTTGAACCCATAAAAATCAAAAAT
Source organism: Polyodon spathula (assembly GCF_017654505.1). Lineage (NCBI taxonomy): Eukaryota > Metazoa > Chordata > Actinopteri > Acipenseriformes > Polyodontidae > Polyodon > Polyodon spathula. The sequence continues at coordinate 12,461,201 of NC_054553.1, forward strand.
ACTAAAAAGACATGCAACACCCCCACCCCCTAGGTTAATAAATGTACTGTACAACAAAAACATTTTACCTGTTGCCATACAAAACCTGTGTATGTTTAGTAGAACACTCTGCTAAACACACACCCCAATATGTGCAGTGAACCCAATATCACCCCTGCTAATTAAATCTTATCCTCATGTGCCTCTGCGTCATCCCACATATAAACAATGGGACCATCCTCCCTGCTATTTCTCTTGGCCTTGGTTACTCCACTCCTGCTTTATACTGAATTCAAAAGCAAATCCTCCCACAAAAAAATTAATAATGACATTACGACTGCTGGGTTTTTCCCAGATCTGATAAAGTCTGCCGTTTTAATATAAAACAGCAGGTGCACAGAAGACTATTTGTTCCGTTGCCATAGCAAGCGCTTGGCAGCAGATTTTCAGATGCTGCCGCCAACGGAACAAGGCCCCTGGGAGTCACAGGATCTCACAGCAGCCCAGGAAAGATTTCCTCCAAGACACATGCCCGCCCTCCATAGGGAAGGGAAAGCCCCCTGGCTGCTAACACCCAGGTACTGTTTGTCACAATCACTCTCCTTTACTATTCAGGGTTTGCAATCATGACGGGTGCTCTGCTAGACTGTGCCGAGACCTTGTATTCACAGAGTAAATTACCTTCAAATAGTATGCGCCAGCTGGGAATAAATAAATACATCAAAACACAGCTATTTATTAATGTGTTGATTTCAAAAGAAAAGATGCCCTTCCCTCACCTTTACAATGGAGTACCCATCAATGAACTTCAACATTGATTGGAAGCGAATTCTCATCACATTCCAGGGGTGCAATGTGTTGCAAAATTAGTAAATGCAACCAATTCGTCCCGTAAACATGAGTGTTTGATAACCCTAACTGTGGGATATGAATGTCGTCCGAATTTAAATCGGAGAGAACACCTTGCACAGGACTACAATCCCACAATCCACTGCTGAAATGATGCATTTCAATGGAAACTAAGGAAAATTAATATAGATATTTCATATCAATAACGACAAGACAAATAAATCACTTCTAAGATATAAATATATTAGTTAGTTGATCACAACAGGCTCTATATTAAATAACACTGTCAGATTGTTATTTATTGATACTCAATTGTGGCAACAAGGGAAACCAAATTCTTCTTCTTAACATGCTTTATTCCATTGAATTCATATCTAACAAGATCTAAATTTCTTAAAAGGCAATTAATCATAAAACAGCAACCTGTAACATGGATTATGTTTCTCCCATATGGAGTTTTGTTTTCACTTAAAATCTGCCTTTAACTTGGCTTTGAGCTGTACAGCCCAAAGACTGAAATGAAACAGCCTTCACTGTTCCATTTAGAAAATGTGACAAAGTGCTTTCAACTGTCAGACACATCTATATATTCCTGTAGAGATGGGGGCTGGCAGTGTTGACAAGTCGTATTGTTGCATGATTTGAATAGAATGAGGGTGGCTGTTCTGCCCTGGCATTTAGGATTCTCCAGACAAGCTCAAAGCAAGGTAAAGATAGATAGAGGATCATGATGAATCTGTATTGCAGCAAGAGAGCCCAGAAACACTTGGAATGACTGGGTCTGATTTACTCAGTAACACACAAACTGTCGATTACTATTAAAAAGGCTCTCTTTGGTACTAAAAATCATTGTTCATAATTCCTGTTGCGTGGATTGACTTCCCCCAGTAGCACATGACATGGCTTGCAGAGAGCAGCAGCAGCAGACACGTGACCAATATCGATGGGGTTTCTTTAGAATAGATCATTCTTAAGACAAAGTAATGGATTTGTTTATGAAGGCCGTGAAAGAAACGAATTCTAGGAATAAAAGCTCACAGAAAAATGCAAGTCTGCGTTGTGGGAATCACTTGCTATTGTGGACAAAGAAAGAAAACAAGTTTTGCAAAATACAAATTTTACATCAATTCCATTTGCTCTTGTGTGTATAATAAAATCACGCATTATGAGATTGTACTTCAGTTCATTTGATTTTCAAATAATGCATTTATCTATGTATCTTTTATACAAACATATTATACATTTCATTTTACAGTCCTCTGTGTAGGTTCGTGATGGAATAAAAACACAGTTCAGTCAGATTTCCAGGTTGACTGGATAAAAACCTTGCTTTAATCCTGTATCTAGTCACTGCATATAAAAGCGCGCCACTGTTTTTTTGGGCCGGGCTGGATCCAGGTCTAATAAGAATTTTATATCATGTCTGGTCAATAATTGTCGGGTTGATTAATTTGGACCCGTGAAGACCTCTACTTAAGACAGCCTTTGTACAGGGGGGGGGGGGGGGGTTTCAGATTGACAGGAAACGACAAGTTATTTATATCAAAGCTCCTCTTGTTGGGGTTAGCCATGGTATCACTGCACCCACCCCACCTCATCTTTACACTACAATTGTTTTTTATATATCATAGCTCTGCACTGATCAGGAGTTGAGAGACCGTATCAATTCCCTCGCTCCACCCCAATGGCTTCTTACTAGGGTTACTTATTGTCTTTAATCTGCATTTTATTCATGCCTATTGTTCATGCCAGTATAATTAAAAGTTGTAATGGCACTGGACCAGTATTCCAGTTAATCTGTAGTGCTTGAGAATTAAAACATGTTTTATTTGAAGTTCAACTCTACTACTGTAGGTTACTACAAGTAAATGGGCGCAGAAAAGAGGCAATGGCTAGAACATTATACAGCCTATGCATGAAACCGCCTAGAATCCTGGAAAGCCACAGTGGTGGACTGTTATTATCCTGTGGCATGTGTGTGCCTGTCTGAGGTATTTTAAAGGAAGGGAATATAGATAAATAAAAGAAATCTGCCTCCCTCACTACAGACAAGGGACAGAAATCAAAAGCACTGACAGCCCGTGTGAGGGTCTGTTGCCAGTGGCAACACAGCTGAGCTGTGCGTTCTCTTTTTTGAAATCTCAAAGTTATCAGGTGAGGAACCAGCTGTTCGTTATTCCCTAATGGTGTTTGAACTGCTGAAGACAGCACATGCAAGCGGAAAAGAAGATACCTGGAATGCATTAGTAACCCATACTTCCATTCATATCAGGGGAAACAAGCCTGCTAGTTCAACAGCAGGCTCCGTTTCAGTTGTGTTGGGATTCAAGGTTCGTCACACTCAATTGTGAGATAAGGAGAATAGTAAAAGTCTTAATAAATAATTGTTATTTTCTTAAATGGTCAGGCTTTATATTCAGATTATCACGGCTTTTATGAACAGACTTGAGCTCTCATTAGCACAGTAATTTTGCTGTAGGATATTCTTCTCCAATTTATTTTCACTAGGGTGATGCCACAACACAATACATTCCCTTTGCTCCTGTGCAGCAGGTATTCGGACCCCAGCAGAGCTACACAGTTTGGGTGTAAGAGGTCAGAGGCTGGGTGTTAACACCACAGATCAGAACCCAGACATTGTGGGAGAAGCGATCTTGTGTCAGAATGCTGACTGTACTCCTACTGCAAGAGAGGGCTCAAAATCAACATGGCAGTCAACACTGTGAAAGAAAGGCTGCTTACCTTCTCTCCTTTCACTCCACTGCAGTCACACTTGGATCCTGACGCACAGCCATGGCAAGCCTGACAAAGAAAGGAAAGACTACATCAGGATTCAGTCAGTGCTGGGATACACAAATTTCTAAAAAGTCAATTTCTTTCAATTTAGTTTTACTATTACAATATCAGTGACCTAGCTGTTCTAGAATGCAGGTTTAATTTGTGAAAAAAAAAAAAAAAGTTTTTGTAAAAGTTTTTTTAGATACCTCAAGCATTTCAGATAACCCGAATTTATCAGATTAAGTTTAGAGAAGTGAACAATCCCAAACACTATAGTAGTACAGTTATGAGGATCTTAATTCTTAGAGCACATAGAAGGGCACTGCTGCAAAGTAAAAGAAAAAAAAAATATATATATATATTTTTTTTAAACAATTCTTGTTTAAGAGATACTAAAAATGTGTTTTTAATCAAATCTTAAGATGAGAAACACCACGTAAATATGTGAACTTGTAAATCCAGAAGAGAATGACACTGATAGATACACATTAATGATTGATTGATTGTGAACAGTTATGGTCCGCATATAGTCAATCCAGGTTGACGTACAAAAAAAACTAAATGAGTTAAGTAATAAATACTGTTAAAAGTGTATACCTGTACTGCAAAACTGCAACAAGCAGCTTGCTCTGTCTTGCAATCTCATATGTATGTCAATTCAAAAGATACCAAAAATCTATATATATAAAGCCATGCTGCCTATTTCACATGCATAGTTTTACCTATTGTCAGGTTCACCATTATGATTCTATGACTAGTTGCCGGAGGGGGAGGGGGGTCCATAAATCTAAACTTCAAATTTCAAACTGAAGAAAAATGTGCTCCAATACACAAACCAACCACAGGGTGGAAGCACCTACAAACCCTTTTAAAACTGCACAGAGGCCTGCAACTACAACCATTGCACTAGATTATGAAGATGTAAAGAGCCACAAAGGACTGGAGACAACCCCTTTTTACAGATGCACAGGCCTTGGTTATACAAATACTGGAGATAAATGTTTAGACAACCACACAAGCAGTGAGGGCTCATCGGGTCTTTTTTTTTTTTTTTTTTTTTTTTTTTAAGATGGTCTGGCCACTTCTACTCAACACATACCATGAAAGAGGAGAAACGGATAATCTGCTCTCAGACTTCGATCAGGCTGAGAGGTTTTAGTAAAAATATTGATCAGATACGCTTTTTCTTTGGTTTGCAGACTTGCTGGGCTTATATTTCGAAAATGCTGGGCTTGAATTATTTTCTGGCTCGTAGCTCAAACAAAATCAGTTCCACAACAGAGGTCGCTTTTATCTTCCAGACACAGAGGTAAGAGGAGAAATGCATTTCTCTAAACTAGCTACAACAAGTCAAGGGAAAGCAGGTTTAGCTAGGCCAATTCCAGGCAGAAGTTTGATCTTGTGAAATTAAAACCTACCACGACGACAATTGTTTGTACTTTGTGCAGAGATTCTGATTCTCATAACTATCACACATTTGAAATAGGTTTACAGTTTGGTTAGATGCCATTACACAATTATTCTTTGAATCCAAACCTAGATAGGAGGAAACACTACAGAAAGGAGACAGTAAGCTAGGGATGCACCGAATCCATCTCAAAAGATCCGTCCGAATAACAAACCTACAAAAAAAAACTGTCAAGAAAACTGTTGAATGAAAAAAAAATGAGACTGGCAGCTACTAACAAGGGACACGCTAAAGAGAGATACCAGCGGCTCAATGTTCGTGTTGTGGTTGTGTGTTATGTGTTTATAATATATATATATATATATATATATATGTTTTTGTATATATATATATATATATATATATATATATATATATATTTCTTCTGGAGTCCTCTGAATGCCTTTTAATTTGTTTGTTTTTCTTAAACCATTTAAATGCAAAACCATAACAAAACATGTATACAGGCTTTTTTTTTTTTTTTAATGTATTATTTTCCTGCACTTACTACTACTTTGTATATGATATAGAATACGTGAATGTAAACTCTAACACTAGTACGTCAATACTCAAACATGTTATGATTTTGAATGTGCGGTTCTTTAGGATGGTATTATTGTCATTGCTTGCGCCCCGGCACCTCTTTCTTTACAAACTAAGCACTGCCGAATGGAAATATATTCCTGAATGAGATTTCCGTTTGAAACTTACAGTTTACCGCTAGCCCCCTCCCCGCTACAACAGAAACGTCAAAATACATAACCGTTTACTTTACCTTTACAAGAAAGGAGAGCTGCACCTTTGCCATAATAACTCACTATTTTCTTTAATTACGTTTCAACCTGTGTCACCTGATCTGAGATCTATGAGGAAAAATTACTGTGATGAGTGACCCGAATCTCCCTGCAAACAAAATCCCATGTTGAATTAAATACACAGTGTGCAACACATATCAAATAGGCTATCAAACATTTAAAAAAAGCAAGCACCAGAACCTTTTACTTCCATGCCGACTAGAGCTTCCCCTGTGAAGGCCTCTTCAAATCCCTTGCTACACACAGCAAGACTCATGGGAGATTTCTCTTCATCTACTCCCTTCAGAGCTCATTATCTGGAAACAGTCACAGGGATAACACCCTGGACCCTGCATTCCCTCCATGAGGAGACTTGACTTGTCACCGAGCCGCACCATGGCGCATCACCGAACAGCAATTATAAAATAAACAACCTGCTATCCACTGGCTTTGCAGATCTGTACTGGTGGCAGTTGTGACGCTCTCTGTGCCAAAGTGACCGCTGCCAGCTTCAAAAGCCTCCCACACATGCTGTGCTTTTAGCGATTAGGAGTTCATTGGCATCCATCACCTGAATGCAATGCATGTGTAATTAAAGCCACTTTGCCGAGGCTCCTTCCCCTGCACAGATTGAAATCGTATTACGAGACAGAGGAAGTGAAAGATGAAGCTGGAACACTTGTGCTGCAGCTTGTTACTATCCCATCTGTAGAAAAGGTTAATGCGCCGCTTTAAAGCTCATTAGAAAAACACAACGTTACGCCAGAAACAGAATGTGAGCCAGCTGCTAGTTCAAACAATACATTTTAATTTAGCAACATGTTTTGAGCAGGTTTACTAGATCCTTCATACAAGCTCAACTTCTTCAGACACACACAGACAGCAGTTTAAACTCTGCAAGGTACGTTCAGCTAAACTGCTCGTCACTCAGAACTGGACATGTACGCTCACAGCACTACCTGCAGCAGGAGGAAGGGAACGCACAAGCTCTGCAGTCCTCCAGAACGAAGACAAGGAGAGTGTTTCTTTCACCAAAAGGCGCTACATTGAGAAAATGTTACAGGAATCACCAGTAGCCAATTTTAAAACGACCTTTAGGTTTCTAAAATGCAGTGAAAACCTCACACAGCCTGATTCAGCTTTATCCATTCAATGGCCTGAACAGATGGCAACATAGGGAATTGGTGAGGGGTTTTATTTATTTTTTTGACAGCCACACATTTAAATCTATGTCCTGCAGGAAAAAAAAAGTAATGAACCTTTAAAATCAACTCCAAATGCATTTCATTAAAATAATCAACTAACACACGGTGCATTTAAGTCAACGTTGGTTTTAGTTTGCAGGGAGATTCAGGTCACTCGTCACAGTATTTTTTTCCCCTCGCTCTCAGATCAGATGACCCAGGTTGAAACGTCGTTAAAGAAAATAATGGATTATTATGGCAAACATGCAGCTCTCCTTGTAAAATGTTTTATTATGGTTTTGCATTTAAATGGTTATAAAAGCAAACAAATTAAAAGGGCATTTCAGAGGACTTCAGAAGGATGACATCGATTAAGAAAGAAAAAAAAATACCATGCACCACGACACGAACATTGGTGTGACCCACGTTCTGCACTGTTATCAGCGATGTGTATGCAACGGAAGCCTCTGGTAGATTACAAAAACGGTTAAACTTAGGCTAAGTTGAAGCCAGTGTCATCTTACTTAAAAGGCACTCAAGCTGAAATCATAAAGTAATTAGCAGGCTACAAATGTGGCAGCAGACTGTCTCTATTTAGCAAGTCCCTTGTTAATCGCTGACATTCTGATTTTCATGCAACAGTTCAGTTTTCATAGATTCTGTATTCAGCCGAATCTTTTCGGATAGATTCGGTATTCGATGCATCCCTAGTTGTGGCTGAACCCAAGCCTCCTCAGGTGGGGTTGATTAGCCTACCTTCTGAAAATCAGCAATCATTTCTTCATCTGTCAGAGTCCACTAGAGGAAGTTGTATTGAGAACTATCCTATCATTTGTTAACATTCTTCCTCTTGAAAAAAAGAAATTATAGGTAGCAGAGGATGGTATTCAGCAGAACTGGTCCGAGTCTGAAGATGTGAACATGACTACCTGCAGCAATAAGAATGAATACACGAATGTAGGGCAGGTTCCAAGATCAGGTTTAAATGTAACTGCAAACAATCACAGAGTCTTGAGATAAAACCTTTCAGAAACAGGTTGATGCTGATAAAGGCACCAGCCGTACTGGTTACACAATTCATCATCACAGCAATGCAAGCAACACCCTGTAAAAACAGATTTAAAAAAAAGATCTGGCGTCTTCAAGTATGTTTGTTTTCTAATCACTTTATTCATCAGTGTGGTCACATTGTGCAAGGACCAAGAAGACTGGTTTTGACTTTTGTGACCAGGCATGGAAGCAAGAGTCCCATTGCACAGCAGTTGTGATTGAGGGAGGTGGGAGGAAGCGTGGCTGCAAGCTTTTTGCTTCTCAGGTTAGTGAACAGAAACATCAGCATCGCCTCAGAATGTAAATACAAAAAAACCAAAAGCATTAAAAAGAGTATTATTACTTTACTATTATGCAGTGATTGAGCACTCTCTCAAACCCCAGTGCACCAAGCAGACATTTAGAAAAAAAGAGCTTGAAACAAGTTTGAAGTGTAAAAAGTTGTCAGGATGTTAATGAAATGAAATGACAGGTATGTTATCTAAACAGGTGGCTATGTATAACGCTATACATTTCGGAACTCCTCTATTTACTCAGTCATGTTTTGTGCCATTGCGATAATTGTATTATTCCCCTCGGAAAACATGCCTTGGCACTTGCATTAACTAAAAGCCCTTTTAAGTATTGTGCAATACAAAAAGTGCCCATCAGATAACACTGCCTTTGATGTAAATTTAAAAAATATCTTAATCATTGAAAACCAACCTGATCCGTTTGGGGCATGTTTTATGAAGCATTCAATTCAAACTTACAGTCTGTTTTGAAACAGTCACCTGTGAAATGCACAGAGCTCACTGGCTCAGGAGCACTGACTGGTCCTGTTTATAGTATAGAAACTTCAGATTAATCCTGTCTGGTTCCCCTGAATGCAGTCTGCTCCCACACCCTGCAGAGCATTCAAACACACAGCAGATAATGCTTGGTGCGCTGAGTGAGAAATATGCCCCTGCAGCCTCATCAAAACCAGCTCAAAGGAATGTGTTCCTTCAAGCGATAGTGAGCCAGCTCTGGGTTACCTAACCTAGCCCCAAATCAAATTACTATAGTATAGTGTGCTTTTGCTTATTTTAGGGGGAAAAAAACCCAATGCCTTTCCAGGCAAATCAGCATGCATACTCCAATGTCAATCAGATACCAGAGATTAGGACAGCCCACTTTTCACTCTCACAGATCGGCAAATTGAAAGGAGTTCCTTTCAGTGATGCCTTTGGCACGGCTGAATTAAACTGCACACCTGTTGGATTACTGGAGATTGAGAATTTCAAAATTCAAGATAAGATGCACTACTGCAGCGTTCAAGTTTACATTGCAATCCGAGATGCACACGCATATGATGTGCTCATATACTAACCAAGCTGAAGAATACAGGCTGTAGCTAAACTGAGAGCATGTGGAGAGACAGCTCTGCTTTGGGTTAGCACTGCATTCAAAGCTCAGAATATCCCAGCCCCGTCATTGCTGCAGGGCATTGCATAAAGGAATCCATAACATTTGCACAGTTTGCTACTGTGGTATTTTCAAACAGAACAATGCAGCTGGACTCCATTTCTGAAGTTAGAGGCAGCACATGTGCAACATTTGCACAGCAGTGCTACAGAAACCATACAGCCTAAACAGACACAACAGTAAGAGAGTACGAAAATGTGACGTGTTACATAAAATCACTCAAAGCTACTGGTGAACCCAAGACATTAGCCTGATAATGATTTATAAACCAAAACAAAAGGTTTCATTTTCATGGATTAGTCCAGCTGCAATGCCAAAACACATTTTCACACTATTCTGTGCACCGTGCTTAATCAGAAACCAGACCAGCAAGAAAATGGCACATTTTATTCCGATATCACTTTTTACACTTGTGCCTAAATATAAAAGTATTTTATTGAAGATTATTTGCCCGATTGGTCACAGCCATTGCAAAGCTTGATTTCGAAAATGTGTTTTTAGTATCTAAAAATGCTGTACCTCATACAGAATAAACACACTTAATTCACATTCAAATTAGAATTTGATCTGACAAAAAAATCAGCAGCACAGCATCGATTTAGGTGAGGGCACGCTCACAATTACTGCTCTTAATCTGCAGTGTTATGTTGAAACAAAGGAGACTTAAGATGGTTCTGCTAGGTGATTGCAGCTTTGATCAGTTCACATTACTCTGCTACCTTAAATCACCTTTGTGTCAACATCTATTCAAGACTGTAAATGACACCTACTAGGAAACAAGGCAAACCAGATGGAAGCAGCTGTTCCATCCCCTTTCACTGGGGTCTACAATTATTATTTCAGACAAGCAAAGGTAAATAACTTAGCTGTAAAACCGTGATAACAGCATTGCTGTGCAGTGTTAAGGAAATAATGGAACTCGTTCATTCAAATAAGGGTTCCATTATTACCACTTAACTTCCCACATCCATGCCATTGTTCCTTAAATTTAGATCGTTACTGTATGACATTTTATGGGCATTCCTGTTTTAACCCATCACATTTTTCTTCACTTTTCCATCAAAAATAAGTGGCTATGACAAACCCTGCCAGTATGTGTCACTGTTAGGCAGCAGCAGTGAACTCATGAGTCACACTTGAATCTCTGCTCTGTATTTTGCACAGCTAGAGCACACAACAACTCAAAAAAGTGACACACTACCACTTCCTTTCATTAGTTTTAAGTTACAGTTCCAGGAGTCTGTCCGCTAGAAGTAAACCTCAATTTGAACTGCACTCCCTGCCCTTCCAATGACAGCCTCTTCCAAACTGCAGTAAACCCAACATGCGCCTGGGCCTTGTTTGGACTAAGGAGCCTGGGATTTGCCGGTCTCAAGCCTCCACATACTAGCACAGCTGCTTTTATTCAAAGCACTTCCTAGGTGCTTTTGTGAAGAGGTTTGCTGCACTTTGGTTTGGTCTTTTTTTTAATATAGCAGGATCTGCTCTGTTGAGGAGGGCATTAAAGAATGTGAGACCACTGTGAATTGGTGTTAATTACCAGCCTCTGGAAACCTCAAGGAGATATTTAAAGTCCACATAAACTTATGCAGGCCTCTATTTTTATTTATTAGTAATAGTTTATTAGTAAGCGGTTTTGTACAAAATATTAAAATAAGCAGCACAAAGCCTTTAATACTACTAGAAATATTTGTACTGGAGAAAGACGCATCAAAAGAAATGTACAGCAGGTAGTGTCATCCAGTTTAACAGCTTGTCAGGATACCCTGAATGAACTGATGTGAAAGCAGGCTGGGTCACTGGTCCCAGATGGCTTTCCCCGACATCTGGAGGCCTCTCAAGGGCACACACGTGGAAGCACTTGGCCAGCCTAACAAGTCAGTGTTTGTTTACACAGCACACTACAGAAACCAAGAGCCTTGGGTGAGACTTGTTGAAGCATTCTAACCAATTATGAAATGGAAGAAGGTGCTGCAAAAGGAAAGCAAGGCAAGGATTTTTTCAGGCAAGCCTGGACAAATAGATTCTTTCCAAAAGCATACAGGTATAGCTGACAATTCTACCTAAACCAGTGATGGATCTAAAATACTTTAACCCTATTAATCCAGCTGGGATTTTACAGACCTACTTAACATTCCCCCATATATAAACCAGATCACACAAATAGAGGGTCCTCATAACCACATACCCAACCTCACAGTACTGTACAAGAACAGATAAACCAAAGTGTTAGTTCCACAGAAGGCTGGGATTGGATGGTAACAGTTTTGTGCACAATCAAGGCAGCTACCGTGTTCACCATGTAGGACGGTACAGGCAGATGTAGGGACACAATCTGCGGAAGTGTGTCCACGTTTTTTGAAGGACTCGAAGCACAGTGGAATTACATTTTTTGTGAAAATTCCACCATTTAGATCATTAAACAGACCTCAACATATTTTGTGGTAATCTAATAGAGTTTGATAAGATAATATATTGAAATCATATGTAGACAAAGCCACTGCAATGTGCCATCACAAGAAGTTACATTGTATGGTATGGCAACTACCAGATTCCTGTGGTGCATTTAACAAATCAAGCACTCTCTCTAAAGAAGGTTAACTCAATATAATGATAATACGTATCACCAGAGGTGGCCACTGCTTTCAAATTTAATCCCATCACAATTTAAAATGGATTCAGACCTGTGATTTATTAAGTAAAACTACAGATTACAATTTAAGAGAGTAAAGCTGCACTATAGCACAGTCAGTAGCAGCAATATTTACCTTTAGTGTTGTGTTTAAATTATCTGCACATTGCATCCCTATCTTCATAACAAGAAAAAGGAGGTTCAATGGTAATGCGGTGCTAGGGCTACAGAGGGAAGTCAAGGAATTAAACATTCAGGACAGTCTTTGTCAATGTGCTTCTTGTTATCATAACCACATCACAACTACATGGTCTCGTTTTATTCTATTACAGCTATGTAGCTTATGATTAGGGATTTTGCTTTTCTGGGTTTATTCCCCCATTTGGGGGAATTTTCAGACTTACTATTTGTGTATGTCACATGAAAATTGAAATGACCGGTTCTTTCTTGCTGTGGCCAGAAAGCACTCTAGTGGAGTTGTGTCCATACCTGAGAACTGTTCTAATGAGACAACAGAACAGCTGGGAATCACACAGTGTGTGCTGTACCTCTATGCAACAAACACAGTAAACTGCACAAACAATAAAACTAACACAAAGCAAGCAGTGTTCTTTCTGGGGATGGGATAAACAAGGGCTTTATTTTAGGTTCATCGTTTAAGACCTAACACGAGATTTGTGAAGAAAATAGCGAAACGTAGATGAACACATCTGAAAGGCTGTGCAAGAGAACCGCCCTAGAACAAAGCAAGGTAAGGTAATCTTAACAGGCCAACATGTGGGAATTGAAAGATGTGGTTACACAGCCTCTGTGGTATACAGTTACAACACAATGCTACATCACAAACACTCCATAGGGATTCTACTCCAGCTCTTTGTATCTGCTGGAACAGGTTCCAGATCTGACATTACACACATACCAGGACATTTCTTTAATTGGCACCCAGAGAAACCTCTCAGCCTGGTTATACCTTACGGTTTGCAATGGAAAAGACATTTTAAAAAACCAATACAGTGCCACACTGCAAAACATCAATTCATCACAGCTATCATGACAAAGCAGACCACCAGCATTTTTCTTAAGCGAAATATGATTTTCAAAGAATGTCCTTACCAAGTTTCATCACAATTGGATAAGCTGTTCTCTATCTACAGCTTATGAGCAATGGCTGTTATACTGATACAGGTGACATATGCCTCCACTACATCAAAAACTAGACAACTGCAAAAAGAAAAAAAAAAAGAAATCCAGGAACAGGCAGGGTTTCTAACCCTTGGAAATCCACAAGCCTCCCCTTTAAAACTGTGGTATTTGAGGTATGTTAGTCACTGACCTTTAAGACCCTTTCTAGAAGCGCTGCTCCCTCAGAAAGTCCCACTCACAGGACACAGCAGGTCTCCTGACTCAGGCTTCCTGAGCTTCATAGACAATGAGCTTTCAAGACATGTTCGGATAGCACAGTAACCTATTGCTGGGTTACAGCTGTGTGCCTGTCAGCCCCCCGGTCTTATCCAGACAGGACAGTACACTTGCAATCTACACAGCATGTAAAAAAAACACTGTACTTGTAGGTGAACTATTTTAAAGAAATAAGATGATAATATTACTCTTAAACATAGCATGTCATTACTTATTATAATTGATAACTACTCACAGTTAACAGTACCATGAAAAATCACCATGACAGATAAAACTGGGACAGGGGGTTAGAAAGGTATACCCTGCACTTACACTGTATTTACAAGAGTAAAACCTCAAATATCCAGTGACTGGAAACAGAGGGTGTTTGGGTATCATAACTGTTCAGATAAGTGAATTACAACTGTGAGATTGTTTATATGACTTTCCCAATACAACATCCTAATTACCTATAAATAAAAACATGCCATCACTACAGTGTTCTGTACATGCCAGAGATTGAGGGCAGAATAGCACATTCTCCGTGACATGGCAGAAGAGCACAGCACACAAGGGTCTGTTTACTTAATCAAGGTTTTACTGGACTTGCTTTACTTCTTAAACAAACCGTATGGCCACAATGTGTGCTGGTTTTGTCACTTACGTGGAAACCAAGAGGTTGATATGATCAGCCTATATCCTGCAGGGATATGCCACAACTGCATTTTTTAGAGCACTTTACAGCAGTGGAAAAAGTGGCACATGCAATTCAGATGTATTCCCCGGTAGTGTCAAATGATCTAAAAGGAAAAAAAACAGTAATGTCCTGGTTTATCAAATCAACCCCTAACTTGAAACCACCCAACTATCTATCAAGACACGTGGATTCAAATCCAGGCACCCAGCAGTGAAAAGCATAAAAAGGTAAAATCAATGACATCCAAGTACAAATTCTAATTCAAGCGAGTGGAGCTCATGATACAGCCACAAGATAGAGTAAGCCTATGTGTAGCCCCGGAGGATACATACTCTTCTTGGTAATTTGTTCAGAATTGGAACAGCCTAGTCAGATAATGAAAGGTAAAGGTTGTGGGCAGAACTCCAACACAGTTCGCTAGAAGGTTCCACATGAGCAAGTGCACACAAGTGAATGTGCTCACTAGGTGTGGCTCAGACAATCAGAAAAACACCAGGACATCCCCAGGCAAGGAAACAGACTGTATCCATCTGGACTCTCATTAAAAGCATGTTAGGATGCAAATATGTACCGTAATTACAATAGGATGCACCATGTTCTCAAGCCTACAGACCTGTACATGTTAATACTTATCCTGGTTCTCCAGCAGTATCTGAGCTGGTCTGCACGAATGCTGTAAAACTAAAACAAATACAACTTAAAAGTAGAAACTTCTGAAAATTATCCATGGCTGCAAATACAGAGGAATCCACATATAAAACTAAGTGGAACATATAAATTAGACCAGCTCCACCATGTATGACCATGGTACTCAAGGAACGCAAGGTATATCCTAGCCAAGTTTCATCTCTATCGGATAAGCAGTTCTCTCGGTATATGTAAAAGGAAGGCTGTAGAGATTTAAATAGGACAATAAAAATCCTAAATTGCTCAGTATTTTATTATTAACAGTTTCACAGAAAGTGACCTGGTTGATGAGGCTCTTGCGTGGATTGTTTTCATCACTTGTACAAGAGTATTTTGATGCATTGCAGAGCACTGTAATTGAATACTGTGTGTGAAAATAAATATGCATTTACATAAATACAAAAAGTTAAAAATAAGACTGTAAATACTAGAATTTCCATTGAAATGTGTAAAACAAGCATTTACACAAAACTAACGTTTTATATATTTACAGCCGTATGCAAAACTGTAACAGGCAACATACATATGTGTACTATATCATTATTCACAGAGCAACATGACTTGCACAGAGTAATGTTCAGACATGTAGCTCATGTAACCATGCTGGCAAAGCTTCCACCCCTCCCAGGGAGTATTACAGCTCTGTTCTGGGTTACATTTTATTTCTGTCTGGGAGGCCGATTTAGTATCTTGGTGTAGTGTACAAGCCAGGAGCAGGATCACAGGATACCTCTGGCCTCACCCACTAACTTTAGCACAGACCTGCAACTCGAATTCCAAACTGGCAGTGTCACCCCAAGCCACATTCACAGAGGAAGAGGATTAACACACACACACATATATACTAGCCCACTCCCAAAGTTAAAGCCTGCTAATAAACGCCCCTTCACTCTGCCTAGCAAAGTGATGGTCAACCTTTCACAAAAACAGCAGGTTTGTGTTCTTACCTGGAACTAAAAGCTACAAAACCTGCATTGCTTCAGACTAAGAGCTGAAGCTAAAACACATGCTTCGTCGTTACCCATACTAGGCTGCGTGACAGGATTGACTGAACGATTCAGACTAATCTGTCCTTGTTCCTAGATCTTTCAAAGTCACCAACAGGTCAGAGATTATCCAAGTTTAAGTCTCTTTGCTGGTTTTGGTCATTTCAAACTTATCACAATTGGGAAAATATCAAATCTTAGCCAAGTTCACACGGTGGGATCAAAAAAAAACCATGAGGTCAGCTCAGTACTGTGAAAAGGACTGCATACTGCTACTCATTCTGGTAAAAGGTGTAGAGAACGAATGCAGTAGTATTTCTTTAGACTCCATGATATTATGAGGCAAGTTCAGCATGGAACAGAGGGGCTTGGTCTCAGTTCGGCTCCTCCTACATGGCACAAGGCAACCCCAGCTCAACGGAGGAAGATTTCAAGCAACCTCATTTTACAAGGTGCAAAAGCAGGAGGAGAGGATGAGGTGTGTAAGGGTCATTTCCCAGGCCAAGCAGGGAGAATGGATAAGATGGGAGAATGTGAAACAAAACAAGATCAGCTGGCAAGACCTATGGACAATGGAACAGCAGGATCAGTTTCCTCATCAGAGCAACATATGATGTTCTCCCATCACCACAGAACTTAAAACCTCTGGGTGGGTGAGGATCCCTCATGTCCTTTGTGTTCATCACCTGCAACATTAAGGCACATTGACAGGATGTAAGGTGGGTCTTAGCCAAGGACAGTTTACTTGGCGCCATGACCAGGTGCTGCAATGTCTGGCCTTAGCATTGGAAGACAAGCGTAACCTGACCAATAAGTTGCCACCAGTTCCATCAACAAGGACAACGATGCTGCTAGAGACTGGAAAATGCTGGCAGATGTTGGTCAATGGCTTTTTTTTTTTTTTTTTTTTTTTTTTTTTTTTTTTAAGATTGCCATATACTAACCTTCGACCAGACAGTGCCTTGTGGTCTGGATCAGCATGCCTTGTTCATCTGGTAGAGTTAACAGTGCCATGGGAGGACGCTGTGGATGAGTCGCATGAGAGGAAGAAACCTTGGTATGCTCAACTAGCTGCTGAAGCGGAACAGCAAGGATGGAGAGTCTGGGTTTACCCAGTGGAGGTGGGTTGTCAAGGATAACTGGCACACACTATAACCTGGTTTCTCAGAGATGTCGGGTTCAGTGGCCAAGATTTGCATCTCACAGTGAAGAACTTATCTGAAGCAGCAGAAAGGAGTAGCAACTGGCTGTGGTTGAGACTGAAAGATTCTGGCTAGGGATCTCAAGCACAACAGAAAGAAAGCAACGCTGATGTACGGGTAAGTAAGCTGGGCTGAATTGAGTGGGGGATGGAGGGGAGTGATGCTGGGATGCCAAATTCACTGTCGAGCCCACTTGAAGACCCCAGAGATGTACCCTACTTAGCTCAATCCAGACAGTTGTCATGCTGATGCGCTGGGGAGACCGCAATGGGTTGATCCCCGGAGCCAGCATCACAGCCATTGTGTGTGGGGATGTGCTGGGGAGGCAAAATAAGCTGATCCCTGGAGCCAGCATTACACTTTAGCCATCAACAGCAGACAGAAGGATATCAACAACAGATGGAAAGAAACACAAATGGATGCTGATCGATCACATTAGTTTACTGTAAACTACGTCTTAGTTGGTGCTTCTCTTGGCAGGAATGAAGTTCAAATCGGCATGAGGTTTTAACATCTACTCATGTAATGTAAAAGCATGACTGTGTGCATTTTCTGGTTCAGATTTCATTTGGTCCATCAGTATAACAGAGGGGCTATTCAGTTGATTTCGTTCTCCAAAAATATAGAAAGAACCAGGAAAGGCTATTTATTAAATGATCTTAAACATCTGTATGGAGATCTGCTGCCATCTGATCAAGTAAGCATGTGTTGTTTTTGACGCTAAGCAAGACAAACATTTAGACATTGATGATTATTGATAAACTAGTTCAGACAACGCTAAACAAGAATGCAGCTGTCTGGAAAAGTAAGATAATATATACTGGCAGGCGTATTTAGCCGCAATGTAAACCAGATACAGAGTTGGACTTGAGGCAGGTAGAGCATGAAGACCTGAAGACACTTCAAACCTGTCAATGTTTATAGAAATCACTTGGCTCATTGCTAGCATTAAAATAAGCAGGAAAACCTAAGAATTATATTACAACAGTTCAGAAAACCAAATGTCCAGCACAGTTGTGAGAAACATATTTACAGTCTTCCACTAACACAGTAGTTCAGTCTACAAATAAAGGTGTTTTGAAAAGACCTGTTGAGCTTATTGCTGGCATTTACAATAACAAATATGAAACAGCTTAGTAACACTCCTATGTACAGTACTCCACAAATGAAGTTTAGCGTTTTACTGGCATTATAACAACCAGGATAAAATATGAAACACTGATAAAAGGAGTGTTGACTGACTCGTTGCTCTATAATAGGTTAATTGCTATGTATTACCAGATTGTAATTTAAATAGCACGCCTTTTAATGTAAACACATAATTAATCCTCTCAATTGTTTCTTTCCTAATTCTGCAGTGTTCGTTGCAAGATTTAAAAAGAGGCATGTCTCCAGACAGAATGTCTTTACACAGTAAAGTGATCAATTTCTTTTAAGGATTGTATAACTAAAAAATAGTTTTGAGCTCATTTCTTCGTCATCAGAAAATATCATTCAATTAAGAAACAGCCATGGTTTAAAATGGCTAATTATAGCTTCATTAGAGGCAGGTAGCATGGAAAGAAATAAACACTACAATAATGAAATACGCAATTCATTTAGCTAGCTTACCTCGGGAAAGCTCCGCCTTGAGCGCAGTACCTTAGTTCTTAGTTTTTCAGCATAGAAGAGCAGTGCTTTGCCATTGTTACGGTCTTATTTGCTTTCTTATTCTTTACATGTTAACAACTGGCATTATTATATTTAACAGTATTGACTCGTACATTATCATGCGAATTAAAGCAAAACTAAGAATACTATCGCATCATCCTCATATAGATAATCAGATTTCTTTTAGCTCTGTCTTACTGAAATAAAAAACACCCCACTATCATAACTGACTTGCATCCCTATTGGTGACTGATATATTTCTTTCCAGAATACTAACGCAGGAGTTCAAGTGCCCTTGCTTTATGCACGTTCTTCCTTATAATAAAAATTAAAGTGCAATTGAAATGGGCGCCCCAGACGTTCTTCCTTTTACCCAGTTCTGCACTGTAACGATAAAACCCTGCTGTATTAATTCAGGTCACCCCAAGCCCCCCACCACGGCACCTAGAATATTCAAACTTTACATTTCAAAAATGCAAACAGCAAATTCCACTTATGTCTGCCGTGACAATCGTGACAGATAACATGGAATTCACTCTGTCTACCATGAGCAGTATACTCAACTCAAAACAAAGGACACAGCCAAAACGATAGCTGGTTGTTAGATATCAAGGACCAATTACTTTAAATGAAGCAGAACAATAAGCCCACTGTTCCATGGCAATCTGAATGTACCCCCATGCCATAGAATGGCCACCACAAGAAATTACTGCCAAGTTCTAAGCATCTTGATATAACGGGGAACAATAATGCAGACACGCTGGTAAAAACTGTTGAATGAAAATGCTCTACAAGTCAAGGAGTATCCTAACTGTACGAAACCTACTTATTTTGTACAATAACTTGTGCTAGAATGTCCTTACCAAGTTTCATCAAAATAGGATAGGAATTATCCTATTTGACTTGAATGGAAGAACCCTTCTTTAGAATATGTGTAGAAGGCATGTTCTTGCACACACAGACAACCATCTTTTATGCTGTATACACTATACATAAAATCACCAAAAAGTCACCAAAAAGAATTCTCTTTGAAACATCACAAATTACACTTTGGCAATGGTCATTATTCCATTCTTTTTGCACGTTTGTTAGACAATTGCTTTGAACATTGGGGGTGGGGGGGGTGAGGTTGATTTGATCAACCTATACTTTTTTTCTATCCATTTTCTTTTTTTTTTAAATTACACTAAACACCTTTGACAAGTAAACCATGTGACTGCACTGTATTTAGCAATAGGAGGTTTCTTCTTTTAATGCCTTAAGGGCTCATGACTAACCCGCTGAAAATGACTCCAAAAACATTGCACTTTTCAGTTCTGCATATTTAACCAAAAACCAGAAGCATTAAATCCAAAGTACCTGAGTAAAGCATTAAGCCACTTTCCATCTAGATCTGTTAAAGGGTTACAAAGGCACCCACAGACTGTCCAACAGAGTGTGGCAAGGTCTGCACTGCATTCTACACAACTCTAACTATTGCACAGTGTAAGGTATAGGGCACCTTCACATATCCCTAGATTCTGACACCCTACATATGATGGCAAGAATGTTCTTAAGTGACTGTAGCAGGGCGGTAGAAAATTGTTTATTTTAAAAAGGGGGTAGTCCCCACCCCTGTGCATTTGTATTTGTTAATTAATTGTTATGATTTCAAATGTATAGTTTAGGTTAATTAAACAGGTGATTTAATGTATTTTATGATTTGAATGTATTTTGTGTTTAGTTCAAGACACGCCATTTTATTATTATTGTTACGATTTATTTATGTATAAACGACCATCTCCGAGTTAATTAATTGATTAAATTGTTGCTAATTGTTCACCTGTATAAAAGCCTGCAGCTCTCTACACTCTGTGTGGGTGTTCAGAGGAGTGAACGACAGCGAGCGGAGTGAGAAAACTACAGGATCGGTGAAAGAGATTGCCCAGCCTGACCTGAGTTTTGTTGTGTGGCATGTGTTCGAGATTTGTTTTTGTTTGAATAGTTATTTTGCTCCGAGAGCAGTGTTTTGTTATTTTACTTGCCTTTTGCTCCATAGCACTTGCCTTCTGTTTTGTTTCTGCTTCTGGCCTGACTGCACCACTAAGCCATCCCCGTCACAGTGATTAAGTAATGTAGCTCTCTAGATAAATGTAAAAATGAAAGAGTGACCAACGTGAGCCTCTTCTATGTCTCCTTCGCAGGGAGATGCATCTCCTGCAGATCATTTCAAACTGAACACGATTCTTTCACTTCCAGTGTTAACCTATTAGTTCAGCCAGTCACGTTCAGAGTAGAGCAAACATTTTCCCCCACAGGTAGAGGTCCTCTAAAAAGCTAATGAAACTTTAGAATCTTGAAACTCGCTTTAAAAAGTGACATTTCACTCAAGAGATCCAGACCAAAATTTAAACTGAAAAGATTTATTTTTAAATAATAATAATTTGTTCAGTTTATAACGGCATTAAAATCCTCTGCAGCAGTCATTACCTGTAGATCACTGACCTTGTCTTCCACTAACTGCTGCCGTGGTGAACTATCTAGCCGATAATGATTGTTACGGACATTAATGCTTAATTACAAGCCCTGAAGCTTTCTTCCGAGGGTTTAAAATCACAGTGTCATTCCTCATTGGTTTCCAGCCTGTTCCAGAGGCCTGCTGTGAAGCAGTTGTGTTGGATATCCTCATTCTCATTACACATGTTATGTGTGCAGATTGTAAAATACAGCGTGGCTAAGCTAGTCTGACAGTCCCCCTCAGGAAGACGAAGAGCTTTTGATCTGGAAATGTGTTGTTATTCAGTCCGCCTGGCTTACAAACCCTCAAGGATGTCCTCAGCCAATCAGCTTTAGAGAAGCACATTCTATGACACGCACTCTGAAGCCAACAGGACTTTCGAATCCTGCAAACTCGCTTCAATTGGAAACATACATTAAGGAGCACTGGAGAGCGTTCGCCAAGAGGAAGAATTTCTCACAGAGGTATCAGTGTGTCCAGTTCATGCTCCTGCAACAATGCTGGTGCTCATTCTATAAATGAGGTACAACAAACAAGTAACATTGCAGGAAGGAGAATCATCTACAACTCTCATAAGAAATATGAAATAATATCAAAACCATTCAGATGAAATATATACTGCTGCATACAGACAAGGCAGCAAAGGTAAAGCAAAGTGTTTCTTGTTAACGCTGCAAGGTGTTCTGTAATCAGGTGAGCATTACTTGCTGAAGTTTTTTAGTTTTGGTTCAAAACACTACAGCTTGGCTTCTATATGTAGTTCGCAATTGCATAACTAAGCATCTACTCCTGGGAATATAATGTAATCAATCAATTGGTCTTTCAAGCATGCTCTCCATCCCAGAAGAATGAATAAATAGGTTTGGTCAACTCCTCCACTGCAATATTCTGTTCAGTTTTAAAGGAAGTGACAGCAATAATGAGGACTGCTATGAGCGCTTTAATCCATGCAGGAAGAGACAAAAAACACCCTGAAAATAGCTAAACATTTCCCATAGTGGTGGTCAAGATGAGCAGCTCCTTCGCATCCCTTCTGTTTCTAACCCCACATGGAGAGCCCTCCTCCAGCCCCACATGGAGAGCCCTCCTCTTGTATTCCTGTGTTGCCTTACCAGAAGGCAGAATGTTTATGAACAAATATTGAACTAACTGCTAAGGGATTGCTATCCAGGATATTAAAGCAAACTTCTTATTTGATACTAGAAGTCTATTTTGCTTATCAAGGTCTTAGAGTAAAAAGTCTGCCAAAACTATCCACTCACAGGAACAGAAATGTTTCATAAAATGCAGATAAGACAAAACACAAAATATAAATCTAACGTATTACTAAATTACAAAAATTGCCAGTACTTCTACTTTTACTTCCAAGTAATTTTGCATTAGTGAAGGAGATTTAATTGCTCTAACTTAAATCAGCCAGAAATTACCAGGACCACATTACAGATAATTACTGTGTTAACTACTCTGCAAAGCGTATCCAAAAACATGAAACATTTCACGCAACAAAAGTAACCAACTGTGTTATATTACCACTTGACATGTCTACACTGCAAATGTATTTAACAAAGCCAGTTGGTAATGGACAACATAACTGGTAATGATAAATCAAACCATTTCTCAATTAATTTATTTCTCCTTGTCAAAAGTGGTGCAAATGCCAAAGATGCAAAAAGCTCTAACAAACAGGAGGCTTTGGGTCGTTTCCTAGAGAGTGTCAGGAGCACTGCAGATAGACTACATTTCCATACATGGGCAGTCTTCACATGAAGTCTTAAGGCACCGACAGTGAGAAGCACAATTAGCAAAGTAAACACAGGGCTCTTTGAATCCCTGCACTACCACTCTGTACTCAAAACAACATTTAAACTGCAGTCTCACCAGGGCGCTCGGCCCTAATGGACACACACTGCTGACAAACCCCACACTTGCAATAACAGACCCTTGCCTCTTATCTCTGCATGGAAGACACTTCTCATATACGATGCAAAGAGGGTTCAAAGGATCCTCTTTCTCACCAATCCTGCTTCACTTCACCCAGGGAAGGGGTTGCCTCCCCCTGTTCGCTTGGGTATGTTTGTCCTTTGGTGTGTGTCAATTTAGGGCTTATAAAAAGACAAGGGCCAATAAAGGTGGGAATTTGGCAATGGAAAAGTTCATGTCTGCAAATATAGCCAATGGTAGTTCCATTAACAGTTAACCAACTTCAATAGTAAATATTGTATTTCTGGGTGTCGCTTGTAAGCAAAACTCTGCATCATATACCCTTATCTTCTAGGGTAAATGGCACTGACTCCGGTGCTGGAAGACCCCTTGAGAGTGAGAGCTTCCCCTCATATCTGGTGCAAGTCAGGACACCTTTGAAATATATTTCACAGTACAGTGGAATATATAAAAACATTAGGGGAATGTACATTACAACGACTAGTTCCTTCATTTGAACTCAGTATCCATATAAAATGCAAAACAAAGACATGATACAGGTATTTACCATTTTAATAGATTCGATGCACTTTCAAGCACCAATCCACTTACTTTTAAAATGACAAGTATGCTGAGCTTGAATTTTACAACACTCTGAAACAGGTTAGCATGGAGTGAAATTCCAGCAATGACCAGCACGTGTCTGCTAGTCAGAGCTGGGGGTTTGATCAGTTGGTCCAAGAAAAAATAGGTCCCTTAAAATCTGTTTAGTGTTAAATTCTACAGACTTTGTTGTCTACTGTCCTGAATGACTTGCTGTAAACCTGGTCTGGGATTTAATATACCTGCTGAGTGCCCAGTAAGAGGCTATTACATGTGTGTTGCTGGTCACCAGCCCATCACACCCAAGACCAAAGGGGAAATGTTGGCTACAGTTAAAACCTAGCCAAAATCTTCCATGCACCAACCTGACAAACAAAGGTAAAGCCCTAAGAAACTTAATCAAGTACACCACAAAATACCTCATACACACTTTGTGCACAGTCTCACACAGACACTTGTGTCCCACGTTTGTCTACTGAACAGTTTAAGTCATTGTCATGGAGAGTTTAGAGTAATGATTTAAAAGTTGAGTTTTGACATTATGTAGCCCATCACTTCTTTTTTTTTTTTAAATTTGGAGTCGCCAATTATTTTTTCTCCCCAATTTAGAAAGCCCAATCATCTTTTTATTTCAACCCCGCTCACCGCTGCCACCCCCCACGCTGACTCGGGAGAGACGAAAACAGAAGCACACTTCCTCCGAAACGTGTGCCGTCAGCCGTCCGTTTCTTTTCACTCTGCAGGCCTGCCATGCAGCCACCTCAGAGCTACAGTGCCAGAGGACCACGCAGCGCTGTGCAACTTACAGGCAGACCCGCAGGTGACCAGCCTGTCTACAGGGGTCGCTAGTGCACCCTGGCCGACCTAAGCCCTCCCCTCCCAGGCAGCATTTGGCCAATTGTGAGCTGCCCCCTGGAAACTCTAGTCCACGGTCGGCAGTGGAATAGCCTAGACTTAAACCGGAGATCTCCAGGCTATAGGGCGCATCCTGCACTCCATGCGGACTGCCTTTACCGGATGCGTCACTCGGGAGCACATCACTTCTAAGAGTAGGATACACTTTTCATTTGAGAAAGCCTGCCGTTTAGAAAACTGAGACAACCCTCTTAGAAATTGATTTGTGTTTAATGATTTGTTTGTCAGGGCAGGCAACAAGATGAAGGGCATCATCCTGTAGGTTTTTGAACAGCTATAAAACAAAGAGGTTTTAATTCAAGGTTTGGAAATCAGAGTACAACTCTGTGCCAACTTGCCTCAAACATACTTTAAATTTCTTAATGTGTGTTTGCTGTAAGCTATTCATTTAACATTATAAAAAAAAAAGGTACAAACGTGCTATTACAGACCAATTATTTACAGCTCGTTCTGTTCTGTTGCCAGGTTAAAGAAATCAGCACACACTGGCACAAAAAGAAATCTTTTTAAAAGGGAAGCCAACTTAATTTAAACCACTACCCTTGAAATGCATTAAAAACAAAGACAGCCAACAAATGCATAGCTCTGCTTGGTTACTTTTCAAGCACATCTACATAGGAACCCAGTGACGCAAATAGATAAATGTATTATCTGCACAGTGCCATGGAATAAAGCCATGTTGTTCAGCCATACCCCTTTTCTCCCAATTACAATCTTGTCTAGTTTTCTGACATGTTATGACTACATCCTTGCTGCCACAAAAGCATTTCTCTTCTCAGATATCTTTAAGCCCTCCCTTCTAATATCTCCCTTGTTATTTAATAGCTAGGGGCAAGAAACACCATAGCCCAACCTAACCACAATGAATGCCCTCTGCCACTAGGTGGCAATAGCGAGTACAGGGCTGAATAAGTGCCCACAGTGGGGCTCCAGATTGGTCTCAACCAGTGAATGAAGCATCTAATGCAAGACAGCTCCTTCAAGGTGTTCACAAACACTATGTTTACTAAAATACACTACATGCAATCAAAAAGAAAGATGTGACCACTAACAAAGCACACGTATTGTGTTGTGCAGTGTCCACTGAAGACCCAAAGAACACTTCACCATGTTGGTCTAAGTTAGCAAGGCACCATGTGAGGCAAATCTAAAAACCTTGCAGCCACCCAACATCTGTAGTCTTACCAGACCGGAATCTGTGTATTAATGCAAATGCAATGGCCTCAGTCTGAAGCACAGACAAGAACGAAATTCTGGATTGCAATACAGTATTGAGCCTTTTTTGGTGGTCCTATCTGTAGTCATCACAAGTGAAAAGGACTGGACACTGTAGCATGTAGTGTAGCAGCTGAAAGTGTTGCACAGCCAATGCAGTTTGTGCAACAGAAACTTTCATATAGCCTTGAGGCATCACAGAACACTATTGTGAGTCAGTTCAGCATTAAAACAATTTCAAAATCTACTTCGAAAGTTGCTGTGGTCTGCAATAGCTGCTCCATCACTGGCAGCTTCAGGAGTACAGTTTTCCACATGATATATTTCATTAGCTCACCATGTATGTGTATGCTACGGGACTAAAACATTCAAGACTATGGTAAAGACAATGTGTTTTAAGTAAGTTTTGGAATGTGTTCATAAAGTTAGTTTTCTTCAATTATTGAGGCAAAGCTTTCCCACACTGTTTCAGTACGCACCACAAAATAAGGATTCTTCCCAAAGAAAGAGCTGCCACTTAATTTTACTTCTGGCCAAAAACCCAGAGGCACAAAATACATTAGAAAAAAAAAGAATGGCCTAATTAAACAAACCAAGCTTTCTTTTCAAAACTGTTGCTTTTCATGACATGTAAAAGTAGCTACAATTAAACAGCTGCTTTAAATTAGCATCTTCAAGTAAAGACTACAGTACAAAGATGGAGACATCGTAGAGCAGTGTCACCCATTCCAGGTTTTAATTCGAGCCCGATGTGCCACAATGTACAGGTAACAAGCTCAGGTGTGTCTTGTTAAACTCTTGGTAAAACCAGGATTGGATCAAACTACTGCACATCATGAGCCAACTGCCATCCCTGCAGTGTATTAAATCAAAGTAAAAGTTGGTTAATTAAGGGCACTTTGGAAGACTGATCCTTTGACAAAACTTATTAGTCTCAAACCAAACTGTCTTCAAAGGCATGTTAAACTAGGACTGATATCCACCTTGGCAAGGTAATGACGTCAAACAGAAGACCATCGTAGATACTGATCTCTGCTCCTACACCGTGGTCTCAATAAATAACCCGGGGTAGAGAGAGATGAAGAGCCCCTCCCCTCGACTCCTCTCGCTGTTGGGGGTTAACAGACCCTTTCACTCGTAACCTTTTCCGATGTCAATGGTCATTTCGAACTGTGGACACAGTAAGTGAGGTTCAGATAGACTGAACACACTTTGGGGGAAATGATTTTGCCCCAAGTTTTATTTGCAACTCTTCTTTCCTTAATAAAATAAACCACTGACCATGGTTTACGAATCCAGGAATAAATACACCCGCTGTAGTTCAATTACAGTAAGCACTAAATTAAGTTCAAGCTATTTATGTTTTACTGGTTATGTAAAAGCAGCATTTCCCCGGTTTATGAACTTCACCTTCCAAATACACACTATTTTGGGGTAAAATACAACATAACAGAAACATCATGTATTATCAGACAAGCACAGCAAATGTTTAAAACGCATCTGTCATTCTCGAAAAAAATATTGATATACATTTTACTGTACAAACTTCTCTCATTAATTTCTTCTGGCAATTTACAAAACGCATGAGATGATTAACGCATTCCTGGTTTCACCGCGTAAATACTAAGCAGTTGTACCATGTGTCACTCTCTCAGTCAACAGCAGTTAATAAACTTTCCTGTTTTTGGTATAGAAGTGTCTCCAGACAAAGTTACTGTAAGACATGAGGTTCTGTAGAAGAGAAGCAGCAACACAGCGGTCAAAAAAAGATTAAGCTACCAACGCTTAATGCTTGCTACAAACATACGGAATTGTGCAATGTAACCGTATACCCACATTAAAACGAATGCAGCCTTCCCTACCTGAAGTAGGAGTTGCATACTTTGTGTGAGCTATAACGACCATCCATGTTGGTCCATATCAAGTATAGTTTAACCCTTTAGAGTATCTATAATAAAGTAATACCCGTCAGTGATATCTCACAAACAAAAAGGTTTCTGAATGCAGATACTTTAACGAGCAAGGTTAAAGAAAAAAAAAAAAAAAACTTCCAGATGTGTTGTAAGCGGTTGGCAGAGTCTTTGTTGAATCTTGCATGTTTCTACTAGCCGCAGGGCATCGCACAGACCCTCAGAAGAATGGATGTGATGTACGCTACAGTACTAATATTAAAAACATGCATAAGACAGGCGCTACTTTAATAAGTCAGTCATTATTAAAAACAAGCGGAAATACCTGGTTACCAGCTATACATAAGCTCTTCATGTTGTCTTACATTAACAGTGAAATGCTGTAAAATGTACAAAAAAGATCTATTTAAAAAACAAAACAAAATCTTAAATCATTCAAATTCCGTGTTGTTGTGGTTAACTATTTATAGAAGGCTAAGAAAAGAAATTGGTAAGTTACACTTCAGTTATAAAGTAAGGTTTAAACTTACAATGTCTAAGTAATTGTATCTTTTGTTGTTGTTGTTGTTGTTCACGTATCAGAGGGGAAAAAAACATAAAATACAAGTACTACTCACCGCAGATTCTGAATTCTCTACCCAGATGCATAGGACTAGAACTAGGAAACAGAGACCAACGCTTCGGAATCTGTTTTTAATATTCATTTTCTACACTATGCGCCTACTCAGCACTGACATATACAGCTGAATGTGGGACTTGTCATATTCTTTTTTAAAAAAACAAACTTAGAAAGACTTTCCAAAAAGTTACAACGGATTGAAAAGTGTCTACAAACAGTCCTGTGGAGACACGACTTTCTTCTGCAACATGCACAGAGCCTGTTCTATCTCCCTTAACCTAACCCCCCTCCTCTCCGGGGTCTACTTTACCATATAAGGATAGGAGAGATCCTTACGCTCAACACAAATCTAGTCCGCCAACATTTTATAACGTTTTTCCCCTAAACTTTAGTTTTTAAATCTGCCTGTTGTATAAGTTATCGTTCAATATAGACTATTACCGCTTCTATTATTTTATGTAAAATAAAATATAACAGTTAGATTTAATTTTAGAATTTAGACAAAGAGTGGCTGACCATCGGCGGATTGATTCAAGGACAATAGCAGATGTCTGCCAATGAATTAAAAACTAGTCATTTGCCTTTGCCCGGGAGTGAGCGGTGAATTCGTATGAACGTGTTTAGGTTCGTGGAATTGACCGTTTTGAAAAATATTCGGTTAAACTGGGTAGGCTTTTTTTCTGCTAGGCATCTATGGAATTTATAGATTTGTATTGGGATAACAATGAACGCTTGATAATATTGTAGTGCGTTTAA
Source organism: Polyodon spathula (assembly GCF_017654505.1). Lineage (NCBI taxonomy): Eukaryota > Metazoa > Chordata > Actinopteri > Acipenseriformes > Polyodontidae > Polyodon > Polyodon spathula. The sequence continues at coordinate 12,490,415 of NC_054553.1, forward strand.
ACCCCGTGTTCTTTAGAGAAGTATAGTTTATTTCTCGTTTAGACCCAACGCTTTAGAAATATTATGATACGCAATGTGAATACATTTAACACAATGTAGGAATGCATAACTGTTAGATTTCAGGATTATTTACAAAACATGTTATATTGCTAAAAGTTTAAAAGGGAAAAATAATACACTGTAAGTGGTCCAAAAGAACTAGAAATACTCCGTGGAACGTGCATTTCTAGTCTTTCAATGTATGTTTCATATGTGCTGTATACATGCAGTAATGTCCCGGTTCACTGTGGTAAAGCACAGGTAATCAGTGTACAACTGTTAACGCATAGTACTTGATAACTAAAATGATCAGGTAATTTAATGCAAATTGTATCGCATATATACAGTCTATAATGTACATTTCTATTAAACAATCTGTTAAAATGATTATTGACAAGCGCTGGAACCGTTCAACATATGTCTGAATTAACACGAGTGGCAATGTTAGACTTTTCGTGCAGCATCCAGCGTTCTGTAAAAACGTGTTTCAAATACAGACACGAGAATCTAATCTTGCGATGTTTTATATTTAAAATAAACACACGCCAGTGCTAAAAGCAGGCGTTCAGAGGAGTCCCTTCTAGGAACTTATAGTAAGCAGGTTAATGCGCTTTTACCATGTATGCATGATCTGTGCCTGTGATTTAATCCTGTTCTGTACCAGGAACCCAAACTTTTAATCTTTCTCTGCTACACTTAAGAGCTCTTGAAAGAAACTGCATTTTGTACAAAGGTGAGGGGAAAGAAATTTCCAACTTACATTTTGTAATTAGGATCTTGAGACTGGGGTTTTAATGAATATCATATGTTTATATTATATATTATATATTATATATATAATATATATATATATATATATATATATATATATATATATATATATATATATATTATATATATATATATATTTTTTTTATATACATTATACATAGCTGGCACCCTTTTCTAACGTGGGTGGTCTTTTGTGTATCCAGTCCTAAGTTTAACCCTTTTCTTTTCGTATCACAATATTAACGTGGGTGGTCAGCTCATAATATTACACAGCTCATACATTTCTCTGTTCAATTCATTCATTCAGTAGTGAACCTGTATAATGCAGGTAAAACGTGTATTTAACGTGGGTAAGATCCACGTTAGTTTAACTGGACAACAATGCATTTGCAAAGAAGTGCGATTCTGATATATGATTAATTATATGCAATTGTATTTATCTATTATTATCAAAGTAGACCAAACAGTGTGCAATAAATAATACTTAATGGGAACTTAATGAAAACAATACACGCTTTCCACCCACTGGGACACGAACTGTTTTTCGTTTTGTTTCTTGAAACAGGTTCAGAGTAATTTATTGATTTATCGTTGGCTATAATTATAACAAATGCAATTAATATATTTTTTTCAAACGCTTATCATTTCCAAAACATAATAAATAATGTATCATGGAGGTTGATTGGGGGGGGGTGGGGGTGTATTATTCTGATTAACAACTAGACTCCTCCCCTTCCTCTGGTTCTTGCGAAGAGCGGTTGGGCTCAGGTCGGTCGGGAGATAGTCAAGAGGCGAAACTTTGTGAGTCTAAGTTCTAAACCTTTCTGCCTTTTATAACGGTGCAAACACCTGCGATGCTTTTGTTTTCTACATTATTGCCCAGTTATCGTCCCTTCTTGATCGTAACATTGTTTTTTGTGTATTATTTTCATTTCTCTACAAAGTGTGTGAACCCGAATTAACTTTTTGGAAGATATTTTAAATGAGTGCGTCTGCGGCTGTTGGTTTGTGCTGAGGAGAGAGATCGAAGACCGATTCCTGTAGCCTGTATTTTAAATCACAAATCCAGGCAAAATGAAGTACAGGTACGTTTAATCCCCGTTTTAATTTAAATTGAACATATATATATATATATACATATATATATATATATATATATATATATATATATATAAACAAGAGAACAACTAGCGGTTGTTATTTTTACTTGTTATAATGCAAAATACTGTGTGTTTTTTTAGAATTTGGGAAATTACTTTGTGTGTATTTTTTTTTTTTTTCCAGGATTTTGGTCTTATTTGCTGTTTATCTAGCAGTCGATTTGGTCCAAGCGGTAAGTAATTATTTGTTAACAATGTTTTGTTTTTAATAGTGTAATATATTTGTTGCGACTGTTTTAAATGCTCAGTTTCGTTGTGACATAATGTCCTAACGGACAGAAGTTGTAGAATTGCTTTGTTTTTAGAATGTTCACTGTGATTTACTTTTTAACACTTTGTTTGGAACAACATTTTTGTTTTCCGATACACACAATAGGCTACTGTATTCTCATATGTTGCGAAAGTGTTTAAAAAGAAAAAAAAAAACACAAAAAAAGTGGACATCTTAATAAAAACTGCTTGTTCTGTCAATATCCGAACGTGTCAACTTTACTAAATATAGCATATTTGAACACGTTTAGTATTTATAGACTCCAAGTCCTGTCATGCAAGATTACGGTAGCCTATGCGATAGAATATATACAAATATGTCCTTTATTTGATACAACAGTTGCCCGTATTTTTTAGCGTTGGTTTTGCACAATTACTGTAGCAGTGTTAATCTCTACCGCACTGCAGTAAGTATCGTGCATTTTAATAACAATTTTGACGTGATGCTGCTTGCGTACATACAGCACAAAGAAATCGGATACAAAAAATAACTTTGATATTAAAGACACTGTAGGTTGAGATTTCTTAAAATGTTTTAATATTTGAAATCTGCAGGTTTGTAAATCAATTATGCCAATAATTTAAAAATAATAATAATAAAACAACAACACAGCAGAACTTTGACAAATGCTGCTGGGCTCTTAACACATTGTTTGTAAACCAGACGCAGAGTCTTCCCGACCTGTCTTTATTGACTCGGGATTATGATACCATATCTGTGTGAATTAGCAATATTGTTGTTGTCTCTACAATTAAAATGAAAACACTTTGCATTCAGTTGTTTGTAGCCTATACCAACTCTTATTACTTTTCAATTTTACATTTAAATTCAGAAAATGTGTGTTATATATAATATACACACACAGTATATACTTCACCATTTTTCACCTTCAGAGAATGCCATTTGCACTAAAATAGGGCCCTATGTCTCATAAGCATTGCAGGACAAAGACTGACTTTTGCATCCTTTTTTCTAGCATTACTAAACATCTCTGTCAGGACCTCCTAGTAAATAGGCCCAGCCTTGTTTCTGTCACATGGTGGGTAGCGGTGGGGTGTATGTCTCCCTCCCAGACTGGAATGACCACTCTGGTATAAAAATTATACAAACTCACTCTGGTATTTCTTATGTGTGGTGAAGTGCATTCCAAAACGTGTATTACTCTATTGTAGTAACTAACTGCACTATTAAACAATACAGAAATTTAACCCTTGAATAAGTATCCAATCTATATTGTTTTTGGTGTTTTACAAAACTGAATTGCTGAAATGAAAAAAAATAGGTTTTGGAGCAACTTAAGATGTGAATTAAATATCAGAGCTCTCTTAACTAATGCGTTCCTCCCATTGTTTTGATTCGCCTCTTTGTCAGTCATCTCGTCATGGTGACTTTACCCCATGTGGTCTGTGTAGAGCCGTCAATCATGTCTAACCTCCAAGTGTTGCAGGGGGACAGTTTAATGAGTACTCTGGCGTACCTGATTTACTTGAAGGCTGGACATGATTCCGAGAGCTCATGAGTTTGAGTAAGTCACCAGGGTGACTAAAATAGAAAGGGTTACAGAGAATATGTCATATGAATATGTCTATTTATTTCATGCCATGAATCTGGTCATAGATTTGTCCATACAATATTTCATATTGCTTCTTCAGTAAAGTGTAAGATAAGTATGATTCATAAAATTTAAACTTAGAATCAGACACAATAAAAAAAAGATATCTCACAAAGGTGAGGGTGTCAATGTTTTACACAGTTTACAATGTGTAGTTGTTAGGGGCTAGGTGGTGCAGCTGGCTTATTCAATAGCCTTTCAGCTCTGGAGGATTGAGTTCAAATCCCTCTCCGGCTGCAAGTGGAAAGAGTTGGGTGGTGTCAGTTTAGACAACAAGTCACAAAACTAAGGGACTAAACAGGCTGAATCAAAATTTTGTATTTAAAATTTTGGTTTTCAAATGCCAGCGATGGATCAGCATGGTGAAACAGATGAATGCTGCACGGAATTCAGTGCTGGCATGCTGAGGAGAGAGATAACGGATATGGCATTTGCACAGACAAGGAAAAGATGCAACCGCATGTTGCTCAATTGACAATCTAAACAAAAGCAAACAAAACCTTTAATAGATATGCTACCCTGACGCTTAAAAAATAAAACTGCAGCAGTTTGAAAGTAAAAGCCATACCCACCACACTATATTAAATATTTATGTAAAAGGAAATAGATTAATACGGTCTAATACAAGATACCATTACAGTGTTAATGATATAAAATCAACTGTTGTTTACCTATCAGCAGCTTGATCACGTAAGTGGAAATGAGGTACCAAGCCTTTATTTTCAATATTTTGTGTGGTTTTCATTGAAGCAAATGTTTGGATCTCAGTTAAAGATTATTGGCACAAACCTCATCAGTGGAGCAGGCGAGACCACACCCTGTTGGTTCATAATTTTGAATGATTTTATTTCTATTTATTTTGTCAGCGATTATTGCTATTGTTTCTTTTAATGTTCTGCTGACAGTACTTGAGTACAATCGTCCTGTCTACAGGAGGGATGACATCATTCCAGGAGCTTGTCAGCTGACCAGCTGAAGTCTAATGACAGCATTGTTGGAGTAGAGTATGTTTTAGAATTGACATTCGTAGGCAAGCAGTAGTATTTACCAGATCAAATACAAGGTGGCGCTAAATTGACCTTTTTATTTAAAAATGTTGTTTCTCAATTTCAGAGCCATATTTTTTTTTATGTATTTACCAACTGTACAAAAATTGGGCAGTGAGCCAATTCTTGTATATGCAAATTTTTATTTTATTTTTTATATTAAGATTGATGGATTCCACATCCTCTCTTAAGGCATGACCGCATGGTATGTAGGGGGAGCCATGCAGTCGGGAGAGCACAAGTTTGCATCCAGCTGGTCTTGGCAAGGGAGCCTCCTGCATTGTGGGTAGGAAGATCTAGAGGGGCTGTTTATCCCTTCATGAAGAGAACATGTTTCTCTTGTGTTTTGTTATGCAGTTTTTCAGTTTGACTTTGGAGGTTTTAAGTCTAGTTGATTACCCCTGTTAAGTGTATTCTTAAACAGTTACCTTGTCCAGTGCTGTATATAGAGCAATCTTTCCATCTTCCTGTCAAGTCTTTACTCCGTGCCACTCTGTCTGTAGTGGAGATGCTTTAACTAGAAAGGCCAGTGACCAGCTGGAATGCCGAGCTTTAGATAGTCGGAACATAAGCAGCATGTTGAGGTGCAGGTAATGATCACCCCACAAAACCAGGAAATGAATGATTTACACCTAGTTTTGTAGTTTCTTAATTAACAATATTGTATGTAGAATAAAAACCAAGATGATAGACTTCAAGCCTGAATTGGTTTGCAATGGTAAATACCTGGAGACAAGTCTGTTTGAAGTCTCTGCTGTGCATTGTTTTCCTGGCATTCCATTAGAACATTCCAGGCTGGCTTGGTGGAACTTGTTCAGAACCTCTCTGCCTAGGCTTTGCATTCTGTGTCTCCTAGAATTTCTCCCCCCTTGCAACTGATTGGTTGCAGTGGCTTGCACTCCACTGGCTGCCTGATGGCAATGTAACAATTTGCCAGGAAAGAAAGTTGCTTTATGTTCCACCACCCTGATGGAAAGTTCAAGCCAACCTTCAATAACACATTTATTTATTTATTTATTTTAAATAAATAAATTTATTTTACCTTCTGTCAAGCAAGCAGGTTTAGTGGAGCTGCCACACATGACTTTTAAAAGTGCTGTAATTCTTTAAAAAAAAAAAAAAAAAAGTATTATTCATCATGCAAGCCCATGCGTCTTTTAAATTATCTTTGTGTATTTAAAAACAATGATTGATCTGCCCTCATAATTGCTGCAGCTAGTCATGGGATTATGAATTATAATTACAAGATTCCTGCAGGAATACTCCAATGCCACTCCGTGATACCCAATGAAAACACCCTGGGCCTACGGAAAACTGCTGCTGAAGCCACAGCCTTGAGGCAGCAAAGTTTGGCATCCTTGCTGGGACTTGAACATCTGACACTGGGGCGAAAGCGCTGGTACAGCAAGGCTCCTACCTCTGCCTAGCAGTTAATTATCAAATACCGTGGGCAAAGCTTGTGTTTGTAATTGAAATCCACACCGCAGTGGTTGTTGGTATACATTGTCTTGCAGCTACAGTTGTTACATTAAAAGTTGTGCAGTAGGGCTGTAAGCACTGGGTAGTCTCAATGGACCCCTCAGTCAAAGCTGGCCTGTATTTTCTTTGAGATTGTGGGTACTGCATTAGTATATGCAGCTGTGTTTGTATGTGTTGGTGGAAGGCTAGTAATTTTTTATGGATTTTTACAAAACTGCTGTGTCACTGCTGACCGTCAATGACTACCTGGGTACATCAGCTCTGTTCATGATGAATAAGCAAAGGGGAAAGTGAATGAAAACATATTGTCATACAGAATAAGGTTGTCCAGCTCTCAGTTTGTGAATGTAGTTTTATCCAGAACTTCAAACACACACTATCCTAAACTCTGAGGTGAAACTTGTAAGTCAACCGATGTTTTCTCAGTGGTGTTTTTCTTCAGGTTTTACATCCATAACTTTTAACACTGATGTTTTAAAGTTTCAGCTAACGCCTTGCTTACCAGTGTAATGCTACTGCAAGGGAGTGCTTGAAATGTTTATTTTCTGTGGTACAATAATGGAAGCATAGCAAGCAATGCCTTCCAAAAAGTGTATGTCTTGGAGGCAGGCATTTCAACAAATGGAAATGCACATTCTTTACATTGTTTGTTTTGTTTCTGAGGATTTTTCTTGTGTATTCAATAGTGTAAAACTTGCCCCTCAGCTATTTGTACTTGCCTCTGGAATCTAGAGGTCAGTTTGAACATTTGTAATTCTAAGATTAGAAAGAGGGTAAAAAAAGAGATCTGGAACGTAGTTAACATTAACTATAATTGGCTGTATGATAAAGGTGGCGACTCTTTAGTTTGTGTTGAGCATTACAGTGCTTTAATTTATGTTCTAGTCATCACTGTCCTGTCAGATTGTTTTAGTGTGGGGTTATGGGGTCCAAAGACCCCCACAGATGATGGAATATCTGCTGCTTCTCCATGTCTTGGATTGGCAAGCGGCTTAAGGTTGTTTTTAGCTCAAACGGCTATGCAACAAGTCTGTATGCAGCTTTACACATGTTATCTAAGAATAAGTATTCTACTCCCCTTCTAGTGTTGCTATTTATTGCTTTCTGCCATGGAGTTCTTATCCAGTGATTGTGTTTGTATTTTTGTACACTGATTTATGCAGCTCATAATAGAAGCCGTGCACAATCCTGGCTAACACTCAGGTTCGAGCATCTGTTTGCTTATTAATTATCATTGTGTTCTGGAGGATGCTGACTGTGCTGTAATAGCCTGTGGCAAAGTGTTAAGTAGTGTGGAGGTGTAGAAGTGATGCAGTGCTAAAGGAAAGACAAACGCAATGTTCCAGGTGCAGTGGTGATTTATTTGTAATCCAAAGTCACTTGAAAACTAAATAATGATTGGTAGCACACAACGATGTGTACTGTGCAATATAATCCAGGGGGTTCTTTCCCGAAACAATAAACACACACAAAATACAACACGATCACAAGTCCAGAGTAAGTGGTAACATGCAAGTGGTGAAATACAATTTATCCAGCTCCTGGTATGTGTTAGGCGTCTAATAATAACAAGTACAATTCGACACGACAAAACGCTGAACGCTCACGGTTATTTTATCACTCCTTTAGCAGTCCGTCAGTAACCAAAACAAAGGAACAGATAGCTTGGCCATTTCCCCTAAATACCTTCAGTCACACCCTCTTTTGGTGGCGTGGCCTAGCACGTCTCCACCAATCGTTGACTGGCACATCACCTACCGCATTAAGGCGATGACTTCTGGTATTGTGGCTCCACCCACTTCCTGGTTGGCCGGCTTCCAACTGACCCTGGAATGAACTGCCAGATCATCCAGTACGAGGCACACTGTTCCTGTTACACAGCTTCCTCACAAGAGGGAATCGGATTCATTCTCTCGGTCATATTGCCCAGTTACACCATAACTAATTTTCTCACTCCTCTCTAAAACCTTATCTTGTATGTGAGTAAGAAAATCCACAGTGGACTGGAGAAGGAGATTGCATATTAAAACAGAGCCACTGCAGGTTTCTGTTCTCCCCCAGTGTTTGAATGAATGCTCTTCCTGTTTTTGGCAGGAGATCGTTGGTGGTTTTCAAGTGAGGGCTCGTTGTTAACTTTATAGGCTTGAATCCACTACTGACAGCTACAATGCAACCAAGGAGTTTATGGAAGGAATTAACCATTTTTCATATTTATTTTGGTTATTGAATTAGTCACACATGTGGAACTAAGTGTCTTTAATCTCTGCAGTTAACATGCAAACAACATGCAGATTAGTTTTGTTTCCCGTTCACATTATTAAACTTGAACACCAACTTCTCAGCCGCAGTAAAACATAAATCGGCTCTTTTGTGGGGCTGTGCCTCGACTCGTTTAGCACTATGGAATCCCCCTGAGGAAAAAGAAATCCTGAATAATTCCAGGAACAATTGTTGTTATTATTTAGTGTTGAGGTGATAGGAAAATGTGTTACTTTTGGCACATTCTTTTGATGAGAAATTGAACAAAGATAAAACAAAGTGATAATGCATACTTCATTGGGAGGCTCTTTCTTTTACTTACCTACATCCTGTTACTTTTTTTTTTTTTAAGGACTTTGTTTGGAATCGGATTCAGCAAATCCAAACTGCACTTTTGTCTTCTCGCAGCAAGTAGAACGCTTAATCCATCATGTTGATAGAACAGCTTCCAGTTTGTTTCCTGTGCAGCAGAAGATCAAGGAGTTAATTAAGTAAATTAGCCTGTTCAAAGTCAAAGAAACTGTTTAAACAACAGGTTAATAAGCAAATAAGTGTCACCTCTTTAAACTGGCAGGTACACTAACAGTTCTGGGGTATCTCTTCTACTTTCACCATGAAACAGGGTCAACCCTTCGTGGTAGAACATGTTGATGAATGTGAAATGCAAGCAGTTAAGGCAGTCAAAGTTTTCATTGAATGAAAAGTAAACGCGGCTTAACAAAACATTACAGACATTAACCTGTGGACCGCAGAGGTCTGTGGAAAAGGGTTTCCTTGCCAGGCTCGGCTGTGGGTGGTCTACTGTGTATTTTTTTAATTAAGGACTGGAGTGTTCTGTGGTAAGCCATAGACGCTGCATACTTACGGTTTTAGTAGTTCTCTATTCTGGAAGACTGCTGCCTGGTGTTTCTGGAGTTCTTTTAAAACTATTTCAGTGTAGTGTAGTGCCTAATAACTTTCAAAAAGGAGTTGTTTTATCATTTGTAAGAAATATAGCAATGCGTGTGTTTTATAAAAGGGTTTTTGTTTTTCCTGAGATTACAACTCTGCTTGAAAATGATAGTATTAACCTCCTTCTGCTGCAAGTAGTAACAGGGGCATGCTTGTTTAGGTCACGGAGTGACATCATGGCAAAGGAGAGAGGAAGCTTGTGTAGCTGAAACTGTCTTCAGGGGAATATAAAAAACTGGAAAACCAACAGTTTCTGAAGTAGAGTACATAGAATGGTAAAACTATGAGAATCGCATGTGAATTCCATCAGCAGTAACAGTCAGTCAGTATTAACGGGTTACTCGCATTCATTTCCCACAAACCTGGTTACACCACTTTTATTGTTTTTATAAGTAAAAAATGGAACAATAACAAGAATGTAAATAAAAGTATGCACAGTAGTGAACTATAAAAAGGAAGAAAAAAGTTTGTATAATGTGGCCTTTTCTAAATGCTGACTCTTGAGCCTGTGCAGTTTTTATTACAGATTAGTAAGTGACCCTGTCATTGGTGACAGAAAAACACAATCAAATGTTGGCACTGAAACCTCTCCTGTGAGGAGATATTTCTTGGTTCTTCTATTTTTCCCTTCTTTAACAAGGCCCTGCGATATTGCACCAGCTTTCATGTCCCGCCTTCACATACTCCAGGCAAGTTCTGCACATATTGCCTATGGAATCCTTTAAAGATCACATGACTCAAAGAAGACACACTGATTGGAAGTTCCCATCTGCTATTGCAATCATTATGAAATCACCTTACATTATCCACTTCATCTAAATAATGCTTGATCAACAGACACTTAAACGGCAGTTGCTTTTCAGTCATGTTTTCAAAATGTGATGATAGTGCTTTTTTAGCTATTGTGAGTAGAGTGTGTGTGTGTATGTGTATATATATATATATATATATATATATATATATATATATATATATATATATATATATATATATATATATATATATATATATATATATATATATATATATATATACACATATATACATACATACATACATACATACATACATACATACATACACACACACACCTCTGGAAAAAATTAAGACCACTGCAAATTTCTTAAATCAGCATCTCTACATGTATGGCAGCCCGCTAGATCTGGAAGCTGGTCGTGGCGATCTTTGCACTTCAATCGTTGACAATATATATATAGTAGGGCAAACAAATATCTATATATTATCTCCTCCGAAACCCAGACTTTGTAGGACTTTAAAGTAACTAAAAAAATTTTCATAATTTCCAAAATACACATGTAGGTTTGATTTTTCTCTCTCTACAACTAAAAAGAGTCTAGAGATGAGAGAGAGAGCAGTCTGTCTAGAGAGAGAGAGAGAGAGAGAGACACACACGACACAGCTTAAAATATATTGTGTCATGGTGTGTGGGTCTGTCATTGTAATTTATTTATATTTATACTTCTAATCAGAAAAAAACTTTAGAAGTCACTTTGATAGCAGGTTTATCATTGTTCTGGAAATAAGTTGTTGGAAAGCTGCCCAGACTCAATTTTTTTCCGTTTTAAAAAACAATATAATGTCATTATAATATAATGTAATTTGTATATAATACATTATATAACGTTTATTAATAGAAAAATATAGTGGTCACTCTGGAGAATGCTACGCAGGTGAAACGCATGTGTTTTTTTTTTTTTAATACACATAAATATAGCTTGCACAAATATATTTAACCTTTATTTCTTGACATCCTTCATCAAATGTATTTTTTCTCAACATTAACCCTTTGCAGTCCATTTATTCGGCGTTTGTCAGGCGCGGCCGGTCCAATTTGTTTAAAAGTCACTGAATCGCAAAAGCACACTCAGTACTGTATCTCCAGCCAAGCCCCACCCCTTGTTTACTGTGTTTTTCACATACCTCTTTATAGACGTGCATACTGATAAATCCTCTCCTGATCACTCGTTTTATCACCAAACTCCTCAATAATTTGATCCAAGTCATTATTTTATTACTATAACATCTCAAAAAGCTCTGCAAATGTCTGTGATATTCTTTGAGCGCTGGATGCAGAAGCAGCTATCTCCTTTGTTTATGTCTGTGTTATCTGTAGTACATGGTGCTATGAGATACGCCCTTTTTAATTTTTTTCGGCTTAATTTGGCTCTTGTAGGTCTCACTCGGCCATTGAAAGGTTTTCTCGGTTTTTTCCAGAGAAAAAACGACTAGAGACCTGTGCTTTACGTCTTTTTGATGATATCGGACAGGGTCCGACATTGGACTGAAAAGGGAAAATTGTAATGTCGGACCTGGTCGCTACAGGAGTCGCTGGTGCACACAGTGAGCCAAGGACACCCTGGCCGACCTAGCCCTCCCTCCTCCCTGGCGGTGCTCGACCAATTGTGTGCTGCCTCCTTGGGAGCTCCTGTTCTCAGTCGGCAAAGGAATAGCCTGGACTCGGACTGGCGACTTTCAGACTATAGGACACATCCTTACTCCGCTTGGTAGCCCCCTCAAATGTACTTTTGTCTTAAGGCTGAAACAAAGTCTTGGGATGAGATGCCCGGCTATTCTCTCCGCTTGCGTGTTTCAAGTCATGTAACCAATGTGAGCTAAATCTAACTTGGCAACCCCTGCCCTTGTATGCGTTACTGTACTGGGGGACTGACTGTTCCTGGCACAACTTAGAAGTGGCTGTCTGCTACCACTAACAGAAGAGTAAACTAGTAGAGTAAATCACACACCAGCATCAGCGGTTCACATGTCCATTGACATCCTAGGCTACACTTTAAGTCCTCTGAATTCCAATAAGAATATCTTGGTGTCTAATCAATTGATCTAGATTGAAGTCCCATCACTGTTTTTAAATCATTTAAGGGCTTAAATTTATGAAAATCAGATATGCCAATGGTGCCTCTCTTTAGTTTAAATAGTCTGTAAAAATATGAAAAAAGGGTTTGTATTTTGATGGTGTTAGATCTGTTGAAATGACAGATTCATAATGGAATTCAAGAAAGACAACATTAAATATTTCATTGAAATGGATATGATTTTACAGGGGTCATTTCATTTCCTTAAACTTTAATAACCTCATTGTTTGTACCTGTAGACGTGTGATGGAGTCTCAGCTTGTTGCTGCTGAAAAGCAGTTGTGACAATCTGAGTAGTTTTTTTTTACCCAGTTGTGCTTCAGGTACTTGCAGTCAAAGTCATGAGAAAGTGGTGTATTTGCTAATGTTGACCTTTCAGAAAAGCATGTTTATTCACGAGCCCACTTGCATTTCTAAGAAACTTGCTATTTTTCCAAGTAAAGACAAATGTGATTTGAATGATGCTACACCCTGTACAAGAATGAAGGTTATAGAATGACTTAATCTTCTCAAATGCCAAGCACAGGCTTGTAGAGATCTGTGTTTAAAAAAAAAAAAAAAAAAAAAAAACCCTTTTGGTTACTGGAAGGTAGGTTGGTGAGGCCCTAAATGCACAGGTATGAAAATCAAACCTTGAAATGCCTTTATTTTGAGGTGCATGAAATAATGAGGCGCGTCAGTTACGAATTCTTATCGGAAGGTGATGCATTTGAGACATTCCTTGTATTGCTGTGTTATAAGAAGGTACATGCTCCTGTTGTGCCCTTAACGTACTGAAAGCTTTGACCCCTCCAAAAACGTGTCTGAATTAGAAGCACATTCTTCCCCCATCCTTTGTGCCCCAATTAAACAAAACAAAAAATACTTTAGTGAGATGTATGGATTGAAACTGAGATCTCACGTTTCTGCAGCAAGACATGCCAAGAAATACATCAGTTTAATAATGTTCAATTTAACACTAAAATAACATTTGTAAATAATGATTACTTTGGCCTTCAGTTGTTATCTGTTAGAACCTTGTTAGTCTGTTTCCGTTAAAGGAGAGACTACCAATGCTTCAAAATCCATTTCCACCCACATATTAGCTTTATTACTGGCCTCTGTTTGTTCGGTATAGGTGTTGAAAGATGGGCCAGCTGAGAGGATTCGAATACTGAGCTTAAGATTTAAATCCGTTCTTAATTTCCAACAGATGCAAACCTACGTTTAACAGGGATAGGGTTATGACCATAGAAGAATCACATTTAGGGCAATTAATTATATTTTTCAACAAAAAGTTGTGCACTATAGAACTATATATATATTATATATAATATATGTGGTATAATATAATATCATATATATATATATATGTTGTATGTATGTGTATATATATATATATATATATATAATATATATATATATATATATGTGTATGTATATATATGTATATATATATATATATATATATATATATATATATATATATATATATATATATATATATATATATATATGTATAGGAGGGTTTTTGTCTTGAAACATCCTGAAATACATGATTTTTTAAAAGTAATTTAAACTTTTTGTGTACATCCAAAATAAACCTTTACAGTTTTGCTTTCTCTCCCTCTCTCTCTCTCTCTCTCTAGAGAGCGACACACAACACAGCTTAAAATATATTGTCATGGTATGTGGGTCTGTCATTGTAATTCATTTATATTTAAATTATATTTAAGGATCCTATCTAATCAGAAAAAAACTTTAGAAGTCACTTTGATAGCAGGTTTATCATTGTTCTGCAAATAAGTTGTTGGAAAGCTGCCCAGACTCAAAGCTGTTCAACAAATCCCTAAATTATACTTTTAAAAAGTTTGCTTTTGGCACAAAAGCCAAAACAAAAGCAACATAGCGGGTACAGTTTAAACCTAGAGGGTATATATTGTATACAATGTTAAAACTTGTTAGCAAAATATATATATTATTACATTCAGAGTGTCACCGGTCTCACTCACCATCTAAACATTCACTGTATCGGTGGGCATTATGAAAACAGCACACAGGGCAAGTTGTAAGTGGTGTGGTATGGTGTTATCAAGAATAAGCAATGGCTCAAAGAGAGTGTTCATGTGTTTGAAGGAATGTAGTACAGTTTTACATTGGCACGTCTTTCTGCAGCAGTTAGTGTGGCCTGTTTATTCTGCTGAGAATCTCTTGGTTATTTACTTATTTGCTCATGTTAATTTAAGATATTCAGATATTTAAAACACCATTATAAGAACAGGTCAATGTTAAAGTAACAAAGACATTAAGTGAAACATTTGTCGACTGACCTTACCCGAGGTCACTTTATTCAGTACCAAACAACAAAAAACTCTGATAGCTGTATGCACTTATTTAATGCTTTTCTAATGACTATTTTTAAGGCGGCACATGTCTCATGTGTCAGAGGGCACAGGCCGATGACAGTTTGGTGTGGAGGCGGGCCGTGTTGAAACAGGGAGCTGTCTGAGCATTTCTCACTGCTGTGCAAGTAGGGAGAGTTTATTAGGCTTCTCAGTTAATGTGCTGGTGGAGGCATTTCTCAAACGGGCGACTCCGCGGCCTGTGTTTGAATGTGCCTGTTAAACAGAGGTGTTTGTTGTCCTGCCTACTTGAAAGCAGAAATGCAGTATATTGTTTGAATTCATATACACAGGGACTGCTAGCTGTGGTGGTTACAGGTAGCCGAGGAAGTAGGATGTTGGTGCTAAATTGTGATGGGTGATTTGTGGAGGAAAGAATGGTTGGCATTTCCTCAAAAAGATCAAGGAGCAGTGTGCCATGGGTAATGTGGCCTTGGTATTTGTTACCACATTTTAAGTCCTTTTGGTGTCAGGGAGCTGAAAAAGGGGGGCAGTGTTTAATCTGACCTCCAGTTGATTATTAAAATGGGTGCTCTGGTATTGGTGTATTGTAAAACTCTAATTGTAAGAAACATTTAAGTTTTTTTTATTTTCGTTTACTGTTGTTTCACAGTACAAATTCTCTAGCCTCTTTAAAGTGTTGAGTAGGTTGAGTAAATCGAAGGAATAAAAAATCCTATATAAATCCATCAAGTTTTCAGGTTGTAACACAACAAACTGAAAACGTCCAAGGGGGGTGAATACTTACTATAGGCACTGTGTGTGTGTGTGTTTTGATATATATATATATATATATATATATATATATATATATATATATATATATATATATATATATATATATATATATATATATATAATGTGTGTGTATATATAATCTATCTTGCATCAGTCAAGCATTTTAAAATAGCCCTTTTTTTCTTCGTTTCATTGTGTTTTGCAACTGGAAATTGAGTGCTTTCATCTAGAACATGTTCAATTGGAGTTTGGCCCAGTAGCTTCAATTTCACCTCAGAATTGATGTGCTTGTTTGATTTGGCATGCTGTTTTACTGCACGGTCCAAGTTTTTATAATCAGCATATCTGTATTTTGTCCATGTATGCGTAGATGAAGAGATATTAAAAAGTAAACAAGGCCAACAATACAGGTGATTTGTAACAGTGCTGCCAGTCTACTGTCTCATACCAATTATATTGAAACTTCTTGTACTGCGTTTAGTCTAGGCTGAGGCCTGGCTGCACCTTTTATGGAAACCTTCTCTGTGTATTCCAGCATTTAAAATGGATTCTCTAACAGCCAATCTACCACCTTCTCCATTTTGCTATAAATAACAGTTTTTAATAACACTGTCAGGTATCGAAGTACTATATTTCACTACTGACTTCTTACAAAAGTTCTGCGGTTGGGTGGAATGTTGTCTAAGGCACCACTCGCTATCCCATGACTTTTGAGCCTGCTCAGCACAAGCATCATTACTCGACAGTACACCTGAGACTTAGGGGAGGCTGGCCTCCTCTGAAAAAAAAAGTTATTCATCCAATAAAAAACTGTTTCTAGGGTCAGGTGAATGTTGGAAACTTGCATTAGAGTATGTTGAATTGATGATGATGAAGATTATGCTATTTTTGGGGAGGCACTGCCTCCATTGCCTCCTCTAAGGAGCCTGTACTGATTTCACTTTTCACTAGGTAGTTTGTTATCATGTGCAATAATTAAACTTTGTTGGTTTGTCCTCCACTGTATCAATGATGCTGTGGCTGCCCTACACGCCAAGAACAAACAGTTCCCAAATGACTTTTAAAAGGTTAATAGGAATATTAAACATGCTTGGCTTTTTTCCTTACCCTGTGGTAGCATCCCTTTTGAGATTGGGCATCATTGTCATCTATAAGGAAGGTCTCTCACTCCTGTGCCTGTGTTTGGACTCTGATGGTACAGTATTTGTGCCTAGCTGTCCAGAAGTTCTGTTTGAGGAACCTATTTAGAATCCAGAGACCAGACCAACTAATGTGAAATCAAACAAGGCGGTTTTAAGAAAGCAATTTGGGTAGAGCCCCAGTGTTACTCATTAAGCACCATTAAGATACTGTACAACATCCACTAGGGTAATGACAGGAGATAATCTAAGTAATGACTCTGGCAGACTTAATATATGGGATTGTTTGAGGGATGCGTTGCATTGAGGTCCTTATTATTCATGCCACAGTCATTACAGTAATTGAATATGAATAAAGTTGTTCCATGGATGAAATGCGATATAACGTTGCCAAATATACATGACAAAAAAGCACAGTTGTTCTACGCTTGCCTGCTACAAAGCAAAAGGGTCTGGATTTGCATGTGCTGGGAGTGTGATTGCGACAGGGGCCTTTCTGAAATGTGGTTCTGTGTGGTGGTGTGGAATGCGGTTAATCTTGCCGAGAGTCCTGTGTCTGACCTTTACACTGAGCTCTGTGGTGAGTCAGCTACATCACAGGCTTCTTAAAAATAGCTTTCCAGCTATAATACAGGCAAGTGAAAGGAGCCAGTCAGTGTGCCGCATTTTGACCACAAACCACATGGGTCTACTCTACACAATAATGGTCTGCTATAGTGCTTCCCTAAACCTATAGTCGAGAGCTATAGTTGTGAGACCACGCCCTTTGCGCTTCTCCATCTAGCATTTGAACTTAGATGTGATAACCCCCCCCACCACCACCACCACCACCATTACAGCCATTAGGAATAGCACGTTCTTTCTCTGCCTTTTACAAGCTGTCTCCTCTGGCTGGTTTGTCATAATTGATGGTTGATAGCCTGTAGTGTTTTAAAATCAACCTGATTGCTCAACACCTGGAGTAGTGGGTGAGGGGGGGGGACATGCGGGCAGGATTATTTTTTTCTTCTGTTTCACTGCTAAGGAATGTGATTTGACATTGGTCTCTGAAGAATACCTGGGGAATGCAATAGCGACCCTCTCTTGCATTTTGTAAAATGCCATCACTATAAACAAAGTGCCCCTTTTAAAGATCAGTCCTTGAGTAGGGGAATGTGTCCCATAACGTAACCCAGTGCTTGGGGTGAACTTTTAAACTCTAGTCCTAAATTTTATTTCTGTATTTCGTTTAAGTTGTTTGAATGTAATGTAACATGTTGTAATTGTATATTACGGTAGAGTAATATTAACTGTACCCCATCAAATTAACTTACTAGGGAGAATCCCCATTTTGAGCAATGTTTCAGGTAAAACTATACGTCTGTTAAAGTAGGATTTTGTGTGAACATTATTGTATCCTTTTACCTCGACTGCTCCTAGGCAAATCTGCCATGTCTCTTTTGTGTTCAAATCACTTTGCAGGGGAATTCCTGCAGCATAATAAACTAATCCACTGATTGAAGACTTGTGCATGCAAGGTCTGTTTACCAAGTAGGAACAAGCTTGTCTTCGGAGACTCCCTCTCAAATATATGGTTATTTATGTATAAAGAGTGGGTTGCTCTTAAATAAGGACACATTGGGTTGTATCTCTTTATTTATAAATACTCAGAGATATAACTTAGCCAAATTGTGCTTGTAGATTTTTGCTGTTTAATTCACAGCCAAGGCCTTAACTGTTTTACTGTAACATACAAGATTAGATTAGAAGGCCCACATTTGGGTAACTGCAACAAATGCCAAATGGTTTTGAGGTGAAATGTGTGGGAATAAAGTCAAGGACAACTCGCTCATTATTTTTAATAGCACACGGCGTGTAATACACAACCAGGCATTCAAGAAGTACAGGGTCAAAAATCATGAGTTAAGACAGATTTTTTATTTATTTTTTTTTGTGTAAAGGAGGATACGGACATGTTGACCTGCTCCTATCCAGTCTTAAATAACTTTAATGTAACAGAGGCAGAGGTGTTAAAGGGACAATGAGATCTTAAAGTAAACCAATCCCCTGGGCCAGATGAGAGCCTCTCAGTAGTACTCAAAGAAATGAAATAAGTTATTTATAAGCTGCTAACCAAGATCATGCAAGAGAATTGCAATCATAATACCAATCCACAAAAAGGGAGACAAAACTGAATCAGGTAACTAAAGACCAATAAGCTAGACTTCTATTATATGTAAACTTTAAAAGATCCAAAATGGAAAATTACCTATATGGCAACGGTATCCTGGGAGACAGTCAGCATGGTTTTAGGAAAGGGAGATCGTGTCTAACTAACCTGCTTGATTTTTTTTGAGGATGCAACATTGACAATGGATAATTGCAAAACATATGACATGGTTTGTTTAGATTTCCAGAAAGCTTTTGACAAAGTCCAGCATAAAAGTTTAATTTTTCAAACTGAAAGCAGTAGGGATTCAAGGAAGTGCATGCACATGGATTGGGGAATTTGGTAAACAAAAGGTACTGATTAGAGGAGAAATAGAGAGAGGCAACCAGTGAAGTAACACAGGGATCAGTATTAGGTCCTCTGCTTTTCCTAATCTACATTAATAACTTGGATTCTGGTATAGTAAGACATTACTATGACATTTAAGAGGAAAGTGTAAGGTACTGCAAGCAAGCAATAAAAATGTACATTATAAATACCAAGGGAAGTAATCTTAAAACTGTACAATGCATTAGTAAGACCTTATCTAGAATATTGTGTTCAGTTCTGGTCACCTCGCTATAAAAAAAGATGCTGATCTAGAAAGAGTGCAAAGAAGAGCGACCAGAATTATTCAGAGTTTAAAAGGCATGTCATATGCAGACAGGCTAAAAGAATTGAATTTAGTCAGACTTGAACAATGAAGATTACGCGCAATCTGATTCAAGCATTCAAAATTCTAAAAGGTATTGACAATGTCAACCAAAGGGACTTTTTCAACCTGAAAAAAAGAAACAAGAACCAGGGGTCACAAATGGAGATTAGACAAAGGGGCAATCAGAACAGAAAATAGGAGGCAGTTTTTTTACACAGAGAATTGTGAGGGTCTGGAACCAACTCCCCAGTAATGTTGTTGAAGTTGACACCCTGGGAGCCTTCAAGAAGCTGCTCAATGGGATTCTGGGATCTAGAAGCTACTGACAACCAAACAAAAAGATGGGCCGTATTTGTTATGTTCGTATTTGAAAACGTTATTCTAGTTAGTGGTTACAGTTCACCCAGCAGAGCAGAGGAGCAGAGTTAAAAGCTGTTATGAGATTACATTTAACCCTTTAATGCACAAGGCACATGTGTGTCCTACCAAACAAATGATGCTAGCTTTCTTATTTTTGCAGTGAAGATGCACAAAACAGTTTTAAATTTACTGACTGGTTGATTCGTCAGTTTCCCTGTGATACATGACACATACAAATGTATTTTAAGAAACTGTTTGAACAACTGCGCAATTCCTTAAGGGGTTAATGTCACAAGTTAATTCTTAAATGAGAAGGGAGAACACTACATTTCAGCAGAAAGGTTATTGCAGCTTGCTGGAGCAAGGCGAGCAAAGGAAGGCTTTCTTAAGGACTGCTTACCAGGTAGAATGTAGAAATCTCAGTGAAGTGGTTCCCTGCCTAATAGAATGAGGCTAATATCCTGGGCAGAGAGGCAGGTGTTTCATTTTGTACTTATTGCTAGGCCACAATCAGATTTGAGCTCCCAAATATATTTTTTTATTTCTACTGCACAGATGTTTTCTTTCAGTACATTTTCAATAGATAAACAGAAAGCATTATCTTTATACCAAAGATATACCTTCAAATAAATTTGATCAACAAAATGTAAACAAACCCACCTCCCAACACTTGCCAAGGCCCCCACCCCATTAGCAATTTACAAGGAGTTATTCAAATATACTTCAGATGCAGAATTATCAGAGTCAGTGTTTCATGGTACAAGATGGGCCTCTGTCCTACAAGGTTTGGAGGTCAGACGGTGATTAATGAGATATCTTATGCCCCCAACTCGAGCCTTGCTTCTAACTCAATCCTGGCTTGTGCTCTGGCATTTCTAGGAAAGTACCAATACAGGTTGCTATTTTAAAGCCAGTGGCTAATGAGACACGGGACCGTCCTAGTGAAGATACTATGTGTTGAATAAGTGTTTGCTTTTGGAGTACAGTGTGCCATGCAAATGGTCAATCAAGTTAAATGTTAGAACCATTAATAGAAAAGTTTTGCAACATAGTGACAATTTGTTGTATTGGACAAGGTTACAATCTAAAATACTGAACTGTCTACAATGGCAGCTACAGTGGTACGGTGCTGTGGTACTAGCATGTTGACCTTCGTTTTTTTTTATGCACGTATGGAACCAATACATACTTGGATTCAGTTGTGTTGCCATTCCTGGTAGTGCTCTGTTCTGCTTATGGCTCTGTTATTTTCTTTCATACATTGACATTATATAACCTATTAAATCCAAAAGCAACAAACTATAAAAGGCAGTAATGCTTTGAATTGGGCATATGTATTTTACCATGAGTGTCATGCACATTTTTCCATTTTACTTCCATATTTATTAGTAGTCTTTTCTATACCGATTTAAGTGCTAGACATTTGTAGTCGTAAATAGTAGACAAATTCTGTAAACCGTAAGAGGAATAACGTATGCAGTATTCCTTGTATGAACTGAAAGTTGACTCATTTCCTGTAAAGATAAATTGGACAATGTGGTCAAGCAAACAAAAAGCTGAGGTTGCTGAGATGATGGTTTCAGGACCCAGCAGTTGCAATGAGTTTCCATTTTCCTGTTTGGGCAGGTTGGTTTAGGAAAGCATTGCTGCTGTCGATACAATACAAGCCCACACAGGTCTGTAAACCAGGGACTGATTTATAAAACCATTTATTGACTCTTGAGGGTTTTTTTTTTCCAACCCATAAAAGCTAAATCAAACCATTAAAGGTTGTGTTTTATTAAAGAAAAAAACTGTGGTCTAAGGATTTTCAGATGCATAGCTCAGTCTGTGGTATTTGTCAGTCATGCAGTCCTTGGAGACAAACCTGTAGTCCACATTTCTGTTAAGAATAGTGCAGCAGTACAGACAGCTGCTCCCTGCATGTTTTTAAAGTAAATAAACGTATTGGTCTTTTAAAGAACAGGCAGATGAAGACATTTTGATGAAACAGGAATAAATCAAAGACAGATTTCCTGTCTTTGTCTTTTGGTGGTCATAGTGGAGGGATTCCAGCAAGCTCAGAGCCTTGTTTTTCTGGAGGCCTGCAAGGAAGGGCTTAACCTGTGCGTGGCTGTAGTTTATGCTTCTTGTAGTAATCCTTAATTGATCACAGGCCTGCTTCAGCCTCTCTAAACCTGGTTAGGAGTCCCAGATTAACCTTCTCAATCTTCATTCGTGACCAGGGCTCTGAGCTGAAGGAACAGAACTTCAGCTGCTGAAAGGGACATGTCTAAAAGCAAGGCTCTAGACTCGCCAATCTAAGGCAGATGAGAGAACTGAGGAAGTGGGAACCTTTAACCTTATTTTTCATTGTGTTCCTTTTATTAATGGAGGTGGTCCAAGCAGTGCATTTTTAAAGTTTAAAAGCTTGTATTTTCCATTTGGGGGGGGGGGGGGATATGTAGAAAACACTGGATTTTTCCCACAGTGGAAAATAGAGCCCAGTTTGTTTAAATTGTTCTTAAATTGAAGTTAAGTGCATTTTAAAAAACCTACCTACCAGAAGCCATTTGCTGTATTTTTTATTAGATCCCTGAAATGTAGTAATTCAGAAAAAAAGTTTCAACTAATGAAAACATTGAGAAATTGTTAAAAGGATTGTCATTGCATTTCCAAAGTTTCTTTTCGTATTTCTGTACACTAACTATGTTAATATTTGGGTAAAAGTGAGTTTGTGTTCGTTGATACTTTGATCTTTCTCTTTGATCATATCTTGAAATCAAGCCAAATCCTCTTGTCTTACAATCTGCCGATGACAAATTAGCAAAGCTCTTTTAGTCTAGAGGAATGGTTTCGTCACCACAGGGATGTTGCAGAGCTCCGATGTGTGTGCCCTGTTCCTGTGTGAGCTCACTGGTGCCTCTTCACAATCAGTAATTCAGAACAGCCCTGTTCCTCATCCTGTCCCATTCACTGTGAGCACTGACCTGACAGTAATGCTGTTGCCATGATCATTTGCCTTGTTACTTGGCTCTTTAAAGAGATTAATTCTGATTGGATATAAATTCCACTGGGCCCCCCCTCCCCCCCCAGTCTTAATTAAGGCCATTCTGATTAAGGAGTTTCCTGGGGTCAAAAAATCCAAGGTCAGTCCAACCCGGCTTTGAAACGCCCTGGAGAAAAGAATCCTTAGCTGCGAAAAATTAATACCCAGCTCCCTTAACATATGAAGTTGACACCCGCCCCCCGAGCTTAAAGGGTACATAAGGACCTTTTTTATTTTATTGTATTACATGTTCCCATGAGTTGCTACAACTGTTTACGTAAAGTGGGTGTATTTTAATTTTTTTTTGTTTTGTATTATTACCACTTTTTTAAACTTTAAAAATGGAATGCCCTGCCTCCAAGGTGGCTTCACATGTACCCGCATAGACCTCTCAGAACTGCATTTCCCATTATCCTCCTGCTCACTGGTAAATACATCTCAGTTACATGTGTGCGCAGGAAGATGATGGGAAATGTAGTTCTGAGAGGTCCATGCGGGTACATGTGATTGCCCACATCAAATCATGAAATAGAGGGAGTACTACAGTCTTATGTTCATTTCGGGTAAACCTGTTCTCCAGTCTGATGCATATCTGAGGTGAGAGGCTTCTTTGCTCTGTCACTTTGTTAATCTAGCCCAGATTGACTGTTTCACGTCAGATGTCTTTACACAAAGTGTTTGTGTGTGTTGCATGAACAAGCAGGGTGGTTTTCTAATTAGCAGCAGCCATAACATTGACCTGTACCTTGCCAAAGCAAAGGTAATTCACTGCACTGCCTTTAGACAAGTTCCTATAGAATCATCAGAGAGAGAGAGAGATGCGAAACATTAGCAGGGAAGGTGAGGGGTTTATAGAGCTGATGATCCTGCCTAAAGATGATGTACAGCGTGGGTTGCAAATTGACAAAACCAGGTTACACACAAAGACTACACACTGTTGACACTAACCCTAGAACAAAGAAATCCAGGGATTGCCAAGCCAGTCATGGGTCTGTTTTGGTATTGCCAAAGTGAACCAACAGTAACTGTTCTACTTAGATACCTACTTGCCACCCAGACTATTTATTTAGACGAAAATGTATTTGAAATTTTAGGAAATCAAACCAGAAGAAGCAATTTTGATGTCTTTTAATATACAAAGTATACGTTCAAACACTTTCAACAAGACCACATAGGTACTCTAGTGTGCCTTTGTCTGGGAAAGTTGGGTTAAAATGAAGAAGAGTCGATGTTTTATTTCTTTGTTTTCTCAAACCCGGTTTCACCTGATCACAGATCCCATGTGTTCTTGAAAGTTTTAACCTGTTGGCTCAAAAAAATCAATATTTTAACACAGCTATTGTTCAACAGTTCTACAATTGTTCACTTTGGCATGTGGCAATTCATAACTGAACTGTGGTGTTTTCATTCGTGTGAAGATTGGGTAGAATGGAGTCTTGCGTTTTATTACTTTAGAAAGAAAAGGTTGCCCGTATTTTACATGCTTCACCAGGGGCATGTAATTAATTTGTGGTGAGAAGTGCTGAGGTCCTGCACAAACATTCACAAAGGAAGCCTATGCCAGTTTACACAGCGAGTAGAACACATAATACTGACATTCATCCACTGGTTTACACCACGTCTGAATGGAGAATTAGTAATGGAGTAAACATGGGTAATTACTGTACAAGCACTGTATATACAGGTTGATGTATTTATATATTTGTTTGGGAACAGAAATCTAACTTAATTTACTTGATGTTGATTGATAATTTCCTGAGCTAAAATCTTGTAAAGAACCCCAAGCCAGTTTGCTTATATTTCTTCAATTCTGTGGTTTTTCTTTTCTTTTTAAAGTTAAACAGCGTCTGAGTCTTTCTAAAACTTTTCCACCAGTGCTTTGAACCTGTGCTTGTAATTCTACAGTCCAGATTAAACTGTTTATGGTTATGTAGAGAATCCAGCCAGCAGAAAGTCAATTTGTAACAACAACATGGTTTACCTTCTAATACTGCATTTAGGAAACACCAGCTGCTGACTTTGATTTATAGTTTTCCGTAAACCAAAGACTTGTTTAGTCTACCCTGATTCAAGCAAAGTTTAAGACACAAAAAAATGAAGTTTATCTTTCTTTTATTTGGTCTACAGTGACATTCTGTCTTGATATTTTAAAAAAGCTTTTCCATTTCATATTCAGTTATAGGTGATTTGGGGGGTTTGCTGTTATCATTTTGTTTATGGTTTAGGCTAACCAAGATGAGATGTCTGAATGTTTGATGGGTATGTCGGATTTTGTTTAGACAATTTATAATTTGCTCCTTGAAATTCCAGGAACATCATTTTTCAAGTGGATTGACATGTACTGGTAAAGAATAATAACCCACTTTTACACTCCTTGCATGCAATCACTAGATATGTGGTTGCAAAGTTTTAAAGTTTTTTTTAATTTATTTTTAATTTATTTTAAAGTCGCCCAGCTACTTTACTTAATGATTGTGAAACCTGATGGCACCTGCAAGGGTAAAACCTTCCAATGAGCTGAGCTATATGCAGGATCTAACAAGATATCCAATATATAGCTCGCTAATTAAACAAGCTAATTAAACCCAGCCACAGCTCTGTTATTTAAAACCCTCCTTTATGAACCCTCCTTTATCTTACCATCTTCTAGTCACACATTGGACAGGATCAGTACAGCACAGCGTCACACAACACTGCCCTTTACATGAATTTAAACCCTGAATTCCATAGCTTCTCATAGTTGTATATGATTTATCATCCAGCCACTTTACTTGAAAAAATCTTTACTAACAAACACATTATCTTCATTTTCTAAACAGCAGACCAACAAAGTTAAGATCAAGATATTTGGCTCTCTGCTTGGCTTCTGATAATTAACTCAAATGCTCACTGGCCTCTGAGGTAGGCCTTGTCACATTACGAGGCACCCCTGGTTGCTGGGCAACCCAGCTACCACATAAACATCTGAGATGTTAAACAGGGTTTGAAATGGAAATGCTATTTATGGTGGCTGAAATGATAGACCTGTAGTAGCTCTGTGTAAAGCAGGTGTTTAAGCCTGTTAGTAAGCCATGTTTTATTGAATTTGTTGTTTTTACATTTTTATAAATTCTAGGTACAGTATTTCTGTCACATTGGATATGATACATAGAAAATAACACACTAGCCTCTTGAAAGATGTTTGTTTAACTTTTAAGTTTGTGAATGCATCAGTTCATCCAGTCCAAATAACACAGAAGCAGTGCCACAGGTAAACAAACAAAGAAGCAGCTTATTTTCTGAATTCCATGGAAAGCTGACAGTCCCTCCAGGAAGTCTTGTCACCTCAAAGATGGCAGAAGGGCTCCCAGGGTGGCAGGTGGAGCACTCGGGTAGCGGTTTGACAGTGTGAACACCTGGAGGTGAAGTAGCTGCTCCTTTTCTTTTGTTTCTGAAAAAGAATTGCTCTGTCACATCGTTTAAATGGTGGCATTGAATTTTACCTGGGTGGAGTTTTTTTTTAAAGCTTCTCGGTTAACATTGTCTGCACAGGCTCAAGACCCCAAAAAAGTAGTTTCTGAACTGTCAGCACAATAATTTGCCTACAGTGCAATTATTGGGTGAACAGGTAGGAGTGTGTACTTAAATCTGCTGTCTAAACCCCTCTGCATTGCAATGCTGTAAACATGTGCATTTCACAGAAATTAGAAATATACGGTATATGAAGTGCAAAAGGTCAAATAGTAATGATTAAAAATCAGATAGTATGTCGTTCTTTAATTGCACTCCTCCCTGCATTGGGTTCTTACACTACCAGACACTACTTCAAGATATGTTGTGAATACATTGTGAAACTTTCTCTTTATATGTAAGCAGTAATAAGTCATGATCCCAACTTGTGCTGTGCAGGCAACCTACAGTACCAACTGGGCTTTAGCTCGGATAAATCCATTCTCTTTGTGAGCTGGAATGTCTTGAAATATGGTAGAACTACTATTAGTTCTATACAAAAAAATTGTAGTTATATGAACTGGCACTGGGAATAAGACAGTGTGTTTAGGAATTAATCCATCCCTTAGACACCATATCAGATTCTTTTCCTTCAATTTTATGTTTTTTTTGTAAGTCTAACCGCAACTCTTCTTCATTTATTCACGGCTTCCCCTGAGAAGGGGGAACCTTGTCAAACTGGTGGTTTGAGATCTGTGGAAGTGCCTCTTGTCAACAGCTCCAAATACTGCTCACGAGGAGGGCTTGAGCCTGGGAAGCACGAGAAATGTGCCATCAGACACAGTGTCAGCCAGACTGCTGTCCTAAAGCAATCAATTCTAACAGCACATGCAGGCTTGTTAGACCAGGGAGGCATATACAGTTGCACCAAAAAACATACAGGCAGTTCCCCTAGGATTCAGTATCAATAGGCTTACTGTGAACTATAATATAGAAAGCTAAGAACATGTCTTTAAATCCCACAGAAACAAAAAGAGCAATACTGTACTGCAAATGAGAAACAAAATACACAATTAAATACTCGTGACAGGGGAAACTAGAAATGGCTTAATTTCATTATTCAGATATTTTAAATGGCATGTTTGCACTGGCATGAAAGACACGCAACGTTGATTTGAATTCATGTCAATCGAATAATCTTGTATTTTCATTTGTAAGATTAATTTTGGGGTTGTCAGCTAAAGCAATGACCAAGAAAAACGTGTATATTACAGTCTTGATATGTACTGCTTGAGAGTTTTACACAAATGGATATTGAACTTTAGGGAAATTGTCGGAATAAGTGTTGGCCACTGAATTTTGCGATTTTGTTTCCAAGTGTGAGAATGATTTAAGCATCTTATTTGATAAAGTTTTAATGGGTGAACATGGTTCAGGTCTGCTTGTTGACAGCAAAGGGTTACAGGATACTTCTGAGCACTCAGTTAAGGCATGCAGGTAGCTTTGCTGATAAAACTCATTCACTCATTTGTTCTCTGAGTAAAAGGGAAAGATTTGGCAAGGGAACAAAGGAAGGCCAAAATGTACAACAGACCTTGGTCCTTGGGAGGGCTTCTGAAAGGAAGTATTGTTTTGAAGGTAACAAAAAAAAAGAAAAAAAAAACTTTTGAAGGTAGCCTAATAAACCTTGAAGTTGCTATGGTAACAGCATGCTTCTCCTTCAAAGTAGCTGTTGCAAGAAAACTCTAACAGTGGTCGTGTTTTTCTTTTTTTTTTTCTTTTTTTTTTTCCCCCCCTGCATATTACAGCAGGTGATTTTAATGAGTGGGGCTGTTTGGGCCTAGTGAAGCCTAGCTAGATTAATGATGCGTTGGGGGCAAGGAGAGGGAGCCCTTGGAAAGGAATTTTTTTTTGAGGACAGTCATGAAAAACGAATATGACATGCAATCAGTTATGAATCAGATTTTCACCTCTTTCTTGTTTCTTACCCAGTGTTTATAGCTTTATTAAGGTCAGCTTTTGTTGATGGCCTAGTTAGTGTGGTGTATTGTTTCATTTATTTTTTAGTGTGCCCCTAGTGACTAATAGGATAAAGATGCTTTTTGTGCGGAGGTATGTTGCAATTCAGGGGTGTATCCTCTACAAACGCAGACAGTGTGTACACCCTATTTCTAATCATGTGGTAACTGGGTTATGTTAATGTTCTGCATATGAGAGCGGTGTGGGAGAGTCCTGGCATTAATCTGAGACCAAGCTGGTTGAGAGCCCAGCACATTACTGTGTTTTAAAATGGAACGGTGGAAGGATTCATTGTTGTTTGTGTGTACGACATTTATTTGTGGTATTAAAATGTCTATATTGTGAAATAGGAAGTAACACCACTTAATAAAATAAATGTTCTGATGTTTACTGGCTGGGAAGAACCAAATGCAGGGTTTGCTGCAAATTAACACTAATTTTACCAATTTTAATTCATTACATTACAACAAGATGTCTTGAGCTTTCGAACTCGGGTTAAGTGGACAATCTCACACCCCCTTCAGAGTGATATGTGCTTTTAAAGCAGAGAGGTTTAACTCTGAGAAAGCATTTGACTTTAGAATAGAAGGAAGGGGCACCTACTTTATCAGAAGATTTGAAAGCCATACTCTGAGGTGAATTTACAAGATACCGTAGCCTTTGCAGTAACCTTCTGTGGAATCAAATCTGTTGGCTGGTTTCTGCCTCCGTGGTCAGTTAAGCTAGTGGCTTCTCCTTACTTTAAGTGCTTTGTCCCTGCTTCCCTGTGTCTGTAAATCTGAGCAGTGACCTGGCCTCAGGGTGTCGGAGCAACTGAGAACACATTGATTTGGTGTCTAAATAGGGTACTGCAGTGGGCAATCCTGCACATCAAGAGTTCTGAAGGATTTATGGCTCACAGAGTTTAAGTACCCAATGAAAGCCAACAGCTGGTTATTTAATTCTGAGTTGGCTTTAAAAAGTCAACTAGCCACCAACAAGCGTGGTGTAAAGTCCTTAAAATACCAACTGTGAAGGCTGAAACTTGTACCTATCAATTTTGGTTAATGTTTTAAAATTGCTGTGAGTACATTTAACAAGTTGAACATTACTAATCGATTTAAGAAGTCTCTCATTGTCCCAACCCAGCAGTGTTTGCAAACAGGTAATAATTAACTTTGCAGAGACCTGAATAAAGAAAAGCTACACAAACTGCACACCTGCAACCAAATATGTGACTTTAGTTTAACCTTCTGCCAGGAGTCCTACACAGTTCTCCATTCAGTCTTCATTTACTGGGTGATTGAGTAGTCTTATGGTGCTTATCTTACAGTTCTCTACCCAAATAAGTGACAGGGTTGTAAAACAGAGCAGATTCCCCAAAATCTGTAAAGAGAAATTAATTTAGCTGTTCAATTTGAACATAGCTGCAAGAGGAGTGGGTGCGGATCAAATGAGATTGGAACATTAGTCTTTGCTATTTGGAATTCTCAGAACCTTTCAGCAGCTCTTGCCCGTGAATGGAGAAAACCAGCCCTGGAGGGAATGCAAGTCCTGGGATGATCCACACATTCTCAAACTGCTTAGCAAATTTATAGGACCTATGTGGACCTTAGAGGGAGCAAAGTTAACAAGTAGATGTACGTTTCAGTTAATGCCTTCATCAGTATTAGGTAACAGATAGTGTAAGTAGTTGTTTCTTTTCATGTTGAATGGATAGAATTATTGCAGTAGGTAGTTAATAACTCAATCATAAATTAACAAGTTTAATTGTAAATCAAGCTGAGAAATATTTCGGCTAGCCTTTGGTAAATTCTGAGGTGAACTTAATTGTATTTCTCAATACTGTGCATGGACTAGTTTCTGGTAACACCAAAGACAGTGAGGTCTTATCTTAACATCATGTTCCCCTGAGCTAATACTTTCTTGCCTATGTCTTGTACAAAGGAATCTCATGCCGGTAAATAGGAATGTGAATTTGAAACAATACTGAGCAGTGAAATTTACCTAGCTGATTACTGCTATGGGTCACAAAGTGCAATGTGGTATATCTGATGCCTGTGAGTTTTGATGCATTAACAGCTTATTGCAGACACCATTTGTCTCATAGTCGAGGTAACATTGAAAACAGCAGAATGCACCGTTTCACAGGCAATAATACCTCTTGACAGACAACGTCTTTCAAAACTGTTAGTAGTGGGGTGGTTCAGTCTTACAAAGTGACCTTCTACTCTATAAAAATATTTAATTTCCTATCTCTAGTCTCTGTTGTTCTTTATTAATGTGCCTGGTCAGTGTTTGACATTATTCCTAACTATTCCAGCAAAACGTGTTTCTTAAAAAACTCCTCAATGCTGTTTGTGTGAAGCGAGGTGGGGTATTAGCTTTGCACTGAAGCCCATAGGTGAAGCCTGAGCAAAACCGGCATGCTTTTCATTTCACAAGTCTTCAGATGAGTTTTTTTCTGAAGCAATTTTATTGCCCTGTTTTGCACTCTCATTACAGTCATGCCTGAGTACAGACAAATAATATTACTGTTTAGTCGCTGCATTGCTTTTAAATGTGGCCTCTGAGCAAATGAATCACAGAGCATGCCCAGACAGTGGCTCCGGTTTCTTTCCGGGAACAGGGAGCATTTCAAATGTAGGTGCTTGAAGAGATAACCAGCTGAGGCACTGAAAACTCTGCAGCAAAAGTTCAAATTAAATAAACATGACATGCTTGACCGCACTGATTTGTAAACTAACAGACTGATGTTAATCTATGATTCATAGATTGCCTGGTTTTAATAGGTAATTGTAGAAAAGAACCAGACATGAAGGTAAACTGCTGACTGATAATTGGTGTTGAATGTCACCTGCCTCCTTGCATCCCTATATCCAGAGAGAGTATCCTCTTGGTGAGATGTGCGCTGACCACACAGGTACAATGCATCATGGTTTCCCCTGTTATTCAGTCTGCACACTCCCCAAGAAGAAGCATACCTTGCTATCCTCCAAAGTGGGGATTGCTCTTTTTTATTTACTGTTTTCTGATGCCAGTACGAATCAGAGAACTTTGTCCAATCAGAAAGCAAGAGGCAGATTTAATACATGTCCAATGAGTATCACAGTTTTCAGTTTTGTGGCCCGCAGTGATTTATGTATTCCAATTTCAGATTACAGCTAGGCTCTTGGTCAAGTTGAGTTTGACAGCCCATCTACGGGGTTTCAGCTCCAAGCAAGCAATCTGCCCCCTTTATTGAACCTTCTTAACATTGTCAGTTAATTTCAGAACAAAACAGGCTTATTTTTTATTACTACCTGCAGCAACAGGAGGTTATGAGGGTCTTCCGCAAGCTTTTCAATAGCCCAGGAAAGCAAAACAACGTTACCCAGGAAAAAGTGTTTTTGGCCAACTATACATTTACTATCGAATGAGCAGTTTGCCTGCAATGTCCCCACAGTGGAAGATACAGGTGTATGAGTATTTTCTGTGTTAACAGGGGTAACAGCATTTGTAAGTGTCTTTTATTTGAAACTGTATGGGGCACTACAACTTTAAATTCTAGTGTTTGAGGAATGTTTGTTATTACAAAAAAAAAAAAAAAAAAAAATAGTAATTAATGTCTTCAAGGGTAAACTGGGGAACTCTCAGCAGACAGAAGTGTATACAAGTTCTAGCAGAAAAATATCTGAAGTAACTAACTCTGAATACCCCACACAGAATATCCTATTTTTACTAAATGTCAGGAGGACACTGTGCTGCTTTTGTGTGTGTGGTGGGACACACACACACACACACACACACACACACACACATGCAGAACTACTGATGGGGCACCAAAGGTGGCTGGTAATAGTGCATCAGTATGCTTATGTTTCATCGTGAACTTCAAACTTTAAGACCACGAATCCAAAGATTAATTCAGGGCATGGTTTTTACTTTGTTTTTTTGGGCTGTTTTTGTGAAAGCCAGGCAATTTCTCTTCATCTTATATGGATTCTTCTGACAGCTTTGTTGAAGCTGAGCATGTGCACACACGTTTTGAAGCTTTTAGCGTTCTACTCTTGAGTGTCAAAACTTCAGTGTTGGTATGAAGTGACAGTGAAACACCTGGGGTGATGGCTTTAGAGCAGAAAGAGGTTCACGTTCCGTACATAAAATGTCATTATTGTTACTTTAAGTGCTGCATCCAGACCTTCAAAATGTCTTAATTTCTGATGTAAAACATGATGAAAATATAATAAATACCAGTTCTCAGAGCTGGCATTTCTCACAACACAGATGTGAGATGTTTGTGATCTACATTTGGTTATTGTAAGTTGCAGTCAAACCTCCCAATTTTGATTTTAAATCAAATCTTAGAATACAGCTGCAGGAGGAGTGGATGCGGATCAAATGATATTGCAACATTAGTCTTTGCTATTTGGATTTCTCAGAACCTTTCAGCAGCTCATGTCTCTGAATGGAGAAAACTAGCCCTTGAAGGAATGCAAATCCTGGAATGAGCCACACAAGCACCCACACATTATCAACCTGTTATACAAATGAATAGGCCTGTGTGCCTCTGAGAAGGGGAAAAAATACAGTAGACAAATGTTTTTGTCTTATACTTTATCAGTGTAAGGCAAGAGATACTGTTTCTGTTCATTTTGAATGGATATATCTTGCTCAGTACTGTATATGGACTTACTTCCTTACTCGTCCCCCAAAATCCATTTAGTAGCCAGAGAGCCTTTCCCAGGGGCCTGGGTTAGCCCACCACCCTGGAAGCCTGCTCCCCCTCTTGTGATCAACTCCGGGGCTATACCTCTGATATACCTGGAAATCCTCCAAAGAAATGTCTGTCTCAGCTAAATCGACATAGAGACCAAAAACAGTTTAGGAAATGAACCCATGAAAGTTTTGCTCTGTGCATAAAAAGGCCAATTAGCATTCCATTGCATCCTCTTAATTTAGGGAATTAAAAGATCAAATTGTACATAATTGTTATGTAATTGCTTTAATAATGAATATTTTGTGGGGCCCATTTGTGTCGTAAGGGTCTTCTCCAACATGCCGAAATGTGTACACTCTTTTTATTAGAAGTCTAGTCTACCCTTAAGATGACACAACGTTTGGCTAATGCCAATAAGAAAAGGTTAGTCTCTTTTGGTATCCTGCTTTGTTTGATCAACATACATGACTGTGCAAAAGTTTTAGGCAGGTGTGAAAAAATGCTGTAAAGTAAGAATGCTTTCAAAAATAGACATGTTAATAGATTATATTTATCAATGAACAAAATGCAAAGTGAGTGAACAGAAGAAAAATCTACATCAAATCAATATTTGGTGTGACCACCCTTTGCCTTCAAAACAGCATCTATTCTTCTAGGTACACTTGCACAGTTTTTGAAGGAATTTGGCAGGTAGGTTGGCCCAAACATCTTGGAGAACTAACCACAGTTCTTCTGTGGATTTATCAGATGCCTCCCTGGTGGGATAAGAATCTGCCTGTACTTCTCAGCATTGAGGAGACCATTAATTCTGACCAAATCTCCAACTCCATTTGCAGAAATGCAGCCCCAAACTTGCAAGGAACCTCCACCATGCTTCACTGTTGCCTGCAGACACTCATTCGTGTACCGCTCTCCAACCCTTCGGCTACAAAAGATTTAGAAGTGAGTAGTTTTTCGAGATTTACAATTATACTGTATTTACAGTATAATTGTAAATCTTGAAAAACTACTCGCTTCTAAATCTTCTGTAGTCATTTTTGTATTACTTTAGTATAAATACATGTTAATTTGGATTCATATGTTGTTTTTTTCTGACTTTATGTGAACGAAAAGACACACATTTAGGAACAATTAGGAAATAACAATTACTACCCAGGAACAAAAAAAAAAAAAATTTGTTACACAGTGTGATCATCAATTCAATATGTATGTTGAAACATAATCATTAACTGATTGTTTAATCATACACCTGACTATATGCTTACAAAATCCCTGACTTTGTGCAATTGATGCTGTTTTGAAGGCAAAGGGTGGTCACACCAAATATTGATTTGATTTAGATTTTTCTTCTGTTCACTCACTTTGCATTTTGTTAATTGATAAATATAATCTATTAACATGTCTATTTTTGAAAGCATTCTTACTTTACAGCATTTTTTTCACACCTGCCTAAAACTTTTGCACAGTACTGTATATTCTGTACGACCATTTACAGTTGGCACCTAAAATACCTTCTCAGGATTTTAAAGTAGTTGGTGGACAAAAAGAGTCACCCCAAGGGTTTTATCGGGATTCCCTGGTCACACTAAGGGGTCACAATATTTTACGCCACAGAATATCTGGGAGGGATCCCTACGGAACTACCTTTTAGATGGAGTTATTTCTGGTTTTAAATCCTGTTTGAAAATTAAGGACAAACTCACAAAGGCAACACTTTTAGTTTCAGTATTAAAAAAAAAGTCATATATGTTTTTTCAATAAATACTAAATAGTATAGGATTGATTTTCTCATAACTAAACGTATCTAGATAATTTGTATTTAACGACGTGTCGGTGGAAGGTAAAAAATATTGCCAGTCTTTGTTTTATAACGGACCCTGTACGACAATTACTAACAGGGACATGTCAAAGTTGTCTTCGGACAAGCCAAAGTGTTTAGGAAGTTCTGGGACAATCCATCAACACCCTGTGAGCTGGAACGTGTCATCCTTGCTCTGCCTTAAAAGGTCGGAGTGCGTCTGGGGTAAGAGTTCTCAGTTTGGGTGGTGATGTTGGTTCTGTTGTTAACTCAGCAAACGTGAAGGAGGAGGGGGAGGGTTAAAGATTTATTTATAGACCCGACACCTCTGTCGTATTTTTACATGCCCTCAGTCAGTGTTCTGTCAGAAAAAAGAGGAAGCAGCTTGTGAGCAGTGCCACCCCCCCCCCCCGCCTTACTGTCTGAGCTGTAGCCATGGCTCTGTCTGAAGTTGCAGCTCTCTTCCGAGTCTGTGAAATACCTGAGATGTGTCCTGCCTGGGCCTCCTGCCAGACATATTCAGTTTCCTTGCCCTTCGGTCTCGGCACCACTCAGTAACCGTGCCCTGCTTCTGTCACGCTGATTAGGGGTAGAGGGGAGATCAAGGAGAGCAGCGGGAAATGCAGGCTTTATTAAACATTCAGTCGCCTTTTTTTACTCCCAGTGCTAAAATCAAACAAGAGGGTCCGAAATCCTTCTCTTTTTGGACCAGCGTGTGACTTCCAGATTCAGTCACGGAGTCACTGTCAAGCTTGTAAAAAAAACCTGACAGCCTTTTAGAGACCCACATTTGATATTTGCCCTGCTGATTTATCAGAAACTGAGAGGCGACCAGTCCATACAGCTTCTGTTTGTCCATTTATTCCAGCATGATCTTTTAATCCTGTGAGATTCAGAATCTCATTTAGCCATACTGTATATTGTAGTCCTGGAACTCTTTGACAGTGGTATGTCTCCTCTGGGAAGGATGCCACTTTTTTTTTTTTTTTTTTTTTTTTTTTTTTTTTTTTTTTTAAGACAATCCTTTGGGAGTGCCCCTTGATTTAGATGCTATCGCTGTACAGTATTTGTATTGCTGTGTGTGGTGTTGTATTAGCTCCTCATGTTGTCTTCTCCCTCTTCATCTCGACAGGGTACCAAGTCATTCCAGGGTCCGTGTGGAGGCAGGGACTGCAGCGGAGGATGCCAGTGTTTCCCTGAGAAAGGCAGTCGGGTAAGTGTGCCCTCTCTCTCCATGAACACAGTCTGAAAATGCCCCCTCTCTCACCTTTGCCTTTCAGAGCAGATACTCTGAGCCTCACCGATTCCTGTAAAAAAAAAAAAAAAAAAAAAAAAAAAACACAAGCTCACCTGAAGGTCTTTGAAGTAAAAGACACGCATCCTTTTTATGAATATTTCTGTTGCCCATTCACACACAGTGGCCTATAATATATTAACTTGCATTCTTGGGTCCAAACACTGCAAATTTGTTACAGACATGCCATTGTGGTTTGTATTTTGAGACCTATTTGGCAAATGCATTTCTCAGTGTCTCATTGCATTTCAAGGAAGTACGTTTAACCTTTTGATATTAACCAGATGAAATGACAAATAGCAGTTATACATGCGTTATCCTTGCAGGTGTCTGTATCCTGGTCTGTTGGTGACTATGAAGTCACAGCATAGCTGTCATAGAGATTGTAAGAATCTACATGTGCGTTCTAGAGTTTTGGGACTATTGACTGTGCATAGGTTTTTATGTTGCAGTTAGTTTATACACTAGTCCCACTCCTGAATTGCAAAGTCCTAAAACACGATGCTGAACACACATCAATGTCTTCGCAGACTGCATTAATCAATAGGTGACAATCAATGTGTGTGTGATAAGTTTGTTATGGTCACCATGTGACGTGTGACAACAGCTGGAGAAGACCGGTGAATACGCTATACTTGCAACGATAAACCCATGTTCAAGGGTGCCCTGATATGTGCAGGAGAGTTGAAACAGAAGATAGATGCAACCAAGAAACTTGCATTGAAACCTAAAATAATATTACTAATGCACTAGGGTTTGTTTAAGATCATGTGACCACAAGAATGTCAAATAGTTCTACAAGAAATAAAAATCCTTTGTACTGTAATAATAACTTTCAATCATAATCACTTTACCATGTGCTTGTGTGCTAATATAAACACATGCACCCATCTGTGAACAAAAACAAGGGGACAAATCTAGTGGGGGTGGGGGAGAATTTGCACGTCTGATTCATATCATACAGTAAGGGTCTACATTTTGAAGACCCTAAAAAAATGTATGCAGTTTACTTAAATCTTACCGGAAACTGCCATTCCATAGAGCTCCCCATCACTTAAAGATGATTCCCAAGCGAGGACATTAGCACCCCACACAGGACGGCTATACACACTGTAGAGCACAGCACACAGCTGGAGCAGGCAGATTCATGCCCCTACCTGTCAGCCAGGGGAATGTGCTGCCCTGGGCAGAGAGAGCCCCTCACACACACTGCACATTCCAGCTGCTCAGAGCGGCTGTTGTGACTGGCTTGCCCATTATTGACCTTGGAATGTGCAGGCTCCAGTGATTTAATCTTTTGTTGGAATGACACGACCACTTTGGGTTGTTTACACTGTCAACCTGGGAGCAATTTCATTCTGGGAAGGGGTACTTTTAGTGCATTAATCCTTCATAATAATGGGAATAAACTAACAGGAACTTTACAAGACACGCTCAATCTCTGTAAACAGAACGAGAAAAAAAAGCCATTTTGAATAAAGATTGGACTTTTGATGTTTTAATTTGTCACTCTTGACTATTAAAACTTATTTTTTTATACTGCCAGAAAAAAAATGAAAGCCCTGATAATCACCTGTTTTTTGTAATTCAATAAGATAAACACTGAAAAGGTGAATAAATAAATGCTGACAAAGCTGTAACTATAATAAAATATAAAAAAAAAAACTAACACCTATAAACACCTAGGGGTATTACACAGCCCGCACACACTGATACTGACTGGCTGCAATGCGATCATGTAAAGGGATACAGTAGTTCTTTTCAGGTGCTTTTCTCTGTCACAGATTCATTCTGCAGATTGATGAGTGAGACTGCACTGATTCCAGGGTGTGACCTGGCGGAATGGGCTTGCTGAGAATATTGGCAAGTCTGTCTGGCCCTTTGATCTCTGCCCAGGGAAGAGCTGTCACACAGGAACATTCACCGTGTTGCTTTCTCAATGCAAGATGCATTGTAGGACTAGCCAGTGCTGTATAAAATCCCATGATGTACTGCTGAAATGGCCGAAAGTGAGAGCCAGACTACCTATCCTTCTGGAGTGGGGATGAGACGGTATAAAATGTGCATGGTATGATAACCATTAAAAAAAATACCATGGTAACCTTAATATCACGGTATACAGTACATCATGCACGCTATAAAATAAAGGCTTAAAAAATGAAGACTAATGTAAATCACTTAAATTACTGTAATTCACAAAAATTAACAAAAATTAACTGATGGTAAATAGAATTGGGAAATGATCGGTCTTATTGCTTAAAACTCAAACATGTACCACAGGTTATTTAAGAGAAGAGTTGTTTATTTTTTCAACTGGATAAATATGTATAGCAAAAAGTATTTTTAATACTAAAGCGTGTTATTGGATTTGTAACTACACGTCACGATGCTGTAAAAGTAAGCTTCCAATGATTATTACACATGTGGAGTTTGTAGATTTCTTCACTTACCTAAGAAATTGGAAAACTGTTATCTTATAGCACAGATTTCCACTATTCTGCACAGTGCTGCACAGATTCTCGGAGATGCTGTGTAGACGTCAGTCAACACCCACAGTAATCTGTGCAGATTCTGCAGAGCCCAGTGCAGTTTTGAAATGCTACTGCGGGAGGCTGGCTGCGGCTGTGAACCAAAGGGACGATGCAAAGATCACGAGTGACCTGCTAATCATAATGCAAATAACCACTAAAACTACTGCTGCCACCTTGTTAGCGCAGGCGAACGACATTTTATCATTATACAATGAAGCCGTGAACAACCTTGTCCACGCTATATTATATAAATAAATCAATTAAAAAAAAAAAAAAAAAAAAAACACATAATGTACTAAATCCGTGATAAGTGATTAATAAAGTTAATGTTTAGCTATTACATTAAACTGACTTGATAATTCAGACAAATATAGCACGTTGAAAATGTGTGCTGTGCTGCAAGGTTTGGAGAAGGCGTTTCTCTAAAAAAGCTGTGTGTAACGTCAGAAAGACAGCAGCCAAGAGCAGCCAGTGCAGCAAGCTCTGGGTAACAGAACGCAGCAATTGAAACGTGTATTCTGTGTCATTGACAGTTTCCTTCAAAACCATTATCAAAGTACAGGATCAGCTCACAAAAAGATCTTCCTCAGACACTTTGCTAAGGCTGCAAGTACCATCGCTTGATTTAAAGAAGCGTGTTTGCAGTTGAAAGAATGCGTTAACCGGTGTATAACCGAATTACGATAATTGCGGTGTAGAGTAAAAGAAACTGTATTAATACCGTAATGTACCTAAACCGGTATACTGACTTGAGTGCCCATATACTAAAATAAAGGGTGTGTAATGCGTGCAGCATTTCGTGGGCTAGGATGACTGGCAAATGAAACATTTATCTTATTCATGCATATTATTATCTTGGTGCATAGAGCGGTCATACCTTCCTTTTTGCACACAGTATGGGTTTCTCTTACCATGCAGTGTTTAAGGTAATTTAACACAGTTTAATGCATGAGGCCCTACATGTTTGTTTAAAATTGTTATGTGAGCAGTAACGGTGTTGAACTTGATACCTTTTTCTATATTGTTAACAGCATTCAAAATGTAGTTTTCAAGACCCCGTAAGTCCTTTTATCTGGTAAAAGTGGATTTGGGAAGAAAATTGATTAGAAGTTGCGGAATTAGAACTAGAAAGGTTGTGTATTTTCAACTTCAAGTTGAGTAAAGCACAGCTTTAAGCAGTGGTTAGTGGGTCAGTTTTCTCATTCAAAGAACCTAGAATTTGTTTAGATGAAGCGTCCATGTTGTCTCGTGCCTCAAAACAATAGAAGCCTGTTAGGAGAGCCTGTGGCGGATTCACGCTTCTCAAATAAAACATCTCCTTAATAATACCCTTAGCTTACTAATTAGCAAAGTGGCAAACGTTTGCGTGCTTGTCACTGCTGCAGTGTCATTATTGTTTTGCTTTATTCTGTAAAGACATTTCTATTATCGTTGCAGTAAACTACCATTTTACTTTTCAACCCTGTGGTTATCGGCCCTGAGAACGCTGTCATTTCTTCTTTAAAGCACCGTCTCGCTCTCTGTGCTGTTTTCTGCAGTTCTGAATATATTTTGGTAGATAGCAGTTTTCCTGGGTCAGAGTTGAAACGTCTGACACTTTTTGTTTATGCTGTGTTAAGGTGCAAGCGTGCTACTTGTTTGTAGTGATTCAACATAACACACGATTCCAATACAGTTCGTGTAATTTTAAAGAGTGCTAGGTTTTATTAACACTACCATTTTATAAGTACATTTTTTCAAATAAATCCAAATCGATTCCCCACTCTTGATCGCTTGCCAAGCTGTGTTCCTCATGATCTGTTTGTAATTTTGACCACTGGAGTAAATCTGACCTACAACACAAGATCTCCAACATTTGATTGATTTGCTTTACATGTTAAATACTTTAAAGTAAAATAAATAGTAGAAGAACCAGCACATCATTTTCAGTTCTGATAATGTGCTAATGAGAGATAAGACAATCGATTGTAAAGCCCTATCACTCCTTTATCAGCTTGAGCTCTTCAGAGCAACTTTTGGATTGCTTCTGCTTATCTTATCATTTCTCAACAAACACTGAGCAATTACAGGGAAATTAGCGGATCATTAAATGGTTGCTAACCCTAAAACATGAGTGATAAAGTTGAGTAAATAAGGTCTTGTTTGTTGATATGAAGTCATTGATCTCTGAGGTGGTTGTAGACCCGTCAGGATTAATTCTATTGTAGAGTTCACTAACTTGACCCAGCTACTTATCCATAGTCTACTGACCTATTCATAGCTCATTCTCTTAAATGTAATTACCCAGTTACAATGTAATTTTCATATGCCCCTGCCTCCTTATACCACCTGTTGCCTTTTGATGTTACAGGACTAAAACCTAATAATGCACGTTTTATTAAACCCTTGCTCTATAACTGCATACAGGTATGCTTTACCCAAAGGGCTAGGATGCTGGTCCACTAACCTCTGAGGCCTTTCCCCTTGGTCCGTGTTCAAATCTGGCTGCACAGGATCAGCATTTGGTGGTGTCAGTTTAGACCCCAGTGGACGCTCCAACACCATACTGTTCGACTCAACTGCCTGCCTCTGCTTGAGAGAGGCCCGGGACCGAATGTCAGGGTTGGGGCTTGCGTGCTGATTTGCAGCGAGGGGAAGCTGTCTTATTTTTATGAGCACATAATGACAGCAGCTAAGAAACAAAAAAGATGGAAAGCTGTAACTTGTTAAAAGCCATTGTGAGTGAAGGAGTGATGAACTTGCTCTTAGTGATACTGTACTGGCAGTCTATTAAATCCCAGCAAAGCTGGGGGCTGTGGGGTGACTGTATTGTACTGTATAAGTAGGTTGATTTTTTTTATTTTATTCTCTTTCTTCTATTGGTTAAGTTTGTGTGTCTAGGGATAATTGCATCGCTGTTTTGGGAACCATGGTTATAACCTTTATTTTCACACTGGACATCTTTTGTGTAGAAGGAAGGTTTTTTGTCAATTAGACGACGCTGTTTTGGTTTTTTATTTTTTATATACAAGAGTTGACTGAGCTGCCAGTTCCAGGTAATTTACATAGTCAAAATAACGGCTAACAGCTTTAACTTAGCTGAAGAACCTCTGGGCTAAACGTTTTAAATATTATTACACTTTGAACTAAGTAATACAGCCCCTAGATCCGCT
This sequence comes from Polyodon spathula, assembly GCF_017654505.1. Lineage (NCBI taxonomy): Eukaryota > Metazoa > Chordata > Actinopteri > Acipenseriformes > Polyodontidae > Polyodon > Polyodon spathula. Next base: position 12,532,284 of record NC_054553.1, read on the forward strand.
GTGTTCAATTATCCAGACAAAAATGTTGCTTAAGAAATTCAGCATTAAACACTAATTTTAAAATTCATATAGAATATTTATCAAAAAAACAAAAACATTCAATACTTTCAAAACTGCACTGCATGTAGATTGTTTTAATAACATTGTATTTTTCTTAACTGAGCTAATTTATTTTATATCATATGTAATCAGTAATAAAAACATACATGCTCATTCTTAATTTGTCCATAATTAGAAACCTGTGTTAAAGCCTTCTTCAAGCACAGAAGTCTCACCAAAGGCATTGAAAAGATCATTCATTCATAAACCCTGAGGTAAAACTAAAAAGTATACATTACACAAAATGTTTGTCAACTTCTTGTATTCTCTCATTAGCAGAGCAGGAGAACATAACACAAAATGTTGGTTGTGTAGTAGTGTAACTCCTAATCTTTATACATGATCATTTATGGTTCATGACATAAAAAGAAAGCAGAAAACTGTTATGCCTTCTACAGGACAACCATTATAAAAGTGACCTCTGCTGCACTTGTAAAAACATTTAAAACATCTGGGTTACATCTCTATGAACATTGTCAAATACAATCCCCAATGCTGTGGACAGACGGGTGTTTTTAAGTACGTTTGTTTTCCCAATAGCAAGTAGCGGATGTGTTCGAGGGATGGCTTTGTATTTCAATCCCAAGGCAATATTCAAAGGGTTACTTTTTAAGTTCCTTATTAGTAGCATACGTACATGTGGTTGTGATCACTGTTATCAAAACTGGGAGAGCACAGGTCTACCCCAGGGGCCTCTAATCTCAGGCTTTCCATCCATCTTGTTTGTACTGAGTGTGGTTCCCATTTAACTCCTGCAGCTCGCTGTCAGGCTGTGTGCTCTGTAGTCGTGGCAGGTTTATCTGCACTCCACCAGCTGGTGGTACAGTATGTGCAAACCCCTGGGGGAGAGTGCACTAGGGTTAGAGCGGCAGGAGCTGACAGGAATGAATTGTTCTCATTCAAGGGGAAAGTTCACAAAGACAGCAATGGGGGAAAAGTGGAAACCCACAAGTTTCGTGCGCAGCCTCTCAATGGCGTTTAGAATTTAAAGCATTTTCTGTTTTGGATTTATTATTATTATTATTATTATTATTACATTCCAATTCCTTTTCTGTAACCTGATTGACTTTCTCATTCATTACCCTTTGTCAGAGCTGTCTTTTATCTCAAGTCCCGAAGCTTTTGAAAACGTATACAATGATATCAGTTTGCTATTGAAGACGACAGCATATAGTGTTGGGTTGTTCCTTATACAAAAACATTCCAGTGTCTTTGTTCACTACAGTGTGTGTGAATTTAGCATTTTTCAGTTTTCTTTTGTAGTTTTATAAATAACTTGACACCTATAGGACCATAACACAAAGGAAAAAAGTAAATAGTTTTACCTGAACGTTTACCTTTAAGCACACCAATGATGCATAAAGACACATATCATTTTCAGGGTTTCTCATGTTATAGCATTTTAGAGATTTAGTTTATACCCCAGTCTATGAAAAGGCTTATCCTGGATTGGTTATACAGTGAGAAAAGTAGAACCCCCCCCTAAAAAATGGGGCAGGTGTTACCCAGTTTGCCTGGGGTTTATACAAGGATTTTTTAGACTGATACCCCTTTTAATAAAGGAATTTTCCCAGTGCATTGCTGTTGTGCTAAAGAAGTTGAATTCCAATTGCTTCTATTTTGTATCCCTCACTGTCCTTATTTTTATCCACCAGCTCTCCTCTCTCTCATATAAACTTTACAAACCTTTTCAAAGCAGTTTGATGAAGTAAATCACAACAGTGAGAGCCACCCAAGCTTCAGATAAGGCAATGCTATGTGCAGTTTGCATGGTGACCAGTCCAAATAATAGTTCTGATGGAACTACACCAGTGTGGTAGCAGGTTGTTTGGTAAGTGTAAGGAAAAGAACAGTAATATTAAACAACAAAGCGAACAAGAGTAGGATTAGTGGTATTTAAAAATGGCCGTAAAAGCTACCAGGACGATGTGCTTAGCCTCAGAGTGAAGAAAGGTCCTTGTGCAGGGGTATATTACATGGATTGCGTTGTTAATGCTTAATTTCACATTATCCACGAAATATTGATATTATACAAAAAGTGTCTAATTCAAATGTATTTATGTACAAGTCTGATGAACTAATAAATTGCTCCATTTCAGGAAGTTCATACATCTTATTTTTTTTGTATTTTACTTTTTAATTTTTTGGTATGACTGTGCAGAGGCAACGCGTAGGGGGGGCATGCCTGGTCACGTGCCCCCCCGAATTTCTGCCAGAACAGTGGCTAGGCCACTGCATTACAGGAAAAAAAAGGGCTGAAAACTTTTTTTTTTTGGTGGCCTCAGTACGCTTCAATCAGTACCGCTTTCAGTTAGTATACACATGAACTGCGACTCACAACTGACCAATGAAAAGCTTGCTGTCTGCCAAAGCGTGTGTTTGAAATGTCTGTTTGTGATTGGTCTATTTACAGTCATTCGTGAGAGGTTCAACCTTGAACTCTTCTGATTTGGACAATGCACACAACTTTTACACTTTACAGTACCAACGGACATGCAATGTGAGAGACATAAAGTATGGCCTGACAATGGTAGGGGAAAGGAAAAAATTATTTTAAAAAAAATTGCTATTTTTTTTTAGTCTAAACGACAGAAAACTGTAGATCAACCATCAGAAGACAACAAGCTAGCAGCTACCACCAGCAGTCTTGTGCCAGTCAAATGGTAATTAAATTAGTCAGGATTTGTTAAATAAAATGGTTTGCTTTGCATTGAACACAAAACGTTAGTTAACAATAATGAACAACCATAAGTACGAATGAAGTTGTATATGGTTATTTTTATTTATTATCATAATGTGAAATTGAAATCTGATGCACGTGTTAAAAGTTCAAGTAATTTGCTTTGTATTTCCTGATTAAAAACAAAAAAAAAGAAGTGTTCTAAGCTGAATAACTTTTTTAAAACTATTTTGCACAACTGTATTTGGTCTAATGTTAAATAAAAATAAAACATTTTCAAAAATAAAATGTCAATGCACAAATAAGAAATCAGATTGCCAATTGCTCACCTTAAAGTTACCATTTTCATCCCCTCCCAAAAAAAAAATCCCAACTACACCCCTGCAGCCAGTGTCTATTATTTAAAAATAAATATATATATTATGAGTTTTTCTACAATAAAAAAGCTAAACTACCAACGACAGAGACATCAACAGAAACCGAACCCAACTCTTATGTAATTCAGAATGTTATTAACAGCACAGTATGATGATACTTCCATTGCTGTTTGCAGCTCTCTTGATTGTGACAATCTGGCGTAGAACTGTTTGTGATGAAAGATCTGATAATGTTAGAAAGCTAGCTTAATATTTACATTAAAATTGTTAAAATCGTGCATCGGGTTTGAGCACGGTTTCGCTTTTTTTTATTTTTTTTGGGGGGGGGGGGGGGGGGTGCTGTGCCCCACCAGTTTTTCAAGTCACCTCTGAATATGTGTCTCTTGAGTGTTTAAAGATATAGATAAATTCTTAAGCATACTTTCTACGTTGAACCCTAAATACACTACTTTCCAATTTTTCTTATAATTGGTTTATTTTCAAACCCTTTAGATTGTGCCAGCTGTAATGTTTAGACTGGGGTTATTAAATAATAACAGATGTTGGACACAAGCTATGCGGCTTGACTGAGTACGACATCTGATATGAAACAGTTGTAGCCACGATTTTTCTTAGAATAGCCATTCTAGAAAACTTAGACAAGTCATTGGTGGGGAAAAAAATGTAAAAACAATATTTAGTGTGTTATGAAGTACCAATATTTCAAACCTGCTTTGATGTTTTCTTGGAATCCCTAAATATTATTAATGTCATCTTTTATAAGTTGTTTTGAACTTGTTTCCTATAAAATGTTCATCCAGAACGATTACATTTAACTTGCTACATTTGGATATAGTAAAATAAACTAAATGCATTCAGTGACAAACATTTGACTAGAAGAGTCTTTCTAGATGTCTTTTGAAATGTTCAGTATAAAAATAATAAAAAAAAAACCACACCATTTCAATTTTTCTGTATAATTTATTAACCCTCCCATTGCAGCATCCCTATGTGGAAGTGGAAGCTTCATCTGGGGAATATAAACAAACTGGACAGCCAAAAAAGTAGAGCCTGATAGCGCTGTAGCTAGCGAGCTTCTCAGTAGTTGAAGGTGTTTTTTGTGACAGATTAGGGTATTTGCTGCTATAGTTGTGGGAGCTGTTTCAATCCTGGTGATAGGTGTGTTCAGGGAAAACAAAACTGAAATGACATGTTTGTGGACTGAAGGTGGCTATTAACCTGAGTGAAAATGCTTTTTTCTGGAGAATTGCTTTAAATGACAGGGCTTACCTGGTGGAAGGCTGATGCATGAATGGGTGTTAGGAAGTGTACTGTTAAAATACATGTTATTAGTATAAGACATGTGTGGTGTTGCTTGTGCAGCCTGGTTCAAAGGTGTAATCGTGTCTTTTAGTGGCTCCTGCAGCAGTTGCTTGTCTTCAAGTCCCCTAAGTTGTCTTGGCAGCACAGTGCCCCTAGCCAGGAAGAAGGGTATCTGCAACATGGTTCTCTGCCTTTTGAGAAGGAATGGTCCTCCTGGGTTTCTCAAAAGTCCAGCTGTTAAACGTTAGCTCAGTTTATGATATATTTTTGCTCAGATAACACTTACCTTAGATTAACTTAGATAACACTTAGTTGAAATATCCAAAGTGTTGAAAGAAAGAGAAAAAAACAAAAATGGGTGCTTTTGGCGACATTTTAGGGAGCAGTATAGAGTAGGATTACCAGACATCCTGGGAAAACTGGGATTGTCAGTTTTCAGCCTTCATTTTTTTTTTTATCCCAGTCGGAAACAGTTAAATTGTTAAATCGTCCATTTTTTTATTTTTTTATTTTATATATTACATGTTTTTCTTACAAAACTTTAGTGTGCTTAGCGAGTTAAAACAAGTGAGGCCTTTTGACATTGCACAGGCCATTGAACAGCTGGCTTTTATTTTCACTGAAGCACTATCTAGATGTACTGTTTTATATACACTGCCTTCACCAAAGTATTGGGGCACTCTGCTAAACTATAAGATATGGGACCTCTTCTTAAAGTATTTTAATCCAGTCTCTCAGTAATTTACTGTTTTTTGAAAGGTGAAACTCTGTGCTACACATTAATAATGGGTGTTGGAGCGGGAGTACCCAACCTTTTTAAAACGTGTTTTTAGTTTCATTATCACTAGCAGTATTGTCATATGCATCCTGGCTTGTTTCAAATACAAACATAGTAAAGTAAAAGTGTCACTCCTATGGGGTACCTAAATGAAACTGCTAGAGGAGGTTTGTTGCTGTACTGGTTTTCCAAACCAAAATAACATCAAATAAAAGATTTCGAATCTGCTGCCACCCCTGTGCTGATTCGGAAGAGACGAATCCATCCCCACACTGGCGGCGTGCGGCCAATTGTGCGCCTCCTCCTGGGAACTCCTGTACACAGTCAGCAGTGTAATAGCCTGGACTGGGAAGCATGCTCATTTTTGTTTAATTTTCATATTGTTGACAATAATGAGCTGCTACTGTGTTGTCACAGAATCGTTAAAGGGTTATCTTGACATCAGTAAACCTGCAGAATCATTGTAATACTGAGCTCTGCGAGGGATGGAGTGCTGGTCAGTGCACATTCAGTGATGTGGGAGCTGGTCAGGTAACAGAAGTTTAGATAAGCAAGGTTTATGGTTTCCCATTTAAGATACTGTTTTCTAGGCACCATTGCCCTGTCTGTAATGATTAATCCTATTAACCTGGAGGAAGGGCTGTGAAGTTGTGTTTACTCCCATACTAACTGGACGCATGTGAAAAGTTTGTCTCATGGCGGTTTGTATATACTAACACACTGGAATGTAAAGGGTTATCCATCAAAGTTAAATGTGTATAAACTGGGGAAATGTATCCAGAAAAATACCAGGTGTGGCTCTCGAAAGACCCCTCTACTGACTGCACTAAAGTTTACATTAGCAATAACGCTATGTAACACAATTTTTGTTCCTGGGTAGTAAGTGTTATTTCCTAATTGCTTATGCCTCAAAAGTATAGAAAATGGCTATTATTCCCCACACTTTGCTTTTGTGACCAGGACAGTGATATTTTGAAATTTACCTATTTCCAATGAGAAAACGGGCGAATTTGTGTCTTTTTGTTCACAAAGTCAGAAAAAAACAACATGAATCCAAATTAACATGTATTTATACTAAAGTAATACAAAAAGATTTAGAAGTGAGTCGTTTTTCAAGATTTACGATTATACTGTAAATCACTTTCACGAATCAGCTCCCAATGACATGTTCTTGTTATACTGGCCTTGGTAGCGGCGTTAAGTCCGGTATACTTTCTCCTTACTAGTGAGCTTCTTGGGGAATTCATTGCACTCCAGGATCTTTCTGTGGTCCGACGAAGACACTGGCTTTGACCTTTGCCTCAGACAGCTTAGGGGGAAAAAGTCTTGAAGGTACTTGAAGGCTGCCGACTCCTTATCTTGAGCTCTGACAAATTGTTTCATAAGGTCCAATCTGATGTGCAGTGGTGGCATCAGCACCTTCCGGGGGTCCACCAGTGGCTCCCACTTGACGTTGTTCCTCCCCACAGAGAACTCGGTCCGTTGTGGCCAGTCCCGCCTGTGGTAGTGCGCCTTGGTGTCCCTGCTGTCCCAAAGGCAAAGATAGCAGGGAAACTTGGTAAAACCGCCTTGGAGACCCATCAGGAATGCCACCATTTTGAAGTCTCCTATGACCTCCCAGCCGTACTCATCATACTTCAAGGCGTCCAGCAAGGTCCTGATGCTGTTGTAATCCTCTTTGAGGTGCACCGAGTGAGCCAGGGGAAGAGACGGGTATGTTACCATTATGGAGCAGCACAGCTTTGAGGCTCCTGGATGAGCTGTCAATGAGGAGGCGCCACTCATTCTGGTTACAGGCGATTCCGATTTCCTCGAACAGACTGGTCACATTGTGGCAGAAGCAGAGCCCATTTTGACGCGTGAAGAAGCTGGAAAAAGGTTGGTGATGCTTCCTCTGATCTGCGACTTGCACACTTTCATTGAACAAGTTCCACTGCTTGAGTCTAGACGTCAAAAGCTCGGCATTGGACTTGGTGAGACCAAGATCTCTAATCAAGTTGTTGAGGTCTTTTTGGTTGAGGTAGTATGGGTTTCTCTCCTCAGCTCCACCTCTGAAATTGTCATCTGGATCTACAATGTCTTCCTCGCTCTCTGACTTGCTGCTCTCTTCTAAAGACGGCTGCTCTCTCTCCGGAGGAGTGGGTACGGGGAGCTCATGGCAGTGTGGCACCGGGGCGATGGATAAAGGAAGGTCCCGATACGTGATAGCAGGTGCATTCTTGCCAGTCAGACGTTTGGAAGGGTCCACCATGCAGAAGTAGCAGTTGCTTGAGTGGTCAGTGGGTTCCCGCCAAATTCTTGGGATAGCGAACTTCATGGCTCTCTTTTCCCCTCTGTACCATCCTACAAAAATACATTTATTTCACCCATGACTAATCTGTGAGATTCTTGCAACATTTTTCATATATGGTATATTTTTTCAATAACATTGAAAATTGTAAAACATTTTAAAATTAAAAACTTTTACAATTTTAAAAATTAACAAATTTTATGACATAAAATTCCGAGCAACAATTGTCCAGCTTACCTTCCAGAGATTTTTTTGCAGTGCTCGCAGGTGAAATGAGGTGCCCAGGGTTTGTCTTGGTCCCCGACAGGGAATATGCCTTGTAGGCCTCACACATCTTAGCAGATGCTTCCACGGAGTACTTTTTCGCTCTTGTCTTGACAAATTGTCCGCAGACATAGCAAAATGCGTCTGCCGGATGTTTGCAGCCCCTTGATGCCATCTCAGAAAAATGCAGATATGTATCCACTTAGGCAGCTGGAACTAAACTGAACTGGTGGGCTTAAGGCCCCTGTATTTATACTACTATTTATATTACTGGAAAGTTCTAGAAGTTACTCCAAGTTTACTCAGCACTGAATCTATCTGGAATGTTCTGGAAAATAGGTACATTTCAAAATATCACTGTCCTGGTCACAAAAGGAAAGTTTGTGGGGAATAATAGCCATTTTCTATACTTTTGAGGCATAAGCAATTAGGAAATAACACTTACCACCCAGGAACCAAAAAAAAAATAAATAAATTGTTACACGGTGTAATAATAATGTAGACTGTTGCAAGGTTGTATGAACACTACATTCACTAAAACATCTGTGAGATTTGAAGGACACTGCAGGGAGGGTAGAGACTTTGCTGATTGCAGTAGGTTTAGATTTTAAAATTAGTTCTTCAAGCAGACTCACAGTGCACTGTACTTGCAGCAGTAGGAGGTTAACAACACCTCCAAGCTGTGTGCTGGTTGGCTTTTATCCAAATGGTTCTTTTGTTTGATTTGACACTTAAGGAGTGTTTCCAGGACAGTTGTTTTTGTTTGTAAATGTTCTTTTTAAGGTTAAACCTGTATTTATTTGAAAAATGAGAACAGTGAACCCTCTCAATTAGTTTTTTTTTGTTTTTTTTTTTAAACTGCAAATGTGATTTTTATTAATCAAAATTTAGGTTTTGAAAAATAATCCTAAACAAAACATTCCATAAAAGCAAGTACATAAAGCTGATCGTAGTGATGAAATGCTGGCAGCTTGGTAGGTACTGTATTTTCCAAGTCCAAACATCCTGACCGGTATGAGGCATGCAGTTCTTTTTCTGTGCTGTGGGCTGGCTGTTCTTTTACAAACACTTAAATAAAACAATTCGAGGCATTGGTGTTGAATGTTTGCCCCAGTCGTGCCGCACTTATCTCCCCAACATCTGCCCAGCGCCTAGCCTAACCACATGCATTTCACAAACACCTCCCAATCTGATTGAATAGGATGTTTATTTCAGTGGAGCTATCACATAAATATTCACCCCATGCCTGCTGGGTGTTCTGCCTTATTTATTCACAGATCTGACTTTATTGCTGGAAAGCTATAAACAAATGCTGATAGGGACCCACCACCTTCCCTTAACCTTTTTACCTCTGCAATAGTCTTTGTGACAGCCCCAGTGCCAGCACTTCTATACAGTAATGAATGCATGTCCTAATAATCTGTACCTTGTGCAATAGATGATGGTAGTTCTGTATAGAGCAGTGGTGGATGGTAGGAGTTTAAAGCTTTTGAACACTGAAGTATTAATAGGTTGGGTCACAAACTTTGAACTTATCTGAACTTTTTTTATGAAGTAGCTGTTAAATCAGTTGCAAAAGAACAGGGAAATGTGAGATTTAACATCAAATTGCATTGTTGTCCTCTAGATTGTTACACGAGGACCAAATAATCAAATATGACATGAAGTGTTTCATGAATACCAAATAAGCAAAACTTTTATTACATAATTAAATAGCATCAGGTAACTCCTGTGTGTGTTTGGATATGCAACATCATATTGATCTTCCATGGGTTTCACGTGAGTTTGTTTTGGGGTTTGCATTGCACTAATGTCCACTAGTTTGAAACCACAAATCTCATTGTGCATGTGAACTGGGCAGCCGGGTTGGACTCCAGATGTGCCCTCCCCCAAGCCACAGCTCTGATTACTACATTGTGAAGATAATCAGTGTTTAGCACACTCGCCTACATCTTGAAAATATCTAATGCTCCTAGATGTCTCTCTCACCTCACAAAAACCTTCCGCTACCAATAATAATACCAATTATTTTATGGCTCTGACATATTGTAATTGATTGTCTCTTTAAACAAGCTGATAAGAATCCCTCTCTCTACCTCAGCCCTCCTCCCTCCCCATCTGGTATTCCCAAACAGGACAGCTCACGCCTGCCTTTGAAGTAACTTCTCATTTTCCAAAGTGTCATGACCTTTGACCTGTGGGGCATGGTGCCTTTTTCCCAGCTGGTAGTAAGAGTTGCTTGGGGCTGTGTCGTTTGATTCTTTACCCAAACGCACAAAGTAAGTCATTGACAAAAGGTTGTAATAATGTTTAAGGGGAGGAGTAAGGCTGTGTTTTAAGTCTGCTTGCTGCCTTTGGGCTCAGCCGGTGAAGAAGTAGTTACATTTAAGTGACCCCCAAGCAGATTTAGTAAAGTATCTCTATTCTCTCCGCAAACTTTAACTATGGATTTTGTGTCGCACAATCAAAACATGTTTATGAATATATAGATGTTTTTTTAAACAGATAAAGGAAAGACGGGAAACACATTGATTCATCATGTTTCAAGAAACGTTTACAGCCCCCATGATATTTAAACAAAAAAAAAAAAATTCTATAAAACGTACAGTTTTGATATCAGAATGTACAGATACACACACAGTAAAATGGTGGTAAGAAAGAAGTTCTCCAAGATACTGTAAGTGGAGAAACAAGAAGAGGTTTTCAGGAGGATGAAACAAAGCACTCCAAATATTTGTGACTGCCTGATGTTTTAGCACTTGGTAAGCCCCAAGTATCGCAATGCAATATGCTTTGAGGATTACTATAATCCATGAGTGTTACCTTATTGTATAGAAGATGCCATCGCTTGCATTTTGGGAGAGAGGAGTCAGAACTGTGCGAAATGACGTCTATCTACACACAGCATATTAACTTATTGTAAACACAGATACAACGCTTTTACTCGGGGCAACTGCTATTAAATAGATATAAAGGCTTGTTGTTTTCTTCTTACTTTAGAAGTGTGCAGTAGGTGTGGGATGATTGGAAGTGTCCTTAACAATGGTTGGTTGATTTCTGGTTCATAATTTATAAAGGTGGTACAGTATGGTTTACTATATATTATGTATTATGCATTTCTCTATTTAAAGTATTATGGATTTTCTTGTTCTTATTCCAACTTGTAAAGGTGCTTTGTGGTGGTGGTCCTCTATTAAAGGTGCTATATAAAAAAAAAGATAGATTGGTTGGTTGCACAAGTGCATTCTGGGTTAAAGAGCCTTTGGCACAGTGGCAAGACAGAAATCCTGTTGGCAACCAGCAGTATCCTGACAATGGTTTCCTACCCTTCGTGCCTGCAGGACGGGTACAGGCTGGAACCTTTAGTGTCAGTCAAACGAACGTGTCAAAACTCAGCTGTCGTTTGGAGAGCCAAATAAACTTGGTAACAGCTCCTCTTTAGCGAAGAGTGTTCTTTAGGTTTGATTGAGAAGGAGGAGGAAAGACTTTGTAGTGTAACTGCTGATTTTTTTGCAATTTTATCTTTTCATGGAATTGGGTTACTGTTATAGGGTCCCCAGTTTAGAGAAAAGAAAATCAATTTCAGGTATATTTTTCTTAGCCACAACTCCTCGCCAACATTGGCAAGAATAGTTTTCTTGTTTCTTCATGTAGTGAACACGTGATATATTGCTTTGCAACAGCCCGTACTCACAAGCCTCCCCAGCACCTTGCTGTCTATTTGGTGGGAGAATGTATCAAGATTTGGGGATATAAGGAGGTGACGCGCCATCTGTCTGTACTTCCGTATGTATATACATCTAGAGAACTGCTTTTCAGGGTTGTATGTACAATAATGTGGACGTACTTGTTACATATGTCATGGCTAGAACTATTTTTTTAAAACCAGGTTCACTACACTAACTGGAAATTAAACATCTGGTGTTGATTTTGATTGTTTTACAAATGCAATCTTGAAATTAAAAGGCCTTTCTACTGCTGCTTTTTATCAGTTGAAATGCACACAAATCTGTCTGCTGCATGCTTGAAGTGCACCCAGTAAATTGCCACATTAAATGACCGTTCCCTTTCTGCTGATCAAAACCGATTTGTTAATTTCGCTGTAATCTGATTAAACATTTATTCATCCACCTTTACATCTTTTATCTGGCTTTTTAAAACAAATCAGCACATCAATTTTTAACACAAATGTTTTTAAAAGCAAATCTGATCTTATTAGTTTTGATTCCACACTACTTATCTGAGAATTCTATCGGTTGACTGGACAGTAATCTCCACATGATTTTAATGTCCCACATCTCAAACTTCTGTTTTTCCTTCATAACTGCTCAAACAGAACCCTCCTGGGCTTTGTAGATATATGTAGGCATCTCACACATGCATGTATACAGAAATATGGGCAGGCATCTCTTTATATCCCCAGGTTTTGAAGACAGTGTTTGTCATTGAATTTATTATGTTTCTTTTAGTATTTCTAATTATGGTCAACTGCGGGACGATCTTTAGCGTGTTTGTGAATCGGAGTACATTGATTGGCTAAGAGGGTCTTGAGAGATTCAAATTCTTAATAAAATTAAACAAACTAGATGAAAATCATTTCAAGACAAAAGGAAATCTAGCTCATTTGTATATTTCTTGGAAGAGGTAGAAGTATTAGGTAATGTGAGGCATTAGAATTCAGATTGTCTGCCCTACCTCTGATATGAAATCTTTCGATTACAAGTCATTTGACAAAACAAAATCCATATCCAAAGCATATATAAGCATTGTAAAGAACAGCGATATATAATAAAGCATATCAGTAAACATGGTAAATGCATAGTATAACCATGGGATAAGCATGGTAAAGCTGCAAACATACTGTGTTAAACTTTTATAAGCGCACTGTCTTTGAAGCACCTGGAACAATGCTATTGTTTTCGCCACAATGTTCATGTAGTCCATAGACAGCTCATAGGACAAGGCTGACTAATCTCTGAACTCCTTGTCCTCCTGAATAAAGCAGCTCTTTTAAGAACAGCCCTGTCAGTACTGATGACAGAAGATCCCCTTATTCACTTTGCTTTAAAGTCAAGGCAACACCAACATGTTATGTAATAAAACCCAGTAATAACTGTGAAGCATTTTGCACTTGGGGTAAGTGATAAATCTAGTTGCCTTATTTAAAAGAAGGAATTGTTGTCCTTTTTTAACATGATATTATGCATTAGAGGTCTGGTATGTAAGTTCCCTGCCTTATTTAGAAACAAGTCTGTTTTAATGCACGTCGATGATGCGCTTCATTTGAAGTGTTGGCCAAGATTCCTGTATTAAAGTGCTTTCTACATGAATAGCTGCCAGCCATCTTTTATTCCACCTATCTAGTGTCTGTACACTCTGTGCATGCCAGATATCCAAGTCGGTTATGTCCCTTTCGTTTCTGTTTGTCTTACCCAGAAAATGGTATTTTGAATCTAGTAATTGTGCAAATAACTAATTTTACAATTGCATACTAAAGCACAGGTATTTCTGGTCATGAAGACCTACAGAGCCTGTTGTTAAACATGGTATCAGAGACACTTGAGTTATTCAGGGTTTTGATACACTGTAGTACAGGGCCTGCTGTTAAACATGGTGTTAGAGACACCGAGTTATTCAGGGTTTTGATGCACTGTACTAAAGATTCAGTTCAGACAATTTAAGAAAACTGGTACTGTGTGAGCCCATGTTGATATATCAGCTGACTTGTCAGTAACATTTTGCTGTTTTGCTAGAACTGGTATATCCCCTTCGGTCACAATTTATTTTGTGAAATCTGTGATGCATGAGCAGTTGCCCTCCCAACACTGAAAAAAAAAAACCTACATGCATTTTAAAATCGAGCATTGATCAGAAACCTAACATGGTTCAAATGTATGACTTCCAACAGCTGTTAATAGCAAGAGCATTCACATTTGTCTAAGTGGTGAGTAGGAGTTTGGGTCCCTAGAAGAAAAAAACCTGGGGAGTGTACATAAACAAACTGTACTGTCAACAAGGTCTGCAAAACTAGACGAATGCAGTAAGTAAATACAAAGTGTTTTTTTCCAGATTATGGGGCAGCACCACTGTGAGAGGCCAGATTGAGATCCCAGAGCAGATCACAGCTTTGATAATTTGTTTTACTTAACCGTTTTTTTTAGCATCTCTGCCAGTGTTTCACACTCAGTTTGCCCTTTTACACAAAAAGCTGAGGCAGCCCAGTTTTGTAGCTGTTTGGCTTGCTGTCTGCAGTCTGTCTCGCTTGCTGGGACAAGAGGAATTAGGTTTTCAAATCCGGATCACTGATCACACTATGTAACACAATTTTTGTTCCTGGGTAGTAAGTGTTATTTCCTAATTGCTTATGCCTCAAAAGTATAGAAAATGGCTATTATTCCCCACAAACTTTGCTTTTGTGACCTGGACAGTGATATTTCAAAATATCACTATTTCCAATGAGAAAACGGGCAAATGTGTGTCTTTTCGTTCACATAAAGTCAGAAAAAAACAACATGAATCCAAATTAACATGTATTTATACTAAAGTAATACAAAAATGACTACAAAAAATTTAGAAGCGAGTAGTTTTCGAGATTTATGATTATACTGTATACTACGACTAATATGACTGATCTTGAGCAGACTCGTTTCCTTGCGCCTCTCGTCAATGTCCAGTGAGCACTGAGTGTGACACGCAAAACCATCCCCAGACCCTCGATGCCCATCAATAGGTCCTCCTGAATCCCCGGGCATAAAGCGCTATGTTGGGAATCTGTCTGGTCATGAATTCTTGGAGTATGTTAGCAGGAAATGGAGTGCATGTTGGGTAATTGATAGAGGCCTCCAAAGCCTGGGATCTTTTGTTCATTGTATGGCAGGGGATTTGGGACACAAAGCAAGTCAGTCTAGTGCGGATTAATCTGACTGGAAGTCGAGGTTATACAAATAAAACAGCCTGGCGACAGGGCTCGTTAAACATTAGAGACTTAATCAAACAATTTAAATGATGACAAGCCATTGGAGGCAATTATTTATTCAACATAGATGAGCTGTAATGGGAATAGCTCCAGGTGAAGAGTTCAGGGCAGCTCAGCCTTGAAGCCCGGGGTCTGTCGAGTGAGGCGTTGAAGTTACCCTTGAATCAAGTGGCCAAGCAGTGCTTGTAACATGTTTGTAGAGTCAGCACCTAGTGGTTGATAATGCAGTTCTAAAACATACAGGACACCTAAATTAAGTAGATTTAACATGTCATAATCTATGCGTATAATCTATGTTGTAGATTCCAAATGGAATAAATCACTGTGGATTTCTCGACTGTCCAGTACATTTTGTGTATAGTTGTCATCCTGTGCATAAAATATGGTATAGTCCTAATAAATGTAATAAACGACACTTGTTCATACTTAATAGTAGTTCATGACTCTAATCTTGTTTTTTGCGATTGATTCGTTGTGTGTAGACTGTTTCTTCTTATCTACTCTGCTTCATGGTCCCCTTACCCAGGCTGCACAATAAGAATAGCTGCCTTCCATACATGTGCATTGATTTAGAATGGAGTGTTTTGAAGTTCTGGATAATGCAGTTTGCAAACAGATTTCCCCTCCAACCGCTTGCTCGCTACTTCCTGTGCCACAATAGTAGAGAGGTGAAGTGTTTAGAAGAAATGAATTCAGTTTTAATATGTAATGACATTGAATTTATTTTATTGTAGTCCTTAAATATTTCAAACCTTTGTCTCGGTACAAGATTTTCTGCAGATAAGTCAGCCAGCCAGTCTCTAACTATTCAGATACGAAAAAAATAAATAAATACCTAAACAATCCTAACCACAAACTATGAAGCGGTTTGCCTTCAGAGGCTGGATAGTGTGTTTCCTTTGCTGTGTAGATGTGAAATGATGTTTAAAAAAAACTTAATAGAACTTAAATAGATCCTTGAAATGCAGCCCAGTTCACCACGGTCTAAACTGGGGTCCAGGGAGACGCTGCTGTTTTTCGTATATTGAAGACATTCATAAATGTGTTGCCTGTCATACCCACAGAAACTTTGAGAGTGTAAGGCTCAGGAAGTGAATTTATGGGGTGGTGATAAATGGGCTTTAACAACGTCTGGAAGTCTTCAACAGAATCAAGTTACTTGTGTTGGAATGCTAGGGAAAGATAAGACAAATCCAGCTGGACAGCTGAGCCAATTGACATCTCTAGTATTGGGCAGTAATTGCAGCCCAGTGTTATCTGTGCCTTACAAATCTGCTTGACGCATTTAATAAGGGGCTTGTTTGAAAGATTGAAAGCAGCATTGGTCCTAACACCAGGATACAGCTGGACGATATGATGGATCAAAATGTCTGGAATTCAGATAGAGCCCCAAGATAGTGACCCTTTTACCACATGTGCAGAGAAAGAGCAGAAGATCATCTACCTGGGGCTTTTCACCGTTTCAGACCCAGAAAGGAGAGCGTGGGAAGACGTGTTTGTAAGCTGATGGGTGATATATTGTGTGCTAGGACTGTGTGAGCACAATATCTCTTCCTATCAGGAGGGGGATTGGAAACGTTGTAGAGAGTGTCACACAGGTACAGCAGGAGTTGGGAGATTTTCTTTGGCATGTCTTGGTGACCTGGCTGTTTTCAGTCTACTGACTTTTCATTAGTTTGAAAAAAAAGGTTCTGTTGCATTTTTTAAAACTCTGAAAAGTGCTGCATAGGAGCGCAGCTAATATTTGGTTGATTTTGGTGCTCATGCTCAGTTAGCAGTGACCCTGTCTGCAGTCACAGCTCTAAGCCTTTCCAGGCATTAGTCTAGAGGACATTAATCTAGATCACAACACCAGCACACAATGTGTCAAAGATACTAAGCTCATTTGACCTGAGACCTGAGCAGATACAAACAGACCTCCAGAGCTGTACGACAAGGCTTTGGAAACCTTTTATATGCACATACAATGGTAGGTCTAAGTGATTTATTTCAACCCTTTTAGTGACTAAATGTTTTAGGGCAGAGCTGCATTTCCATTCTGAGCTTTGTACCATGCTGAAATATACAGAACATTCTGAACCTAAAGCCTTTGAAATGCAAATGGATTCCTCTCTATCTGGGCCATCTCATTTATCTGCAGCCTATTCTCTTAGATAGCTGCTGTCCCCTAAAGAATCCACCTGTTGCCTAATTGTGCTCCCAAAAGCCATTGTGATGGAGGAAAGTGATGGGTCACTAAAGAATGAACTCCCGGGCAGAAGAAACTGAGTGAGGAGACTCTGTTTATAGCCCCCACTCCAACTTCCGTCCCATTGAGTGAGACTGCTCCCAGTAGTGTGGTATCCCCATAGTGAAGCTATCCTGGAGTAATTATTGAAGTAAAAAATGGAAAGGTGCTTTCAGTCGAGGTGTTTCCTGACACTAAGTGGATGGAAGTTAGTGCAAGGGGTGAACCCCAGTGTGGTATTTATGGTTCTGGATGAATAGCGTTTAACCTAACAAAAGACACAGAACTGTGTTTAATTGAAATTGCCTCCATTCAATCTGGGGGGAAAGACTGGGGGGAATCTGCCTGTAAATTTGCCTTTCAGATTCATATCAAGCAGTTTGAAAGAAATTGATTTAAAAGGGGGATAATGAGATTTTGATGGAACTGCAGCAGTTTTATTACCCCTTATCTGCCTTTTTTTCAGCTGTTCTTTGGAGTTCAGACAGAGGGTCAGGGCAGTAAAAGTCCCTTTCTTGTCTGTTGTGACCATCCAGATTTCAGCCAGCCTTGCAGCTTGTCCTTTTGAGCCCCTGCAGCAGTCACAGAGAAGTGGGGGGGGCTTTGTCTGAAGTGTGGTTTTAAATACAGCAGAAGAGACTACCAACGATTGGTGTTTTTCGGGGGGTGTAATGTTCCCAGGTTGCCCTTTTCTTAGGAATGCGTGCCTTAAAGCAATGAGAGAATGTGCCTTTGTTAAAGGCCTTTATCCTGGTTTCAAAGTCTAAAAGGGTATTATGTTTAGTGGCTAATCCACCTCCAATCTCCACGTGGTTGGTCTTTTAAGGGGGGGCACAGATTCTCCATCCTCACCCCCCCTTGGACCAGGTTTCTGTTTTATCTGTTTGTGTTCTAGAGTGACATTACATATGGGAGCAATAATATGCCTTCTCTTCTTGCAGTGCAGAGTCAAATGGTAACATTCCCCTAGCTGCTTTAGTAACTCTGGACATATAACAGAGTAGTCCATTCTGAAAGACATCTTTGAGAATGTGTAAAATGCCGGCCAGATTAAGTCGTGTGAATGTAATGTTTTGTATGCCTCATGTCTTTCAAAACCCATTTCCTCTGCATTTTCTTTGAATTGTTCACTGTTTTCATAAAAATGAAAAAGTGGATTTACAGTTTTAATCCTATTTGTTTTTTTGATAATTGCACACGTTTCAGGGTATCCCCTGCAACAAACCCCTCACAAAAACTTCAATGAAGCATGCATGTGCACACATGGCCAAAAGCGTTGCATCCCCCTATAGAATTAACTCATTGTGCTGAGTTGATTGAAAACTGCTGGTGGTGTTACGTAAACTTATTGAATTATACAGCTTTGTAGTTTTCCATATACTTAATGAAAAACTGACAAGTTGAATAATGTGACATTTTGAAATCTAACATGAAATACTGTATCACTGTTATGGCTTCCGGTAGACTTTTGCAATACTATTTTGTAGTTTCTTTGATTCCATGATGTTAAATAAAATATCTAAATTATATTCATATATATTTTTTTAATTTATTATGTCTCAGTTCTAAAATTCTAAGTGATGCAAAATGTTTGGCTAATTTGAAAGAATGATTTTTATTTCGAAATAGATGAATTGGTTACATCTATGAATTTGCCCTGGGAGAGAATTGTGCTTGTAAAGGCGTGATTACCATGCCTTCCCTTATAAATGTTTACTGTAGTGAAAGCATGGTAAAGCATAGGTAAGCATTACGTCCAGGGAGATATTGGGAAGGAAATTTTAAAAAACATGGCCAACCATGTTAAACTGTTAAATGTATTTAATGTTACCAAAAGATCTTCACCACTGCAGAAGGGAGCCCAGTCAAAAGGGTTCTCCTTCAATATTTTAGCTTTAGGGTGGGGTGGAGAAAGCGAGAGCGAATCTGAAGGTGTGAGTCTGACTTCAATGTGGTTTAACATCTCTGACGAACACTGATTCAAGCTCTTCTTACATCCGTTGTGGTTTTTCGTAAGCTTTACTCTTCTAACACAAACCTGGAGCATGTTGAGTGTGAGGTGGGTGAGGTTAAGGTTCTAACTTAAAATTCAGTCTTAAACATAAACTCCTTCATGAATCATCACTTATTTAACAAAAGAATCCACAATGTAGACCTTAAAGACTCATGACTGGTTTCAGTCCCAATTAACACTAATATTGGACTGCCCAGTGAAACCTTAGGTATGGTAGTCCCAGATTAGTGCCAGCTAGGGGTTGTGAAACCAGCCTGTAGTCGAAACATTTCTCATAGAATTGTAACGTTTATTTTACTGTCACTACGTATACCACCATTGACTGTCCACAGTTCTGGATGAAACATTTTGGCAATGGAGAACCGTTTACAAGACACAGCAATTGAAAGGGCTCAGAAAGTTCATCGCTCCAATAATAGGGTGATCGTCAATTCAGAGCTCCAGCTTCTCGCTTCACTCTGCACCTGTTTACAATAAACTAACTCAATACCCCACTAACCCTCCTGAGCTTTTGTGTTATTATTCATCTACACAGAGCAGAGGCCCATGTCTCTCTCAACAGTGAATGTATCTATTCAGGAAGCCACCCAAGCCGACCAGTGTTCTTGGCTGCCACTCATTTTGGTTTGTGAATTTAACTTAAAACAGTGGCTGTTTCAAATTAATTCCTACACATTTCACATTGCAGAACATGTAAGGTCATGTTACTTTGTGTTCCTTTAAGATCAGAAACAATAGTAAAAAAAAGAATAATAAATCACAAGGCCTGAAACTTTGAGATACTGTTTTACAATGCCTCAGTCATTGCATTGCTTTGTTTTTTGTTCCTGGGCTTAATTTAAAGCAATGAAGACACAGATGGGACATTTTCAGATGTTATTGCAGTTTGTTGCTGCTTGTGGATTTGAAGTGTGGGAAATGACATTGGCTTCAGTCAGACACAGTGCTAGCGAATGTTTTTACATCCCTGTCTTGACCTGAACATCCCCTGCCCCCTTTCAAGCAGGGACTGTGCCAAAGTGTATGCAGCAGTGTTAAGACAATCAGACTCTCTTTGCAGCTGCCTGCAAAGGCTACAGCCTGACTCCCATGATGATGAGTGTAAGGGACAGTGTTGTGAGATGCAGTGCCATTCCAGATTCTGACTCCTCTTGTTGAGAGAAGATTGAAAGCTGTAGACTCACAAATGAAGGAGGACCTGACTCTTTCGCATAGTGGTTAAGCACCTCTGTTGTGGAGTGGATGGGCTCCCAGTGTCGGTCCTGTTACACCTGTTGCACCACGTAGATGGGTCCTGAATTGAAAAACTTTTCCACTTTGGTCTCCACATGTGGTCTTTGATAAGTTTTGTTGTGCATCGTTCCTCTATCTATTTGGTCACACTCTCTCTTTCTCTCCTCTCATGGTCTGCAGGGTCGGCCAGGTGCCTTGGGGCCTCAAGGGCCTAAGGGGCCTCCAGGGTTTCAAGGTCCAGAGGGGTTAACTGGACCAAAGGGCGATAAGGGGCACCCCGGACTGCAAGGGCCAGGAGGCCCTAAAGGAGACAAGGTGGGTGTCTGTGCTGCTACTGAGTTTGAGTATATTGACAGAACAGTAGATTTAATACGTTAATCTTTCTTTATTTCTTTCTTTATTTGATTGCATTGAAACCTGCATACTGTACCCCTGGTACAGGTCAGATTTGGAAGTACAAAATGTTGCCAGCAGATGGGGCTGAAACAAAAGTCTCATTGAATTATATGCTACAGGATATTTGATAAGGTGTTGTATTTAATGAATCTCTATTTTGTGTTTGTTTCTATTTGCAGGGACCAATGGGGGTTCCAGGTTTTCCAGGTGTCAATGGAATTCCAGTAAGCGCTGCTATATCACTTTCCTTGTCATTTCTGTTTTCTTGCTTTCACCAGTTTGACATGTTATAACAGTAATGTAAAAACACATTAGACTTCTAAAAGTAAAGTTTATAAACCATGTCCAGGGCCCCCATAAGCAATACGCACTATCATGTTTTAAATGGTTAAAATAAACAACAAATAATTTTGAATTGAAAGAAGAAAAATGCACTTCATTTTTGCCTGTTGAATCAGCGACTTTCACATCACACACTACTGACACCTACTGCACAAAACAGGCATTACACCTGCTTTATTTGTTAATGATTTCCGAGCCATCATTTATAACAACATCTCTTTTTTTTCTGTTATTACAAACACGACAAAACCCTCAGACACATGAAATATTTTCTTTGGCTTTTCAGTTATTTAGCATCTAGTGTATGGGAATGTTTTCCAGTTGACACAATGGATTATTAAAACTTAGTGGTGTCTTTTAGAAATATTTAAAAAACTAACAGCATATAGTAACCTTGTAGTATGTTTTTTAGTTTGTGTGGGTGTAGATGTGCATGTGGTGGGTGTGTGTGTGCGTTGGCAGGTATTACTATCAATGTGGGGATAAAATTAGAGAATTTCTCCACAAAGACAGTAACTCCTGAAAAATGATGTTGTGGGGACGTCCCCACTTTGTAAAACACCTTTTTAAGAACTAAATATGCCTTTAAAAAGCAAAACTAAAAGTGCCAAAATATTTAGTTTTTTGTCGACTTTCACTCTGTGTGGAGTTTTGTCTGACTGGAGTTAGAAATAGCAAATGAAGGTCTAGTAAGAGTCAATGAGAAGTCCCCACAAGTACAGGAATTAAAAAGTGTGTGTGTGTGTGTCTTTTTGGGTGTGAAATGTGCACTGATAACACGTTGAAAAAAAATTGAAACGCTCTGCAACAGGTAATATATTCCATCCATTATACTTAAAAACAACAACAACAACAAAAAAACATGTTATATACAAATGTTTAAATGTGAAAGGCAGCTAGTTTAAATGTTCATTTTATTAGTGAAGTGTAGATGACTGTGTCCTCTAGGCCCTCATTCAAACAGCAGCTCATTGAGAAGAGTCATGTTGAGCATGGCTCTTTTTGGTAGTTTTCACAAGTCTGCTCCTCGCTCTGCTTACAGGGTCATCCTGGCCAGGGCGGCTCCAGGGGTCTGCCAGGCCTGGACGGCTGCAATGGGACGATGGGAGACACCGGGACCAGGGCGAGAGATGGGATACAAGGATCACCAGGCTTCTCAGTAAGTGTTGCAATCACCTGCCCCAAAATATTGATCTCATGTGCTGATTCAAACTCTTTCAGCAACAAGTAAGTAACTTTACTAAGAGAGGACTCTGGGATGAAGAGTTTTTATACTGAAAAAGTCATATCAGTTAACATATGCCTGCCTTTCCTGTCCCAAGTTTTCCTAGATCTGTATGCAGATGTACAGAGCATAGCAAATTCAAGGTAATTCAAAAACCAATGTGTTCTGCTTCTGTTTCGATGAACTGTGTATATCATTATCCATTTGTTATCCTGGGGACTTCTCTAGAACTCAGAAGTTTGAAGCACCCGTGGCCTTACAAGGTCTCTCCAGACGTGTGTCCAGCTTGGAGACGAGAACCCTGGACCTGCCGTCCCACAGCACTGTCCTCATTAGTGTAAAAAATACATCAGCAAGAAATACCACACAGAAGACATGTAGTGTTCCTTACATCCACTGGGGGCAGTGTTGCAGGCATTAATGGTTGCCCTCTGTACCAGTTGATATCAGAGAGAAGACAGATGACTGGAACTCGTATACAAAGCGATTTGAAAGCAGCAAGAAGGATTTCTTTGTTAAGATTACTAGTATAGTAACTGGTATGTTAAGATAATGGTATCGTGAGAGGGTTGGCTTTATTTTATAAATTAAGGAAGTGCAGTTTCTGAACTTGTTTTGTGTTGACACAATTATTGCAATAGCTGTTTCTCTCTAATGTGGACAGTATTTGCCAGTATATTTTCTTCAGACTTCAGTCTGTTTTGAGTTAACGGGTCAAAGTGTCAGAACCCTCCTATTAACTTACAAAACTGATTTTCTCTTAAAATGACGTGCAGCTTTCTTTGTCATTACTGCCATTGACTGTCATCTAGCAATTAAAGGCAGTGCAGTTCAGGGCTGCTAATCCCCTTCTCGTTCTCTCCTCATTCAGGGTCCCACTGGTCCAAAAGGTCAGAAAGGAGAGCCTGTCTTTGTGGGAGGAGGCATTGGTTTGAGGGTAAGAAATGGTCTTGAACTCCAGTATTAATATTACATGCTGCAGGCTTCATACAGCTTCAGGCTGGAAATAAATACTGTAAATGCAAATTCAATTTCATGACAACTTCATAGTATTTCTTTTTTTTGTGCTCAAGTAATAAAAACAAGCAGTCAGTCATATATAAATTGGTTAGATCTCTCACGTTTCCTTTACAGTTTACAATCTAGAATTACTGGTGATTTCTATTGTAATATTCAATCACCAATCCAACCTGTGGATTTTGTCATTTTTTCTATGAGCACTAGCCTGTAGCTTTTGTCAACTTGGTCATTACAAAATAGGTAGAGTTTTAAAAAAGTGTCCGTGGTTTCTGACAGATTGAGTCAGCGGTGATATAGCTGGTAACAGCTGTTCTACCTTAAGGGAAGTCTCTTTACAGCATTGGTTAAGGACAGATTAAGTGCAGCCCATTTATTAACCATGGAGCCACCTGCTTTGTCACGCGCTCATTCAAGACAATCCCTCCTACTTGAGGGAATGACCAGTGAACGACTTCTAGACGTGCAGCAATGAACAGGTGATTGTGTTGTGCTGGGAGCCTCACATAACTACCCAGAACAACGTGCTGTACTTGTCTATTGCTAGACTAGAGCTCTTCCAACTGTTTGGCGGTGAGAAATGGCAGTATGATGAAAAAATCTGATCTCTTCTTGCTTTTTATTAGTAAAAAAAAAGTTATAATAGTTTTCTCCGTGCATGACTATGTATAATAATAAGCACGTGCATTGGTCTTTACTTGGTCGTATATCCACACATGAAATTAACTACTTTGTTATGCTGTAAGGATGAGATCAAACCATGTTTCAAATTTTAACAAGGGTTACCATTTATCAGTTCCAAATACCCACATTGCATTCTACATTGCACGTTATTGTCTAGATACTGCATATGCTTCTGGTATTAAGAGATAGGTAATTGATCGGGTTACCTGAACCCCTGAAGAGAGCCCTCAATGCTATGTCAATGGTCCACAATGATCGTGGAGGTATAAAAAGCTTCTCTAGTGTGTCGCCTCCATGCCTTGTATTTAGGTTGTAGTGGGCTAAGAACATACGTGACCACAGTCGGTTTCCCTCCTCTCACTAATCATCAATAGAACCTCACCCTCTAGATTTTATTCCGTTCAAACACAACCAATCTACTGTATCACTCCTTCCATCTCTGCACGTGCCCCATCTCTCCAGTCATTTCAACCCTAAGCCACTCTAAACAAACTGGTTGAACATTCCCTACGCAGCTTACTCTGACATGATTACCAATGCATTTTCTTTCTTATGACCACCAACCCATGTCCACCCTACACTGTATTTACTGGACAATCCAGGTGAAATCTTCTGCTTCAGCTGCCAGTAGCTGAGATTGCAAAGCATTGGGTTTCTAATGCAGCTGGAGCCTGTCTGCATGAGTGATGGAGGGAGCTGTGTCACAGTGTGCAATGTATATAGGTGTCATGGGAGGGGTTCAGTGACAGATGAAAGGTATGGAAATGGTAGGGGGGGACAGAGGGTTTGGGTGTGATGATAATGCTTTTAAACCTTTGATAACAGATATTTTAATCTGCTAGAATGTTTTTGTAGGCAATTACTATGGCTTGGTGATTCATCTCTTAAGGAACTCTCAATCTTGATTGTGTGTAAAATAAACTTTGTTTTCTAAGTTGGTTACATTTGCTCTGTCATTTTGGGTTATAATTTGTGCTATAAATCAAATGCCAGTTATTGCGAGGTGGAAACCCTACTTCAAGCTCAGCTCTGTCATTACTAGTTTTAACCACTAGGTGGGGGGTGTGAGACACAATATGTTAGAAGTTTCTTTTCTTTCTTGATTTCCATCTCTTTCCTTATTTTATCTTTCACTATATAGAAATCATTAAATTTTTTTTCAAATCTAGGTTTTAGCTCCATTTCTTCTTCGTCTTAAACACATCGCAATTTTTTTTTTTTTTTTGCACTAAATATTTCACTTGCTAAATCTTACTACACAGTGCTACTTGTGAATAAACAATAGTCTGAAAATCTTGTTATTGCTCCCAGTTGTTCACAGATAAGCCCCGTGCTGCAGTGTTTTGTTTCGGAGTGTGTGATTGAGAATGTTTTGTGTTTCTTTTGATTTCAGGGAGAGCCGGGGCTGCCAGGTCTAGACGGTTTGACAGTGAGTAATTTTATATATACTGCAGCACAAAGCTGTGTTTTTCAATAACTATATATTTTTTTGCTGTGTGTATGTCTTGGGAGCTAAAGGCAGTTTGTTGGCTTCCTCTCAGCGCTGGGCTTGCTGAAGAGACACTTCTCATTCATTGATGTTTCCTGTTGTGTCTCCTCAGGGTGCGAGGGGTCCAGCTGGCTTGCCAGGGCTGGTTGGTCCGAGAGGTCGCAGTGGTCCTGCGGTAGGTATCGGTTCTGCCACTGCATTGATTCTGGATTGATTCTGGATTGATACTGGATTGATTCTGGATTGATTCTGCATTGATACTGGATTGGTTCTGCATTGATTCTGCATTGTTGGAGCTTGTTTTCCAAAATGGAAAATTACCTATATGGTAACAGTGTCCTGGGAGACAGTCAGCATGGTTTTAGGAAAGGGAGATAGTGTCTAACTAACCTGCTTGATTTTTTTGAGGATGCAACATCAATAATGGATAATTGCAAAGTAGATGACATGGTTTATCTAGATTTCCAGAAAGCTTTTGACAAAGTCCCGCACAAAAGATTAATTCTCAAACTGAACGCAGTAGGGATTCAAGGAAACACATGCACATGGATTAGGGAGTGGTTAACATGTGGAAAACAGAGTACTGATTAAAGGAGAAACCTCAGAATGGAGTGTGTTAATCAGTGGAGTACCACAGGGATCAGTATTAGGTCCTCTGGTATTCCTAATCTACATTAATGGTTTAGATTCTGATATAGTAAGCAAACTTGGTAAATTCGCAGATGACACAAAAATAGGAGTGGCAAACGTTGCAGCAGCAAAAGTCATTCAAACTGATCTAGACAAGATTCAGAACTGGGCAGACACATGGCAAATGACATTTAATAGAGGAAAGTGTAAGGTACTGCACACAGGAAATAAAAATGTGCATTATAAATACCATATGGGAGATACTGAAATTGGAGAAGGAATCTATGAAAAAGACCTAGGAATTTTTGTTGACTCAGAAATGCCTTCATCTGGACAATGTGGGGAAGCTATAAAAAGGCCAACAAGATGCTCGGATACATTTTGAAAAGTGTTGAATTTAAATCAAGGGAAGTAATATTAAAACTGTACAATGCACTAGTAAGACCTCATCTTGAATATTGTGTTCAGTTCTGGTCACCTTGCTATAAAAAAGATATTGCTGCTCTAGAAAGAGTGCAAAGAAGAGCGGCCAGAATTATTCCAGGTTTAAAAGGCATGTCATATGCAGACAGGCTAAAAGAATTGAATCTGTTCAGTCTTGAACAAAGAAGACTACGCGGCGACCTAATTCAAGCATTCAAAATTCTAAAAGGTATTGACAGTGTTGACCCAAGGGACTTTTTGCACCTGAAAAAAGAAACAAGGACCAGGGGTAGCAAATGGAGATTAGACAAAGGGGCATTAGAAAAAATAGGAGGCACTTTTTTACACAGAGAATTGTGAGGGTCTGGAATCAACTCCCCAGTAATGTTGTTGAAGCTGACACCCTGGGATCCTTCAAGAAGCTGCTTGATGAGATTCTGGGATCAATAAGCTACTAGCAACCAAACGAGCAAGATGGGCCGAATGGCCTCCTCTCGTTTGTAAACTTTCTTATGTTTTAGATTGAAAGTTGACATACTATATACAGGGTGTACCATAAATGAGGCCTAATTGTTTGTTCCCTAAAAAAACACTTGCATAACATTTTGATATTAAACTTTTGATTTGTTCAAGAGCAACTTTTACATATTTCTGATATGGAGCAAGTGAATCTCCCTGCAGAAAACACAACACCCAAGCAAAACTACAGTTACCGAACAGACTTAGAGCATAGGGGTTTGTGGAACACTGCAGGCTGAGACCAGAAAGGGATTTCTTATTATTGAGTTCAGTTGAACATGTATCTTGTCTTCAGCTAATATAGGGCTTCAGAGCCTCATTAACGGTGGTTCTGGTTTGGTCTTTGTTTTTAGGGTTTACCAGGTTCCCCAGGCCTCCCAGGACCCATTGTAAGTATTTATTTGTGTATGTTGTGTGTGTGTGTGCGTGTTTTATTTTTTAGATAAGATAAAAAACCTTGCCTGGATATCATGCGTGAAGAATTGGACAGTTTGTGTACTGGACTTAGTTTCTTTTAGTTTTGTGTATGAAGTTATGGAAGAATTGCGTATATAGCATTGCAAAATCCAATTACCAGGAGAAGAAACCAGTATTTTCTGCCATTAGGCAGCTTTGCTTGGCTGTATTGTTTTACCTCGGAATCAGGAATGGTCTTCCTCTCTCTGGTACGATAGTTACAATAGCCACAGTTTCCCATTTGGCACTAGCCTTGGACTTGGCTCATGGCTCATTGGGGCCTGTGAAACCAGCAACGCTGGATTTCAACACAGAATTCAGACACCTTTTAGAAAAAGGAAATTCACCAACTCTGGTCTGGACAATGAAACCATTTCAGAAAAATGATCTAATTTAGAAAGCTTTATTTTAAATCAATTGGGTGTTTTTAAGAGATTGTTTCAACCCTTATATAGAAGGAGCTCTTTTATTGAGCATATGTGAGAATAGGATAAACAAGTATTTTGTACATATATTTCTGCACTAGCTCACACTGAGACCTAGGAGTCCCGTTTTGGTTCCTACGTGATTTCTGACGGCATGTGTTAACATACAGCACTGAGATAAGGTTAAACAAAAGCGTTGGATGACATTTTAACATCCAAGTCACAGGCTGCTATTATTAACTGTTTTCTAGGGCAATATGGGGGTTGGTTTCCAGGGAGAAAGAGGAGACAAGGTAAGTCCTGTGAAAAATGAAATGTGTGAAATGATTATTATAGTAGTAGTTTCTGGTTACGGTATATTCGATAGGTATTTTTCTATTATCAGTATTAAATTGCCTTGCACAAACCTCAGCAGAACACTTGGATATGTTTACACCCCAGTAGCTCATGGTGACTTCATTTTTTAGTTAGAGGGCTATTTCTGAGAAGTTAAAAACATTGCCATGATATCGTGTTGAATTGGTTAACATGGGACACTTCGAAGTCCACGGATACTGAGCTTTGCATGGGGGTGGAGAGGGGAGTGGTGCATGTGTTCATGTGGTGTGGGGCTCTCTCAGATAGTGGTTGTGTTTAGTCTGGATTCCTAGCGGCTGTGGTGGTGGGTCTTTGCTATTATAGGTGCTGTGAGTTAGACAGACTGTCGAAGAGAAATAATCTATTGCATGGAAACTTTGATCACTGCAAAGAAGGGCTTCCCCCTGCACTCCTATGCGATTTCACCATACATCCTGCCAGTAATTGTACTTTTTTACTCATCTACCTGAAAGCCATCATGTGTTGCATTTATTTATTTATTCATTCATTCATCTCCCTTTTTTTAAGATCGTCTCCATTTATTGGTCACATGACTGTAGTGCTGCAGCGATTGTTGTTAAATGGAAAATGAATAAGAAAGTTATGCTTTGTGCTAGTTGTTGAAAACCAAAATACTTTCACCTTTTAAAATCGAGACAAAAACAAGAGAAACTTGGTATGGTGGTAAAACATCAATCCTAATTTCTGCCTTTTTAGATGCACTTTATATAGTTTTCGGTTTCAGACACCTTATCCTAATAACTTTTTAAACCTCCCCAGTGCCATCAATAGAGCTCTGAGAATCATGTCTAACCTCCAAGTACACCAGAGTGTAATCATTAACCTGACCCACAGAAATATTCCTTACTGATGCAATTGTTACATTCACAAGGGACACAATGTTGCAGGGGGGACTGGTTAATGGTTACACTTTGGTGTACCAGATGTCCTGCCAGGGTCGATATGATTGAGAGCTTTATTGAGACCACAGGGGTCATTGTCAAAATTTGTAGACCCAATTCTTCAAAAAATTAAAAAAAAAAAAAATCTCAAATTATAATGTGCTTACAGTTCAATTCTGCATTTTCCTTCAGCTTGCAACAGTCAACTCAACACATTAGCAATGGGCTTAATTTGACTGAAGAAAACAACTGAATAAAATAACTGCAAACTGTACCAGGACAGGCATACCCCCGATCAGACAGCACCATTTCAGAAACCCTCGTTAATAAAAGAAATAAACCGGAAATAATCATTCATTCAGATCATTAAAAATAAATAAATAAAAAATCACACATTCATTTAAGTACAACACACTTTTTCCAATATAAAATAAAAATGAAAGGCTAGAGCCTACCTTTTCAGTCTCCTGAACTAGCCGGTCAGACCCCAGCAAGAATTTGGCTTCAGTACAATGCAATGACAGACAGAGACACTTAAAGCAGTTCTCACCATTGTGTGACCAGGTGATTCAGGTGAGACTGAAGTCAATTTCCCAGCCATGTCTGAGATATTAACACAGCGATCATGCAGCACTAGAGGAATGTTTCCTGTGTTCACTGTTTGTGGCAGTTCAATGATCAACACAAGTGGTTTTAAAACACAAAAAGCACAACAACAAAAAAAAAAAAAAAAAAAGTAAGTTCAAAAAGTGACTGTTAGTGAATCTATGAGCTGCCATGTTGGTTGCTAAAGTGATTCAGTTTTGGCTGAATTGTGCAGTGGGGGGGTTTTGTATCTTGCATGATTAACACCAATCCCACATCTCTTTTTCTGCATGGTTCACCAAACACATTAGATTCCAAACACATAATTACATTATTAAGAACAAAAAGACCAATGAGAACTAATTCACACCCAGCTGTACATAACAAGTCTGTGAGTTTAGTGACAATGGCAGCAGGCCTCCCCTCACAGCTCTGCAGTCCTGACCTGAACACCCCCTGCCTGCCAGTCAGTCCTGGGCCTCTCTCAAACAGTTGGGCTGAATTCAGTGGGGTTTGTTCTGTTAAGTACACCAGTGCCCGCAAGGGGAGAGGCTGGATTCAAACCCAGGTCTCCAGAGGTGAAAGGCACAAGACGCTAATAACCAAGAGCTACTGGTGGCACGATAAACCCACAAGAAAGAGCAAGGATTCAGAAACAAGAGTGCTGGTGCTCACTGAAGTGTGCTTTATCGGTACGATTATTTTAACTTGGTCACACTTAAGTAAGCACTAACACTTCAGTGGTGTTTCAGAACGAGTACTTTATCAGTGTCACCAAAACCATTTGTTTACTGTACAGTCTTATATAGAGAAAGAGCAGCACCTTACCAGACTGCAAGCCAGGCAACTGGAAACTTTACCATCCCCTTTTCCACTGGATCACTATATCCGGTGTCTGGCCCTGATCTCTTAATGTCTTACTCTACACAATGTGAGTTTTATTTATTTTTGTACTCTTTTAAGGTGTTATTAATTATGGTTGTGCTGAATGGGATCCCTAAATTTAAAAAAAAAAAAAAAAAAAAAAAGTAAATAAACCTCCTATACTCTATTTATGCAACCTAAACAACATACTTTGATTCTCTTTATTCATGTTTTCAGTGCTGGTTCTGCATCATTTAGGTTGCGTGAATGGACAGAGGCTGTAAAATGTTTTTTCCCTACCCTAACGCTTTGAAGTAGAGGCACTGACTTCTCGTTCCTTTAATTTTTAATTAATCTTATTATGCTCAAAAGTAGTTAATTATACCTTAAATGGGAGTAGAAACCTTGCCCCCTCCCTATTAAAACAGTGAGGTGCATAATTTGTTCCAAGCTGACCCAGTTTACAAAGACGCACAGACTTAGATTTGCACGAACCCCAGAGCTCTTGAATTGTAAATGTTTGGTAGACAGCGTGTCCCAGGACTCCAGAGTTGTGGAACTGGGTTCCTCCTGTTTTTTTTTTTTTTTTTTTTAAAAACCTAATGACTAATTGTATTCCTCTGGATCTCAGGGAGAGGTGGGCCAGCCTGGCCTCCCAGGGCAACCAGGGACAGACACCCAAGTAGGCGGGCCGTCAGTGAGCATTGTCTTCAAAGGAGATAAGGTAACACAGATTGGAGCAGTGATCCCAGGCCTTGGGGATCGCACGTCAGGGGAGCAGCCGCCCCGCTCCGGGTCAAAGGGTCAGGCAGTGCAGAAGCAAGGCATGTGAGTAAGGAGCGCACCTTGTATCATAAAAGAAGAGAAAAATGGCTCTTCAGCTGATGATTCAGTCAGACCTTTAAAACAATGAATAGAAAGCCCCATCCTTTGAAACTGTCCATTGTACTAGCTCTGACTGGGGCTCATTGCTCAGTGTCCAATGCATGGTTTATCATGGGTGTAAAATGTTTTCTTACCTTTCTAAGCACAATCCCAGGGTTGGAATTAAACAGCCCCACTGCCTCCTGCCCTGCTTTAGTGTCCCTTTACCCAAAGCACTGCCATCCCTGAGGCCCCTCCAAAGTAAACTAACCCCTTCCTTGGTTACGGTATCCAGGGAGATGTGGGCTTGCCCGGTGATCCAGGCCCATTTGACATAGTGGAGTTTGTGGGCTTTCCCAAAGGGGACAAAGGAGTAAAGGTTTGTGAGAACAGGAGCTGGAGGAATCGCCTCACGGACTCTCACAGGGACTGACGAGCTCCAGTCTTAAAGGTTAAAAACAACTTGACTGGGTGAGGTGGGCCGGGGGGCGAGGAGAAGGGAGGAGGGATGCATTGGGAAGGATTCATTTTAATTTCATATTTTCCATACCATTGTCTATGGTGTGTGTTGTTTTTTTTTTATGTGAATGTTTTAATTATTGTTTTAGACTCCCTTAGTTAGGGGGATGAAACCTAATATGGTTACTCGCATCACAAAGTGAACCAGTCTTTATGCTACCCTTATACCCTGTTCTGGGACAGGTGAATACCACCCATCTACTCAAATATAAGCTGGATATTTGAATTAACACTCAAGTGCATGGGTAGTGATATGGCAAATTTAGTCCCGACATCAAAGAAAAAAAG
This sequence comes from Polyodon spathula, assembly GCF_017654505.1. NCBI lineage: Eukaryota > Metazoa > Chordata > Actinopteri > Acipenseriformes > Polyodontidae > Polyodon > Polyodon spathula. The sequence continues at coordinate 12,564,509 of NC_054553.1, forward strand.
TTGATTTGATGACTTTGTTCCAGTGAGATTCGTAGGAATGTGCCTGCAGGTTTGGCACGAGGTTCAATTAGGTGTCACACTTGCTGGAGGGATGCATATGTCACAGTGTTACAACTGCTGACATGATAGTTGTCAAAGTTTTAAATGATTCTAGTCAAACTGAACTAACCAACCTAACTTTTTTATTTTTACTTTTTTAAATTTAAATTTTCAAATTCAGTAGTTGTAGAAATATGACATGATGTTTGGTTCATTTTGGCTGTTGAGGGTTAAGCTTCCAAAAAAGCTAATTTGACAGAAAATTAAAAAATATGTATTTTAATAAAAAAAAAAAAAAAATCACCTGTTGTCCAGTACTGATACTGTTGGTTGTTGTTAGTGGTGGTAGTTCCTTAATCAACACTACCTCCTAGTGGAGTACAGTGTGACTGCATTAGTGTCATTGCTAAAAAAAAATCCGTTCTGAATTCTAACTTGCCTGTTGAGCTGTTTAACCCCAGGCTTTTGTTTTCTAAAGCACAAGTTTTAGCCAGCTGTCATTGGGCAGAATATGTGAAGACGTTGCTCAGGAGCCCCTGTTCTTTCTGCCTTTGAAATTCATCATCTTCTCCTCTCTTAGGGCGAGCCGGGCAGCTTTGGTTTTCCTGGGCAACCTGGTATTCCTGGACTACCGGTGAGCATATCACATATAACTGTGTTACACTGAAGTGAAGGTCTTTTCTTTCGTAAGCTGTAGAAGCTTGTGTATACCTACCTGTGTTGCTTTGGAATTGTAGTTCCCAGAATGGGATGTAGCCCATTTGAAGAGTGCTGTCCACCGAGAGTAGTTTGTGCTACATTCGGTTGTTTTAATGGTTACCGGTAAATTAAGCATTCCTTGAGAATGCTTTCATTAAGCCTTATTTATTAAGTCTAGCCTTGCTACCCAACCTGAGCCCAACAGGACAGTGTCTTGTCAGTGAGTGGATTGTGGCGTTTTTAATTTGAAGTGAGTATTTTATTTTTTTTCTTCCTCTGTGTGCAAGTGCTTCCAAAAACTCTCTTCCTGCTTCCATTTTTGCCTTTTGGCATGCATGTCAGTTAACCAAAAATATATACGGAGGAGAGATTGTCTACATTAAAAATATGGAGGCTGATGGAGTAAAAAAAAAAAAATATATATATATATATATATATATATCTCAAACGTTTTGTCAAAACTGCAACACATTGAGTGGTATTGTTATCACAAATCAAAAGAACTTTTGGATTACTTTAAAAGACGACTGCATGACTACTGATTTTACAGTAAGTCATGTTGTTACTGTTTTAAAAACCATAGTTGTGATGTAATATTTATTGTTGGAAGTTAATTTTGTGATTTTGATTTGATATGATAAGCTTGTTCAAAATGACGATGCGAATTTGCAAGAGCATCTTAATGTGTGGCTATTTATGGTAAAGTTTTGAAGAAGCCTGTTGTCTTTGATGAAGTCATACAGTGTTGGATTATTAGGAAAGGAAGTAAGCGAGATGTGATTTAATTGAGAGTTTTTTTTTTGTTTTATTTATATTTTGCATACTGCACGAAAGGTACTTCGTTTCAGTAGAGTATGTATGGAATTGATATTTGTGGAGATGGTTGGGTCGGTTGGGCATGCCAGTATTGCAGAGGTCTTGGGCTCGGGTCAGGTTCTGATTTGTTTGGTTGGGTTGGATTTTAGTTTTAGGCCTGAGCAGACCGCTAAAGCAGTCAGTGCAGTGCTGTTCTTGAGACGAGAGCAAGGGGGCAGTGTCAGGTATTTGAATGGAATCTCTGATAGGTTTAATTACCCCATTCTGGCTGGGTCTCACTGTGAAGAGGTATTTGTAATTGTTACAGGGGCCCTATGGGATTGCTGGAGAGCTGGGTGAAAAGGGCATCATTGGGCTGCCTGGACTTCGGGTAAGAAATATTTCTTTATTCTGTTTGTATCCTGGGGCACTTACAATATGTTAATTTCAATATCACCCCTGTGAGTAGTAAAAAAAAAAAAAAGGTTCACTTAAATGATATATTTCAAGTCGGTGGACACCTCAAGTCTGTCTACTATTTTCTCATCCCAGTATCAAGTATGCATCTGTTTTAAATCACGGCAAAAGAGATCCCCCAGATTCACGCTGTGAAGAGTCGTCAAAAGAGGTCTTGCCAAATTTAAACAGATTATTGTTCTTTATTTCTTTGAACTAAAGGTAGAAAAGTGTGTATTTTCATTGTAAAAGTTAAGTGTTTTATATCACTCACTGGTGATGAAGGGGATATAGTGGAGGCAATCGAATGCACGTGTCAACACTTCACATCCATGTAACTTATCTATCCAGTTGTAATGAAACCTGGTATTATCGTTGTTTCGATTACGTTATTGAGAATATCAAATGAGGGGAATATATGGGGCGTCTGGGTGTCACCCCTACATTTTAGCATGTCCTGTATCTGCAGAACTGCTTATCAAACGACACTTGGTATTAACATGGTAACTTGGTATTACGCTATATACACTTTCAGTTAATTTACAGGAACTTGCAAAGAAACTAAATGGGGCATTCCTCACAATCGTCTTTTTTTTTTTTTTACACAGGGACCACCTGGATTAGATGGGCAGCCTGGCTTTCCAGGAGCAAAGGTATGGTTCACGAGCCAGTTTGGTTTACTTATATTTTTATCTGTTTATAGTGTTAATGTCAAACATCAGCACTTTCGAGAGCCTGAATTTGAAATATGGCGCTTCCATCTTTTATGCAATGAAATCCCAGTCAAGAGACCAACCAGATCTGTCCATTAATAAGGGGATAGCTTTTTTTAGCAGGTGTTTCTTTGTATGTGAATAAAACAGGGAATGGACACCATTTACATCAAGCTGTCAGTTTGCTTTACATTGCAGATTTCTGGAGCTACACTCAAATCATCCAGTGCACACCTACATGTACATACTGTACATTCAAACAGTGATAATGTACAGTAAGCCTTTTCCAGCATGACTGAATTTTGTTTAATGTCCCTAACAGGGTCAACCAGGCTTCCCTGGGCAACCAGGAAGAGATGGGATACCGGGACGTAAGGTAATGATTTGAGGTGTTTACTGTGCTGTAGCAGTGGGGATAGATGGGATACCAGGACGAAAAGTAATGATTTGAGGTGTTTACTGTGCTGTACCAGTGGGAATTCCCAGCATCTGGCAGAAAAACATTTTTTGATTTTCCATTTGCAATTGTTCTACCATGAATAACATGGAAAACTGCTCAAAAACATGTACTAAGAGCAAGCAGTAAACCAAGTCATAGCCATTATGATGGCGAGGGGGAGAGATTACCATGCTGTTTAGATGCTTAAGTTCAGTTTATCAATTCAGAGCAAACTGATTTATTGCATTCTTTAGGGTTTCCCAGGGGAAGCTGGTCCACCTGGTCCAACTGTATATTATAACGGAGACGGAGCTTCTGTAAAAGGTACATATCAACAACCAGGATGGGATGAGACTCCCATTGCGGAGATCAGGTTATTTTAATACTTAAAGTCAGAGTCTGTATATGAGCTAGCTTTTAATATTACACAAACAATATAATGTGGCAGTAAGGTCGTTTTTGTTCTATATGAGCTACTTCCCTCAGTGCAGCTTAGAAGAGCTATTGGTACTACTAACAAAGTACTAAGAGAAGTAGTTTATACAGAATACTGCCCCTAGTGGTTCAAGGTCTGCTATGTGGGTACAAAAAGAATCTGGCCAATGTACCTTTCAAACCTAGTCTAAAAGAAGTAGAGTAAGACAAATTACAAACATGTTTTGAAAAATGTTTTTAAACTTGTATATATTTAGATTGGGAATTGTTATACGTTGTTAAAGCTACATTTGTATTGCGAGACAAATCCTTGACTAGAATGTTTCAAGTGGAAGAGTTCTAAACAGTTATTTCATAGGCAGTGCATGCACTTGTTTTCTTACTGTCCACGCTATATTTTAATTTCAACATTTGCTTGTTGATTAAAAGTGAATCCATTTGTTTGAATTTCACTTTGGATTGACACTTTTGGTACCTCAGTAGCAGAGAATGCATCTTAAGTGAGTGTTGATCCCCTTCAGCGTTTCTGTACGCTGGTCAGGTGAGATTTGAACTGTGCAGTGTTTAAAAGGTCTCTTCTCCCTGTTCTAATTGCTTCTGTTTGTTGTTCCTCCAAAGGCCCTCCAGGAGATCCAGGCCCGGACGGGGCTCCAGGAATCCGAGGTGATCCAGGGTTCGATGGGCTGCCAGGACAGCCAGGCCTCCCAGGGCTCCCAGCCACTCCAGGTAGCACAAAGCCATGTCGTACTTGCATACTAACACACAGACTTGTCATTCATACATACTCAAAGAAACTTACTAACTTAGTAATGCCAAAAAGAACAAGGATACTGTTTTAATAAGATCAGCTGAAATATGCTACAATGAACAAGATAGCTTTCGAGACCGTAAACGAGAAGTATACATTGAAGGCAAAGGTATTTAATCTGTTTTGAGAAGAGACTTTTGTAATCTTGAAAGCTTGCATGTATGTACTAGCTGATTTAAAAATGATGTTGAGTGTGAGTGTTGATCCGTTTAAAAACTAGAAATAAATAATAGAAGTCCTTGTGTTTGTTTTGATTTAACACACGATGCATTTGTTCCGCAGGTCCACCAGGCACCCCAGGTTTCCCTGGAGTCTCGGGAGCCAAGGGAGAAAGAGGGGACCCCGGGAGACCTGCCTTAGGAACGCCTGGTTCCCCTGGGAGACCGGGATACCCAGGACCCCCGGGCCCACCTGGACTCCCTGGACCCAGCCGTAAGTCACTGTGGGGGGTAGAAATGTGCCTTAGACCCCTACACCACACTGACTGTCTCGAATACAACCTTCCAGTTATAACAGTGCAGTAATCAAGACTTTTTAAATGGTTATCTCCTTCAGTTGAGCTATGTAAGAGACATTCAATATGACATTAAATTTAACTTGAGAGTAAAAGGAACATATGAAAAGGTTATATGTAGAGCGAGTGTGTGAATGTTAGTGAGTGTTAGAGGTAGTGTCTGTAGAGGTAGCATATTCAGAAATTGAGAAATATTTAAAACATTTTAACATCTTGTCTTCAGAGTGTGGATAAACACACTGCTAGGATTTTAGTAACTTCAGGCTGTGTTTGTGTTGAGTAGCTAACTCATGGTTGCGGAGAGAGGGAGATCTTTGTTTTTGACCTGCTTGCGATTCATGAATTGTGAACCTCGGGTGGAAGCTGTGCACACGTTTTGAAAGTTTTCTTTTTATTAGTGCCGACTGTATCAATAGAACATCAATCTAATTCTACCCCGTAATGTCATACAGAAGAATTTAAAAGGACGCTTTCTTCTTGCCTTTCTTTTCTATCAAGTCAACTCTTCAGAGTGCCAGGTGGTCTCCGTTGGCCCAGACGGTGGCATTGTCAAAGGTATCCGGCAGAGCTGAAATATTGCAGTCACCCTTGTAATATTCAAACCAACCAAGACTAACCAAACATCATGCTTTATATGAGTCTAAAACAAGAAGTTATGCAGTGTCATTCGTTCATTGTATTACAGTAACTGTTGATCCATAGCACTTCCCTTCTTGGACTCTGAATAAAGCATGAGACGTATTTTGTCATTCCGAAATGCCAAAAAAGGAATACGTCCACCAGCAAATCGCTACGCAGTTTAGATTTGTTAATCTGCTGTGCGTTGCAACTTGGCTAATACATACTGACCAGTGCATTGACCAGAGCTCCTAAAATCCATGAAGGGGGGAAATGTAGGGAAGATTCATTACAAAGCTGCTGCAACACATTTTTGTTTGTCATTAAGCAGTTCTAGGTAAAGATGGTTCTTGCAGTGCTTCTTTGCTCCAGTAGGTGGCAAAACTCCCTCGAACTGTGCTAGGTGACTGTAGGCAAGGAGGAGGAAAGGCATCTCTCCCTCGAGCTGTGCTAGGTGACTGTAGTCGAGGTTGGGCTTCTCTCCCTCGAGCTGCGCAAGGTGACTGACTAGACAAGGAGGAGGAAGAGGAAGAATACATGTCAGAGCTCTGGGAAAAGAAAGACAACCTTGATAATTACGCAGAGCTTGCCACTTGTACATGGCTGTAACGCCCTGGCTGGGTCCTGACTTAATACCATCTCCATCTTCCAGGTCCAGGACAGCAGGCCCAGATTAGTGTGGGAGACATGGGACAGCCAGGATTGCCTGGAGGTCGAGGGCCTCCTGGGAGCCCAGGGCCAAGCGGGCTCCAAGGTAACAGGACCTTCCCCATTAGAACATTAGAGAGTGCTGACTGCAGCTTCACAATCCTAGCCTGCATTATTAATGGCTGCATTATCACTGTTACCATTTGTCCTTGAGCTGGGGATTCTACTTGCTTGTTCAATTATTTTTAAGCCTTAAAAGGAAGGTATGACAATTGCTGAAGTACCATGCAGTTGCTTTAGAGCTAAACCTAAAGGTTGCTGTTGGTCTTCCATAGTGAGTCTGGGACCAAGCAGTGAGTACAGGAAGTGAGAGTGGGGTTCCAGGAAACAGCACCCTGTGTCTATACATTGTGTTAATATGTATAAAACTATGTCCTTTGCTAATTGCATTGTGCAGGTTTTGTGACAAACCTGCAATATGTTTTTTTTTTACATGTGAAATTACATCAGGTATGGACTGCTGGTAGTGACACATCTCTGTATATTTTCAGTGTTTACTCAGTGTAAATCTCCTCATACAGTAGTGTGCACATTTATTAGAACACCGCATTGCTTCTGTGGTTTTGATTTTTTTGTGCAGATGAAATCAAACCAATGTAACTAAAAATTGTCAAAATAGGCAAGTCAGCAATTGTCTAATTTAATTGTTTAATAGGCCACACATGCAATTCATTTAAAATATAAAGAAAAATAGGCAACACATAGCCACAAATGGTAAAATGCATCAGACTTTTTAGAAGTTGTTTTAAGATCCCTAATTAAAGCACAAAGTGGTCTAACATTTTCATACATGAGTGCCTGTTGTGTTTATATCTCTGATTAATTACCAGAAATTGAAATTCACACCCTGAGGTTTTTATGCAGGTGTGTATATAAAGGATATAAATGACACATCTTGAGGTGTTGTACTACATTTGCACACTACTGTATATTTTTGGAGAGGAATAGGGTGTCAGGGAGGGAATATGTCTGTATGTGTGGCAGCCCTCCTTGGAAAAGTTTAGGAACCCCTGGCTTAAGCAATCTCACATTTGTTTCCTTGTTTATTTTACTTATAAAACAATAGTGGATTACAGACTGGAGGAACCACCTTGAGAACTGAGCCCATGAGCGCTGTTTCTATATTCTTGGCAGAGTATGCAATATGTTAAATACTACACTAAAACCCCTTGACTTTTTGTAGGAGATCCAGGTTACTGTCTCTGCCAAGGAAGAGGGGATAACGATTTCAACTTCCAGGGCAGACCTGGGCCCCAGGGCCTACCCGGTTCACCTGGCTTTCCCGGAGTGAAGGGAATTGCTGGAGACAGAGGATCGGAAGGTCTGGCCGGACCAGCAGGCCCTCCAGTAAGTTACAGGTGGAATGAAGAGGAGGACAGACCTCTCTCCTGAAGCCGCAGCCTTAGGGTGGTGCTGGGAGAATCAACATATTCAGTCATACTGGTTCATATAACAGAATTTTGACAGAAAATACTAAGCAAAGGAAATCGATGGATAAATGATGTCTGAAAGAAAAACCGAAACAAAAACCAAAAAAAAAAATTATACAGTTAGCACTCGGATATCCGTTACCCAGATGCACGTCAGTAATGTTTTACCGCCCTTGTATTAAGAATAGAATCAATCCCCATTTTTTTTGAACAATGAAAACAAAAATGCTGCTAATAACAATAATCAGTAAACAGTAATTATCAAATAAATATCAAACAAAATCAAAACATGTGCCATATTGAAATGTTCGATACAACAAAACCTGGGGTTGCCTTCGCAACCACTGCACATTTTTCTTGTGTCTTTTGCTTTCATTTTTGTAGCAGGCCCTGCCCTTTTTTTGTGGTCTCTGCTTCCCTATGTTGGAGGATTCGTCACAAATCGTGTAGACAGCTACTTTGCACAGGCATTGTGATGGATCTGGCTCCCGCAGACACCTGCTTCATTGTCTTGTACCCGTTGCTGTGTTTTTTGATAGTATTTCATCACGTCACTGCCATTTCAAACCAAACAGCTTCCCATTTGCAGCTGGCTTACCTGAAAAGTAGCTGCATGCTCTTTTGTTTGTACTGTTCTTGGCTCCACATCCTTTTCATCGTCATTGCTGAGTGATAAGTCAGCATCACTGTCGCTGGTATCGACATCCTCCGAACCAACTTCACTGCCGTTGCTCATTACAGAAAGACCACGTACGTTGCCTTGCTTAGCTTCTGCCAAAAACTATAGAAACTACAACTAAACAAGTAAAACTAATAAGAAAGCAAAAAAAAATAATTTAAAACACTATATATACCAAGCATCAAAATAAAGTTATCACTATTATAACACACTTATTTTCGAAAAAAGAGGTACATCAATGATGGACATTGACAAATTGTTTTTGGTTTCTTTTTAATCACTCGATTGTTCATTCTTGACCACGACACGCTTGAGTGACTGAAGCATATGGATACTGGATATGAAGTGATTTCAGCTGTTGAATTGCAAGCGTGAATAAAAGCAATAAAGAAAATCATAGAAAAAAATACCATCTGCCCCGTCTGTCAAGAGAGTAGCGCCTTCGTGCAATCGGCATGTGGGAGGCCGGATGGGGCAGCGTACTGTGGCTCCCCCGTCTTGGGTGCTCACAACCAGCAATTTCAAACCTGGCAAGACAGTATAAATAGACATGCTCTGGCAATGACAGGCCATGAACTGGGAGACCAAGTGTAACAACACATGCCCAAGATTGACAGATCATTTTGCAGCATCTTCGTGATGTCAGTTGTTAATCGGCACAATAAAAAGTCACTGCACCTGCTCTAAAACAGTTTGTTTGATCACATCTAGTGAATTTTATCCAAATATAAGTGCTAAGTTTCTTTTGATGCTCTGTGTATATATACTTATAAAAGTTGAATGGCTTACCGCAATATATCTGTCTTCTAAACGCCCACTGACAGATTGGAATCACTACATGCCTTGCAATTGGATACAAATGTCACCTGACCCTCCCCTGACTTCCATTGCACATTCCACAGTATTAGCACTGGCTTATAGAATGAAACCTGAAACGCTAGACTGAGAAACCAATCATAGAATAGAATGGCAAACTTGACGTATGCAGGTACGGCATGGTACTGTACGTGGGTTTTCATTTGGCTTACATGTGTACGTCATGGTGTTGAAATGGTTAATGTACTTACCCGTCACACACAATTTCTGACTCCCCAGTTTTCTGATACAAAGCCCACTCTTCAATGTTACAATGTACTTTATCCGTCACAGCCCGCGTTTTCTTTTTCTTGCATGCCAAATCAGTCTGTACAGCAAAAACAAAACGAACGATACAAGCTACGGTAATGTAAAACAGTTAATCATTAAACCTTTTTAGATACTGTGATTCGTTTATTTAATTTTTTTTAAATCTCTGATCTTCAGTTGCTTTTGCGCATTTTCATTTGCAAGTGAACTGTAGCATTAGGGCCTTGTGTTGTATTGCATCATAATACCGAACTTGCTGTCATACAGGGCGTTGCAGGGGAACGCGGCTACAACGGACTCAAGGGACAGAAGGGAGACCCGTACGTTCCAGTTAGCAGAGGCCCTCCGGGAGATCCAGGGGTACCTGGACTCAGAGGCCTCTCAGGCGAGCGGGGGAGACCAGGCCGAGATGGGCTCCCAGGCTTTCCAGGCCGACCGGGCCCACCAGTGAGTACCTGTCCTAGGCACCGGTCTGTAATCGTGAAGAACATCCAAATTGGGATCAGTGTTAATTTTTAAATTCAGGGTTTTTTATAGGACCAAGGTACAAGTTGTTTCTAGATGTTCTCTTTGATTTGTGAAATATCAGATTTTAGTATACTTTCAGCCACTGTAAAAAGCGTCTATTCCACACAAGAACAGCAAAGGTACTGGCAAATAAAATTGAATCAAAAACGTCTGGCAGAATTTGTCTGGTCTGTACCGCTGCTATACCATTTCAAAATACAAAGCCCATTGGTACTAAAAACTGTTAGGGTAGAATCCCAGAGGTACAAACACCAAACTTACAAATTGACCAGTCTACCGAACACCCCACTTTCAACCGGAAGCATGCAATCACTCAACTATGCGTGTAATGCAACCAGATACTATAGGCTGTCCTGTAAGTGGTGTGCTGGTCATGGAGAAGACACAATTACTGTACCAACAAATATAGACAGAAAAGTGAGGCAGATTTTAAAGCAAGTATGGGCAGTTTTACCAGCAACATTTTAGTTTTGAACAAAAAGCACAGGTTGGTTGGTTGTTTTTTTTCTTTTTCCAAGCCAAAGGCTGAATGAATGCTGCATCAATGCTTTTTGTTTAAAAATAAGCACTATGTTAAACCACCTTTTCTTGGGCGTTTAAATCTGTGTTTTTGCTGCAGTTATGATTACAATGGTAACTTAAATGTAGCCTTTTTCCAATTATAGTACTGTTTTTAAAGACCTTTAGAACCACAGCAATGTAAGTGCTGCATTACTGTGCTGTATCCTTGTATTATTCTCCAGACTGAGGGTCTAGATAGCAGGTGAACACATTTTTTAAAACAATTGAAAACTTTCAGAGTTACAGACATTTCAGACTTGCGAACAGCCTCCATTCCCAAGGTGTTTGTAACTCTGAGGTTCTACTGTATATTTGTTAAATACTACAGCGGTACACTGTAGCATACAGGCATTACAGACACAGCAGAATTACACGGGGGAGTGAATAACAGTGTTATGAAGGGCTGTTCTATGTGATTTTAACCTGTCTTTTTGCAGGGAGACACTAGCCCAGGTCTCATCGGAGACAAAGGCCTCCCAGGATTCCCTGGTGCTAATGGGCGCCCTGGGGAGCGAGGCCCTGCTGGGATTGGTTTCCCTGGTCCGGCAGGGATCCGTGGTGAGCCAGGTGAAGAGGGTGTGAACGGCATTCCAGGCCTGCCTGGCCAGCCCGGACCCCCAGGTACGTGTCCCTACAGTCTGGCCAGAAGGCGGCCTCCAAAACCACAGTGCAGTCGGAAATCTGCAGGGCTGGACTTTGTCCTCCATGGTTCAGTAGCAGGCATTCTTTGCAGAACTCTTGGCTGGAAAGATGCAGTGGGCTTGGTCGTGGGTTCAGAGGGCTGTTTTCCTGAGCCTGAGATTGCTGCAATTGTAGAACATAATTGGACAAAATGAGAAATTTGTATCGGAATCAACATTTTAACTATGCTGTTTTATTTTAAAATTAAACTCCAGCAGTAAAACATGCCATGAAAGGAAGTATTCGGAAGGTGTGTCTGTGTTGTATTAATTCACTGCCACGATGATACTGGGAATCTTTATGCAGCTACTAACTTTAAAAAAAAATGCTTTTTGTCCTTTTTTTCTGGCTTGCTTATCTGATATCCTATCACAAGCACCACAGAAACCCTTTATTGTTGTTGTTTCACTGACTATATTGGAAAATGAATTTATTGTACTAAGCTAACACCTTTTTTATGTTCAAGCAATTAATGTACATTTAATTTTATTCCAAGTGGCTTATGCTTTTTAACCACGTTCTTTTGTCATGGTCTGCTCCCAAGTTTTTCTTTTTTTCCTCTCAATGGCTTTGTGCTGACTTTTCTTATTTTTTTCAACCTCCTTGCATGTTTGTTTGGGCAGGTGACTGTTGCTGTGGTGGAGAGGTTGGTAATGGACTCTTAGACACAGAGGGAGGTGAGATGTCAGGTTGCCATAGCGATGATGACAGGGATAATAACTTCCCTTGCACCATTGTTGACACATTCGTAGCACACAGCTGGCATGAACTGGAGAAACACATTAGTATTACTCTGAGGGGTATTTTAGTAGGATAGGGTATCCTCCCAGTCAACCATGGCTTTGGGCATGCTCAGTTCAGGGTTAAAATATTCTAATTAGCTAGTAAGCTATGGAAATTAACTGTACAGTGCAATGCTATTTCAATGGTATAAATACATTTGACCAATTATACATTTGTCAATGGTTGACGCCTTTTCAGGGCTCTCTGTAAAACTAAAATAAGCCATGACAGCCATCGTAGAAATCCAGAGTTAGGCAAGAGCTTGGTTCTGATTCATTTTCAAATAAAGCTGTTATCTTTTGCAAGGCGCAGTGCAGCTGCTGTTATGAGGTTGGCTGTGTAAGGCAATGGCAGCAGATACCAAAAAGCATTATTAGTTACACTTACTGAATTATACTTCATTTACTATAGTACTGTTTTACAATCGAGAAATATTTCTGTAGTCAATTAACTGAAGAGTACTTAAACACATTTAAACAACTATACAAAATGGATTCAAGTCCTTTCAGAATTTCAGTCTTATTTCAGTTTGATTTTTTCCCCTCATGTCTTTTTAGTTTTGTTTTCTGAGCATGCCCAGAAGATCTGGTTAGTTGATGCTGTACACATGGCATAAAGGTTTTATTATGGGTTTCCATGCCCATCTTATAAATGAACTTGGTGCAGTTGATGTCCATGCAGACCTGGGGATTCCCTTGATGTCCGAGTTACACTGTGCCAAAAAAACAAAAAAAACATACAAAAAACAATCCAGGTCTGTCAGTTATTGTTGAGTCTGATTGAAATGTGGACTGAACAGCAAGTAAGATCATAAGAACCTTGTGTTAGGATTATGCTAATTAAATTGATACATTTTCAATGTGATGGGTAGGCGTTTGCAGAGCTTGTCAGTTGTCCTGTGATGCAGTGTTGAACGAGGGGACCATCATTTCCAAACCCTGTCATTTTCTTATTTCACGGGTGTTGTTGAAAGGCAGTCAGGGTCCTGATGTAGCTCTGCATGTTTGTAGGTATCACCTTGCCTTGTAAGATTCCCGGAACCGAGGGTGCAGCCGGACTGCCTGGACTCCCAGGAACGCCAGGTAATTCTAATTGGTCATTCAGCAGACACTTTTATCCAAAGTGATTTACAGAGACTAGGGGTTGAGCTATACATCAACAACTGCTGCCACAGAGTCACTTACAGTAGGACCTCTGTTTTACACCTCGCCCAATAGACTGAGCACAAGGAAGTGTTGAGGGACAGTGCTGGTCCAGACTAATTGTGGGGTGGGGGGTGCAGTTTGAATTTAGAACCCATCAATGAATGGTGAGTTTACAATCAATCATATGTTGATAATGGTAATTTTTTACATCATCCAAACAGTGATCTTACATATATGTTTTGCGGGTTGTTCAATGACTGTCATGGGTCTGTGGGTTTTAATGTTCATTTGCAGCTCTGACCCATGAAATGCAGGTCACTGGGATGGTCTAGGTACACAACCTTGATCTCTAGACCAGGTCTTTAAAACAGCTAGGAGTTTATACAGCGATTTAACTCTTTCAGCAATAAGTAACTTTACATAATGGCTACCCCAGGGTAACTAATCAAATGGACAAATACATTAAGTTGGCCATCGATATAAATATAGATGTATAGGATTAGTTTACTGGTCTGCTGTTTTGAGTGGAGTTATCTTCACTATGCTCCAAGCGTGCTCTGCAGTTTTGTGCTAGGTCTTTCCTAGACCTCTGTACAGGTCGGAAATGTTATGTTATTTTTGTTTCTTTTTGTGATAGTAGTATAAACTACACCCCCCTATTTAGAGCAGTTGATTTGGGTTTTGATCAATATTTCTTTATTTTCCAAACCTTGCATTACAATTTGTCACTATGATATATATATATAATATATATCTATATATATATATATATATATATATATATATATATATATATATATATATATATATAATGTATAAAGTTGTTAAGTTAAAACATTTCAACTGTACAGTGCAAGTTGCAAGTTCAGTAAGATTGAGACATGATCCTAAGAGGGGTTGCACAGCACACACACACACACACACACGGCAGCAGATTGTCACTTTTTAAAGCCCTTCTATCCAGACACCTCAAAGCATAACACTACTGTTATTCAACTCACGCAGCTGCAAAGGCCAAGCAATAACAATGAAGACCGACACTTCATCTTCAAGATATACATGCTATGGCCAAACCTATTTAAGTATTTAAGTTCATTTCGAAGTATTGAAGGGATAAACAGAGTTTGAGTCCCTAATGCGGTGTGTTCATGCTTGTCTGTTTTGTGCAGGATTGAAAGGACAGCCAGGTTTGCCCGGCATGCCTGGATTGCCAGGGTTTGATGGGCAGAAAGGAGAGCGTGGTAGACCTGGATTTGGAGGGCAGCCAGGACCCTCAGGTACAGTGAAGCCACTTTCAGAAGCAGATAGACGTCTGTCTGTAACGTCAACCCCCTAATACTGAGGTTCAACTATAGCCCTTTTTCCATCCAACTTTTTACCACGCTAAAACGTATTCGCCCAACCAACAGTATGGAAAACTTTTTTATTCGACAAGTTTTTTTTTGTTCACTGCGACATCTGCATGGAAAACTGTAGTGAGCGTATGTCTGGTTCTAGCGCCCTTCCTTTGCCATTCAGGTGACCTCAAACTGTCTAATGTGCATGCTGTCGGCCCCAAGTGATCATGCATTATTAAATGAATGTGATGTTTCCTCTGCTCTTACGGGAAATATTAGCATAATGCTGCAATATTCCTTTTTTTAATTTGAATTACCTAGTAGATATTCTGTATTCACTAGCCATATAATGATGACAAAAGTCCCTTGATTTGTTTACATGTTTTAAGTTCAACTTTTCTACCCATGTTGGTATTTATTTAAGTTATTTTTGTTTACCAAAAAGGGGGTTGTTTGTACTATTTTATTTAAGAAAATGTTAAAGAAATAAACTTTTTCTAATAAGCTACGAACATGAGTGGACGAACATTTTTAGTAAATTTATTTATGGAGATACTTATTTTTTGTAACAAGTTTAGATCATTAGCTAATAAAGTGGTGGAGGCTATGTAATGTTCTCGTGCAGGAGTTGTTGCTTGAGTCTCTGTTGTAATGTTCTCGTGCAGGAGTTGTTGCTTGAGTCTCTGTTGTAATGAATCCCTGTGAAAAATTGACTCATTAGAACGTACAGGCAGAGACATATGGAGACAAAACAATACAGATAATACCAGACACTGAAAACAAAATACAGGATCTAAAAAATACCAGTTGGTAGGACAAAAGTGTGTGGGAAGCTTCTCCCTGGGTGAGCTTGTGCATGGCGGAGACAGGGGGACTGATCAGGAAAACGAAACGGGTATCTGTTGCTCATGTCTGTCTGTCTGCAGGATTCACTGTCGCTCATGTCTGTCTGTCTGTCTGTCTGTCTGCAGGTTTCCCCGGACCGAGAGGTGACGAGGGCACCCCAGGTCTCCCGGGTATGGACGGCAGAGAAGGGGCTCCAGGAAAGAATGGCTCCCCAGGGCTGCGTGGACCGAAGGGGGCCCCTGGAGAGGTGTTGGGAGTGGAGCGAGGACCCCCTGGGTTTCCAGGCCTGTCTGCAGGGCCCGGAGACAAGGGGCTACCGGGAGACCCAGGGCTGCCAGGACAGAAAGGTAGGGAACCCAACTGGGCTCTGAAACTTGAACCAGGAGATTCTTACTGAGGAAGTTCAGCTGGCAGTCTTCTTGTAAAAATGTACATACAGACTGTGGCCTTGAGGTCTTCTTACCAACCAGGCCCGAAATTGAACTTCCTTGACAACGCAAATCATAGTTTTTAGTGTGGGGTTGTGAAGTCCAAAAACCCCCACAGAAAATAAGTAAAAACATGTAGTAAATTTGGCTAGAACCCCCCCCCCCCCCCCCCCAAGAGTATTTCTAAAGAATTCTAAATATAACTTTCTCTGTTTCACCTTATTATTATGTTTTGCATACATGCAGTATAAAGTGTTTTTCTACACTGCTCCTCAAGGGAGTTGTTCAAGTGGCTGAGTGTGTAACAGCACAGTATAGAAATCACGGTTGCTATGGTAATCTTCTGCTCCTTATTGCTTTTCCAGGGATTGATGGCCGACCTGGCATTTCCGGTGCCAAAGGCAAGCGTGGTCAGGATGGTTTCCCTGGCATCCCCGGTTTGCCTGGTCCCCCGGGGGCTGGGGGTTTGGATGGCATTCCCGGCTCTCTTGGACAAGCCGGGAGAGTAGGCTTCCCAGGAGCACCTGGTAAGTGACGTCAGGACCAACGCAACCCCATCCCGTTCGGTTGAGAAGCTGTGTATTCCATCCAGTCTTTCTTACAGTATTAGAGATCAAGTGGTATGGCCTTTGGCTTAACCCGTACAGTCTATTTATGCCCAGTTCTGTATGTAGCCTTTGATATCATTTAGCATTAAAAAAAAAAAAAATGGATTTTAAAACTTTATCATTCTTGATTCTTGACGCATCTAACTGCAAGTGACAGTTTTAAGTGTAGTAGTTCATTGTTACATATTGAGATTTTTAATGTGTGTGTGTGTGTGTGTGTGTTTTTCTTCACCATGCATCTGTCCCATCCCCATTCCCATCATCCTTCCATTTCTGGTGTCCTCTGTCTGGGTGTTGGGTTTCTACCTAGGCTGTGAAGGTGAGAGAGCTGTTGCAGTAGCATCAAAGCAAGTAGGCCTCTGCTTTTAATGCTACGAGCACTGGAATGACTGTAGATGTAACCTCCTAGAACCTAACACATGACCGATGTGCTGCTGTGAGCATGCTCTTCAGCAACCTGAGGAGGACGCCAAAGTTCACTCCTGTTCCTTTTTTTTTTTTAAACATGAAAAAATTTAGTAAAAAATTTGAAACCTAGCTCTCTTTCGGTTTTCTCCTTTTCTTCTGGAGGGCATGTCTCATTTTCACTTTCCTGTTTGCCACTTGTGTAGGTTAGCAGTAAAACTCTTGTCCGTGTTTATTACCCCCTTGTCGCGCTGCAGTTTGTGTGCTCATAGTGGCTACACCAGAGCCTTGTGGTTCTCCTGAGCCTGCTTTTGTGATTGCTTCAAAGCACGTTGGCGTCTAGAGCTATAGTTAGAGGCTCTGTTTGTGCGGCATAGACATTACATTCACAGTTCAGTTTTTTCAGCTGTCAGGTGGCACGTTCTGTCATCTGTCAAAGCCATGTGGAATAAGGACAACTATAAACCGCTAGAGCTGAAGCAACCCATTCAAAAGGGAGAACATCCTAAAGTGTGATTCTTCTTGTATTTGTATTTCAGATTAATTAAATTCTTCCTGTCACAACCCTCAAAAGGAAAATATGACCTCATGTCCTGAGTTCAGGTGGGGTGCTATTATATGTAACACAGGAAGTGAATGGGGAGAGGTAACCAAGCATGTCCATCCGACTTGCAGTGCTGAGGCAAGATACACAGGCTTCACCTTCACATAGAAACAAATGATATCAGATTATTCTGCTTATAAGAAGATATCTCTAAGCCTATCCAGCACCTTTTAATAGAAAATAGAATAATAATGACCAAAGTGAAACAAAAAAAAAAACTTGGCAGTTGATTTATGAACCTGTCTTGTGAAACGCCTTTATAGCTTAGATGTAGAGTTTGTTTGGGTGTTAAACTGTAGAAGAGCTGGAGCCAAAATGGAACCCAAGGACAGTTTGTGAGTTTTCAGGATGTAGCTTCCTAAACTCATCTCTTCAGTAAAACCTCACCATGTGGTGGTGGCAGTGTGTCTCTGATGATGACATCAGTGAACCTCACCTCACATGATGGTGGTTGTGTGTGTTTGATGACGAAGTCAGTAAACCTCGCCTCACGTGGTGGCTGTGTGTCTCTTCTGATGACGTCAGTAAACCTCACCTCGCATGGTGGTGGAGGCTGTGCCTCTTCTGATGACGTCAGTAAACCTCACCTCATGTGGTGGTGGAGGCTGTGTCTCTGATGATGAAGTCCATAAACCTCACCTCACGTGGTGGTGGAGGCTGTGTCTCTGATGATGAAGTCCATAAACCTCACCTCACGTGGTGGTGGAGGCTGTGTCTCTGATGATGAAGTCCATAAACCTCACCTCACGTGGTGGCTGTGTATCTCTGACAATGAAGTCAATAAACCTCTGTTTCATGATCATTCCCACGAGTCCCATCATACATGTCTGCAGTTTTGACATCATTGTTTTACATGTTTTCTAACATGCTACGAATCCAATAACCTTCCAACTAAACAACTGGATTTCTTTAGCACAGCGACAATGTTAAATGCTTTGAGAAGCATTAGCAATTCAAAGAGGTGAAACAAATCCACACTTTCATATGCCAAACTGCACTTTAACAAAATTCTCACATTAAAATAGCATATTAATTTACTGAAGTGTACAATAAAGTGATAATTCGGGTAATTTGTTACTTGTTGACAGTGATCTCCTCTTTCCATAATATTGCAAAATGAACATGCTCTAAAAACTGTACTTGGTTGTTAGTGCTCACTTAGTGCTCTCAACACAAGCAACAACCGAGCACACTTTAGTGAGCACTGACAAGCCGAGTTGTTTCGGTATAGGTCTAACATTCTGAATGTTCAAACCCAAGGAAGGGATATTGGTATCAAATCGAGCCAGAAGAGGCTTAAATCTTTATGTATACATGTCTGTCCCTGAAGCAAGGATATGTGTTTCAGAACAGCAGTATTACATTACATTTAGTAGACAAGTATGTGGCTTAGTTATGTAGGCAACTATAACACTGTTTTGGTATTACTAACTTCTGTTTGCTTATAAAATGATTGACTTGGTCAATGTAGTTTATAGTTTGTCGATAGGCAGACACAAGGTTATCTAAAAACATGTGGTTTGGGATCTTACAAAAACTACTACAGTATTAATACTACAGTAATATACAGGAGTGCGCAAACACCTGCAATAGTTTAGCAGCTTTACAGGTTATTGAATCCAAAATATACAGTCATTTAGTGCAATATATTTTTGTAAAAATAATTGTACTGCATTTTTACCGCAGCTGTACTCCTTTTATCCTGTAGTATGTTTTTGTAAGATGTATGAAGTAACGACCTTGCTTGATAATTTAGCCCTGTCTGTTTCCAGGCTTTCCAGGGCTCAAGGGCTCATCGGGGGACCCTGGCCCCCCAGGGCCCGCTGGTATGAAGGGCCTACCTGGGCTCCCGGGGGCCTCGGGACTACCGGGGCAGAAGGGGTTCCCTGGCGGACCCGGACCAGAAGGGAGAGAGGGTCGGCCAGGAGTAAATGGAAGAAATGGTAAAAAACTGACAATACCCTGCTACCTTTCAACCTGCTTACAAAGACCACATTGAACAATCATTTTAGATATAGTTAGACCGTGGAATGTGTCATAGACAGTTTATGTACTTTCCAAACAGTCAACTTGCTGAATTATATTTAAATGTAACTATTAAAACAAAGACCACCTTTATAGATAAACTGATAGTGTATATACATAGATTTTTCATGTTTGGGATTTTTATCAAGAATTTAAAAGAATATTATTTTTATAGTACTTATTTGGTACTTCGTACTTTTTTCTTGTAATTGAATAGTAAAGCGAAATGGAGTATTTATGATTTATACTGAGGATTTTGATTAGCAAATCTCCTTAAAAAATCTGAAAAACAAGTCAAATTTGCAACTGAGTGATATTTAATGATCTGAATCATCAAAACAATGAGTAAATCCACAAGAATGACACAGCTCTAGTTAAACATCGCTACTTGTGGTAAACAGAAGCGCAGTAAACTGTTTTCATCAGGATTCTGTGTTAACAAGCTGGGTGTTTGTGTTTGTGGCAGGTGAAAAGGGCTCCCCTGGCATGGTAGGGTTCCCAGGAATGCCCGGCACCGCAGGACTGCCAGGGGCCCCGGGGCTGAAGGGACCGCGTGGGTTCCCCGGCAGGGTCGGACCTAGTGGAGAAAATGGGGGGCAAGGACAGAAAGGTAAACCTCACACTGTTCTGTCTGAGGCACGGGGGAGAGTGTATTCATTCTGAACGGTTCAGAGTTCATGTTCATCATGTCATAATTACTTGCTTCCGTGGTGTGCAAGGTGCATCCTATAGCTTGGAGGTTGCCGGTTCAAGTCCAGACTATTCCACTGCTGATCGTGGATGGGAGCTCCCAGGGGACGGCGTACAATTGGCTGAGGGCTGCCCGGGGTGGGGTGGGGTGGGATGGGGGGTCTTAGGTCAGCCGGGATGTCCTCAGCTCACAACTGCAGGCTTGCCTGTGAGCTGCCCAGAGCTGCGTTGCCCTCCGATGCTGTAGCTCTAGGTTGGTTGCATGGCGGGCCTGCAGAGTGAAAAGAAGTGGTCGGCCTACAGCACACGCTTCGAAGGACAGCGTGTGTTCATCTTCGCCACAGCCGAATCAGCGCAGGGGTGGTAGTGGTTTTTTATATATATATATATATATATATATATATATATAATGGGTGACTGAAGTTGGACATTTCAGGTTGGGTAAGATTCAAATTGTAAAATCAATTGCCTATTTACAAAATTTTGAAAAAAAATCAAGTTAAAAAAATTACCTGCTTCCATACTTTACCATTAAGTTTGTGCAGTCAGCAGAGTTAAAAAGTCCCAATGTCATGTTATATGGTACATGTTTATTCTATTGAATGGATGCTAGTTTTAAAGTGTAATCACTGTAATTGAGTGCTGCAGCTATTTCCTTGTTTCTCTCTGACTCTCGTGTGTGTGTCCATGTAGGTGACCGTGGAAGCCCAGGTGTGCCCGGTGAGAGAGTGGTCCCACTCCATCTCATGTCAAAAGGAGAGAGAGGAGACAATGGATATCCAGGAACAAATGGATTCCCTGGCCCACGAGGTAAGTGTTCAGAGTAAGCCTGCCTCAAGTTCATGGCTGTAAGCGACACTAGGCCAATCCAAAACACAAAACAAGAAACGCAAAGGAACTAATAAGATTTGAGTAACTAAAATAAAGTTGGTGTCTTATTGGAAGCTTGTTTCAAGGGCTTTCAAGCAAGAAAAGTATTAATTGAATACATTGAGGCAGGGGCTGGCACAATCCCCCACCCCCCCACCCCTCGGTCCACTTGAGCTTGACTGTTGAACACCGAACCAGCTCCGTGCTCCTGCTGAGGGCTTGATGACCTGTTCTCCCTGTGTTTGTGCCCAGGTGATAAAGGGCTGCCTGGGCAGGGAGGTCGCCCAGGCCGGCCAGGTCTGCCGGGCTTCCAAGGGAAGGAGAAAGGCTCTCCCGGGGACCCAGGCTACCCAGGGCCAAGCGGACAACCAGGATTCCCAGGACAGAAGGGCTCTCCCGGCATCATCGGCTTCACAGGGATGCCAGGGGAAAGGGTAGGAGCACAATCTTGTTCTGTACTGATTTGTTTAAAGACTAATTCACTTAAAATTTACTGTGATTTTACTTTTTTCATGTCACATACTATTTTCTGATGTTTGCATCATTGTGAGCAGGCATGCTGTGAGCCAGGGAAAGGGAGATTAGAGAGAGATGCTAAAAATGTAATTGGAGCAACAGAACTCAGAACCACTCAATTATTGTACCATAACATAGTAAAAGAAATGTAAAAAACAAATAATGACATTTGAAACGGTTTCTTTTAAAGGGTTTGTGTTGAACAGTACATAAGTCCCTCTTTTGAATCCCAAGCTCCAGGGTTCAGGGCTTGGCCTAGCTAGTGATACATGCTTGAGGGGTGTGGTACTTCGATGCATAAACCTTCCATTTAAAGCACTTGAGAAAACATTTACCCACATTGAAGGCTTCAGTTAGGTGGATTCGGTTTTGTTGACCTGTATTCTTTAACAAATGAACTGTATAATAAGCAAATGGCCAGCGCGTGATGGTAGCGTTCTGAAGTGAGGTTTCTGCATTGCTCTTTTCCACAGGGTTCCGATGGGTTTCCAGGGCCTCCTGGATTCCCAGGCAGTCCGGGGACACCCGGACAAAAAGGTAAGAGTTACAGTGCTGTGTTGCCATTGCAGTGCCTCTGAATGTACTGGAGTCAATTGTAGTAATACTGCTGTGTTTGTCACGTTTGGCTTGCAGTACACTTAGTACACTATACTGTAAACACTACTTCTGAACAGTCAAACCCACTAAATATCTCTTCAAAAGGACTGAGCATACATTGTGACAATAAGCAGATTTAAGTAACATCAGTAACCGAACAAATCAAACAACCATGTATACATTCAGGTTTTTTTTTTAATCCTTTTTCGGATAGAGCAATTATTTCAGCCTCCGTGGCTATGTTTTAAATCTTTGTTTTTCCATGAGTCAAACTGGGTGATGTGTCCCCAAGACACAGTGTATACAGAATGTGCTGATAATACAGTACAACCAATGCAGCATTTTTAAGTGATATTAATTGGGGTAGAAATCAATTGCGTGACTCTTAAATTTCCTTGATATTAAGCAGTGTGACACTAACCACAGTGATATTGTCAAAAGCTTGTTTCCATCGACTCCCATTATGTTGTGGTTGAAACATTTCAGTTTGAGGATAATGAGTGGGTGTGATATTAACATGAGTGATGATAAGCAGGTTTGACTGTATACTAGAATCCCAGTTAGGCTGAATGTTGCAAAGTAACACTCGGCTCAACAGTTTCTTTTAACTTCATATTTTAAGAAACCATTTGAGATGCACATTTCATATCACAGTGTTGGCTAATCTTGGCAGTGGTAAGGATAAAAAAAGCATTAGTCATATCCGTTCCTTAGAAAACCTTTGCAAAGTCTGATGTTCTCCAGTAATTCAAATTTAAATATCCTTTAGTATTCAAAGGTAACTAAATATTAATTTCCTATTAAAAGTCCAATAAGGTTAATGGAGGATATGTGACAGTTTTTTGTGGGTATCAATAGCAAAATCAAACAGCCAGAGAAAGTTATGATTTTCCTCACAAATTAAGTCTTTGCGCTGTAACATTTTGAGAAGCCTGTTGAATTGGTGAAACTCTTCTGGTTACTGTTTGTGGTGTGTTACTCCATTTAAAGGTTCTCTCTGAACTGCCATTTATCTGATCTGTTATAATTCGAAGCTGCAGGGTTGTGTAACTCAGTGCTAACACTGTACTCTTTCCTCAGGTGATTGTTGGAGTGTGTAACTCAGTGCTAACGCTGGACTCTTTCCTCAGGTGATCGCGGCGATGCCACTGGATCTCCTGGAGCCCCTGGAAACAAAGGATTCCCCGGCCAGTCTGGAACTCCTGGTGAGTAGAGGAGGAAAGAGTCCTTGAGTTGTCTCTGAGGAATACAGAGTATGGTACTGAACTTTCTGTTTTCTGATACAGTTTTCTCACTTGATACCCTGCTTTTTAATTCTGTATTCAGTAGGTAATGTACGCTGATTTATTTTTAACACGCTGTCCCTCTCAGATACTCTTACGGAATTGAGTTTTGTTTTTATATTAAACGGTGAGAAGGTTGGTTAATTTTATCAGTATTTTTGCCCAATAGTTTAACCACCTTCTCTGTTTTCAGGCATAACAGGTAACAGTGGCCAGCCTGGTGACGCAGGTTTCCCTGGAAACCCCGGAATCAACGGACAGAAAGGTTTGCCTGGAAACCCAGGCCGCTCAGGACTGCCAGGTAGGTCTGTGTCATTACACTTCTGCCCCACGCTCTACATGCAAGGCAGGCGCTCCAGGATTTCAGCAGAGCTTCCCAAGACACACCTTTTAACAAGTATCAGATAAATACAGAGAGCACAGTAACTGTTTTTGAGTTTATTTTTATTTTTATTTTTGGTGGTGGCAATACAAAGTGTTCTACAAATGCACAAACAAGCACTGTGCTGATTCCTGTCCACCGCAGATTAAATGCTATGAAATAGTTCTCCAGTTTTGAATTAATGAGTCACTGCTTAAAATGGCAAAGGTGCACAACCAAACTTTTATCACAGGCCGCATATCCACAGAACTACGTTAACCTAATGTGTATAGCGGGCTGCACATTACTGAAGAATAATCGGAGTTTAACCCTTCGCTGCAATATACATGTAGTCAATTTCCATTAGAATTACTGTTAATTTTATTTTGTTCTGCACGATAAACATCACAAACAAAATACACAAAACAATTAACATCAAAGCATTAATATCGTACTGTTACCATGTAAACACACATTGCACAATAACACAAAGCAAATTAAATATCTACTTGCTGAAGCAGTTTTTACTTTAGTTTATTTGAGTTGTTCAGTTGTAGCAGTGGCAAAAGTCACAGGGCAGTGACATTACTTCCCTAGCAACAAGCATGCTATGTTAACTTGGGAATGGGCTCTTTCAATACAGTGGGTTTGTGCATTTGAGAAAGGAGAGTTAGATTCATGAAATTAGTTGGAGACAAGCTGACGAGAAGCAATTACCCTCCACAGTACCATTTAAAATGGTGTGCTGCTTTTTAAGTTTAAAAAAATATTTACGATTGTTCATAAGTGAAACGTAATTAATACTCTGAGAAGAGGCTATAGGAGATGAAAACGGAAGGGAGGGAGGTCCTGAAAGTAGATCATCGTTGTGTGTGTAAAGAGAGTCTTTGATACTGTGTTTGGTTTAAGTCAGTAATGTAGTAGCATTAAGCCTGGTGTTTTGTGCGGACTGTGTTTAGGTAGCCCTGGTTTCCCCGGTGCTCGTGGTAACCCTGGTTTTCCCGGATCAAGTGGACTGCCTGGATCTCCTGGATTCCCCGGCTCTAACGGCACCCCCGGACAAAAAGGTAAAATGGGGAAAAGTTACTGGATTGAAGTTTTGGCCATCACAGAGAGCCAGCCAATTAGTTTTAATGAAAATACTATACAATGCAATAGAATAGAACTGCAACTGATCAATAAGTAGTTAAAACATTTGTCGTTTTGCCTGTGTAATAGTCACCAGCATATTAGTTGTTCCAGCCTCTGAGCAAGCCTGAGATAGGTGGAATTTCTGTAATAAGGCTAGTTTAAAAATGACCACTAGGGGTGTGCCAACAGGGAGTTTGTAGGGTATTTCCCATTTTAAATCTTTAACAAACTCAATGTCTGTGTCACGTTGAGAGGATATGAAGTACCCCTTGTGTTAATGTCCTGCAGGTTTCGCTGGCCCCCCTGGTCTGGATGGTCTGAACGGATTGCAGGGGCCAAAGGGCCCACCAGGAACACCAGGTCAGTTTCTCAGTTATTTGACCACTTTACACTTTATAACACATGAGGCACAACATGTTATAACCTCATTGGACCAATCAGAACATAAGCAATTAACTACCCTACTGGCTTGTTTAAAGCTACCCCTTGGTTCAGTGGATTATGGGGGTCTATGCTGCCTCATCTGGCTGGGAAGGCGGTGAGCCCAAGAACCATGTGGGTTGGAGGCAAATAGTGTTTTTTTGCTTGCATGTTGCGTAATAATGAGTATTCTAAGATTCGACCTTAACAAATTCTTCACTTCCCAAGCTCTTTGAGCACTAAATATGGCTGCGTGCCTCAGTGGATCTCATGGTAAGAGTGTGTCTTTCTAACCCAGCTCTGTTGCTTTCCCAGGTCTGAGTGAGCCTGGGGCTGCTGGCCAGCCTGGTGCCCAGGGACTCAAGGGGGAGCCTGGTACTCCAGGAGCAGCGATAGGGCCACAAGGCTTCCCTGGGCAGAAGGGTGGCAAGGGAGAGCCAGGTGAGTGAACAAGGGGAGTCTCTTTTTTGGTTCTTTTGAAATATTCCAAAAAAGTACAAAATACAAGCAAAGCCCACACTGTCGATGAATAGCTGTTGCTGCTTCCTGGTACCTGATCACTTCCTGTGTTGTTGAAACTCTGTCCAATGGTCTAGCTGCAGTCAGACCATGTGACCCACAGCAAAGGCATCAGGATGCAGCAGTTTATCTATGATGTATGTATTGTACTTGTAATATTTGCATATCCTGAATGTATATCCAAACATAACTGAAAGATTCTCAGCACTTCAGTCACGTTGGTCACTGTCCTCTTTAAACACAGGGGATTAAACTGAAGACTGTTGACAGACCTCAGTCCAAACAGTCCAGTGTGTGTTTGTGTGTGTGTGTTGGCCTCAGCATGTCTCCCCCTCTGTGTCTCAGGTTCTCCCGGTGTTCCTGGCTTCCCTGGGCTCCCCGGTCCTGCTGGGATTTCCCTGCCCTCAAACATTCCCGGGAGACCGGGCGATATGGGCCCCCCAGGGCGGGATGGTGAAACAGGTGCGTACCCCGACTGGGTGTTCTGTGGTCAGGGTTCATTGCTCTGGAACAGGTGTGCAATGCAAGAGAACAAGGTGTTTGAATGAAATGTAAAGTGTGACGTAAATAGGCATTGTAGCAACTGTATTGATCGTACAATTGGAAGTACTCAAATAATCTAAATCAATTATTTTTCAATGCCTTCATCTAAACAATACATTTATCATTGAATTTGTCAAGTTTCTTTTTAGCATTTCTAAATTTAGCAATATTCAGTGTTTTATAGTTAAGAATGATTGATCATACGCCAAAAATTAGAAACTCCCCTTGTCTGCAGTGTGAGGAAATATACGCAGTCGCGTAACAAGTTGTGTGATCTATTAGACAATTTAAAGCAGAGTTCTGTGCAACTATTCAGCAACAAAAACAGAAAAGCAGAAGAATCTCTGTGATTTCACAAGGGGCATGATAGTGACCAGCATGTATTTCTCCAATGGCACAGTTTTGTAGAAAAGTATCTCAAGTAAAACACAACTGGTCACAAATAGGGAATGCCAAATGGAGCCCGCAGAGAAGCACCAGACGTCCTTCAGTCTTGAACTCAAACAAAGGCTTGTGGGTTAAGTGGTTCTGCCCACAATGAAGGTCATTCCTTCATTTCTTGGCCAGTCAGTGGAACAGTGTGTTGCCCTATTAGTAGAACACTTCTACCTATTTCCATAAAGCTGAGAAGAAGGTTGTTCAATTTCAGCACAGACGGCAAACAGACACCAACTGTTTGTATCTTTGTTATATGTTGATGACTCCAGGGCTGACAGGTGTACTGTATCTGCCCTGGCCATGCAGGTTTCCCAGGCAGAACTGGTCCCCCCGGCCCCCCTGGTCCCAGGACTGCTCAAGGAGATAGAGGGGACCCAGGCTTCCCCGGCGTGCCAGGATTACCCGGGTCAAAGGGAGACCGAGGACCCGCTGGGTCCTCGGGAATCCCAGGGGCCCCTGGTCTCAAAGGTAAGACTCAGTCTGGAGAATCATACTACTAGGAGCAAAAGTTTGTAAATGTTTCTTTTTCTTTATGATGATGGTTGCAACCTTACTAGAGCTAGATGGATGTAGATTATGATGAAAAGTGACAAATTCTCAATTGTATACAACATGCTAAGGGTCTGAACAGATGGTTGTAATAGATGTGTTCAGATTATCTTACAATTGTTCCAATTGATTGGTACTGGTCTTATTGGTGAGCTGGTCACAAGCAGAGAGTGGATTTCCCAACACCATGGCCATGCCATCCATCAGGGATAAAATGATGCAATGCTACTGAATAGGGGTGTACCGATTTGTGATACTTTCTTTATATGGTATCTTGTATTGTAATAGAGGTATGTATAGCTTGCATCGTGATACAAGACCAAAAACAGACCATAGCATAGCTCAGGGCAGATCACCAAAGGGTTCTGGGATAAAGAATATGGGCCCGATCTTCGAGCAATCCCCTCGCTAAATTCGAGCCTCACAAAAAAATAGTGCTTTGGCACAAAATGAGGGATATTCCAAAATGGCACAAAGCAGTTGCGCGACATTGGAATATAGCAGTTTTTTGGGCAATTCGCAAAACTGTCTGAGCATCCACTACCAAATTAGCAACTGCACACAACAGCCAAGCAAGAATACAGAATGATGAACAGTCACCATTAATAATGGCATTACCCCTATAAGCTGCTATCATTGGTGTTGCCGCAGAATGTACCGATATGACAGCGGATGAGACCACACAATATATCGTTCACACATACATACGGACCATTCAAATACACAACTGGCTCCATAGCTAGGCGCCGAGTTTTCAAATTAATGATCTAATAACGCCACTGTTTTATTGAATATGGACGGTATTGTATCACAAGAAAACACTATGTAGGTTTCTTTAAAGGCCAGCTGATCCGACATTGCTGTATCTTTTTGAAGTAAAATAAAAAAAAGGCTTTGGATACTGTCTTTCTTTCCTGAATGATTTTTTTATATAAGTCGTTCCGTGACAAAGTCACACTCTCTGATTTGTAAATGTAACAAGGTCATTCACCTGCAAATTAAACATCAATCAAGCATTTTTGTATACACAATACACAGAAATGCATTGTTATTCATTCTACTCACCCATTTGAACATCATGATTAAGCCGTTTGTAAGGTTTTGATTGTTGCTGGAATGGATTTTTTTCGTTGTCTTTTTTTTTTTTGTAAGAATAATAATTAATTCTAAATGCGCTCCTAAAATGTTAATTGTAGCCTACTATGATTTCTCAATAAATGAGCAGTCTCTATACAATTAGCAACATAGACAATCGGCAGACTGGACAGCTGCATAAAAACTGCCAGAAATTAGTTAACAGAACTGTTTGTCCCGCCTCAGCTAACTTATGATTGGACTGCTGCAGAGAAAATACAGGTCTTTGATTGGTTGGTCGTATCACCGGTCTGACTTTAGGTCTTGGCCTTTCACACACAGCAAGAGTTGGTGTTTGGCTCTCTGAAATGCAGCTGCCCACCCCTCTCCCGTAATGCACAGCAACCTGTGGAATAGCCAGATAAAGCAATGTGCCACAAGATGGGTGTATGAGGTATCTATACAATTAATTTACAGATGTGTGGCAACTCACAGCAAAGATAACAGGCAGGACCCCCCTCCCCTCTTCATCCTTCTCTCAATCTTCATTTCCATACTTTGATGGTACACGTTGGATGCCGATATGCCTGTGCAGCAGTGAAGAACACATATAACTGTATATGTAAACACACTACCACTGTCCATCACATCAATACAGGGATAAACACATAACTGATCCGGCCATCCAGATTGGGGGGGGGGGGGGGGGTTCTGTACCATTATACGTTTGTACTATTGTACCCAACTCCAGAGTGGACTGTTACTCTGACACTATTTGAGCCAGCGGTGCACAGTTATTGGAACTAGCTCATCCAAATTATCGCGCAGATATTGGTATATTCAGACGAATTAGGGTTTTTGCCCAATTCAAATTTGATTTGGCTATGTGCATGTTGAATGTCAATCTGGAATACATTTGCATCACATGTCTCTAATTACGGATGCATTACCATATGCTACTAGGACCGCATTAAAGAAACAGAAGGACAGAGGTGGGTGCGTGTTTCCACACTTGTCTATTGGGCATGGGAATACGCTGTAAACATCACTATGATATGAACATGTTATATATGTTATGGAAACAAAAAAAGAGGTTTATTGCTTGTATGTTTTTGCCGCAAATTGACTATGGTGATGCAGTATATAGGTTTGCATTGCCATCAACTTTATAAACTGGCCTCGCTATGTCATGCAGCATTGAGGTACGTTACAAATACAAGATTTAATACTCATTGTATATTATACGATTTGGTAGGCTGGACTTCTTTGATGCTACACAGGTTGAAACACTGGTATATTCTGGTAAGGCTATTCAATGTAAATTATATGAATATACTTATTTAAATGAATACCTTATAGCTTCCCATAGTAACCGTAGCCTCAGATCTCATTCTTTTTTTGCATTTTAAAATCCCAAATGTGCATACTGAGGCTGGTAAAGGATCCTTTGCTTATTATGGCCCATGGTCCTGGAATGAGTTCCAGTCCAAACTAAAGCTGCAGACCCAGATATCTTTATTGCAATTTAAGAGTAAACTGCACGATTTCGTGACTGAGAGTTGTAATTGTTTTAAATAGTTGACTACTTTTGTGTGTTTTGGTTTAAATGTGATATATTGTTTTAAATGTGATTTGCCTGTGTCTTAATGTTATTTTATTGTGTATTTGTTCTTGTTGTTCGATTGACTTGCTGCTACCTGCTTGGCTAGGTCTCGCTCGTAAAATAAGTTTTAATCTCAACGTGACTACCTAGTTAATATAAATAAATAGGAAGATATTGCATAGTCAGCAATCAGTTTGGGGTCATACAAGTACTAATATATTTGTGCACAGTTTTTGCAAAGGCTTTGTTGGGCACACAAGCCGTCGTCTTATATAATATAGATTATAAAACGACGAGTCGTGTGTCTAGAATAAAATGGTTTTCCAAATAAGCTGTCTAGAAGGGCTAGTATTTCGATAGTATCCTAATACTAAGTGGGTATTTGGTATCACGTTTTCAGAATACTGGTATCCAGAATACGGACAGATTCATTCGGAATACCCTGCTTACATGGCATGGAATAGCTATTCAAATTTCCCACTATTCCGACTACAACTGGAATCCTGATAGAACAAGACAACCGGAACAGGTGCCCGGATAGCAATATGGGTGCAGTGAATTTCACCTACCACGTCTGGCAGGTGCACAACCTCATAAAAACCCTGCATTATCTCCTCACTGTTTGCTCTGGTACTGGGGAATTTAATATGTTCCTCAGCACGTTGCAGCAAAGCGGTTGTGAATCTGTCGAGGTGGCGGGACACGGCTGACTGGGTGATCCCCACTGTATCACCTGCTACCTTCTGTAAGGTCCAGGTAGCCAGGATACACATACAGACAGACACTACCAATTGGTCAGTCAAGGCATGACTGTGTAGGTTTGTTCTGTCCAGGGCAGCATGTGACATAGATGAGTCAGCATGTCTCGGTCAAGAGGATACCTGGACACGACTTGCTCATTGCTGAGCTCCTCATATGTGTGCCGAGGCCGGTACACCCTTTCAGCATATCTTTGCCTATGTCGGGGTTGCTGTTGCTGGGTGTGTCTTGCATCATTCACATCCACATGTCGAAGGATGCGCTGCATGCTACCCACTTTTCCCATTGTTGCCTGTTTGTAGTCAGTGCTGGAATGGTAGTGTGCACAGAGTTAACACAGTCCTTTTACAGTCCTTATTCTGCGCGTCACAAACCTGGTTTTGTGCTTGGCGCATACCTTCGAATATACCAGGATCACGCATATTGTTGGCCACTCCCCCCATATTGCGCAATGCATACGTTTGATTTCTGCAGAGTACAGAATGGATTGTGACATTTCGAATATGGCAACTTGGCACAATTTCGGCACAACGGCCATCTGTGATGCGCATACCCCTCTGCCCAGTGCACAAACTTTTCGAATATCGGGCCCTAGTTGGTATGGATACATATTCTCCCTATCTCGTTATAGCTTTGTCTTTTAAAAAAAAAAAAGGTCCATCATTTAAATGATTATTTAACCTCTAATGCTTCATAGGAGTAGCCATTCACAGTTACACATTATAATGCATGTGGTATCGCAACCTGCATGTCGTGTTACAGTATGTATTGTACTGGGAGATGAGTGTATCATTCCACCCTTAGTCCTGAGTTCTGATACTGTATGCCATGTCCCTGGCTGCTGGTGGATGTATTGGAAATGCTAACATCTCTTTGCTGTGTACTGCAGGTAGCCGTGGAGACCCTGGCATTATGGGAATGCCAGGCACAGATGGATTCCCAGGAGATCCTGGGTACCCAGGACCCAAAGGTCAAAAAGGGAGTCCAGGTGAGGAGACATGAAGCATGACTATGCAGACAGCTGCCATTGCTTCCCTGCTTACGAATGGGTTTGAATTACACTCCGTGGGTTAGTAACATATTGTCTTGATCCCTCTTCCAGGTTACAAAGGAAAACCAGGCCCACCAGGTCAGACCTATCGTCTGGAGAACATTGTCACGCCTACTGGTGACTCTGGGCTGCCTGGAATCGATGGAGAGCCGGGAGAATCAGGATTCCCGGGACGGCCGGGAGAGATGGGGAGGCCAGGTAACAAACGGAGACCAGAGTGCTGCACAGTGCACTCCTCTTAAAAGAACGCAGACACTTTGGGACAAAGCCTTTTGTCCACAAGACAGACAATTAAACATTCACAGTGCCTCCTTACTGTTATTTTGTTTTTGTAGACACACACAGATAAACACATTGGAGTAGATATCAGCGCAAAGTTGTACATACCATTTTTTGTGTAAGAAGTGGAGACATCAGCATCATCCAGGCAAAATCATATCACAGTTGCCCATGGAAAAAATACTGTACTCCTGTACTTGGAAGCATTTTACAGCTTAAATATAATAAAAAAACAGAATCTAACTTCTAGCAACGGAAGCCACAGAATGATTGCTATATTTAAATACCCGTCATGAGAGTCTGGTTTTATGTCTGATTGTTTGTCTTTTGATTGTGTTACAGGGCAGAAAGGCCTTCCTGGTATCACTGGGAAGACTGGAAGGAATGGGAAGCCTGGCCCTGATGGTGTTTTGGGAGATCCTGGTCCCGATGGCATTCCCGGACCCCCTGGTTTGCAAGGTCAATATTGTCTGTCTGAATTGCAGGCAAATGCCCACTCCATGGTAAAACTGAGCCCATTGTCATAATAGAGAGATGATACAATAATTGTTGTTTTCACACATTACATTAATGACATCCTTTTCTATTTTTTATTTTATTTTAGCAGTACAGTAAAACTACAAAGAAGCTTAGTTAAAAACAAATTGGTGATTGGTGATTGACAAGTGATTTCTCATTTTTCAAACTTCATAGCACCCACATTTCTTTGCTTGGAATGGGTTTATCTCAAGTGCAGTGTGTATAATATGTTAACACATCACAGTTTGCTGTTAAGAGTGGAGGATTGGGAAAACCCATGCTCTTTTAATTGAGCTTGGGCGATCATATGCGATCATACTTCACACATGACCTTTCTCTGTGCATTAGATTTGCAGTGATGATGAAAATGCAAATTACCTAGTAGTAGTTCCTGTGCGGTGCAGTATGTGCTTTGAAGCATTTGTTTTCTTGACGTGAGTTTGTTCCAGCTCTCCCGCAGTATTTGTGAGTGAGTGTATGGGGCTCGTGGTGACGCTCCAGGCTGACTCTGTCTCTCTCCTGGTTCAGGTGCCCCTGGGAAGCAGGGTGGAGTGGGTCTGCCTGGTAACTCTGTCCGCAGCGTCAGTGTCGGCTACACGCTGGTGAAGCACAGCCAGTCAGACCAGGTGCCCCCCTGCCCACTGGGAATGGACCGGCTGTGGGAGGGGTATAGCTTGCTGTACGTGGAAGGACAAGAGAAAGCACACAACCAGGACCTGGGTAAGAGAAATGAACTGCGCCAATACAGGGCAGACCAGTCGAGACACATTGCTCGCCTTCCTTAAAGGTGGTTTTCATTAATATTTTTTTTTTTTTTTTTTTAAATCACTTGAATGCACTTCATTTGGCAAAACTGAACTGAATTTTATAAATAGGGGCTCTATTTTATTACAGGAAGATGGGAAGGTTTACATTTTAAGTCTGGCCTCAGGGACTAGCTGGGAAATTGTTTGTAGCTCATGCTGGTTAAGCCACCAACAATTGAGCTGTGACTGTTATTGTCCGAGTACTCATGTCCTGCAATCAATCTCCTGCCTCTCTCCCCTCCAGGTCTTGCCGGCTCCTGCTTGCCTCGCTTCAGCACCATGCCGTTCATCTACTGCAACATCAATGAGGTCTGCTACTACGCCAGCCGCAATGACAAGTCCTACTGGCTCTCCACCACCGCGCCCATCCCCATGATGCCGGTGTCCCACAACGAGATCCCGCAGTACATAAGCCGCTGCTCTGTGTGCGAGGTGCCCTCACTGGCCGTCGCGGTGCACAGCCAGGACATCACCATCCCGCCCTGCCCTGCGGGCTGGCGCAGCCTCTGGATCGGATACTCCTTCCTTATGGTGAGAACAGCAACGGGATTGCTTGGGATCAGTGGTGCACAGCGAGGGGCATTCTGGCTCTGTTATTTGTAACAACCGTACCCTAATTACTTACTTAAATGAACCAATTACACTATTCAGATGTTAATCTTGCACCCCTGATTTAGATCATCTGTAAGTTACCCTACATTATAGAAAGTTATATTTTATAGTCATTGTAATTCCCTTTTGAGGGTATCAATCAATCTGTGTATGTCGCACCTAAGTTTTTACTCCGAATCCAGTCTAACCTCCAAGCACCCTGGATACACCAGAATGTAACCATGAACCTGTTGCCCTGCAATACTCTGCCTCTTGTGATGTAAGAAATACATCAGTGGGAAATACCACAGAGAAAAAATAGGAAACAGAAAATGATAGAGTAAATCTAGAAAACAAAAGCGGCACATTTAGTTTAATGTAATTCTTTGATGCACATACCCAGTGAGCCTTTTACATGCATTCTACTTCAGTCTGGAAGGACTGAATTTGCTTCACTCATTTTAAAGTCAGATAGTGAAAATATTGTAAGTGTTGATTTCCTCCAGTTCTGTACAGTGGGTGGGGCAGCATGCACTTCCTAAACCCCTGCTGTGTTCCTCTTGCAGCACACAGCAGCCGGTGCGGAAGGGGGGGGTCAGTCCCTGGTCTCTCCCGGCTCCTGTCTCGAGGATTTCCGCGCCACACCTTTCATCGAGTGCAACGGCGCCCGTGGCACCTGCCACTACTTCTCCAACAAGTACAGCTTCTGGCTGACCACCGTGGAGCCGAGGCGGCAGTTCGTGGAGGCTCCCCCCTCGGAAACGCTCAAAGCTGGGCAGCTCCGTACACGAGTCGGCCGCTGCCAGGTCTGCGTGAAGAACTTGTAGTAGAGAAACCTCCACTACCACCAAGACTGACCACCAAGCCTTTATTAAACAGGGCTTGCGTGAAACATTGAGAGACTGCTAGACTTCTGCCAGCCCCCCCAGTGGACCGAGGGTTGGGTTTGAGTGGCTGACAGGAGTTTAAGCTTGCCAGGTTTTACACACCCCGACCGGAAGCTTCAGATGGGTCTAAAGTAACTATGAGGAAAGGGGCTTGAGTGATTATACTGTGTTAGTTTTTTTTTTTTTTTAAATGGTGCTATACTACTTTAATGTTTTTATTAATTTTGTTTAAAGTGCTTTATTATTCACGGCTACCTCGGGAAGTAAATCAATCCACGAAACATTTGATTTTTAGAATTGATTTTAAAATGGAAAAGGGCATGAATGCACTGATGGCTGTCAAAGGAAGCTGCACACCTTTTACCAGAAGGATGTGTACACATTTCAAATGGTAACCGACGCAATGGGACTTTGTCACAGATTACTTCAGGCATATCCGTAAAGGTGGGTTATCAGGGAGTGTCCAAGTTGCTGAAATCCACAAAGACATTGTCCTGTTAGTGTTACCAAATTCCTCCACAACTAGAACAGCTTTCAATTGACTTAGATACAGGGATGCTATCCCAAACTCGGACCTTCAAACTGTGGATTTGTAATCTTTTACTGAATTTCTTAGTCGCGTCAATTGTACTACTCGGCATTCTGCTTGGACTGCAGACTCTGTTGACTGACCAGTTTGTTTGCATTTCTCTAGGTTTGCTGTAAGGTCCACGAGCTGCTTGCCACTGTGCCACCATTATGTTCTTTTATATCTTAAGATGACGACTGTCAATTGAAAATCAGACTTTTTTTTTTTTTTGCTTCTCATAATGCTTTTATTATACTAATGCTAATGGAAAACAACTTTCTGAAACAATATATACTTTTAACTCTAACTTCTTTATCCATACCCATCTGTGGTGTACATATTTCATCATTTTAAAATATTTTCAATATTCTGTTGGTTTTATATAGCTCTTGGTGTAGATCGCCACATTTATTTTACTTGGCCTGCATCCAAAATCTGCTGTCATTATTTTAATCTGACTTCCACTGATTTTAAATTTAGAAGAGGGGCTGATTCGTGACCACTAGACTGTCTTTCACTGTAACCTTTTCTTTCGGAGGTATCCTTGATTACACTATTTATGTAAGTATCCAGATGGTGTATAATTATTTTACTATATTCAAACCCCTATTGGCATAAATAAAAAGTTTAATACTGTCGGGTGTATGTACATTTGACCGCTAAAAATCACTTTAATTGTACCTGTATTACATTGTTGTTTTTGCTTTGTTTTATAATTCCATTATATATTTTTTTATTGTTCATATATATAGTGTGATCAATAAAAAATTGAATTATAAAACAAAGCATATATACAGTC
Source organism: Polyodon spathula (assembly GCF_017654505.1). Taxonomy (NCBI): domain Eukaryota; kingdom Metazoa; phylum Chordata; class Actinopteri; order Acipenseriformes; family Polyodontidae; genus Polyodon; species Polyodon spathula. The sequence goes on from NC_054553.1 coordinate 12,600,771, forward strand.
ACCTCCAGAATTATTGGCAACCTTGATAAAGATGTGCAAAAAAGGCTGTATAAAATAAACAAAGGTATACTTTATGCTCAAATATGGGAAAGCTAAATTTGTTTACACTAATACAATTGCAATTATTTTTTAATACTTTTTTTCTCAAAGATGTGTCAAAATTATTGGCATTCATAAAGATTCTTATAGCTAAAATCAAAGTTTTAAATCTGCATTAACATTCTACTTTTTTTTTTTTTTTTTTTAAGTACATCTCAGTCTTAAGGAACTGTATTGTGGCCTTCCATGGCTTCCTGTTTCACTGGGGTATAAAAGTGAGGTAACACGCATATAAAATCCATTTGTCATCCATCACCATGGGGAAAAGCAACAAACTCACAAATAAAGAGACAAATGGTTGCTGACCTTTGGAAATCAGGCAATGGGTACAAAAAAATAGCTAAAAACCTAAATATACCACTTACCACTATTTGGAAGGGTTGCCAGAAAAAAAGCCTTTATTGATAACAACCAACAAGTGTAAGCGTCTGGAGTTTGCTAAACAGCATTGGCACTTGGATTGGAACAGGGTGCTATGGTCAGATGAGAAGAAAATAGAGCTCTTTGGCCACGCACACCAGTGGTGGGTTTGGTGTTGAAAGAAGGATGGAGATGCAGAAAAGAACCTCATACCTACTGTAAAATATCGTGGTGGATCTTTGTTATGGGGCTGTTTTGCTTCCACTGGTCCTGGGGCCCTTGTTAAGGTCAACGGCATCATGAACTCTACCAAGTAGCAGGACATTTTAGCCAAAAACCTGGTTGCCTAAGCCAAGTGAATCTTCCAGCAAGACAATGACCCCAAGCACACATCAAAATCCACAAAGAAATGGTTAATTGACCACAAAATCAACATTTTGCAATGGCCATCGCAGTTTCCGGACTTGAATCCCATTGAAAACCTGTGGTTTGAATTGAGTCCATAAGTGCAGACCGAAGGATATCAAGGATCTGGAAAGATTATGTTTTGAGGAATGGTCTAAGATCCTTCCAATGTATTCTCCAATCTCAAAAAAAAATTATAGAAGGCGGCTCAGTGCCGTTATCCTTGCAAGGGGAGGGTGCACAAAGTACTGAAAATAAGGGTGCCAATAATTGTGACACTTAATTTTTTTGGAAGTTAATTTATAATTTGAGGAATGTGTAATTTTGGTTGATTCCATTGAATCATTAATAAAGTATAATATATTCCACATGTTGGAAAATTACAATATAGCTCATTAACTGTGTTTATTTTAGACTGCTTTTTTTTGCTCATCTTTATCAAGGGTGCCTATATATATATACACACACACACACACACACTTACACTTATCATGGTGGTGTAAGAAACCAGTCTGTACTGCTTCTGCTGCACCACAGTATATTTAAAAAAATAAATAAATAAATTGGAAGAAAATACCAGGCTTTGATTGCCACGCACAGTCCGAGGACACCATAACATTTTATTATCCGTTTACATTTCATGTACAGTACTCTTGAGAGATTGGCTGTGAATGTTCTTGTGTAAATTTGAAATAAACTTTTCAAACTCCAAGTTTTTTTATAGTTGTTTTCTTGATCTCACCATTAGGACCACTCTCCCTCCTTCAGCCCATCTGTAACTATCACTCTCGAGGGTTGAATAAGTAGCAGACGCTCGCTAATCCAAACCATGTGAGACTGGTGTACTGATTATAATCTGTACCATGTTAAAATGATTAGTCCTTGTTGCATGTTTTCATACTTTACACTTAATCAAAAAAACATTTCATTAAAAAGACAGCTGTAAAATATTTTGCAGTCATGGACTGATATTGAAGTTTTTACAGCTGTTAGCAGCATGCACTTCATTATGATAGGTTTGGATTATGGATTAAACCAGACAGTTTAAATAATGTGTCCAATTTTACTTGGTAAAATGCAATGTAAACAGTAATATTAAAGCGTTACCTATTTTAAACAGACGTCTAGTGAGACCTGAACAGACGTTGTATCATTACCCACAGAAATTGAAACACTACAGTGAGGGGGGGCGTGTTCCAAAAGAAAAACTTATTGGAAAGTACAAATAGGAAGCAGTTAATTGACCCACACATAATTAAATGAAGCACAACTCTGTAGAACTGTGACAGGTGTGCCAAACTGAGCTGGACTTGTGATGTGAATTCGTTTTTCCCCCAGAGCAGCATACCAGTGCCAAAGCTACAGTTTAGTCTGGTAAATATGTAATGACGTGATTTATTGATAAAGCATTGTATTGCTGAGCAGTATTTTCTGCTGTTGCTTTTACATTATCACAGTGACCTGAAGTTTTTTAACCGTAATCCTCAGTTTCCATAACCCTCAGTTTCTACATCACTATATTTTGTTTGTGATATTTCTGCATAGATTGTGGATTTATGTTCCTTTAAGAAAATACCATGTACACATTTCATTTTTACAATGGAGACTATATATCGGTATACGTACAGTAGAAATAAATCTTTCAGTAACATTGTGCTTACATCAAACTACTGCTTACCATTTGACATCCAAATCATTTGCTTTCATTTTGCATTCAGTAATCCACATAAAGTAACCATTTTCACTGAGGTGCACCTTGATTAAAAGGGTGTACCTGTGATACTGTTTGTATGCAAAGTCTAAAGTTTTTTTAAAAAAATAATAATAAAAAAAAATTGATTTACAGCAACAAAAATCAAGTACAAGTTAAAACAAATAAATCTGGTCATGCCCCTCCTAGAAGGTGTTACTGTTTCTTTACCTGTGTGACTGAACCAAAACAGACCAGAATGGTAATAAAATGACTGGGGACTAAACAGCACTGGTGTAGGAAAAGTATAAAAATTACAGAAAGAGGGCTCAGACATTTGGTAGTCAGTTACCACATTGTCACAACTTCCACTGTGGCATAGAGGGGGACATCATTTACACAGACTTGCAATAACCACCGTAGAAAAGAAAGCTTTTAGTGCACTAACAAGCTAGTTGTGTCCAGAGCATGACAACATGCTGACCCTGGAACAGTGAAAAAGTCTTGTATGCCTTTATGTGCAATAATATAAATAAAATCCTAGTGATGCTTCCAACATCCTCCCAGGAATAAGTACTGCACAGCAAATAGATGTAAACCTCTGTGTACACCAGGGGGCAGCACCTCTGTCTACCAATTATCAGTGCTGCTTGTTACCAATGTCTTTCTCCACTATTGCTCCACAAGTAGCTAGCTTACCAATTTGTAATAACACTAGCAATATTATCACTCTATTGAAGATCTTTTGCATAACCATGTAACCAGGTTATCTATAGAATTTTATTTAGAGACATCTGTATATCATGAACTAACATTAAAAACAATTTAAGAACCAAATATTTGAAATGGGAAAGATCATAAAGCATTGTTTAGCACGCTTTGAAGATGTGTATTTCTTCCAAACCTAAATAACTTTCCCTGACACATTTTGATGCATCAAAAGTTTTATAATGCAATCTTTAATTTTTTTCCTATATGGGCTTGGTCAAGCTAATAGGGGTAAATAATATGGCAAATGTGACAATGTTCAGAAAGGCTTTTGTTCCAAATTATTTGAAAGTCCTATCAGTCTAATGTTCTGATCTAGAGTAGAACGATACTAAATGTGTTTCTTGTTTGTTTGGTTTTTTTTTAAATCAGTCATGGGCATTGCTCAAGATAAGGTTTTGAGTCATTGAGTAATTTACTCTCCAAGTAAAACACTATATGTGTAAAATCTATATTACCTTGAAGTCATAAGTACTTCCAATAAATACAGTACATACTTTAATGCTAACTTAGGAGGTATGCATTAACTACTGCCTTACATTTTAACTGTAATGTATCTCTGAACTACTGTACAAAAACTTGGTCTTACAATACCAACTTCCCTTTCCTTATTTTCCACCTAAAGAAACTCAGCAATGTCTTTGTTGCAGCCATTTAGTCCTGCCTTAACAATATTATTAATATTACAGTCCGCGAAGTTGCTGCTCCCCTAGTACTAGGCTGTTCGTTTTTTAGTTTTCTGCAAATTTTCCTTTCTCAGTCTCATGTGCTCGCCCTTTCCAAATCGACAGAAAAATAAAACTTTTTTTTGTAAACTGTACCAATACTGCACTAATGCAAATAACGATAATATTTTATTCCTTATTGATCACCTTGCTACAGCAACATAAAGCGATGACTCTCTGGAAACCCAGAATATTCTATTTATTATATAGATGTACAGTCTAAAAATTTGGTTGACAGATTGGTAGGTTAGGTTGAGGGAGACTAAGACAGAGCAGAGAAATCCTGAATATCCAGTTGGATATTCACCGTTCATAAACCATATTGACTCAACTGTATTTTTTTTTTTAAATTGAAAACCCTGACTTATTGGTCATTTGTTTCCAGCATTCCTATGATCCATTCTACAGATCTATTCACAACTGATCATTGAGGCACCGGGAACCAAGCAAGCACAAGAAGCTTGATAACATGAAAACTCAAGCCGTGCAGCAAAATTGCTATTATTGTTTGTTACACATTAAATATAATGCATAATTCATAGTTTTTCAATGTGTAAAACACCCTTTATGCATCTTATCTGGAGCGCTGGCCATGGGGTTTTATTATTAAGACACCACGTCAATAAATCCATATCCAATACATGTGTTTTTGAACAATATGTATATTAGCAATGCAATATGAAATTATAAATCTGAAGGAATTGAAGGAATCAAAGACGAGGAAGGGCAGACCAGCTTTATCAGTGGATTCTATGGAGTGTGTGTGCCAAGAATAAAGAGTAAATGGTCTCTTTATTGCTATGAACATAGGCAGATCTGCTGTGTAGTACGCTGTGATGGTAAAACACAGGCAGAATCAATATAGTAACATCTGTGCTTTACAAATTGAAAGACTAGGCTGACAAAAAAAAACACTGCTGCTTTGTTTCACCTACAGAAGTCTTTAGTATAGCAATTAGACAAACAGATATGAAATGAAATATTAGGGAAACTCTAGATCATATAATGTATGCCTTTCAGAGCCTTTTCTTGTTTTTAATAAAACTGACTTCTCAAGTACTCATGGGTTCAAACTGTCAAACACCATTTTTGACATCTGGTTTCATATTTACATCTATGAATACACCTTATTTTTGGCACATGCTACAGCTTGCAGCTGCTTTTTATGAAAAAACAAAAAAATCTACAGTTATTACACCACCTACTGTAACTACAGTTATGGCAAACAACCAATCAAGAAAGTTGCAATATTATATTTGTCACGGTTAGGCACTTTTACATACCTCTTTCAACCAATATAAGATTGTATTTGTCATCTTATAAGCAGTTTTCCTCCAACATGCTTTCTTGGAAACATAGTTTATTCAGCCTTTTCCTACAGAGGGCAGTCCAGATGTTTAAAGATCCATGCATAAAATAACACCTACTTCAAGATTCCTTTTTGTGAAGTCAGGTTGCGCAACAGGGCCAGCGTGACCCCTTTGTTGTAAACGAAAGTGAACCCCTTGAAAAATCTGCAGAAACTGTCTCCCATTGATCTCCTTCCAATAACAGAACCCATTCCATTTCCGATGATGTTTTCAATGGGTTCTTTTGCAGATCCATTCCAGTTTGTGCTTTGTGTGAGTGTGGTTGGAGGCACTTACTAGCTTAAAAGGCAATAATATTAAAAAACATTAAAAAAAAAAGTCATACGTTCAGGATTTCGAATTCTTCTTCTGATTCAAACAGCTTGTCCATTGACTCGACGAGTTCTGTAGAAAAGCCACACAATACAATACAGTACAGTATTACCATGAATGACATAGGTGGTATTTCTCTTTTGTATCTAGTGTTGTACACAGAAAACAGTGCAATAAAATTCAGCCCAGTAAAACTCTTGACAATAAAAATTAATTGCAACCAGAGGGTGTTCTGATAATCTACCGAAAGACAGTTAGTGTCCTCCGATCCACTGTAAAGAATAAACTGAGAGGGCAAATTAATCTTCTGTCGGTTGCTTTTAGATCCTAGACAGGTATACAAACATTGTCTAAAGCACTATGAAGCGACGAGCCATTCCCATCCCAGTCCTCTTAGCTCTGCCCTATTACCTGCTCCTGTCGTCTGTACCTCCGGTTTAGCAGGAGGGATGAATGGAGGCCAGTGGGGAGGGTGCTTCTCAACCAGCTCAAACATTCGTAGACATCTTTTCTTTAAGATTTCCTGACATTAAAAAAGGATATGTTAGATCTGAGAGACCAAGCTTCGGTGGCTTCCAAATCTCCAATTCCAGAGTGCTTTGGAATTTTTCTATTAATTTTAGATCTAGCTTTCTAATAGATCTAGAATTACACTATCATAATAATAGTAAGCTACAGAGTAAAGTAGACATGCTTTGTAGCAGTGCTGTGCTTTATATCGAAACAGCTTTATAACATTTAGTTTGTTTGAAGTACTGTATGTACAGTATATACTTGAATGCATTGGCTCATATTATTACTCTGTTCTGCTTTTACCTGGTTAAATAGAAACTGAATTAAATTGCAAATACTAACATATCTCTTCATGTCTTCAGTCCCCAAGCAGAAATCCGAACAACCCCAATATACATGAAACAGCCAACATATTCTACCTGCTGTACAAATGTGCACCACCTGTCAAAATCAGCTTCAGTCTTGAAAAAAAATCCCTGAAATTAAGAAAAAAAAAAATTACCACATGTTAGTAGCATTCACTAGTAACATGCATCTATAAATAAGCAGATAACTACTGGATAAACAGGTTTCTAAGTGTGTGAAGTATGTTCTTATATTCTAACACTCTCAATTTCACATGCATAAGAATGTTTTTACCAAGTTGTATCCTAATTGGATTAAACGTACACTTGGTCTGTGACAGAGCAGAGGCTCTGCACATGGGGATACACGTGTGAGAGGTTGATGGCCAGTGGCCATCTTGGAGAAGGAAACTAGAACCCTTGCACAGTCACATGGCATTGTTTGGTTAATTGAGTGACTGATTGAAGTTTGAATGGAAAGGTGTGGAATGTGGCCAGGTAAAACTGACTTCAATCATGCAATTGCCCCTGGCCACATTCCATACTTTTCCAATTAAGCAATTGTTATTTGGTATTTCTACTGTGGTGAAGCTCAGAACAGCACAGTACTACTGGCTCAGACTATGGGTGTCTTTGAAGGTGTCCAGACAGGTCCGCATCCTCTTCAAGCACTTACTACAGCCACAGAGGGGTCCAGGTTCAGGATTTTCATTCTCTGTGGCCTCCGCTGGCAGTGGTAGCTCTGGTCATCCACAGTCCCATCAAAGTCTGGATCCACAGCAGCCTGGGTTGTGTGAGGGTCTAAATAGATCAACTCGTCTCCTGCACACAAATTAAAACCAATAACAACAAAGCCGGGCATTCAGATTGAGAACCTAGTCTTCTTCCATACAAAAAAAACAAAAAAACACAACCACAGATATGAAAATGGAGTGTGTTAACTGCCTTTCATTGAACCTGTCTGGAACCTAATTCCTGTTGTTGCTTGAATGGGGTTGTGCGATCAGAAGAGCTGCACATTTTCCTGTTAATAAGAAATCCATGGCTGTGATCTCTTTAGTTTTAGCGGTTCTGTGCATTTGTTTTGATGGGCATGTAATCGCCAAGTCAAACAGAAAGCTGCAAAAAGGTTGTTTGTGTCATGTTTGTGGTATGTTTACAAGTTAAGTGCATATCCTGTTGATACAGTACACCACTGTGCTAAGTTTAACTGCACCACTGATCCAGCTCTCAGCATATTAACCTCTTATACTACTACAAATTGACAAGCTTAGGTATGGTACATGCTTTATACAATGTGGGTTTAACTGCAATAATAATAATAATATAATAATAATAATAATAATAATAATAATAATAATAGTGTCTTTTTAAAGTGCAATAACTTTAGTGCAGAAGAAAACATCTGCTGGCCACTAAATTAATCATTTGACAACAATGTTTGCACTTACCAATAAACCCAATGAAATAATATGCAAGGTTTGGTTTTCCACCCAAAACACCCAAGGACTGTGGCATCTTAAAACACTCCTGCAAGAAAAGGAAAGCAATACTGTTAATTCTAATCTACCCATCCTCACCACTGCTCCCCTATGCTTGCACTTCAGTTTTAAGATGGTTTCTGAAGTGTCTGAATCTTTTTCAAAATACACTTTGAGCCGTGGTTGAGATCTACTGGGGTGGGGTGAAATCTACAAAACATTTTCACTTATTTTTTTAAATATGGATTTTAAAAATGATAAAAGTAGTCAGTGAACACAGATAATAAACTTAAGTCAAGTATAAAAATGTAAGTTTCCCCTGTTGTTCACATTTAGCACAGCAAGCATTCCTGATTGATACATTACCATGGTAATGTTTAAGTGTCTCAACAAAAAATAATTCTTGCAGGAACGAAGTTGTCTCTCGCTGCCTTTGACTTTCTACTTGCTTCAGAATCTATTTCTGGTCAGTTACCTAGCAGGAATGCCCACAGAGGACAACAGTGCTATTATGTTTTTGTATATGTGAGATAGATATATATATATATATATATATATATATATATATATATATATATATATATATATATATATATATATATATATATATATATATATATATATAGTACCAGTCAAAAGTTTGAGTACACCTGCTTGAAACCAGGTTTTTCATGATTATCTATGCTTTTAACTATATAAATGTGTCTATAAACACTTAATATTTCATTATATGATACGTGTTCTTATATAAGCTGATAATCATAAGTGAATTGCATTCAAAAATTTTATTTTTAAATGAAAATGTAAATCTTGTCAATTTCAATGAAATGGTCACCCAAAGCAAGGGGATTTCAGTCTGAAGCCCAAGTCAGTTAAAAGTCTGAAATGTGTTCCTGAATGTAAGGGAGCAGAAAATGGCAAAATACGCTCACTTAAGCAAAGAAAAAAGACAAAGGTCAATCTTTAAGCCAAATCGCAAGAACTTTGCAAGTGTCTGTAACTGCTGTTGCCAAGACCATCAAACAATGTGAGGAAACTGGCACTCATGAGGACCAAACAAGGTCAGGCAGGCCAAGGGTGACCTCAGAATCAGAGAACAAGTTTGATTCACAAGTCTTCAAAACTGGCGATTAACTGCCCCTGAAATACAAGCTCAGCTAAATGCTACTAGTACAGATGTTTCAACATCAACTGTTCAGAGGAGATTGCGTGAAGCTGACCTAACTGGAAGAATTGCTGTAAAGAAACCATTGTTAAGAGTGCAGAATAAGAGGAAGATACTTGCCTGGGCCAAAAAACACAGAAACTGGTCGTCTGAGGAGTGGAAGTCGGTCTTATGGACCGATGAGTCAAAATTTGAAATATCTGGGTCCAACCACCAAGTAATGGTAAGACGCAGAGAGGGTGAGTGCATGAGTTCTGCATGTGTGGTTCCCACTGTCAAGCATGGAGGAGGCAGTGTCATGGTCTGGGGTTGCTTTGCTGGTGACAGTTGGTGATCTTTACCAAGTCCATGGCAAGCTCAACCAGCATGGTTATCATAGCATACTTCAGAGGCATGCTATTCCATCAGGATTATGGCTAGTTGGGTAGTCCTTCATTCTTCAGCAAGATAATGACCCGAAACACACCTCAAAGTTGTGCAAGAACTATCCGGTGAAGAAGGAAAGTGAAGGACATCTCAATCTAATGACCTGGCCTGCCCAGTCTCCAGACCTCAATCCCATACAACTTGTATGGGACGAACTGGACAGAAGAGTCAAAGCAAAGCTACCCACAAGTGCCCTACATCTCTGAGAATTGCTGCAGAAGAGCTTGGAAGACATGTCGGGTGATTTCCTGCTGAAACTTGTTAACCGAATGCCTCGTGTTTGTGAGGCTGTTATTAAGGCAAAGGGTGTCTATTTTGAGGAATTTAAGATTTGGAGACAATTTTCTTGTACATTGCTTTGATACTCATTATGTTTTGTTTTGTATATTGTAACATGTGTTTTCATTTTCAAGTATTTACAGAAACTATACGACGTAAAACATTGTCAATTATGAAAAAAACCTAGTTTCCAGCAAGTGTATTCAAACTTTTGACTGGTACTGTATATGTACAAGCGCACACACACACACACACACACAGTGCTACCTCATTATAATGCGACCTGTTACAGTGCGGAATCGGTTATAACATGGTAAGGTTGTGGCTCCTGTTTCCCCCATAATACAATTTGACTTGCAAACGCTGGGTGAACGTTCCACATATACAGTATGAAGCATGGCAGATAGCGAAAAACAAAAATCTTTCTCTGCTAAAATGAAACTCGATGCAGTGGACAGAGTAAGAAAAGGTGAAACTCAAGCCACAGTTTAAAAAGATAGAAATGTTATACAATCTACATTACGTGGATAGCTAAAAGATGAAGAAAAACTACAAGGTTTTCTTGATAAGACTGACTCCAAAGAGGGCTGCTCTAGGAAAAAAAAAACAATGAATTAGACTGTGCTTTATTCACTTTGTTTCTGCAGAAATGTCAACACGGAGGCGAGGACATGAAAGCATATAGGGGGTGCCCACATCAGCGTGGGCAGAGCTGAGTGAGGCAAGCTGCTGTGAGAGTGCAAGACTGTTTGTTATTTTTGGTGTGGCCCAGGCTAACAGGGGCCGGGAATAATCATTCCAATAAACTGTGTGTGTCTTCTTCCTTCATTTTCCACTGTACACTACAATATTAATTTGGCTTGTGGGCATTGTAAATCAGTTCAGAAACAAAAATGCCAATATTCATTATAAGGTGAAACACAAATAACGTTGTCTCCTATTATGGACCCTGACTACCGCATTATACCGGGGTAGCACTGTATATGTTCCTTTGTCCTCCTTGTGGCGAGTAGAGATATTACTCCCAACTTCTGTGATGAGTTCTCAGGAAGACACTTCAAAGAATTGTAACTCAGGCTGTAGTTCCGCTCACAGGTTCTTTTAGCAACTTGACTTAGTCCACAGACACCATTACCTTCAGAGCTTCAATGTAAACAGGATTGATGTGGTTTATGCCCATGCGCAGAGGTATGATAAGTAACAGTGGTTTCCAGCCTGGGTGCGAGCCAGGGATCCCCTGAGCCTGAGGGTTGAGCTGCCCGTGCATGCTGCCCATTACCTGGGGCTCTACCTGCCCTGAGCTGCTGGGCTTTAACTGGCCCTTCATGGGCTGCAGCTTACACAGTGTTTCTGAAAAAAATGTAATACAATGGAAAAAGCATCAGGGATTAAGCAGCATACAGGATTTGACAGGGCTGTGCTCAGCTTGACTAGCTAAGTACTGGACTTGTTTCTTTTAAAACAGCTTATTCAAGATCTTGGGTGTTATTCATGTTGTCTAGGACACTAGAATGTATGTTACTACCAATCAATATCAATCTATTGGGATTGATTGTTTGCTGATTGAACTGTTTAGGGTTTGTTCTATCATGAACATGAAATGTCAGCTATATAAATTTTTATTCAAAAATATTTATCAAGGCTATTCCTATTGAGAGGCAGCAGAAACAATAAATGAGTTGCAATACAAGCCAAACCGCACTGAAAAGCTCTTGAGCTCTTGGATGTAGACTCTAACTAGAGCGGTTCAGTCAGCACCTTGATTTCAGAGGGTCAGGACTTGCATCTTTCATTCAGAAGCCTCAATATGACCTCACAGAGTAACTGCTGCTTACAGTAACAGGACACAGACATCAGTATGAGGGCCTTTCTCCTTCAGACATTATTACTAACTTTACCTCATTTGGCCATCACCTTTTCCCATTAGATATAACCGGTCCAAAAAATACTGAAATAATAGTATCAGAACAAACATTGTATTTTTACCTCAAACCAATGCATTGAACTTGAGGGCAGTATATGCATTCAGCCATTATATAACCAAATTGATACGGCATATCTTGTTTACATGGCTGTCTTGAGAGCAGGGCTCCATTTACTAAAAGACGGTTCCAACACATATTTGAAACTTACTGATATCTTCAATCACTACAGTGTTGTCCATGGAAACATATACAGCCAAGGAATTCCATTCATCAAATAGTGCTAGCTTCCTTTAAAATACAACAAGGCATAGTTCTCTTAGAAACAATGTATTTAAATACTTTAGAAACATGTCTGCTTGAGATAAATGTAAATAAGGTAGCTACATACAAATGTAAAAACATGGCTTACTTTAACACTTGAGCAACTGTGTTTGGTCCATACCACTCTCCGACTGACTTCCCCTCTCCTACCCCCATCTGAGCTGTAAAGAAGGACAGCAAGATGCATCAACCTCAAGTTCTTATTGCAAAGTCACACCCCGATCACTTCTTTAACTATCACACGTCCACACTATAATATATGCAACTAATAGTATTCAAACTGTACAATTCATTCACTTTTTCTTTTTTAACAATCAATACAATAAAATGAGATTATTGCCCCAACCCCTGTTGCCAAACCTCTCCTCTTACCCATCTGATGGATGGAGTAGCAGCAGTCCTTCCTGTCTAGGAAACAGTGCAGGATCCTGTGATACTCCTCGGGGTGACAATTCTCCTTCTCCCAGCGCCACTCTGAAACAGGGACACATTACACTTTCTACAGCTATGGACTACAATTTCAGGACTGAGACAATAAAAAAATGAATAAATAAAAAAACTACATGAACATAATTTAGCTATTTTATTTAACATGACGTAATCAAAGAAACTACAAAATGATATTGCAAAAGTCTACCGGAAGCCACGGTAGCACAGTAATTCATGTTCGTTTTCGAAATGTCTCATTTTTCAATTTTTGTCAGTTATTTGTTAAGTATAGAAAACTACAAACCGGTATGCATTTCATTATGTTAACGTAATATTGTTCAGCAGGTTTAATTCGACATTATGAAGCAAAATGAGTTAATTCTATAGGGTGGTGAAACACTTTTGGCCAGGGCAGTCAGCTCTAAAGCAGTGGTCCTCAGCAGCCTAAGAAGGAAGCAGCTCTTCATTTCTTCTGGTTTGCAAATGGAAATCCCTACCAAATGACCAGCTATATGGTATTTAACAGTTTCTGGGATGATTTTCATGTATTTATTTTTGTAATTGCTGAGCAGGCTGTAAGAAACAAGATTTGATAGAAATCTGGAGAATTGTTGGTTAATAATTAGAAGTAATTATCCTCTGCAGGGAATAACATGTTCTTCTGTTCTTCTTTAAAACCCACCGTCTTACAGCTCACCTCTTCCTAAATGTCTGTAGACGAGGGCTTGGGCTAAGATCATCTGCCCACAGCGCAGCATGCAGCCCCAGCCAGTGTCCGAGCAGGGTCCGGTACCCCCTTGTAAGCACGAGAACCAAATCAAACCTGAAAAGAGCCTGACAGCGAGTACCTCCTATACAGAAATTACAACCAACAGAAGCCCAGCTGAACTGTGTTCACTCTTTTACACAGACTGATGGTGAAAAAGTGAAATAATAAAGAAACATCTATAACTAACTAAGAATGAATCAAGATTAAAAAAAAAAAATCTACTGTCCAGTAAATAAACATGTTGGCTGTAAGCCTTTATCATCGCAGTATAAACTGAGGGCTGAAAATCAAAACACAGTGTGGATTACTTTTACTTCGCAGAGCTCAAACAGATCTTACATGTGGTATTTATACCCCCTGCTGGGCCAGTAGTAGCAGGGGGATGTCTTTTTAGTTCACAGACTGTCAGTGTCCAGGAAGCTTGTGTGTCTGCATCTATAACTATCTCTGGAAATAGTTCACCAGGAATCATGCTTAAATATACTTTCAAATTAAACTTGATTGTGGGACACTGCAGCTTCAAGTCTGAATTCAGTTTTATGATTTCAGTATTTATATTTATGAGTGAAGGGGAAAAAAACAGTGACTGCTTACATTTTATTTTCTACCCTTGATTTATTTTAAGTATCATTTAAATTTTAAGGCGCTGAAATACTTGAATTGTAAACATTATACAGAGGCATCGAGCTAAAAATGGTCACTCCATTACCCACCGATTGGACAGAACTTCTTCCGGTATGTAAACCATAGTCTCGACCTGATGTCAGACAGCAGCTCAGATTTTTCTATGAACAGAAAACAGAAAAATAAAGCCATTTCAAATAAGAAACACAGTCAAGTAGAGAAATGCTGTGGCTAGTGCCGCCTTCAAAGTACTCGCCAAAACGTTTGCCTACTTGGCCGAGGTTCTTGTAAGAATTCTGATTGAGTGTTTTAAAGTTGTGATTCTTACACACACGAGTCCCAAACATTCCTAACATTTTATCTGATCCCCACCTTTCCCCAGTGATAAAGTAGCCCCGGTGGCCCTTCAGTCAGTCTAAAAATGTACACATTTTTCAAATACAACTTAATAGATACAAAAATAAATAACTGATGCTGTACTGCAGAACATCTACAATTTTGCAAGGACAGTGACCTGCTTTACAATCATATAGACTAGTTCTGAGTTATGTTTCTCCAATACTGGCATTATCTGAGCCTGTAAAATCCTAGTTGCCAGGCCCTGTAAGTACTGATCCCAAATAAATCACATTTCCCACACGATCTTTTCATTTGATTCCTTTGGAATCAGGAATCAGCTACCCGGAAAATAGGATTCTACGAGCTCAGATAATACCAGGGGATTCTGATGCAAAGAATAAAAATATGGAAATGTAATATTGCAGCAACAGAAATCGGACCACTCAGAATTAATGCAAACTAAGGTTTCAATGCTAGTAATAATGAACTTCCATAAAGAAATTCTGATTCATCGTGCAAGTTAATGCTGATCTAATTTTGAGACAGTTTTTAACAACAGTTTTGAAATGTTTTTGTAGGTTGACCTTTAGAGTGTGTGATAACAATATTTGCAAACTTTAAGCCCTATTTTTAAAGCCCTTAAGCATGCAACAACCTGTTCGTGTTTCTAGAAAACCACACCTTGCTACATGCATGAGATTTCAGTTACAGTTACCTCATACACTAGGCCTCCTTTTAACATCTCCACATTTATTACTCAACACATTTTTGGAGTTCAATGGCTTCAAATTCCATTTCAATTTTTTTATTAACATTTCTATGATGTTTTCAATCATTCTGGTTCTAGATTCTGTTGCTCCAATGTTGACATTAATATTGTCTTCTCCTGGCTTTGAACTTGCTTGGAGAATGCTAACTGCCTGCCATTGGTCAGACCTTCTCATTCCATTCACATAATGTGATAATGTGAGCTTTCAGCTCTACTAACACCACCTGCACTGCTCTTGAAATACTTATTTTGAGAAACCTAAGTACAGAAGATTTTAAAAATGTGTTCGCAAGAAAAGCCAGAGAGGAAACAGCTGTAGTTATTTAGCATTGGCAAAACTGAGCAGAATCTTGATGATTTTAATATTACTAAAAATGAAAGTTAAGGCACTGTAGTTTGTGTGATAAAGCATCTGGGTTCAAAGATATCTGTCAAAGTACTTTAACCAAAACTGACTATAACAAGCAAACCAATCCCATTCACTTCCATTCACTGTAGGTCTACAATGTGCAAATAAAAAAAAAAAAACACATATCATGACAAATGCATATTTTCATTTTAAAACATGCTACCTGGTACTACACTAGGTTCAAGAAAGGACTCAGTTTTCATGCCTTACTCTTTGGAGTGAAAGCATGTTACTGGGTAAAGCATAAATGTAGCATGTCAGTCAATACAGGAAACATAAATGCCTCAGTGTAGCACCACATATCATGTTAGAACAGAAAACCACATGTTTCTTTCAAAACTGCATTGCCATTACAATATGTGGAAATGCCCAACAGGTAAGGTTTGAACAATTATGGTATAAGCTGCAATCTGTTTAAGATTCCAAATGACAAGTTTTGCATCCCCTAGAATTTTAGGATTCAGTATGTTTTTTAAATTAAAAAAAAAAAAAAAAAACCTGATCATAATTTAAATCTTATTTAACATCATGCAATCAAAGAAACTGCAAGATGATATTGCAAAAGTATATCGGAAACGATAACTGTAGTGCAGTATTTCATGTTAGATTTCGAAATGTCACATTTTTCAATTGTTGTCAGTTTTTCATTAAGTAGTCTATATGGAAATCTACAAAGTGGTTTGTAATTCAATATGTTAACGTAACATAACTGTAGACATGCAATTAAAAAAGATTCCAAACTGTATGGGTCAAGGTACAAGGAAATGAAAATAGGTATTTGAAAAAGGTTCAGGCACTGCCCAACTGAAATGCAGTTGAAAAGAGCCTATAGCCTATACCCTGCATCTCACCTGTTTTCACAAAGTACTGCTCTCCTAGAAGCCAGACTGGCTCATCAGTGTCCGGGAGGTCCTCTAGGAGGTCAGAGATGGCATTGATCTTAGTTTCATACTGAGCTCTAACTAGAAGGAGAAACAGGAAGGAAAAACACTTTTCACTGGACTGGAAGTGTCTTAAAACTTACCACAATGCTATTTATTCCATAGTGCCACCCTTAAAAAACTTAGTTTGCTGTAACCTGACATCAAGTTGGGTACACAGATTTTTTTTTTTTTTGTTTGTTTGTTTTGTTAACGTGTGCAAGTTAAAACGTTTGCTGGTCTATTTCTAGTTACTGAAAACTGTACAGAAACGGTCTATACAGGGTGCCTGTTTGTAATAAAAATGAGAAAAAAGTGCATGAAAAAATATTTGTGTAAGGGTGAAAATGATGGGTTACAGCAAAAACACCTGTTTTTATTACAGCCTAGAAAAAGGAATCAAATACACATTACAACATTAACAGGTGTTTGTACAATGGTCCACACTGTCACCACTGTTCTTTTCCATCATTTATGGAAAAGGAAGCACCAACCAACAGAGCACTGACAATGTGCCCTCAGTAAAAGTCTGTCAGACCTAATGTCTTGCCCTGACTAAAATCGAGTTGCAACAGTGAGGTGGTTATTTTACATTTGACACATCCGTTAAATGTTTGTTTTTTTGTCAAATCTTAACCACCTCAACTAAATAATTCCCGCAAAAACAGGCTCAATAAGACGATGCAAGCCTGTCAGTAACGTTAAGCCATTCAGACAGCCTCGATACACCCCTAGGTTATGATACACCTGATACAACTTCAGCCAAAAACGTCCCTCAGCAAGTTTTATTTAGAAATACTAAAAGAAACATAATTCGATGACTAGCGTTTTGATTAGAAGTATGTCATTCTGTAAGTTTGTAATTGAATCACTTATTTATGGCGATTCGCAACAGATGTGACACACATATTTATTTTCTACCCAGCAACTGCGTTGCAGTTTCCTGGACCAACATGACTAGTTAAAAATGAGCCCGTGGGGGGATTGTCAACAGGGTCTGTAAAGAAGACGTGTGACGCATTAGAGGGCGATACAGAGCAAGTTCATTATAGTTTATAGAAAGTACCGTCCAGAAAAGCACCCTTAGAAATCGCTTTTTTTTTTGTTTCACTTTTATTTCCACGTACTACAGTAGCTTCAATAAAACGCTAAACTATACAGCGTTGACCCGAGTCAGCGAAATCAGAAAATGAAATATTTGTATCTACTGCTCCTAACACTAACAGTACGGGTTTGAATGTACATCTATCTGGTTTTGAAAGAGCTGTGTTGTGCTGTTCACTTGTTCAAAGTTTTTAATAATGTGGCCCAGGTGGGAACAATGCAAAAGTTACAGCTCAGTCTCGTCTGTCATAAACTGCATATGTAACGACACTTCAATCGATTTCTGAATCTGTGCTGTGTAAACCCGAATTCTGAAAGGAATTTACTTTAACATCTTATAATATTAAGTTTTTTTTCCTTCGATAAAGTAAATTTTCTTACCTGCTTCCATCCTCCGGCTGACACTAGGTTTAAAGGGAGATAAATACAAATATAACACACTGGTGGCTGGTAATTGTAGTTATTTAGCTACTTTTGTCCAGGTAACACAGCGGAGCTTGGACTACAATTCCCATAATGCAGCATTGGAATCAAAGGCGTTCTCCGTCAGGAACATAATAATGCCATGCATTGTGGGTGTTGTTGTTTTCTTCAGTATAAACTTGTCATGATAAACTACAACATCCACAGAGGCCGCTGACACGAAATGTTTGCATAGTTGAGGTGTGCTGGAAGAAGGTTTTTATTTTATCACGTCGCTTTTAATTTAGTATATACAATGTATTTAAAGGGCCACAATTAACGCTGTTACATTTCCCAGATCAAGGAAATCATAAATAAAATTAGTATTACTTCCTCTCAATTAAATGTATGCCTATCATAACATCATGTTAATTTGTAGGATGACGCAGGAAAAAGATTAACAAATTAAAAATCTTGCGAACCACTTTATACTGGCCTGCTGGAGGACAGCTGCTAATCAGGCAGGGAATGTTTACAAAGAGCAAGATATTTATTTAATTGCCTTTATAAGTTTTAATTCACTAGGATATATTTTACAAGAGGGCCTCATGTTGCAGCAACAGGCCAACACTGATCACACAGCCAGTACATAAACACACACTGCAATGTTAAAAACATCAGGTGCAGGTATGTTAACTTACCAGAAACCAGATTGTATCAATTAGGAAAGGGAGATCGTGTCTAACTAACTTGCTTGATTTTTTTGAGGATGCAACATCGATAATGGATAATTGCAAAGCATATGACATGGTTTATTTAGATTTCCAGAAAGCTTTTGACAAAGTCCCGCACAAAAGATTAATTCTCAAACTGAATGCTGTTGGGATTCAAGGAAACACATGTACATGGATTAGGGAGTGGTTAACATGTAGAAAACAGAAAGTACTGATTAGAGGAAAAACCTCAGAATGGAGTGTGGTAACCAATGGTGTACCACAGGGATCAGTATTAGGTCCTCTGCTATTCCTAATCTACATTAATGATTTAGATTCTGGTATAGTAAGCAAACTTGTTAAATTTGCAGACGACACAAAAGTAGGAGGAGTGGCAAACACTGTTGCAGCAGCAAAGGTCATTCAAAATGATCTAGACAAGATTCAGAACCGGGCAGGCACATGGAAAATGACATTTAATAGAGAAAAGTGTAAGGTACTGCACGCAGGAAATAAAAATGTACATTATAAATATCACATGGGAGATACTGAAATTGAAGAAGGAATCTATGAAAAAGACCTAGGAGTTTTTGTTGACTCAGAAATGTCTTCATCTAGACAATGTGGGGAAGCTATAAAAAAGGCTAACAAGATGCTCGGATACATTGTGAAAAGTGTTGAATTTAAATCAAGGGAAGTAATGTTAAAACTGTACAATGCACTAGTAAGACCTCATCTTGAATATTGTGTGCAGTTCTGGTCACCTCGCTACAAAAAAGATATTTGCTGCTCTAGAAAGAGTGCAAAGAAGAGCGGCCAGAATTATTCCGGGCTTAAAAGGCATGTCATATGCAGACAGGCTAAAAGAATTGAATCTGTTCAGTCTTGAACAAAGAAGACTACGTGGCAACCTAATTCAAGCATTCAAAGTTCTAAAAGGTATTGACAGTGTCGACCCAAGGGACTTTTTCAGCCTGAAAAAAGAAACAAGGACCAGGGGTCACAAATGGAGATTAGACAAAGGGGCATTCAGAACAGAAAATAGGAGGCACTTTTTTACACAGAGAATTGTGAGGGTCTGAAATCAGCTCCCCAGTAATGTTGTTGAAGCTGACACCCTGGGATCCTTCAAGAAGCTGCTTGATGAGATTCTGGGATCAATAAGCTACTAACAACCAAACGAGCAAGATGGGCCGAATGGCCTCCTCTCGTTTGTAAACTTTCTTATGTTCTTATATTCTTAATTCTAGTAGCGATATGCCAGTGCCACTATTATAAGACTATGTGTTATTAGCTTAAAGTGTTGGTTGTATCAAAGAGTTAATTTGTCGACCAAATGAAATCTAGTTATCAGATTAATCAATATAGTTATGACATTGCGTGCTTCTATTTGTTTCTTGTTAAAATTAAATACTGTAGGTGCAGTTGGCATAGTCGAAAAAAGACTATAAAGAGATAAACGGAAGCACTTCCCACTGCCGTGTTTTTCCTGGTGTCGTAAAACAGAGCCTGTCGTGAAATCATCAATTCGTTGACGATTGGTTTTTCTCTCTCAGTCAACCATAACAACCAAACTAGGAGAAGTCGTATAGGATATTTGTCTTTATTGAGGGAAACCATCAGCAGGTAATTTTATTAGACCAACAAAACGGATGTAGGGCATTGGAAGTAGCGTAGCGAAGGTATTGCATTCTGTTCAGTGTGTTGTTGTTCTGAGGTATCGTCCAGGGCATTTACCAAAATATTCCACGTCTAAATCGTGTGTGGTTTTCAACAGCCCATTTTGCCTTTTTTTTTTTTTTTTTACTAGTAATAATAAAATAAAATAAATACATTATTGTGCGTTATTTATAATTGTTTCTTGTGCACTAATAGTATAATTACCGGTGTATGCCCAGAAAGTGGTACATCGTGAAAATGTGGTACGCGCACCAAAACGTGACCCGTGTAATGACAGAAAATGGTACGCTGTCGATGCTGTGATTGAGTATTGCACAAATCAATACAAGCAAGAACTGTAGTTCACCAACAAAATCGTATATGTTTACAGTTTTAGTTAAGCCAATTTGTTGCTCATCAGTTAGTCGCATACATTTCCTGAATTGCTGAAAACGTTATAATAAAAATAACTTTAAGGGCCGCAGTCAGTACATCGTGCCCCTTGTTAAAAGTGAAAATGTGTTTATTTATTTTATGTTTTTGTTTGTGGTTCTATCTTTTAGTGATGCAATGTTATGAAATAGCACTCTGATGGTAGACGGAACTGAGTAAATGGTTAATTCTAGAATTTCATTATAAGCGCTGGAGTAGGTTGGGGTTTAACAGTTCGTTTTTTAAAATGTATTTATTTATTTATTTTTAATCCAAATACTTTAAACTTAGTTACTTTAAACAAATGTTCTGATTTGCTTTGGAAGAAACAGGGATTTTAAATACATTTGTGTTCCTTTAGGGGAAAAAAGAAGGAATTGTTTTTCACTAATTTCAGATTCCTACCTGCCTTCAAAATGTAGACATGCTGATAGAGTTGAGCTACAAATCCCAGCAGATAATTCATTATGATTGTGTTATCTGTGATAAAAGGTATGTTGCAAAATTCGGTAGCTAGGATAAGGTTGTGCAAACTTTACTGTTTTGGTATTCACACTCCTCCTGATTTACTTTTTCATAATGTGCACAGTGCGATGAATAAAAAGATCAATTTTTTTTTTATTAAAAGACATAAAATAATGGGGAGAGTATGTATTCATACAACTCTAAACAACACTTCATTCAAGGACCATTTGTTGAATGACAATGAGCTATGTTATGTTTTGGTCTTGTATCACAATGCAAATAATACCTACCCTATTACAATATAGTACTGTATATCATGTAAAGAAAGGATCTCAATTATTGGATTCACTTGTACAAGAAGGGAGCATCAGCACTGGGTTCCTGTCCAGCAGCAAAGCAGGTTGCTACGGGATTTAGATTGTTTTTATTACTAGTACTGAAGGTTAAACTTAGCAAAGGACTAGGCTGTCTGCCAAATATAGACGGTCTTTTTTTTTTCCTTGCAGGTAAACTGGACTTTACAGATACCCACTCAGACATGTCTTATGTCTTTATCAATGATTCATGCCAGACAAATGTCCCGCTGCTGCAAGCCTGTATTGATGGGGACCTGAACTACTCAAAGCGCCTCCTCGAAAGTGGCTTTGATCCTAACATCCGGGATAACCGCGGCCGTACAGGGCTGCATCTGGCCGCCGCCCGGGGGAATGTGGAGATCTGCAGGCTTCTTCACAAGTTTGGGGCTGATCTGCTTGCCACCGACTACCAGGGCAACACAGCTCTCCACCTCTGTGGCCATGTGGATACCATCCAGTTTCTGGTTACCAATGGACTCAAAATTGACATCTGGTAGGTAAACTTGCAGCAATACATAAAGGGGCACTTTTAAATCATCTACAGTTTCTTATTATGTTTTTTAGATAATTCTCTTATTGCTGTTTTTTGCCTATTTTCAGCCACTGAGTTTGCTTCAAAAAGTTGAATTCTGAAGTGAGAAGTGGTTTTAGAAATATCCTCTAGAGGTGTGCAACAGTAATTCCTGACCCCTCTGCAACTGTCACAGTTTCAGAGGTGACATACATTTCAGCTGCTCACCTTGATCATTTTTCTGATCAACTTTTTTTAAAAGGAGACTTATGGCTATTTTGTCTGGAATAGTTATTAAGCATGGCAAATCACGATCGAAACAGAAACAGTAACAGAAAATGGTAGTTGGGGTGTAACGATACAGTAAACTCATGATACTATACATATCACATTATGCAGGTCAGGATACGAATTGTATCACAATTCACGTGATTGTCCTGATTGGCTGTGATGCATAATAAGATCAAATCGTCATTAAATGGTGGACCATTTTGTTAAAAGACAACAATTTAATGAGATATCTATACCAACTATAAATCACTTATTCTTCATTCAAGGACTACTGTATTTGGTGATCTGCACTGAGCTATGTTGTGCTTTTGGTCTTGTATCATGACACAAACGATACATACTTCTATTATGATACGTTATATGTAAAGAAAGTAATCACGATTAATGGCCTTCTAAAAATGAAAATGGCACTGGCTGCATCCTCAAGCTGCCGCAAAGCCCCTGAGAATAGACTCACAGTAGTGCATCTGTTTGTTCTAACTCGGCTGCGGTTGTGAATCTAGATGTGTTTTTTATCGTTAATTTTATGTAGCAATCACAATGGTGCCACCCCCCTGGTGCTGGCAAAGCGCAGGGGAGTGAATAAGGATGCAATCCGCTTACTGGAGGGCCTGGAAGAGCAGGAGGTGAAGGGGTTTAACAGAGGAACCCACTCCAAACTGGAGACCATGCAGACTGCAGAGAATGAAAGGTGGGTTTCACTGGGGCAGGTGAACCTCCTAGAAAGGATGAATGGAATGTACGCTTTAAATTTACATCCCCCACCCGCCAAATTACAACTAGCAGGATATTGAAAATGTAAAACCAAGTCAGAGCTGGTATACATTTAAAAAAATAAGTGGACACTTCAGGGGCTGACCTCGTAACTCGGCGACATCCCCTGTGTAAGATGCAATTGGTTGTGGGATCAGACGATGCCCACTGACTTTCAGTTCTCCTTAACTTTTCTGTGGAATTGTTCCATTGAGGGAACATCAGAAAAGTTAATATCAGAAAACAAGTTTGTATATTACTTTCAGCATGCTCAAAAAAGCTTCACAGCTGGTTTTAAAATGAATAACGTCATAAAAAAAACTGTATGCATTACGTGTACCTTTTAAAATAAATTAATTTCAGTTTTCTTTTCACTCATCCTGAGCCTCAGGGTCTCGTCATTGCTGTTAAAAAAACACATTTAGAGACCAGCGATTATTTGAAGTTTTACGATAACTGGTCATTCTAAATAAAAACAAAAGGATGCCTCTGTAATCCATAACGTGTGTTAAAGAATATCACTAGCAATTTTTATTACAATTAATAGACAGACAGACAGACGGACAGACAAACTGCCCCATCAGTAATACATTTGCAAAAGGTGGCTCTCCTGTTGTGGCACTAAACATGCAAAGATACAGTATTAATAGATGCACCTGTCACTCTACTAATAGTTCAGTTTGCACTAGTAACAGCTGGTGTATTAAGTTTTTAAATGTGCTAGATTATTCATAGGTATTTGTCTTGCACAACAAATAATGCCTTGCATTTGATTATGCTCCTAGATCTATTAATAGCCAGTGTTTTTCTGTGTTTTAGGGTAATGCTTTGTTAAAATAATGTTTTAATTTCCCCACCATTTTGAAGGTGAATACAGATTTTCAAATCAATACAGTGTGTTGTCATAAGCTTTCATAGCAAACTTCCAAACAAGCTTTCATCTGTACAATTTTTTTTTTTTTCACATGTCATTAAACATGTTTGGCACTGTTAAGTGGATTTAAACATTTGTTTGCTTGTAAATTCTACAGTTCAAAACACTCTTTCAGTTAAGTTTAGTGATGACCTTCTTAAAACAAATTTGACCCCCCCTTTAGATCTGGGATTATCTAGTTCATAGACCTCCAGTGAATTCCCCAGCATCAGGAAAATGTATTTATATAGAGCTTCCTATCTTTCCATATGTCGGTACTTATGTCACACTTTCATTTTTGCAGATACTTAGAGACCCTCTTATCCAATTCTGACGAAACCTGGTAAGGACATTCTTTTTCTAATTTAGCATGTAATGCAGTGCAACAGGGGTCTAAAGACCAACGCAGAATAATTCTGACTTGGTAGTGTACTACAGTATAGTGTAGGATAGAATTCTACACTTATACATAGACAGTACTGCATAATTTTGTCGGGTCTTGCGCATACATTTCTGTACATTTCCCAAGCACTTAAGGTAGTGCTTTCAAACTATTAACTAGTAACAGTAGTGTCTAGTTTGATTAGTTTATCTAGAGAGCTACTTATTAAATTATAATGTAACTTGGTAAGGATGTTCTTTAGCACAAGCTCAGGATTTTTAAAGAGGAGCCTCTCTCTACATATAGATGCTGATGTTTTTTTTTTTCTGTATTAAAATCTGTGGCTGGTGATTGACGATACTAACATGCTTGTTTTTGTTGTCCTCAGTGCGATGGAGAGCCACTCCCTGCTCAACCCCAACCTGCAGCACAGTGAAGGCGTTCTCTCCAGCTTTCGCACCACCTGGCAGGAGTTTGTGGAAGACCTGGGCTTCTGGAGAGTGCTGCTGCTCGTTGTGGTCATCGCTCTCCTGTCCCTTGGCATCGCCTACTATGTCAGTGGAGTGCTTCCCTTTGTGGAAAACCAGCCCGAATTAGTGCATTAGGGGGTGCTTGAAAGGACCAGCTTCTCACTATTAGAACAGCATTCTTTCATTTACTTTCTTTGCAGCATGTATTAGGAGCCAATGTGTTGAGCTCACAGTGTAGGACTCTGACATTGTGTATGACTCACATCGGTTACAAACACTGCATAATGATCACCTCTTCTATAACCCACGTCTCTTATAGGCTGTGCTACACCATTGTGTACTATGTAGAATGTTATAACCAACGCACATGTATAAAACATGCAGGAAATTCTCCTAAAATATGTAAGTGTGTGTATGTGGGGTCCTAATATCTGCTTCACAGGAGGTTAAGGTGAGTGTGGTGGCATTTTACTGCACACAGAACAAATTAACAAATCTTTAATAATATGCAACTTGTGAGAATGTTGATCTAATAAGGTTAGAACATTATTTAAAAGGCTTGGTTATTAACCGTCAAAAGCAATCAAGTAACCAAGGCATATAAAAACATCCTATCTGTCATTAGCATAGCTTTCTCACATGTCCTTTGCTGTTTTACTGTTGAACTTTGATTTTCCAGACTAGCTTTGAGTCAGGTGAAGCCCATTTATCCTCGCCCCATTAATAACCCACTTTTTGACACCCACATATTGTCTTGAAGCCAGTATAGAACTTCTGTAAGGCTCAGGTAGGACCCTGTTACCTGTAACACAGGAAGGAAGTGGAATTATGGTGTTGTGGTTAAGAACATAAGAACATAAGAAAGTTTACAAACGAGAGGAGGCCATTCGGCCCATCTTGCTCGTTTGATTGTTAGTAGCTTATTGATCCCAAAATCTCATCAAGCAGCTTCTTGAAGGATCCCAGGGTGTCAGCTTCAACAACATTACTGGGGAGTTGATTCCAGACCCTCACAATTCTCTGTGTAAAAAAGTGCCTCCTATTTTCTGTTCTGAATGCCCCTTTGTCTAATCTCCATTTGTGACCCCTGGTCCTTGTTTCTTTTTTCAGGCTGAAAAAGTCCCTTGGGTCGACACTGTCAATACCTTTTAGAACTTTGAATGCTTGAATTAGGTCGCCACGTAGTCTTCTTTGTTCAAGACTGAACAGATTCAATTCTTTTAGCCTGTCTGCATATGACATGCCTTTTAAGCCCGGAATAATTCTGGCCGCTCTTCTTTGCACTCTTTCTAGAGCAGCAATATCTTTTTTTATAGCGATGTGACCAGAACTGTACACAATATTCAAGATGAGGTCTTACTAGTGCATTGTACAGTTTTAACATTACTTCCCTTGATTTTAAATTCAACATTTTTCACAATGTATCCGAGCATCTTGTTAGACTTTTTTTTAATGCTTCCCCACATTGTCTAAATGAAGACATTTCGGAGTCAACAAAAACTCCTAGGTCTTTTTCATAGATGCCTTCTCCAATTTCAGTATCTCCCATATGATATTTATAATGTACATTTTTATTTCCTGCGTGCAGTACCTTACACTTTTCTCTATTAAATGTCATTTGCCATGTGTCTGCCCGGTTCTGAATCTTGTCTAGATCATTTTGAATGACCTTTGCTGCTGCAACAGTGTTTGCCACTCCTCCTACTTTTGTGTCGTCTGCAAATTTAACAAGTTTGCTTACTATACAAGAATCTAAATCATTAATGTAGATTAGGAATAGCAGAGGACCTAATACTGATCCCTGTGGTACACCACTGGTTACCACACTCCATTCTGAGGTTTTTCCTCTAATAAGTACTTTCTATTTTCTGCATGTTAACCACTCCCTAATCCATGTACATGTATTTCCTTGAATGCCAACTGCGTTCAGTTTGAGAATTAATCTTTTGTGCGGGACTTTGTCAAAAGCTTTCTGGAAATCTAAATAAACCATGTCATATGCTTTGCAATTATCCATTATCGATGTTGCATCCTCAAAAAAATAAAGCAAGTTAGTTAGACATGATCTCCCTTTCCTAAAACCATGTTGACTGTCTCCCAGGACCCTGTTACCATATAGGTAATTTTCCATTTTGGATCTTATTATAGTTTCCATAAGTTTGCATATAATAGAAGTCAGGCTTACTGGTCTGTAGTTACCTGGTTCAGTTTTGTTTCCCTTTTTGTGGATCGGTATTACGTTTGCAATTTTCCAGTCTGTCGGTACCACCCCTGTGTCAAGAGACTGCTGCATGATCTTGGTTAGCGATTTGTAAATTACTTCTTTCATTTCTTTGAGTACTACTGGGAGGATCTCATCCGGCCCAGGGGATTTGTTTATTTTAAGAGCTCCTAGTCCCTTTAACACTTCTGCCTCAGTTATGCTAAAGTTATTTAAAACTGGATAGGAACTGGATGACATGTGGGGCATGTTGTCAGTATCTTCCTTTGTAAAAACTTGTGAAAAGTAATCATTTAATATATTTGCTATTTTTTTTCTTCATCTACGATTTTGCCATTTGTGTCTCTTAAACATTTAATCTCCTCTTTGAATGTTCTCTTGCTGTTGTAATATTGGAAAAACATTTTGGAATTGGTTTTAGCTCCCTTAGCAATGCATTTCTATTTCTCTTTTGGCCTTTCTAACTTCCTTTTTGACTTGCGTTTGCAGTTCTGTGTACTCTTTCTGCATACTTTCTTTTTGGTCCTTTTTTAATGCTCTATGAAGTGCCTTTTTTCGCTGAATTTTTTTTTTTTTAATTGATCTATTAAACCATTTTGGCAATTTAGTTTTACATTTAGATTTGTCTACTTTAGGGATGTAATTGTTTTGCGCCTCTAGTACTACGTTTTTGAAGAACAACCATCCTTCTTCTGTGGGTGTTTTCTCTATTTTACTTCAATCTACTTCTGTTAGTCTCTGTTTCATGCCTTCATAGTTTGCTTTTCTAAAATTGTAAACCTTAGCTTTAGTCATGGAAGAATGAGCTACATGTTAGTAAAAGAGAAGAAAGTATAAGAGCCTTGGTTCTGTGCCGTGTCAGAAGTGCAAGTCTGACAGTGACCAGGGATCAGTTCACTGGCCAGAAGCCAAGCTTTTTTTTTTTTTTTATATCTAGGTTTCAGAACCACCAAAAAAAAATCCAAAACAAAAACCTTTTCCATTGCATTTAGCCAACAAAGCAATGACGGCTGGCAGTCAACATGTTAAAGATAGATGGTGTAATTTTTGTTCAGCATTGTTATAGTTGGTGCATGTTTCAACTAGGCAGTAGTTGAGTGATACAGCCTGATCATTGTAGGTTTCTGGTAGGTACTGCAAGCCAAATGAGGCCTGTCATTTATTAGGTAGAGTCTGTAATCATGAATTTTCAGATAAATACATCTTAGCCTAATCAGTCCTGAAATAGGGATTGGTAGAATTGGAAATCACATTGATTGCTACTGTTCCAACCATTCAAGGTTCCTAGTAAAAACCTGGAATGACTCAAATTGCTACAGGTGTCAAAAGACTAGCATATACAGTACTTTGTAGTTTACTGCCGTGTAAGGTAGTGTTCTACACTTGTACATAGACAGTACTACACTACCTTACTGTACATTTGTGTACATTCCCCCACTGTAGCAGTTATTATAGAACTTAGCACTTTAGGTAGTGCTGTGAAGCTAGTAACATCAACAGTGTCTAGTCTGATTGTTTCATGCATACTACATGCAGTTTTAAAATGGGTTATATGGGTGATAACCAAGGGTTTAAAACACAGTAATATAACGACATTCTCATAAGACCCTTCCTATTTTACTATGAATATTTTTGTTTCCCATACTTTATTTTTTAAGCAGTTTTTTCTTGATTTTTTTTTTTTTTAGTTTTCATTTCCTGGATTACATATAATAAGACCCCACGTGAGCTTTACAGCTGCGTACTATAGGACACACAGGAAACTTTGCGGCCAGGTGGAGTCATATTACACGTGACACAGGAAGTGAATGGGGAGTGGGAACACAGTACATCTACCAACAGTATTTTATTGTGGGAAGATAAGTTGGCTTCACCTGGAAAATAAAGTTGTGAAAACAACTTGTGAAAGTTGTTTAATATGATTGAGTTGTGTTTTAAAGCTATGGTTAACCCAAAAGGTAATATAGACTAGAAACAGTATTTAATTATGTTTTGCTTTTTTGTAAATAACCCAAAACACACTAATTGTTTCAAATGTTATTTCGATTTAGTGTTGCTAGTTGAGTGAGACTTCTGCTTGGAAGAATTTACAAACTGTAAGTACAGTAAATGGTCATTTTATTTCAAATCGTTTTAGAACTATTTTATGAATCTGAATGATTTAAAAAAATATCAGGGCAATACCAAGTTAATTTTTTTTTTTTTGTACTTGATCAGATTCCCCAAGTAAAAAAAAAAAAAAAAAAAAAAAAAAAAATAGAAAAAAAAATTCAGTGCTGTCTACTTGATATAGTTGTAGGTGAATCTTTTTCACTATGTATATATTTTCATTAAGCTAAGCACTTTTACTTTTTTGTATTCTAAAAGAAATGCATGCATAAGCTCATCCGTTCTTGTGTTTTTGTAGTGAGATCATTTCTACATTTTTGCAATCATACCCACCTGCATAGAGAAGTAGATGTGCCTCATCTTGCAAATAAGAGTCTTAAGCAGTAGGCAAAGCTAGGGTTGTAACAATATACTAAGATCACGGTACCATACGCATCATGATGTGCAGGTCACGATACAATTAAATCTGTAGCACGATACATCTGAGAGCTACGTTGGATGATGTGTAATTAGATAAAACGGTAATTGATGATGGATTCTTTTGTAAAAGACCAAGATTAAATCGGACAAGAGGAGCATATATTTATACCAGCTGTAAGTCGCAGGTATTCATCATTCATGAACCACTTGGTGGACTGAAAGTAGCTATGCAGTGTTTAAAATCATGTAGCAGGATACAGACCTCTAATGTGATATGATGTGATATGATATGTTATGTAAAGGAAGTATCGCAATCCACGTATGGTGCCTAGTCAGAGCTAGAACTGGCAAGCTGTTTTTACAATCACAGTCTAGCCTAGAGAGTGGGGGTCTAGTCAGATAATGTAATTGGTGGTGGAACAAGGTACTGCTGTTCTTTAAATCTCTGAAATATGATTTTTACAGATAGACACTAAAGATACACCTACACTAAAAAAACTCATGGTAGTGATTTTAATAACATTGACACAGTGGTGGCGTGTAGATCAGTCGCTGTTTAGATCAATTGAATATAAGCCAATGTATAGATTCACTTAACAAAAACAAACTGGGACCAGTACAAAGCTAGGGTAATTACTTTTAGGATCATACAAAAAGAAGAGTTAAAATGTTTGGGTTGCCTTAATGCAAATAAAGTATGTTTAGATTGCATTAAAACATTGTTTTAAAGACGTGTTAATTTCAAATGCAGAAAATGCTCAACTCTGTCATTCCGTATCGTTAGGAAAGGGATCATATTTGGAGTGGAACTGTGCTAGTGGGACTTATTGTCCATTAAAATCTCTATTGTAAATTAGTAGATGGGACAATTCAGCTGTAATAAAACTTTTATTAAGCAAACTGTCTGAGTGGGGTAAAATTGTTTTGCATTTCTGCACCTGTCCCAAATCCTATTGAAGGCTCGTGTTGGAAGTGCCAGAAAGTTCAGTAGACTACTAACTTTGCTTACTGTGCAGCCTGATCTAGGAAAGGGGATAAAAGTGTGAGGCCACATTCCAAAAAGGGCATTTTCACACTGGCTTTGTTACAAGTCTCAATTCAGTTCCTGTGGTTCAGAACAGTGCATACATTTGTTTGCTCACATCATGATGCAGAAGATTTAAATGTGTTGTAGTGTTTGGTGGGTTATTTTCTTGTGTTCAAATGGAATTAGCTACCTTTTAAATCCTGGTTTGGATAAAGATTCAATTTTTTGTATTTATTTTTTTCAGAAATGTACAAAAACTAGTAACGCATGCACTTTAGACACTGCGGTACACTGAAGTAGATAAGCACCGCACCACTCACACCCACAAACCCACTTTCATACAAACCCAGTGTGAACATGACCAGTTTTGAGTCTAATACTGTATTGTTATTGTTTGTATCTATGTCCAAACATTTTATGATATCAAGCAGTACTGTTGCATATTTAAATGCTCTATAAACCCTTCTAGAGCTTTTGAGAGTTGAAGGTTTTTGTTAATCATTGTAACCCGTAGTTACCCTAAATGCATTTACAGTGTTAATGAGAACATAGCAGAATGACATGTGTATGCATTAATCAGTAAACACTTTTCTCTTGACTTTTTTTTGTGTCATTTTCTGTGTCACAGTTTTGTTTTTGTTTGTTTTTTTGTGTTGGGGGGGGGGGGGGGGGGTTGGTTAAGATGTGCTGTGGTGTTGATTTATCACCATAGAACCTGACCAAGTTTTCTTTAGAGCATTTTACAGTCCTGGGTAGCACCTATCTGTCAAAATAAACCTGAAGTAAAAAAGGTTTTGCCCAAACTCCCAACTAACACAAATTCAGAACCCCCAAATTGTTCAGCTTATGGCACCCTCTGCATGTGCTGGCTGTATTTGGCTAATGTGATCTCTCATTGAAAAAAAAAAAGTTTTGCTTTTAAATTAGACTGACCAGCTTGTTATGATTTCTTGTTTTCAACTAGATAGTCCAAATGACTGTAAAACACCTTACATTTGTTCAAGAGAAGACATTTACAACAGCAATAGAGTGGTTTCTGTGTATTTACATTTCAATTTACAACAGCAATGGAGTGAGTTCTATGTATTTACATTTTTTATTGTAGAATAAACTTCACAGCAAATGGGCCAGTATTAAATCAACTCTGTAGGGCTCAAATCTAACACACTTCCAGGGTGCATATGGCTCCACACTCCAGTGTAAAACTTACTTTTGAAAAAGAAAAAAATAACACTTTCATAGTGTAAAACATAACAGCATATAACTTGGAGGCGGTGTGGTCTGCTGGTTAAAGAAACAGACTTGTAACCAGGTCTCTGGTTTAAATCCCGGCTCACTCACTGTGTGACCCGAGCAAGTCACTTAACCTCCTTGTGCTCCGTCTTTTGGATAAGATGCTTTTGTAAGTGAGCAGCTCATGCATAGTTCACACACCTGAGTGTCATATCTTGTAAAATGCTTTGTGATGGTGGTCCACTATGAAAGGTGCTATATAAAAGATATTTTTAACTATCACCACTTTATTGTAAAATTAACTACTTGTGTTGGAGATTAACATTGATGTACTGACAAGTATACTCACTATATAAACTATGCACACTAAACTAGCGTAAACTGATGACTTCGTAACTTACCAAATACCATTTCATTGTCACAAAAGTAAATACTGCAGCTAGCACAGGAATAATTGGAGACACACACCAAGGCTCACAGGTACTATGTAGACGACATCTTTATTATGTGTTCCGCAAATAAAAGTTGAAGAAATTGATGAGTGGCCAGATGCGAGGACTCTGAAAAACATACAGAGAAAGGGTACATCAATTTGATAGAGTTATATTCATGAAGTCGAGGGTAAATTAGCAAGCGTGTTTGTAAGAGAATAAGCTACTACTAGCCTATACTAGATTCGTAAAATATGTTTAGATCTCGCAGTTTTAGTTAGTTAGAACGTTTATGTAACCCCGGCTTGGTCACAAGTTAAATATAGACACAGAGACAATCATTTTCAAGTGCCAATAGTTTTTATTTAAGAACACAAGTTAAAAAGAAGGGTTGGCGGTTAACGTGCAAACAATCAATACATATTAGCAGTATGATTTAGCAGCATTAGTGGTAAACAATGTGCAATTGGTAATGTATAAGAGCTATTCAAACTAGCAATTTAGCAAGAGCACTCAGGCCCCAAAAGCTAGATGTTTTTCCTAGTTACAGTAGTATCTTATCAGCAAGGCGCCAATCAAAATAGAGGCCTTTAGTCAACAATGTGCAACTAGCGATATAGATCTTGGGCAAACTGGCAATTTAACAGGAACACTCAATTAGGTGTTTTGTATAGTTATAGCAGTATTTATACCTTATCAGTAACGCGCCAGTCAAAGCTGGCAATGCAAATAATTCAAACCCATCAAACATAAATAATAAATTAAGTTAAATCAGATGACAGAAAAACAGTGGGTTGTTCCTTATAATCGTAGAAATGGTACTTCACTGTAGTTCCCGGTTCTTTCGTTTAATCACACAGTACTCCCAATGTCTGCAGCAGATGATACAATAAAAGGAGGCAAGCCCCGCTTTATAACCCCTGACCCCGAGGTCGAAGCCCCGTTCCTTAAAGGGGACGCGCTCATCTTACTACATTTACTTTAATTCATATTTGCCGTGTAGATATTAAGTACCTGTGTATTGTTTCACGTTTATTGGTTTGGTATAAGCATGTGTTCATTGTTTTCTAATACAGTTAAGAGGCAGGAGAATGGATGTAGCGTTAGAGCTAAGGAGTTCTGGTGTTACAGCGAATTCAGTGCCCCTTAAGATTCATGTGTCCCTGATGGATGTGCGCATGCGCTTGCACAAACCTCGCTATCCGCCAACGGGAGCGTGTGATTCCTCGCTCACGGCGCAATGCGCGTGATTTGTCATTGCAATCCACTAGACTAGAGCAGCGCCTGCTGCAAAAGGGAGAGAGTTTATATTGCTTCTGGACGACAGGTGTTTGTGCAAACTTGTGATTTCGGCGAGTCTACATCCAGCGAGTCTACATCCAGCGAGTCTACATCCAGAATACATTGTTTCAAAACTGTAAGAAAAAAACAAAAAACAAAAACAAAACAAAAATTAAAAAACGCAACGGATTCAGCTGGGTAATTAAATGAAGTCTTGTGGTGAATTGTACGTGTATTTTCCAGACCACAATAAACAAATTGAGACTGCCGTTTATATTTATTTATTATTACCACACATGCAATCTACCACGTGTAACTGAATCCAGTTATTGTATAATTCAGTTAAATGCAGTACAAACCTCTAAATGTTTATTTACTTATTTATTTGTAAGCAATTTCATTCTTGGCAGCTTTTCAAAACTGTCACACACACACACACACAGATAAACCAACAGAAACGTTGAACTTGAAAGGAGATTATAATTATTAGAATCATAGTAGTGGGTTTTGCCCTGTAGTGCATTTACAGTTCTCAGCCATGCAGATGAAAAACAAGGGGACACTGAAATGTAGTGCCCCTCCTGGAAATCAAGCAGCAGCTATCCAAAAAGTACCAAACTTAGACAGTGTGAATGTCTCTCTCAACTGTATACTCAGTAAGGTTTGTCACTCTGGTGTGCATTTGCACTAAATAAACAAAGGGACACCATTTTTTACATTCGCCCTGGAAAATTTGGTGTCCCCTCTGTGACTCAAGCAGGAGCTTTCCAAAAAGTACCAAACTTATACGCTTAGTGTGTCTCTCTCTCACCTGCATACTAAATATGATTTTGTCACTCTAGTGTGCATTTGTTAGCGTGGTCGTATTATCTAAATAATGGCAAGACAACAGTTGTACGTTTAACTTTGTTTTATTTTAACACAGCAACCTACAGCCTACTGCCAGGATATTCTGTCCCATATCTCTAACATCCACCACAAATGTGTCCTCACATTGTGCATGCTCCACAAAAAAACAGAGATTACTCTGGATTAGTGTACTTAATTTTACACTGTGAAATATACCATGGTTAGGATATGAAACAACACCAAGTGGTGTCAAAAAAAAAATGTAATACATAAAAGCAACAATAACAGTTAACACTGGGATTTCAACACTGGCCAATTTGCTGTGTTGCCTTATTTATTTGTCACTTGTTTGATTGATTGCTATCAGTTTCCATCAACTGAACAGGTATTGCAGAACACAGCATATTAATCCAGTGCTAATGTTTCTTGAATAACAACAACAATAATACGTTAAAAAATGGCCAGTTTTCAGATCATTTTCATAATTTTTCGGTCCTTCATAGTTGAGTGGCCCGACCGCCCCCACATTTCTGACCTCCCCCTAAAAAAAACAACCCACCTAAATTATGTTTCAGTTTTGAGCGCTTGCCTGCTCATGCTCATCTACTTTGACTTACAGCACAGGGTTGAACATAAGAACATAAGAAAGTTTACAAACGAGAGGAGGCCATTCAGCCCATCTTGCTCGTTTGGTTGTTAGTAGCTTATTGATCCCAAAATCTCATCAAGCAGCTTCTTGAAGGATCCCAGGGTGTCAGCTTCAACAACATTACTGGGGAGTTGATTCCAGACCCTCACAATTCTCTGTGTAAAAAAATGCCTCCTATTTTCTGTTCTGAATGCCCCTTTGTCTAATCTCCATTTGTGACCCCTGGTCCTTGTTTCTTTTTTCAGGCTGAAAAAGTCCCTTGGGTCGACACTGTCAATACCTTTTAGAACTTTGAATGCTTGAATTAGGTCGCCACGTAGTCTTCTTTGTTCAAGACTGAACAGATTCAATTCTTTTAGCCTGTCTGCATATGACATGCCTTTTAAGCCCGGAATAATTCTGGTCGCTCTTCTTTGCACTCTTTCTAGAGCAGCAATATCTTTTTTATAGCGAGGTGACCAGAACTGCACACAATATTCAAGATGAGGTCTTACTAGTGCATTGTACAGTTTTAACATTACTTCCCTTGATTTAAATTCAACACTTTTCACAATGTAGCCGAGCATCTTGTTAGCCTTTTTTATAGCTTCCCCACATTGTCTAGATGAAGACATTTCTGAGTCAACAAAAACTCCTAGGTCTTTTTCATAGATTCCTTCTCCAATTTCAGTATCTCCCATATGATATTTATAATGTACATTTTTATTTCCTGCATGCAGTACCTTACACTTTTCTCTATTAAATGTCATTTGCCATGTGTCTGCCCAGTTCTGAATCTTGTCTAGATCATTTTGAATGACCTTTGCTGCTACAACAGTGTTTGCCACTCCTCCTACTTTTGTGTCGTCTGCAAATTTAACAAGTTTGCTTACTATACCAGAATCTAAATCATTAATGTAGATTAGGAATAGCAGAGGACCTAATACTGATCCCTGTGGTACACCACCGGTTACCACACTCCATTCTGAGGTTTTTCCTCTAATCAGTACTTTCTGTTTTCTACATGTTAACCACTCCCTAATCCATGTACTCCTTGAATGCCAACTGCGTTCAGTTTGAGAATTAATCTTTTGTGCGGGACTTTGTCAAAAGCTTTCTGGAAATCCAAATAAACCATGTCATATGCTTTGCAATTATCCATTATCGATGTTGCATCCTCAAAAAAATCAAGCAAGTTAGTTAGACACGATCTCCCTTTCCTAAAACCATGTTGACTGTCTCCCAGGACCCTGTTACCATATAGGTAATTTTCCATTTTGGATCTTATTATAGTTTCCATAAGTTTGCATATAATAGAAGTCAGGCTTACTGGTCTGTAGTTACCTGGTTCAGTTTTGTTTCCCTTTTTGTGGATCGGTATTACGTTTGCAATTTTCCAGTCTGTCGGTACCACCCCTGTGTCAAGAGAGTGCTGCATGATCTTGGTTAGCGGTTTTGGGTGTTTACGGCAGATGCATAATGTGTTTGTTTTTACGTGTGTG
Source organism: Polyodon spathula (assembly GCF_017654505.1). Classification (NCBI taxonomy): domain Eukaryota; kingdom Metazoa; phylum Chordata; class Actinopteri; order Acipenseriformes; family Polyodontidae; genus Polyodon; species Polyodon spathula. The sequence goes on from NC_054553.1 coordinate 12,637,365, forward strand.
TTGATGTGAAAAGATTACATTAAAATTCGTTTGCTGTTCCGCCTGTAAACCGTTCCTCCTCCCTCATTGGATGCGCTGAGAACTGCGTCCCTACAAGCCGCAGACTCATGGGTTGAGAAGTGTTTGTTTCCGACAGTGGGGATTGAGCAGAGTACAGCAGGGCAGGCGGCAAGCAGGAGCTAAACTACTGGGGATCTGTGTTACCTGGGGCTGCAGCAGAAAGGAAGCGTTTCAGAAGTTTGTAACGTAATAATATTATTTATAAAATATGAGATAGAAATATTATTCAATCATGAATCTGAGGGGCCTGTTCCAGGACTTCAACCCAAGGTGAATCAATTTAAAAACTATTACTGTCTGGTTTCGTGTGTACTAATGAAGGCCCAGTGTGCATTCGTGAATTCAGCTAATCGGTTTACTTAATTTATTCACCGTGTCCACAATATATATATATATTATATATATATATCTATATATCTATATATATATATAGATATATTATAGTATTTTTTTTAAAGAAGTGTGTGTGTTTTTAACATGTTTTGGTTTAAAGCTTAGACAGATTGACGTGTGGTTGTGTGCCGTAAGCCTCGGACTAAAAGTGGAAGTGGATCTCAAAGAATGTGCTAGGAATGTGGGTAGCGAGTCAGTGTTATTGCGCGTGGGTTAAGCATATTTTTACATTACAATCTTCCGCTTGATATCTAGTATGCAAATATTATCAATACATTATAAGTGGACACATTTACTAATTCAAAACAGTTTACAGATGTGGTGTATTAAATTGTTTTAAATATAGAGCTGTAATATGTTTAAATGTTGTTGTTTTGTTGTGGCTGTTACAGGAAAGTACAATTAACTTTACTTATTTAGTCAGTTTTATAAACATTTGATTCGGACCACAGAATTAATTGGTGTATTTATTGTTTTTGCTGCGTGAACCGTTGCAGGGAATTGCACGAAAAAATGCAATGCTAGTACACAGACCCTGCAGTGCTCTTCTGCGGGTGCCGTCGTAGACCAATAAAACAACCTTTGTGTTTTGAGAATTAAAGCACTTTTAAAAAAAAAAAAAAAGAAAAAATCCATTCCGTTTTAAAACCAATTCCAATTCTTTCAAAGGGATTGGACTTTATATTTTAGAGACATAATTATGATTGTTAAATTGTTTTTATCTTGAAGCCGATTAAATTGACTAATAGTGACTGATTGCAAATTTGATCAGCATGTGTTGGAATTGATTAAAGGGAATGGGAGTTGGAACTGGTAAACAGTAATTGACCCGCACTGTGCTGGCGTTGTTTTTCTATACTATTGGTTTATCACCCCCTAAAGTACAGAACAGACGCTGTTTAACGTAGTCATTTATTTATTATCAGTTCCATAACAAATGTTTTAGTTGCCCTTTTTTTATTAAAATTAAGAAAATCAGTAATACCCTTTGAGTAAAAATACAAATAGCTGTATATGTTTTTTAAACACTTAATACAATTACTATATTGCAGTTTGAATTCAACAACTGTTGTCAGCATACATTTTATTCTGATAGTTTGGTTTAGGTTATTGATCAGTTCTTTAGATTATATGAGAGTAAGTGACAGACGTTGGGGAAACCGTGTGTTAAATACCCTGAACTGTAAATTTTGTAAATCCTTACTCCCATTCCTGTTGTATTTATGGTGTTTAGTTTTTGTATTTCATGTATATTAATTCTGTTGAATGGGTGTGTTTTGTTTCAGTAAATTCCTCATCTATGCCTCCTTGCTCCTGTTCTCAGTCCTTCTCTCACTGCGCTTGGATGGCATTATCCATTGGAGTTACTGGGCAGTCTTTGCCCCCATCTGGTTGTGGAAGCTGATGGTGGTTGTTGGTGCCTCGGTAGGGACTGGCGTTTGGGCTCGCAACCCTCAGTACAGGTAAGGAGATGCTACTATAAACAGGGTTCATACATGTGCTTCAAAGCCATCAAATCCAGTTCTGGAAAACTACGGTCATTTTGTTTTTGACACTTTTGATTCTTAAAAGAAAGAATGAAATCACATCATATTATGAATAAATGTTCAATACATAATTTAAAATACAAATCTATGGTTTTTATTCCTAAACAAAATTAATCGTACATGCGATGTTGACGCACCAACTTTCTTTGCAGCAGCAGCCTGAGAAACCACAGGATACGCCTCCAAGAGTTCAGCATAGTTTACACAAGTTACACAAGTCAGTGTAATCATGTACTCGGTGCACTGTGCTACATGGCCTGTTATGCTCTGAAGAGCGATCTCCATTCTTCATTTGAAAATACTGTATCCCAGTTAAACATAAATAGCATTGGGAAGAGTTGTATCCTATTTAAGCAGCAATCCCAGTTATCAGTACCCCACGATTAGGCAGCACCAACTGTAATAAACTTTAATAACAAAGCATATCCCAGATTACTTCCAACTACACTCTTCTCCTTGAAAAAAGATCCTGGGAAAATCAGTAGAATTTGATTTTAATGGTTGTAAAATCATGTCTTTGTCTTTTGATGACATAGCACCCAACAGGTAGCACTCTACCACCAATTTATGTAGTGACAATCCTGGTAATTTCAGAACTCAACAAATACATATTTTTTTTAAACCAAAGACTAGGTGAGATTCCAACTCTGCACAAGGCTTTTTTCACAGTTTTAGATCATTGCTTTTTATTTGTCTTCACCCAGGGCTGAAGGTGAAACGTGTGTAGAGTTCAAGGCCATGCTGATTGCTGTAGGGATTCACCTGCTGCTTCTCATGTTTGAAGTCCTGGTGTGTGACAGGATTGAGCGAGGAAACCATTTTTGGCTCCTGGTCTTCATGCCCCTGTTCTTCGTGTCGCCAGTGTCTGTGGCTGCCTGCGTCTGGGGGTTCAGACACGACCGATCCCTGGAGGTTAGTACAGTATTGCAGTCATGAAACGTTTTTGATTTCTGATGTTAAAGACTAAACTGTATGTATTGGCTTCCTTTTTGGGACATATACATCTTTATTCTATTCTTTAGTTTGATAATTAATATTGAGCAAGAACAGTTAACCCTTTTGTGGGATTAATTTGATAAAGTTGCTTGCTGCCAGTGCGCTGTCAAAGCCTTCTATCTCCCAGGTCGTGACTGAACATTTGCAGGGTTAAATAGACTGCAAGCTGAATGTAGTGCTGCTGAGAGGGGTACACAGCTGTATTCTGTGATTCTTTCAGGCAAAATACATTAGTGGTGTCCAGTAAAAATGAACAGTTTCACTGTATAAATCCACTTGCGTCTGTGATACAAACCTAACGTTTTTTAACCACATATCTGCGTATGTCGTGTACAAACCACAGAAATGCCAGTTACCTTCCATTTTGCACACTGGATGGCTTTATTTTGTTGTTGGTAGTATCAGTCTGTCTGAGAATCTTTTTTTTTTTTTTTGAGTAAAAAAAAAAAAAAAAAAAAAAAAAAAAGTAGGCCTATAAATGTAAAATAGGACAGTGGCTTGATGTAATATGCAGACAAGCGATTTTCAAAACTCAGCTAAACTTTGTGAATTTAGAACATGAAAGACAAACTATACAACACTTCTATTACATAATTTACAGTATATGGTGTCATTTAGTCTCTTGGCATGAATGGCTAAGGGATTTGGACTGTGCTGAACCACTTTGTTTAACTACACCCTGACTTTTTTTCTTTCTTCAGCTGGAAATTCTGTGCTCTGTAAATATCCTTCAGTTCATATTTATTGCCCTGCGACTGGATAAGATCATCAACTGGCCATGGCTGGTAAGAAACTAGAAAACGCTGTACATTTTAATTTCAAATCTCCAACACACGTCATGTGGATTGTACAAATATTATTAGAATGAATAGTTTTCTGGTTATGTTTGTTAATTTATTTTCAGATTTTTGGTTGACTTCAGATGTTTGTTCTGTGGCTACATTTGGTTTTAATTGATTTGAAGATGTTTCTCCAAACTGTCTTGCTCTTCAGTCATGTAGTTCTGTTTTTTCTTCCTTTAAGAGCCCTGTCTGCCAGTAACTGTATTCTCTTTATCAATGTCTAGGTTGTTTGCGTCCCTCTCTGGATTCTGATGTCATTCCTTTGCCTGGTTGTTCTGTATTACATTGTTTGGTCTGTACTGTTCCTGCGCTCGATGGATGTGATCGCCGAGCAGAGAAGAACTCATATAACCATGGCAATAAGCTGGATGACCATTGTTGTGCCGTTGCTAACATTCGAGGTATAGTCTCCAAAAAAAAAAAAAAAAAAAAAAAAGAATAAATAAATTAAATGAAACCCAAGCAGGGCTCACAAAATCGCTAGCCTGACGTTCCGGGACAACCAAAAAAATGTCGGACAACGTGTTTTTTTTTAGCTGCTTGCCCGACGGGCAATCTGATTTTTTACTCTATAACAAGGTAACATATCTGTGCTTTAATCAGACAGTGGTTTCTCAATCGACATTCTGCTCACAGATCATCCCGGCAAAACACGTTTAGAGGGATCAGTGTTTTTCATTGGTAATGCTTGAGTGATTTCTGGGGTGACGTACACATACACATTGCTTGTAACTAAATCCCGAGAGGATTGCCTATCTATCTAGTCAGCACACTGGTATATGTCACATGACTGTGTCTGCTTTGTTGAAACGAAGGTTAAAATGGACACTACGACAGCCAAAATATATACTTTTATATTGAAGGCTATTATTTTTAAACAAAGTTACAGGCTGGAATAACAAACTACAGTACACTGCTCACCAAGATTCACATTTTGTTATCTTGTTACCTTTATTAAATCGTTAATGTTATTTCCCAACCCTGGGAAAAAAAAACATTGAATACGATAATTATTATCACTGACTTAGCAGTTATTATCACTGACTTAGAATTAGCACTTCGCATGTAGACATCGCTTTTTTCATTTTTTATGTGATTGATAAAATGTACCGGTAATTTTACTTTAACTGAATGGTGTTTGCTTGTAACTTGGTGTTTGCTTGTAACTTACAGTACTGAGTGCAGCAACAGCCTCTGGTCCAAATCGTCAGCCCATTGTAGATATACTACATCCTCGCTATATGGCCTTCATTATACGATTTAAATACTGATTTTAAAAAAACAAAAAAAAACTAATCGAACTGCTGCTGATGTTGGCTCGTCAGCTCTATGCAACTGGCACGGCAAAGGAACACTGATTTATTTATTTTTTTTTTTGGGGGGGGGGGGGGGGGGGGGGGGGGGGTACTGTGTTCTTCAACGAATAGGATATAATCAGAATACTGAATGCAGCATGCTACAAATAGGTACTGTAATTGTAATTCTACTTTTGTTCACAGTCTCGTTGCTATTATTAGTATTAGTGCTAGTAGTGACAAATACTGTAATAAAGAATAAAACAGTACTAACATTATTAATTTAGCTAATGCCTTTATCCAAGGTGATTTCCTTAACTTACTCCAGCAGCTTACATTGTTCGTTCTGGATTGTCCTTTTAGCGAACAAAGGGCTATGGGCCGAAACAAGGTTGTTATAGCAAGGGTATAGTGTATTTAGTATTTGACTTCTCTTGCTTAATACATGACACTTGCACATTTGTTATTTAATTTTTGTTATTTTTCACCTCCCATAGTGTTCAGCATTTAACAGAGGTTATAAAGAAGTTTGGGTCAGAATCCAATATCATCCCTTACAAAAAAGTAACATACTGCAAGTATACTTGTGCCAAAATTGTCTGGTTTTAGTATACTATTGGTACCATTATACTGTCCTACTTTGGCACAAGTATACTTGCAGTATCCAACTTCTGTATCTTTTTTGTAAATAATGTAATGTAGTTCTCAAATATTTGACATTTCTTAGATTGTTCTCTTTTGCATACCTGCATTGTCTCTTACTAGATATGCACCTCCAGATTCTGACACACACTTCTAGAAAACCAGGGGCAACTACTGCTCTGGATCAAAAAGCTATAATGTGCTGCGGCTGCCTGCCTATGTGGATAACCATCAAAAAACTAGTAGAAACTAATTAAAACACAAGTTTGGGAAAAAGAAATGGAAGTCTGGAAAAAGTTTGGAATTTTGATGTTGAAAAAGTGTATGAACCCTGAGATACTGTACCTATATTGAGTACAGTGTACTTTGTACAAATCACAGTCCATAGGTCAATTATGGGCAACCTGCCTTTTTTTTTTTTTTTTTTTTTTTTTGGACAACCAAATGTCTACAATGGACTGCCTGAAGGGCAAGTACCATTACCAAAATTTTGTGAGCCCTGCCAAGGCAAATTTGGAAAAATAAATAAACTAACTGATTTCAGTTTTGGGAAGTATCAGTAACTTTCTTTTTTATTGTAGATTCTGTTGGTTCATAAGTTGGATGACCACAACAAGTTCCCTTATGTCCCAGTTTTCATTCCTTTGTGGCTGTCTCTCATCACTCTGATGGCAACAACGTTTGGTCAGAAGGGGGGAAATCACTGTAAGTATTGTGGGAAAGAAGCCCAGTAGCTTTAGTATCCTCAAGAGTATTTTTTATAAATGATGCAGCTTTATAACCCAACCCAAACTAACAAGAACCTCCCTCTCCCTCCTCAGTGTAGTGAAGTATGAAATGTCTAAACTGAGACCGGCCATTCCTTGGCGTTTGGTTAGCCTGTACTGAATACTGCTGTACTCATTTAAGTATATTAAAATATACTTTTATGCTTGTTTGAAAAAATGGTTTAGAAGTACACTGTAGAGGACATATTACAGGCAGATAAACAGTGGAATGACCGACGTAAAAGGGACATTTTTTCAGTTTATCAAATCATTTTGTTAACTTTCATATTAAAAATATTTGTCAAGGTATGGAATAACCCCTGTAGAATGCATCATTGTTTACTACTAGATTCTAATGGGGGCATAACGTAACCAATGCTGTTTAATAATAAACTTGATCAATGACCTTGTCCTCAGGGTGGTTCGGTATCCGTAAGGACTTCTGCCAGTTCCTGCTGGAAATCTTCCCTTTCCTCCGCGAGTATGGAAACATCTCCTACGACCTTCATCACGAAGACACTGAGGAGTCAGAGGACACTCCTACACCAGAGGCCCCCAAAATCGCACCCATGTTCCGCAAAAAGACTGGAGTTGTCATCACCCAGAGTCCAGGCAAATACTTTGTACCACCTGCCAAGCTTTGCATCGACATGCCTGACTAACGGCTGCTTCAGTCAGGTGATTGGAGAAATGAAGTGAGAGCTACCTGCCCTTGGGACTGTAATCAGAGGTTTTCTTTGTTTTTGGAATTGCTCTTCACTAGAACTTATGAGCCGTTGACTAAACAAAGACATTTTGTTTCCTTCAAAAGAGGGATTGTGGGGTGTGTTTTTTTTTTTTTTTTTTTCTGTCAGGTACCAAAAACAATACCTTTTTCTTTACTTGCCTTTGTATGACAAGTAAAGGGTATTAGCTTTGTGGTCCAGGATTAAAACCTGATTGGAACCAGTAGTATTGTGGTAAGACTTAATGAAAGATTGTCAGTAGGTGGGTTTTGAAGCAGTGTGATGTACGATTCAAATGTCATTCCTTTAGTTTCTACCTGTAACTGTTTAAAACCAGACATATTTTCAATTTTTCCTGTGGTCTTTACTAAAACTACTGAACTTTTAGTATCTTGAAAATCCAGTGCAGTTTTGCACGTGTGTAAATGTCCTCCTGATGATGGGGCCTTTGTTTTAAAAAAAATTAATTCTTAAATTCTCTGCAATCCAATTGCTGAGAAAGTTACCTGTTTGTTGGAAGAACAAAGTTTGCAGAAAATCCTAATTTGTTAAACAAAATGGACTAAGAGGAGTTGAGTTACTGATAGAATACATGTTAAACCTTTATTAAAGTGAAATCAGAGGAGTGGAGTTTCTGGTAGAATACATTTTAAACCTTTGAGACATTCTAGCCTGTGGTCTTTGGAAGATCCCAACCTATAAATGAATAACTACAAAATAAGAGCCCATTTTTTTTTTAAATTGCCTGTAACTCTTAATATAGATTGAGTAATTTTCCCACAGTGGAACATATACTGTAAGCCCAAATTATTAAACATCATACCATTTTGGAAACTGACCAACTTTAGTTGAAAGAAACTGAATTCAAAGGTTTTGGACAGCAACTTCTGTCTTGCTTTTGTGATAAATCTAGAGTTTCTGTCAGGCACTTTAAATTTGAACAATAAATGCATTACATGAATCCCTGTACAGTTTCATAACACACTGAACCCACAAAAATGATTAAAATGAATAGACTAGGGATGCACCATACATAATCAATCTGAAGTGAAACTTGTTAGTCTTTCATTGCTATTACAATACAGTGCATAGTAGAACCAGTGTACATATAATTTGGTTTGGTGAAGCTGGGTCTCAACATCTGGATTGTGTAGAAGTATTGAAATTGGAAGGAGACCAATCTGCATGATTATAAAGTAAGACAGAAGGTAGGTCTCAGCAGAGGCTTTGTTTTACTAACTTCTGTCTGAAGCATGCATATCTTGTTTTACTAATTTCAAATGGTGTACTGAATCTCAAATTTAAAAACATGAAGTCTAGGGAGACTAGTCCATGGTGTGTGTTTCTCTGCTGCTGTAAAATGGTCTTGGGTCTCTTGGCATAACAATATAACACTTAGTGAGTGCTTTGAATTGACTTGTTGCTGTGATATTTAAGATCTTTGTAGACCAGTAGTTTTATTTTTGATAGGCAAGTTGCTTTTGAACAGGTCATACAATTGAAAATAATCTGGTGGTGAGATTAGAAGCAGAGTGTATATACAAAGTTTTATTTTGATACCCTGTTCATTTTTTTAAAATAGGAAACGCTTCATTATGCATTTTATCTTTTATTTAAGTTATTTATACAATGTTTTTATTTGAGTTTTTTTTTTCTGGTTTTAATCAACTCAAACAGCTGTACAAACTTCTGCTTATGCATATAAGCTTGTGAATAAGAACCTGCACAGAATCAATTCCTATAACACATAAAGGCTAAAAACACAATACCTGGGCACCACCTACCCTGTTAAATATGTGATTATGTATTTAAGAATGTCAATGTTTTTCTTAACAGAGATTAGAGTATTGGTAGAATTTTGCAATCCTGAATTCAACAGTTGAGTGTGTGTGTCTTTAAAGGGGCCAGCGCTAAAATGTAACTGCCAGCAGGTACTACTAGTGTGATGCTTTGGTGGAACAGCAATGATAATTGATATTAAACCTTTAGAATTGGAAGCATTTATATTGTAAATCAATTATATACTATGTAAAAGTAGTGTTAACAAAAAACTGTTAGCAGGATGGCAGTGCAGGAAAAAATACTTAATCAAATTTGTGATAAGAATATGAACATTTGGTCATTATTTGCTCTAATTGTGTGGGTAATATATCCAGATAGAGAGAGAGATTTGTTTCTGTGTAGCTCAGAATATGCTATGCATTTTTTTTAAAAAAAAAAAAAGCTTTGTGTTTGATGTACAGAAAGAGCTCTCTCAGCAGGTCTGAGAGGATTGCAATGAGCGAGTACCACTGCTGATGTTTAGTGGACCAATTTATTTTGTGATTTTCTTTTTTTTTTTTTCCATTTTGGAAATTAGTTTATGTACTATCTGTTGGTATATATCTGTGTTCTAAAAAATAAAATGTGTGTAATATTGATGGTTAAACTTTTGTCTTTTAATGTAGATTGCAAAGCACAATGAAAAGAAAAACAAACAAAAAAAAAAAACACTAATGTCTACGTATTATGAAGTATAAGCACAAGCATCTCCCATGGTCATTTCTCAGTTCACTGATTCTAGTTTCAGTAACAGGAAATCACTGCACGAATATTCCCATGTGAAAGGATATTCTTAGTACAAAACCTTTCGAAAACTACAACAAAGATAACCTTATAGACGTTTTCTATTCATTACCAGCAATCTCGACTTGCCAATGCCACTTTCCTACATTAGATACAGTTTAATGTAACCACAGAAATGACAATATGCTCCAAAATATTTGTCCTTTTTTCCTCTTGGCTTGTGCAATTCTTAATAAAAGCTGTTTCATTTTACTATTTTGTAGTACATGGAAGAAGTCTACTTGATTTAGTTTCACACTGCTGGTTTCACAGACCCTCATTAGCACTAGTCTTGGACTACCTTACCTAAATATGAGGTCTCTGTATAGGAACACCTCGTAAGAGAACACTTTGCTTAAGGGAACACCCTTGTGGTGAATTTGATTTTTCCCATCGTCAGAAACTCGCTGCAACCCACGTATGTGGTTTCACACTACACAGGATTGTTACCCGGGTAGCCAGGAACTGGGTCGGCACCCGGGTAGGAGTGCCAGTGTGAAAGGGGCTTAGAGAGCACTATCCAGAAAATTTGTCTATTGTACTTAATCAAGTTTCTTACAGTTTTAGTTTTTACTTTTGCAGTTTACTGTGCAACTCTGCAAGGGATGCTTTCAAAAATATATCATACAAATATTAGTTGCTTATTCTCAAGAGTTAAAACCAGATATTCAACACAAGTTCACTGTATAAATATTTGACCCATACACACCATATAACATGAACAGTGAGTCCCAGAGAAACTTCCAGTCCCGGGAAGCCTTTTTATGGTGATTAATATATATATATATATTAAAGTAGTCGGTCATTGCGTGTGTCGATACACAGAGAATTTATATTTAAAAGCAATACTGTACAATGCACACCAGAGGGCAGAACATGGAAAAATAGGATTTCTGCATTTCAGCATACGACTCTTAGTGAAATCTTTGTTTCTGCGAGTATCACGTGACATGCTGCAGCCGCGCCTCTGTAGACAGGTTAGCGTGTTCTGAACCAAAGAAGATATTCCACCTACCTTTGATTAAACTGCTGGTTGGATGCAGAGACGCTTTCAGTAAACGACACTGCGCCAATGTAAGGTACAACACGTATTTTTTGTTTTACAGTTTGTGTTATATTACATGTAGTAATGATTGCATAGAAATAATGATAGTACTAAATGATTGTCCTTTCCAATTTTTTTTTTTTTTTTTTGACGAGTAATATCCCAGTGTTAAATATACGCAAATAAACTAATTTCAGTGATTAGTATTATTTTTTTGTAGTGACAACGCAATGGTATTTTGTAATGATGTTGCATTACAGTCAGATGTAGTGATTGATTTGGTTTTGGTTGTTTTCTCTTTTCTTTGCAGAAAGGCGCGTTTAACTACCAACAAATGCACGAGTGAAAACCGATATAGTGTAAAAGCGAGCAGAGCGCTGTACAGTACAATGCAGGTAGGCTGCCTATCATTCAGACAGCCTTATGCCGGGTTACTTCTGAATGGTATCAAAACAATCGAGACACGCTGGAGACCCCTGCTGTGTGAACATAGGAACTGCACTCTGGCGATTCACATCGCTCAGCAGGACTGGGAAGACGCGGTGTGGAGAGAAATGCTCACAGAGAGACTTGCGATGACAACCGAACAAGTCCAGCAACTGGTGGATCAAGGAGAGAGGTTCGGCAGAGGAGTTATTGCAGGTAGAGCCTTGATGAAGGAGAGTGCAGTACGGTGTAATGTTTGCAGCAAAGTAGTCCCTGAACCCCAGGACTGTATCTGCTTTGTAAAGCACTTTAGAAATGTAAATGTTATTTTCAGACATGGGTAGCTGTTTTTCCATGTGTCATGCTGTACTTTTACATACATCTTGTTATGGACATTCTGTTTTCTCTGTCTGCCACTGTGTGGATGACAGTAAAGGTATCCAAATAGATTTTTTTGTCCGTTAACGGTCCTTTTGCTGTTGTCTACAGGCCTGGTTGACATTGGTGAGACCTGGCAGTGTCCTGAAGAGCTGTCTGCTGAAGAGATGAGGGACCTGGAAACCAAAGCCCTGCTGAACGGCCTGGAGGAGAAGTACCTGACTCTGGTCTCCAATCCCAGGTGGCTGAGGGAGCCTCTGTACTCCAGGGGGCGCAAGGACGTGTGGACAATAGAGATTCCTGAGCGCCTGATTCCATCGCCCTGCTCAGTGTGATGTCTGCCTTAAGACAAGCGGTGTCTCCTGGAATGGGCCTTTCATCCATCCAGGGAGTGCTTTAGAAACTCGCAACAGCGCTCAGCAGCCCCCATCGTTTTCAAGAATGTCTGTTTAAACTGTCATGTCCATTTTAAATTCAATTCAATTCAATTTTATTTGTATGGAGCGCCTTTTGCAACAGGTCGCCACAAAGCACTTTACAAAGGCAAAAACAATACATATTACTGAACAACAGTAAACATTTAAAAAAGAACAGAATAAAAACAAAATAGAATATATAAACTGTATTACAAAAACATGATTTTAATCAAGATAATAATAATAATAATAATAATAATAATAATAATAATAATAATAATAATAATAATAATAAAAAAATTAATAAAAAACAGTGGGAACAAAATGGTGGCAAGCGGATCATCTGGATGAAAATGCCAGGCTATAGAAATTGGTTTTTATTCTAGACTCGAAAACATTGACTGAGAGGGCTTCTCTAATTGTGATGGGCAAGTTTTTCCATAATGTAGGTGCCATATATTTAAAATTAACTGAAAATAGTACTGTTGATTTTAAACAGTGCTTGCCCTGAGTATTAAACAGAAGATTGCCTGCCATCTGTAGCCACCGTGCTGATGCTACACTGATGTTGTCTTGAGGATGGCTGCAGATTCCAGAATGCAGGACTCCAGTCTCTGTGATGTGCAAAGTACAGTGGTGTTCAATGTATTCATGATACTAGAAATGGAGCCACTTATATAAGCTGCCCTGTAAGGGGATCTTGTGTAAATGTGCAGTGCTGCCTCCACCGCTAACCAAGAGTAGTCTGTGATTTTGACCTTTGTTTTTACCTGTATATTAATCAGATATGTATCATAGTTCAAAATGAATGGAATATTAATTTTATAAGTGGTATGGTGAAACTGTATAATGTTCTTGGGCAGGGGGTTATTATTATTATTATTATTATTATTATTATTATTATTATTATTATTATTATTATTATTATTATTTCCCCAAAACTGGAGGTTTGAAATAAACTTGTTCCAAAAAGTTTGCTCCAGGAACTAAAATCTATGGATTTCAAAATAATCTGCTTTGAAAATGTTTTGGGGACTTGCAGCTAATAAATGAATGATCCACTGTGCTTGTTCAAAGTACCGCACAACATGAAATAATAACACATACATCTTAAAAAGCACCAGCTTCATATGAGGTATTCAGCTTGTCACTTGCTTTGTCTCTATGGTCTCTTAGTAGCCTGTACAAACCAACAAGAAATCGTCCAGTCTCGAATGACTAACAGGCATAACCAAAATATGTCATGGTCTTTGTGCTATGTCAAGCTAATTCACAGTAAGAAATTCTGATTTTGAATGAATTGCTCACTTTGTCTAACCTTGGTTGGTTAAAGGTGTTTTCATATTTCTGTACAGGTCAATTCCAAACTGCTTGTATAGAGGATGTAAATATTGTGCACGTTTATTCAAAATAATACTATTAAAGAGCAATACAAAAAATAGTGAAACTGATGTTTGTGGAATAATAGTAGTTTTTTTTTTATTGAAGTCCAGACCTTGGGTATAGGTTTTACATATCATGCACATTAGCAACAAAGAATATTTTAAAATAATACCAGTTTTATTGGCAGTCAGAAAAATAGAATATTAAAGTACTCTAGTGGTTCTTGTTGGGCCCCATGTACACTGGGTTCCTGTTGGCCCCTCTGGTAGAAGGGGGCCCGCTGGGAGAGGGGCAGTTGCAGTTGGTGCAGTGATAGTGGTGTGGCAGTGCCCGGTGGTGGTACGACGATCCAGACATGGAGAATGCAGAGGCAGCTGCCATCACGGGCATGGAGAACCAGGGATTGCAAAAGGGCAGCCAGCTGGCTAGGTGGGCCTGGATGGGGGCAAAGTCAGGGTACATGGACGAGAAGCCTGGGAAGCCCATCATTGGCCCAAACCCAGGAGCCGGCACTGGGGGCATGAAGTGGTAGACAGATGCAGTTAGGTGGACCTGCAGGCTGTGAAATAGGGGTACAGCAAACCTGGGCAGCACATCGTCACCTCCGGTGGTTCAACGGGGGGTGCAAAATTGTATGCAGAGCCAGGCACGGAGGCATGGTTACTGTGCGGGGAGAGAAGAAATGGGTCAGAAAGTTTCCAGTCATTTCCAGATCTCCAACAGTATTTAATTGGGGCCTTGCTGTGTCTGCTTGTGCTACATTACTGGTGTCTGCATTGTCGTCAGCCCCAGCCTGTGAGCCTTGATCTTGTGAAAACGTATCTCCTGTAGAAGGTGCCTCCTGCTGGAGGCTTCGAGCAGTACAAGCTTCTTTATTCTGAGTGGCGCTGTAGGGAAACACGCCTTTAATGCCGACTCTTCTCTTCATATTCCCCAGCAGAACTCTTTGGAAGTTAGCGTTGTAGTAAAACTGAAAGAAAACAAAGAAAAAAGAGTTGTATGACATTTGGTGAAGAAATTTTTCTGATAAAAGGGGCTCTAAACCTCACGATGACATTATTATATATTTCATTTCTGATGTTTTTTTTTCTTCTTTTGAGTCTTTTAAGCACATATCCTTTAAATCCCTTATGAGATGGAACTGTAGAAATAGTTTTTTTTCATTCAAAGTAAGTTCTCAGGACAAATGTATTGATCATTTGTGATTCAAGGTGTTAATTATATGTATGTATATATAATCCGTATGTCAGCACTGTTAGATTAAAGTGAAGTGACTTTGATAGCATTCCACCTAGATAACGAATAGCTATAAATAAATATAAAAACATTTGGATATCAGTATATTTATTTGATCTGTAAGGTGGCATTTCTAAATATGGCTGCTTAAACCATTAAACAAGGCGTGTCTGGTTGTTTGCATATTTTTAAAGACAAAAATATATGAAAGATAAATGCAATGGTGTGATAAACAATTTTTGTTGAAAGCAAGGCTTTTAAATCTGTATTTTTAAAAGAAAGTTCCATCAAAAGAGTACTGAGATGTTGTTATGGGGTGATTTCTAACACTTTCATTACATCTTTCAAGCAATAATTGAATGATATCATTTGAATTATGATTCAACCTAAAAGAATACATTTTCAAAGTATTTGCACCAGAATTTATTAACTCCTTTCTTTTTTTTTTTTTTTAAAGAAAAACACCCGTTAAAAATAAATAAATAAATAAATAAAATAGAACCAAGTAACTGTATAATAACCTCTTGTGTCCCTGTGTACACTGGATATTAGCATTTCAAAAAGTGTGAGCTTTGATTTATTTGGGTCTCAATTATCAATAGTTCAAAGGAGAATGCAGCCCAATGAATAGAAAGCTTTTGGTTCTCAAAGGACGGTCTCAAGTGGTTTCAGTTTTGTTAGAGTAGAATGTGTTTTCTTTCAAGAAATAGCAGTTATTAAACAGTGATTATACAGATTGCAAACATGGACCTGTGGGGGCAGTCCCTGTGGCAGTCTTGTGAAAGCCTGATTGGATTTTAGTGCAGACTGAGCTGATGAATGAAGCTTTTCGTGATGCCCGTCTCAAACACCCTGAAGGGACCGTTTGCTTCCCGGACCGCTTGCTTCCCTAATCTCCATCTTGAACAAGCTGTCATCAACAAGTTTCCTTCATGGTTCCAGGTGATGGACTTGTAGCTTGCACTCCCTGTCATTTTCTACAGTCTCTGCGGGAAGGTGAGAGACAGGAGATCACAGTCCTGAAGTCTGGTTCTCTTTGGGATGATATATTTGGTCAGTTCTGATACAGTGCTCTCTTCCAGCATGGACCCTGGAGCAGTGTTGCTCTCTTGGTCTGAAGAAGGTCTGTTCTTGACGCTTAGTTTAATTGATTTATTCAAAAATCTTTTCTGTCATATTGAGATGAAGAGGTGGTCATTACAACTGACAAAGAGTTAACTTGTTCTCTGGTAGATCCTTCTTTATCATCTTGTCTATCTTGTTTTATAGACGTTTTAGGCAATGACATTTTCAAACCCAAAACGATTCTAAATGTCCCTTCTGTTGATATACTACAGTTTGAGCTGTGTACCAGTGGGATTTCTTCTTAGAATGGACAGATGAGAGCAGAACTTCCGTGGATGTGTTTGAGTTTTCCAAACTATAGAATGCTGTGACATCAGATGTAATCACTGGGTGCGTTAAGTAAATGAGCCGCTCGGAGTGAGAACGCACAGAACGCACACTGAGATCATTTAAATGACTTAACACCCTGCTCCACGAGAGCGCCGAGCGACATTTAAAAATGGAGAATAATAATTATTTGCTTGTTTGTGTTTCTGAGGTGATGATAGATGAAATGGCCCTGTGTGAAGTTATTGTCCCCTGCTGTACCTCACTGAGTTCGGCGCGCTGTTTGGACTGAACTTCATATCTGGCTGTGTTTAATATCGACAGTACTGATATTAATAATGAAAATTATGAATAATAGTAAGACGACAAGCCTAATAATAATACATTAATAACCCTAAAACAGCTCTACATTTTTTAAAAATGAAATGAAATGATACAAATTCGAAAACAACAATTTTTACCATCTTATTTAGGCAATTTATACATATTTTACATAACGCGCCCACTGTACTAACTGCTCCACACGTATTATGATGTCATACATCATGCTTTGCAAAAAAAAAAAAAAAAAAAGGATTTATTTATTATTTTATCCCAGGATATTTAACCAAAGTGCCTGTCTGTATGTATCCTAGAAAGTTTTAATACCTCCATCAGATTATAAATCGAAATTATATATCTACAAATGTGTGTACTATACATGTCTTTATACATTGTTTAATATCGTTCAATTTAAAGAAAATTAAATAATGAGTAAAAATTACAAATCAACATTTGGAAGGGTATTAGCACTATACAATGTACAACCGTTTCTGTAGTGATACATTTTAATGGTATCAGCGGAATATGTATACACAATACACAAGCTTTCCAGACTTTTATTAATTTTAGGTGAGAAGTGGAAACTGCTGTAAAGAAAGTTTATCACCCAAGTCATTTCAGCCTCCAGAAAAAAACAAAACACAAGTACCAAAATAACGTGCCCTGTACACATCCACTTTTAATGAGCTACGTATGTCCTGTAAACTAAACTAATATATTCGCTTTCTACATACAAGATGAATACCCTTATAAAAGTTCCTCATAGTACATGCATAGCAAAGGCAAATCAAATACAGTTATAGCATAGGTAAGCATTGTAAGCACTGAGGGGTATGGTATAAGCAAAGCACGGTAAGCTTATATACAGATGTATATAAGATGTATTGACCCCTGTAAGCCCCTGTAAACGTAAATCGCTCTCGAAAGAAATGTGGAAAAATAATGAAAATGCCAGCAGTCTGTTACTCAGAAACATGATATAAAATATTTTAACATGGCATATTGCAGTAAGTGCGGTAATTGCTATGTATTTGACTTAATATATGTTTTACCTTTTTACTTAAAGATTATTATTGTTATTTTTTAGTTTGTGATGATGCCATTTGCCATTGTGATAGTTGGCACTATGCTGCAGTCTTCCCATTGTGACGTCTTGGAACCCAAGTTATCTTCCAACACTGTGACACAATATGTCATTTAACACATAGCTGGTTTCTGACTATTTAGATGCCAGTTGCTCTTAAAATCAGTTAGAAGAAGTATTGTTTTAATAATAATATGGCAGCGACTGAGCCAACAATAAAAATAGAAAAAGAGGGCATGGAGGTTGCTGACCAAAGTTCAGCCCCGGCTGTGCCTAGCACCTCTTCTCATCAGTTTGAACCTATCGATTCCAACAAAGAAGCAGCAAAGTCGATTTTCCATTCGGTGTCTTCAATCTGCGATCAAACGGCAGCTGGGGACTCTGAGCTGAGGTCGATGCTGGAGGAAAACGCGTTACAGCTGCTGACCGAAGAAACTGTTCTGAAGAAGTCGCGTCTTGCATTGTGCCACGGCGGACTGATAGTGGACGGCGAGTTCCTCTCCCTTACTTTCCCACGGAAGCTTTGGAAAATCGTGGAAAGCGAGCAGTTCAAGTCTATTAAGTGGGACCAGGAAGGGAACTGCGTGGTGATCGACGAGGAGTTCTTTAAGAAGGAAGTTTTGGAAAGGAAAGGCCCCCTCAGGATCTTCGAGACCGACTGCATGAAAAGTTTCATTCGGCAGCTCAACCTCTATGGATTCAGTAAAATCCGCCAGGACTACCAAAGGTCCGCTTCATTGACTGACTTCTTGGCTGAGGAAAAGGAAGCGGCAATACTGACCAAGGTGAAAAAAAAAAAAAAAAAAAAAAAAAAGGATTCAGATGTAACCAAAAATAGTATATGTATGGAAACATTATTCTAATATAAATCAAAGCATGTTTTTATGTACAAAAATACATCTTACATTTAAGTCATGCCAATAGTCAAACTACCAAATATTGGATATTTAAATAATGTTAAAATGTGTTTCAGTTTCAGTTTTACTACAATCCCAATTTCAGAAGAGGCTGTCCCAACCTTCTAATGAGAATGAAGCGACGGGTTGGAATTAAAAGCGCTCTTCCCATCAGCGGCTCTCAGGAACCAGAGTGCATTGGGGCCGGCCAGCTGAGAGCACAAACTTCCACGGACCACATCACTTCAGAGGGGCAGCAAAGACCCCACCCCCCCTCTGCCAGTGAAACAGTGCCCAATATAACAGAGGCACCTTCAACCAGCGTGGGAGCCAAGGGGACCAACAGAACTGCTACCAGAAGCCTGTCTCCACTGGCCACCCTGGGAAGGGCAGGGGATCACGGGGGAAAGGCAAACGACTTGCCCCAGCTTCTCCCCCCACATCACGGCCCGCCTGCCCGCTCCACTAGCCATGCCATGGAGACGAGCAGTAGCACCACCACATCTGCAGCTGCATCTGTCTACCACTTCATGCCCCCAGTGCCAGCTCCTGGGTTTGGGCCAATGATGGGCTTCCCAGGCTTCTCGTCCATGTACCCTGACTTTGCCCCCATGCAGGCCCACCTAGCCAGCTGGCTGCCCTTTTGCAACCCCTGGTTCTCCATGCCCATGATGGCAGCTGCCTCTGCATTCTCCATTTCTGGATCGTCGCACCACCACCGGGCACTGCCACACCACCATCACTGCACCAACTGCAGCTGCCCCTCTCCCAGCGGGCCCCCTTCTACCAGAGGGGCCAACAGGAACCCAGAGTACATGGGGCCCAACAAGAACCACTAGAGTACTTTAATATTCTATTTGTTTGACTGCCAATAAAACTGGTATTATTTTAAAATATTCTTTGTTTCTAATGTGCTTGATATGTAAAACCTGTACCCAACAGGATTTAGTGGCCTTAGCTGTAAAAACTGTCGGTAACATAGATATTGTCCACTGAGAATACCAATAAGACCTTACAGGTGTCACTGCCATAAACAAGTGGACCACAATAGCCTAAATTCACAGCATCTAGAATAGCATTCCAGAAAGCCCATTTATAGTTTTACCAAAAAGCAGGCTATGCAACTGGTTTCCAAGATATAGCTTTCAATTGCTTAGCCAGTACGGTGTCAGTATTGTGTAAATATATTAGAGCAAGCAATCCTGTGTCACCGCATTGTAATTATGTCATATCATTCCACTCATAGCAAGCAAGGCATGTCACTGTATTGTGATGTCATTGCATTCCACCTGTAGGAACGTGGCAGAGTGACATCACTGATTGAGTCTAACACAGTGGGTTTCGCAAATTGAATCTCTGACACATATTCTGTACTACATTATATAAAAGCTGCATCTCCCTGTTGCAAGTCAGTTTCAACCACAATGAGCAAGACGGTCAATTGGACAGATTTTTAAGAGAGCTGATAGTAGATAGTAGATTCAGTATGCAACTCTGAATCTACGAGAAGAAAGACTCGAAACTGATTATTGAAAATAGACTGTTACACATCCTGAAGAATCCTTCCAGAGCAATTTAAAGACCTTTCATATTTGTTAGAATCAGTGTAAATGCTTCATTTGTTAAGCAGAAATCTGATCCCCCAGCTACCTGCATGTTGATAATTAAACTCCCTTCTGCTGTCAGAGGTATTCCACCCAGTGTGAATCCTGCCATAGGCCTATACATCTTCAACCTAATTAAGTGTCTGAGTCATTTTTCATGCACTGAAATAAAACAAATGCATAGCTTTTCTGAGAAACAGTTCAAGTCATTTATCAGTTCATGATGCCGTCATCTCATATTGTAATAACGTTTAGCAGATTTGAATAGATGTGACATCTTAAAGTAATGGCAAAGATTCATATTGTATTACTATATAAAAAATAACCAAGTCTATTATTATTATTATTATTATTATTATTATTATTATTATTATTATTAGTAGTAATAGTATTATTCATTTAGGATATGCATTAGGTTCAAAGAGTGACCTAATTTTCAAAACGTGGTAAGTAGATTATAAATGTACTCCCTCTTAGAAATGTAGAAATATACATGCAGTGTTCTGTTTTGCAAAAATTGATTTGCATTTTTACTTCCTGTGCTTCAAAATAAAGCACATAAGTTTTTGCTGCAAGGACGTAAGCGTGTGTCCTTATAGTGTGAGCCGATGTATACAGACCTGACTGTCAACAAGGTCAGCTTTAAGTACTGCATTAGAATGTAGAAGAACATAGGAAAGAATGAATTGATCTTATTGTAGAAGTGAACATGACTGTGCGACAGATGCTATCCACAGATGCATGCTGGTTATTAAAGGAACCTGTAACTGTGTAAAAGTCACAGGTCTAATACCTTATGCATAGTTAAATTTAAATAGCTTAGCTATGTGCTTTAAGTATTATGCCCTAAGTAAGTCTTTCAGGCACTACAAACTCTTCTTTGGTGATTTCCCATTGAGACTAGCATACACAAAGCCAAGAAAGCTAGCTACAACACACTAATAGACTAACAGGCGACAAACTGAAAATTCAAAATAATATCTGGAATGTAATTAAGCTTGTAATTGCTTTCCAAAAAAAGATTCAACTTTAAGATCCTTAAAAAAGTTTAGTACAGTAAATATGCATTGTCATTTTGAAGTTCCCCATGGTTGTACTAATGTATGCATTTCAGTAGTTCGGGACAAACATCAAATGTTAA
The DNA here is from genome assembly GCF_017654505.1 of Polyodon spathula. Lineage (NCBI taxonomy): Eukaryota > Metazoa > Chordata > Actinopteri > Acipenseriformes > Polyodontidae > Polyodon > Polyodon spathula. The sequence continues at coordinate 12,658,558 of NC_054553.1, forward strand.
AATGTGTTTCAGTTTCAGTTTTACTACAATCCCAATTTCAGAAGAGGCTGTCCCAACCTTCTGATGAGAATGAAGCGACGGGTTGGAATTAAAAGCGCTCTTCCCATCAGCGGCTCTCAGGAACCAGAGTGCATTGGGGCCGGCCAGCTGTGAGCACGAACTTCCACGGACCACATCACTTCAGAGGGGCAGCGAAGTCCCCACCTTTGCTTCATATTGCTTCCTCTTTGTATAGCTATGCTATGGTGGTAATGTCACCATTGAGCACAGCTGAGGGGTATCACTGAAATGAGGGCAATGTAAATCACACAATTAATGATGGGTAATTTACAGACAGGATGTGTGGTCTGCACAGCATACAATACATACATTTACAACATGTACTATAGCCTGTCACTTCACTAGTGATCTGTTGAGGGATCTGCTGCAAAGTTGTTTCCATTTTGCTCTACTGTAGTGTTCTGCTGTGCACAGGTTGAGATAATTAACCATGGCATATTGCATGCCCAGCTGATTGTACCATTAAGAAAATGAATGACTTCCATTAAAGGTAGCAATTTACTGCATACAACAGTGTTTCATCCACTTCCTTGCCTATTATTAGCAATGCAATATTATCACTAGTGTGTGGTCCCTCATTCTTAATTTAAAGATCTTTCTTTTAAGGTTTTTGCATGGAAGGGCAAGTAGCTTCAGATCTACACCCCTGTCACAGTCCCCTTAACTTTGTATGATGTTTGTGATCATACTGAGTGCTTCTCGTTGCAGTAACTCAAATTAGTGAAACCATTGCATTACCTTATCTATCATGCCCATGCATTCACTATATTGTACTCATGTGCAGTTTTGAAAAAATCCAGTAAATACTTGGTTAAAGAAATAGCCTACATGTCTTACTTTCAAGTCTCTTACACTTACAAACTGAGAGCTTTCATTTAGTAGCTGTGACGGGTATTTTAGTTTGTTGAGGTTTGGCGGGGAATAGGTTAATCCCCTGACCCTGCTTCAAAGGAAGCTTCCCCCAGACGTCCATTCTAGCCATGTGAGAATGGGCCTGTAATGGGGGAAACTGGAACCCTGATTGGTTGGTCAGTTAGCCAATCAGTTAATCCATTTAGTATATTTAAAATATTGCAAGATAAAAATTTAAGAAATTGCAACATAATGTAAAGCACTATATTAGAAAACAGATTTTAAAATGTATTCTGTTTTATTCTAATATGATATCCTTATATTTATGTATCACTTCCCCTACCATAGGGCAGCCTCACTCTGCAATGTGTCCCAATTGGAGCACACTGCATGCTCAGAGAAGGAAATGCATTTGAAGACACTGTCATTTCCATCACAAGCCCTGTTGAAAGCAATGTTTTGAAGGAGTGCAAGGATCCTGTTTCCAAGCTCCACCCTAGTTTCTAAAGAGCCTATAATATTGCAGTTTCCTTGCAGATTAGTTTTCTGTGTAGCAGTGGACATCAGCAGTCAACATAGGAGAAATGCCTTTGATCTAAGTATGTGAGCCGTGCTAGCCAGGCGAGTTTAGCTTAGCTGAACTTATTGGGTGACTATGAAGCTGGTTTGTTGATACAGACACTACTGTGTGCTGGGCCTGCTATGAGTGTTCTTAAGACCTTGTCCGGGAATCACTCCCTTCAGAGTATGTATGGTCAGCTGAAGAAGCTCCTGAACCTGAAGCAACCCCCCCCCCCCCCGCAAACAGTTCCTCAGGAGATATAAGAGTGGAGAGCCTCGGATCCTGGAGAACAGGCAGCTGCTCAAGTCCTTCCTCTTCTACTTTAATTTCAAAGTGGTATGTGGGGCTTTTTTTGCTCACTGTACAGCAGTTTAAAGTTACAGATGAAAAATACATTGAATGCTCTGAAGCAGACACACAAGTTTAGTTCAGACTCTGTTTGATTTGACAGTTTATTTATGAGACAGCTGGTCATATCTGTCAGTTACACTATTTTATGTTTCAATTTGTGTGTACATTAGTTGGCAGTTGTGTTTTAAAGTATCAGTTATGTCCAGCTGAGGAAGGCAGAAAACACAAAGAAAAATTGTTTTCTGTTTTTATTTTTTCTTGTTTTATATGCATTTACAATTAACTGTATTTATTATTGATTTACCAAGACATACCAACAGTTTTACACACACTATGCAATGCATAGCATGTACTGTACCTGGACAATACATTTCAGATAACTAAAATCAATGTAGTACAATATTTTCAAAAGCAATGTTAATCAAAGCGTGGTAGGGTTTAATAATGGCATGTTTCTGACAATGGGAGCTCAAATCCCTTTGAAATGAATCCAGTTCGTTCCAATCTGCAGAGAGGGAACCGGTTTGAATTGGGACTCAGTCATGCCTGGTTAGAATTGCGGCTTGCTGGATGGTATGGGACTCTCCAACCTGCTTCTCTGTTAGAGGAAGTTATCTAATGAGCATCCAATGAGAAAGAGTTACATTTAGGACTGCTTATAAAATGTAGCCAGAATAAAGGGCTGTGAATAGTAACATTCTCATAGAGGTAGGAGGATTATAAAATGCCAGCTATTGAAAGATGTGATCCTTACACTTGTCCGGTTTCTCACTGGAACGAGAGAAGATTGAGTTTTACAGACTCAATGGTCCAGATAAAAATCATTCTGGCTTAGTGCCTCAAACTCTCATGTAATTACCTAAGATTTTCTTTTTGTTTTCTGCCTGGCACTCTGTCAAAGTTGTATAACAGTTAAAAGTATAAAAAGCACTACAAGTGAACTGCTGCAGGATGCTGTTCATGCAAAGTTAACTTCATTACACTTTCCACACTACCTAAATAACACACAAGGATGACAGAGGTCTGAGGCTCAGAGACAGTGTAACTGCAAAAAAATGAAGTTATTTTTTAAATAAAATAATCAAATAAGCAGGCACAAGGGCCAACAGAAAGAGATTCAAAACACAAATAATCAAAGTGAACTTACAAAAAACGGTCAGGATCCAAGTCTTCTAAAAGAAGACACTCCTTTCTTCTAAACACAAAAACTCTCCAACACAAAGCAAACTCCCAAACAGAAAAAAAAAAAACACCCCCCAGCCAGGGTCTCTCCCCTGGCTTTTATCCCCTGTGGCTGTTGCCCAATTAATCAATAATTAGAGCTCCAGTCACATTCTCACATGTTTTCCTGGCAGGGAGGAATTTAACCCCCTCCCTGCCAGTTCCAAACACATTCATATAGACGGGGCAGTTCCCCATCACATATCCCCCCGCCTTGTGCCAAGCACACATGGCCCCAACGGCCACCTCCCCCCTCAAGTCCCAAAGTTATTTGTCCGGTCCTGGCATAGGGAGACGTCCTTGGTCCATGAGGACTGCCAAGGTGAAATATCTTGTTCCCTGTCAGGCGTCCTCCCAGAGGGACTGAACCCTCGTGACCGGGAACACTCTGTTGGCGGAGGTGGAATGGCGGCCCGGCTCACTCTGGTGGAGGAGGAGGGTACTGCGGCCCGGCTCCCTCTGGGGGCCGAGGCGGGAACGGCGGCACGGCTCCCTCTGGGGGTGGTGCTGGACCCTCTCACGACGCGGGACCCCCTGGCCCCTCTGGCAACGCTGGACCCTCTGGACCCTCTGGCGGCGTTGGACCCTCTGGCAGCGCTGACGATGCTGGACCCTCTGGCTCTCAGGATGGTAGCTCCATCCTCTCTAGCTCTCGGTATGGCAGCACCTGCCCCTGGGTGATGGTGGGCCAACAGCAACCCCAGGCGACGGCGGACTAGCATCGACCCCGGTCGACAGCGGACCAGCATCCATAGGAGAAGCACACTGAGAGTTTCTCTAGGCGATGCGGGCAGGCAGGCAATCCAAGGCGATGAGGGCAGGCAGGCAACCCCAGTCGATGCGGAGCAGTTGGCCTCCCCAGGCGATGGCAAACCAACATGCCCAGGCGATGGCGAACCAGCATGCCCAGGCGATGGCGAACCAGCATCCCTGAGTGAAGTGGTTGGAGCATCCTTGGGCGGTGCTGTGCTGGCATTCTTGTGCGGTGTTGTGCAGGCATCCTTCGGCGGTGCTGTGCCTCTTAGCCGCTGGGCAGCTTGTCTCTGCACTCCCCTCAGCAGCTGGTACAGAGGCTGGGAGGGACTTCCAGCATCTTCTTCTGACGGTGGAGGGAGAGACAGAGCCCGCTGTTCCCCCTCTGCTGGCGGTGGAGGGAGAAACAGAGCCTTCTGTTCCCCCTCTGCTGGCGGTGGAGGGAGAGACAGCTCGGGCTGTTCCCCCCTCTGCTGGAGGTGGAGGGAGAGACAGCTGGCACTCTTCCCCTACATAAGAACATAAGAAAGTTTACAAACGAGAGGAGGCCATTCGGCCCATAAGAACATAAGAAAGTTTACAAACGAGAGGAGGCCATTCGGCCCATCTTGCTCGTTTGGTTGTTAGTAGCTTATTGATCCCAAAATCTCATCAAGCAGCTTCTTGAAGGATCCCAGGGTGTCAGCTTCAACAACATTACTGGGGAGTTGATTCCAGACCCTCACAATTCTCTGTGTAAAAAAGTGTCTCCTATTTTCTGTTCTGAATGCCCCTTTTTCTAAACTCCATTTGTGACCCCTGGTCCTTGTTTCTTTTTTCAGGCTGAAAAAGTCCCTTGGGTCGACACTGTCAATACCTTTTAGAATTTTGAATGCTTGAATTAGGTCGCCACGTAGTCTTCTTTGTTCAAGACTGAACAGATTCAATTCTTTTAGCCTGTCTGCATATGACATGCCTTTTAAGCCCGGAATAATTCTGGTCGCTCTTCTTTGCACTCTTTCTAGAGCAGCAATATCTTTTTTATAGCGAGGTGACCAGAACTGCACACAATATTCAAGATGAGGTGTTACTAGTGCATTGTACAGTTTTAACATTACTTCCCTTGATTTAAATTCAACACTTTTCACAATGTATCCGAGCATCTTGTTAGCCTTTTTTATAGCTTCCCCACATTGTCTAGATGAAGACATTTCTGAGTCAACAAAAAGGTCTTTTAGGTCTTTCTAGGTCTTTTTCATAGATTCCTTCTCCAATTTCAATATCTCCCATATGATATTTATAATGTACATTTTTATTTCCTGCGTGCAGTACCTTACACTTTTCTCTATTAAATGTCATTTGCCATGTGTCTGCCCAGTTCTGAATCTTGTCTAGATCATTTTGAATGACCTTTGCTGCTGCAACAGTGTTTGCCACTCCTCCTACTTTTGTGTCGTCTGCAAATTTAACAAGTTTGCTTACTATACCAGAATCTAAATCATTAATGTAGATTAGGAATAGCAGAGGACCTAATACTGATCCCTGTGGTACACCGCTGGTTACCACACTCCATTCTGAGGTTTTTCCTCTAATCAGTACTTTCTGTTTTCTACATGTTAACCACTCCCTAATCCATGTACATGTGTTTCCTTGAATCCCAACTGCGTTCAGTTTGAGAATTAATCTTTTGTGCGGGACTTTGTCAAAAGCTTTCTGGAAATCTAAATAAACCATGTCATATGCTTTGCAATTATCCATTATCGATGTTGCATCCTCAAAAAAATCAAGCAAGTTAGTTAGGCACGATCTCCCTTTTCTAAAACCATGTTGACTGTCTCCCAGTACCCTGTTACCATATAGGTAATTTTCCATTTTGGATCTTATTATAGTTTCCATAAGTTTGCATATAATAGAAGTCAGGCTTACTGGTCTGTAGTTACCTGGTTCAGTTTTGTTTCCCTTTTTGTGGATCGGTATTACGTTTGCAATTTTCCAGTCTGTCGGTACCACCCCTGTGTCAAGAGACTGCTGCATGATCTTGGTTAGCGGTTTGTAAATTACTTCTTTCATTTCTTTGAGTACTACTGGGAGGATCTCATCCGGCCCAGGGGATTTGTTTATTTTAAGAGCTCCTAGTCCCTTTAACACTTCTGCCTCAGTTATGCTAAAGTTATTTAAAACTGGATAGGAACTGGATGACATGTGGGGCATGTTGTCAGTATCTTCCTTTGTAAAAACTTGTGAAAAGTAATCATTTAACATATTTGCTATTTTTTTTTTTTCCTCTACGATTTTGCCATTTGTATCTCTTAAACATTTAATCTCCTCTTTGAATGTTCTCTTGCTGTTGTAATATTGGAAAAACATTTTGGAATTGGTTTTAGCTCCCTTAGCAATGTTCATTTCTATTTCTCTCTTGGCCTTTCTAACTTCCTTTTTGACTTGCGTTTGCAGTTCTGTGTACTCTTTCTGCGTACTTTCTTTTTGGTCCTTTTTTAATGCTCTGTAAAGTGCTCTGTAAAGTGCCTTTTTTCGCTGGCTGAATATTTTTTTTTTTAATTGATCTATTAAACCATTTTGGCAATTTAGTTTTACATTTAGATTTGTCTACTTTAGGGATATAATTGTTTTGCGCCTCTAGTACTACATTTTTGAAGAACAACCATCCTTCTTCTGTGGGTGTTTTCTCTATTTTACTCCAATCTACTTCTGTTAGTCTCTGTTTCATACCTTCATAGTTTGCTTTTCTAAAATTGTAAACCTTAGCTTTAGTCTTTACTTTTGGGGATTTAAAAAACACTTCAAATGAGACCATGTTGTGGTCTGAGTTTGCCAGTGGTTCTCTGACCTCTGTTTTAGTTATTCTATCTTCGTTATTTGAAAAGACTAAATCAAGGCATGCCTCCCCTCTAGTGGGTGCCTTCACAAATTGTGTTAGGAAGCAGTCATTTGTCATTTCCACCATTTCTATTTCATCCTTCGCGCTACCCACCGGGTTTTCCCATTTTATTTGGGGGAAGTTGAAATCCCCATTAGTATGGCTTCTCCTTTGCTACACACATTTCTAATGTCATTGTATAACAGATTATTGTGCTCACCGTCTGAATCTGGCGGTCTATAGCATGCTCCTATTATTATGCCTTTTGAATTTTTGTCTGTTATTCTGACCCATATTGATTCGGTTTTATTTTCTTTGTCCAGGTTTAACACCTGGGCTTCAAGACTGTTTCTTATGTATAGCGCTACCCCTCCTCCTCTTCTGTCCTGCCTGTCTTTCCTATACAGTGTATACCCACAAATATTATATTCGTCCCCATCACTCTCAGATAACCAAGTTTCTGTAACACCTATCACATCATAGTTACCTGTTAGTGCAGTAGCTTCAAGTTCTAGAATTTTGTTTCTGATACTTCTAGCATTTAGATAAATACATTTAATGGTTGTCTTACCTGAGTTGTTGTTCTTGTTTTGATGCGGTCTCCCTTCTGTTTTTTTGTTGATTTCTCCCCCCTTCCTTTCTAGTTTAAATGCTTCCGAACCTGCTCGAGGATCTTTTCTCCGAGTAGACTAGTTCCCTTGTTATTTAAATGCAGTCCATCCCGTCTATACAGATAGTCCTCGTTGTAGAATGTGGTCCAATGATCAAGATAGGTGAAGCCTTCCCGTGTGCACCACGTCTTCAGCCATTCGTTTTGATTAATTATTTCCAGCTGTCCATATGGTCCTTTGCAAGGTGCGGGTAGTATACCAGAAAATACCACAGTTTTGGTTTTCTCTTTTAATTTCCTTCCTAGCTCTCTGAATTTGTTTTGCAGGGATTTTGGTCTGTCTCTTCCAATGTTGTTTGTACCGATGTGGACGACTACTACCGGGTCGTCTCCTGTTCGTTCTAGGAGCCTGTCCACGTTTTCAGTGATGTGCTTGACCGAGGCTCCCGGAAGGCAGCACACTGTTGTAGTAAGGGGGTCCAAACTGCGAATTGAACTTGCTGTGTTTCTCAATATGGAGTCCCCAACAATCATGACCTCCCTTCTTTTTGCTGTCTGGTCACCACTGTCAATAGGGTCCTGGATGTTGTTCCTTTCATTCTCTTGTTGTTGGTTCTGCTCATCAAAATTCTGAAGTGACTCAAATCTGTTGGTTGTTTTGATTTCTGGTGGTTGTGTTTGACGAAGTTTCTTTTTTTCCCTGCTTCTGCCTACCTGAACCCAGCTGTTCTGACCTTCTATCTCCCTGGTGGCTTTCAGTCTGTTAGGGGTGATGCAAACTTCCATGAATTGTGGGTGTGCCAGTTCCTCAAGATCCTGTTGCTGTCTCACTTCTTCCAGCTCCATTTCTAGCATACTTACTAGTTTATGCAAATCCTGGATCGCGCGGCACTTTACGCACACTTGGTTTAGCTCCGCTGGGTTTTCTCGGATTTCCCACATCAAGCAGGTGTCACAGATTACTGGCTTGAAGACCATGTTGAGGTTTTTTTTTTTTTTTTTTTTTTTTGAAGTTTAGTTTCTTCTGCAGCCGTCAACCTGCTTTCAAACTGCTTCGAAACTGCTCTGTACTTTTCCACGCCTGTACTTCTCCCACTCGCTGTCACTTCCACTCGCTGTCGCTGGGAAGACTGCCTCGTTTAACTGCGTTGTTCTGCTGTGCTGTTGGCTCCTCCCCTCGCCCGTGTCTCAAAACGGCGCTGAATTTGAATCAGCTGCTCCGAGTTGCAGCTTGTTTGTTATCAGAAAAACACACGCGGCTGTGTGACAGGATCACAGAGGGCTGAGGATCAGAGACAATGTAAAGGCAAAAAAAAAAAAGTTATTTATTAAATAAAATAATCAAATAAACAGGCACAAGGGCCAACAGAAAGAGATTCAAACACAAATAATCAAAGTGAACTTACAAAATAAACGGTCAGGATCCAAGTCTTCTAAAACAAGACACTCCTTTCTTCTAAACAACAAAACTCTCCAACACAAAGAAAACTCCCAAACAGAAAAAAAAAAACACCCCCAGCCAGAGCCTCTCCCCTGGCTTTTATCCCCCTGTGGCTGAGCCCAATTAATCAATAATTACTAATCATTCAATTAGAGCTCCAGCCACCTTCACACATGTTTTCTTGGCAGGGAGGAATTTAACCCCCTCCCTACCAGTTCCAAACACATATAGACTTATACAATAGAGGCCATTTTACCATTCTAACCCTGTACCCCTGTGGGAACATTACAATAAAAAACTTACATGCACCCTGATACCAGGCTAACATTGGACTGCTTCCAGTCTGTACACAGAATACAATATTACATGTTTATTTAAACCTTACATGATAAGGATGAGAGGCAGGTTGAAGTGTGGAGATGCTCGCTGGTTTTCCAATGCACTTTCAAGTCTGGGCATAAGAGACACAGGCTCCATATTTGTTATCAGACCTGAGTCTTTCCCATCAATGATTCCCTGCAGGAGAACAGAGGGGAGACTGTTGGGGGTAATTCACGGGAAACCTCTGTCAATATGTTACTAATCATCAGACCGTGTCTCCTGAGTGGAGTCTAGTCCGGTGCTGCTGTCTAGGAATCCTGAATCTACTGATTGTCTCCTGAGCCAAGGAACATTAATAATTCAACCATGTTACAGAGTACTCGTGTGCCATAGTACTCATTTAACTCCATAGTGATGCATATGGTTTTTAACAGTTTTTATGAACAATACATGAGTTTCAAAGCATTTAAATTGTTCTGGAGGAGTGACTGTCTCTTCTAATCCCCCACAAGGGAGGATATATACATATGTTAACATTATTTACATTACAGTATATCTAGACAACCAATTGTCATTTAATAATGCATTGCCATTGGTCACCAACTTTGTTGTCATACTGATGGCTCTAATTTTGAATTTAGAGTGGCGGGGGATGCTTGTTTCTGTCTTGCTTGTTCCATCAGGGAAGTTGTCTTGGTTTTTGTTATAAGCAGTCAAGTATTCTCCAGCATTGCTAATAGTGGAGATCTGTCTTTCCCAACGTGGCTGACACTCACTTGAAAGTGGGAGATGCAACTTTCATATAGTGCAGAATGCTGTTTACCAAACACATTACCAGTCAAGTGAGGGACAGAACATTTAAACAAACTGGCTTGTTGACAAGGCCTGATATCTGATCAAGAAAATTGCACAGGCTGATATATGGAAGCATGCTGAAAACTCTTAACAACCACGTATAATCTCATAGTATACCTAATTTTGCTCATGGAAAGTAAAACCTGGAATGGTTCAAGCTGCTTTGGATTAGGACTCTTTTTGTTCATACCTTCACATTATTTTAATAGAGTAGAGTATGTAGCTTCAAAATACATGCTCATAGGTTTCTACTGTGGCACTGTAGTTGCCAGATTCACTTTCTCCAACAGACATGTGTAATACAGGCTAGGTCAGTGTAAGTATAGCTGTATAAGGCAGTGCAATCTAGAGCAGCCACTATGAATCTTGGTTCCTTTTGTATTGCTGTCTGTTCCCAGTAGCTGTTACTAGATGGAGCTGGCAGCCTGAGACTGCCTTCTGTTTGTCAGTGTGCGTTCACATATGGCTGTGCAGCAGAGTGTGAAGCCCAAGTGGGCTGGTTGCCAAGCGGTTACGACTGCAAACATTTTCACCACAAAGCAGCAGCAGCAGAAGCAGCAGCATGTTTTTCCTACAGCTGTTTTTTTTCATGACTGAAAATTACACTTCATGTGAACTGAGGTTTTGTGTTTTATTATTTAAGACAGTGTTATCTAGTGAGTTCTGTAGCATTTCAATGAATCAGTTAAGTGGCTTCCCATTCCCTTTAAAAGTTTACCACAGTAAAGTTGCACATTTTTCCCCCATTCTTTTTTTTATGTACGGTGCCTACAGAAAGTCTACACCCCCTTGAACTTTTTTCACGTTTTGTTGTGTCAGTGCCTGAGAGTTTCATGCATTTAAATTAGGATTTTTTCCACTTATCTACACACCATACTCCACACTGTTAAGGGAAAAAAGTTTTTATTGAGATTATATATTAAAAATACAAAACTGAAAGATCGTCATTGGATAAGTATCCAACCCCCTGAGTTAACCCTTTGTGGAAGCACCTTTGACTGCAATTACAGCTGGGAGTCTGTTGGGATAGGTCTCTACCAACTTTGCACACCTAGACTTGACAATATTTGACCATTCTTCTTTATAAAACTGTTCCAGCTCTGTCAAGTTCCTTGGGCAGCGCTGATGGACAGCAATCTTCCAATCATGCCACACATTTTCGATTGGATTTAGTTCAGATCTCTGACTGGGCCACTCAAGGACATTTACCTTTTTATTCCTTAGCCACTCCAGTGTAGCTTTGGCTGTTCTGGTCATTGTCATGCTGAAAACTTTTGGTCACTGTCATGCTGAAAGGTGAACTTCCGTCCCAGTTTCAGCTTTCTTGCAGAGGGCAGCAGGTTTTCCTCAAGGACTTCTCTGTACTTTGCACCATTCATTTTCCCTTCTATCCTGACAAGTGCCCCAGTCCCTGCTGATGAGAAACATCCCCATAACATGATGCTACCACCACCATGCTTCACAGTTGGTGTTGGGTTTGTGCCAAACATGACACTTTGCATTTAGGCCAAAAAGTTTCATTTTAGCTTCATCAGACCACAAAACTTTTTGTCACATGGCTACAGAATCTCCTGAGTGTTTTTTGCATACTTCAAATGGGATTCAAGGCTTTCTTGAGTAATGGCTTCCTTCTTGCCACCCTACCACACAGGCAAGATTTGTAGAGTGCTTGGCATATTGTTGTCACATGCACACTTTGACCAGTCTTGGCCCTAAAAGCCTGTAGCTCTTGTAAAGTTGCCATTGGCCTCTTGTTAGCCTCTCTGATCAGTCTCGTTCTTGCTCGGTCATCCAGTTTGGAGGGACAGCCTGATCTAGGCAGGGTCTTGGTGGTGCCATACACCTTCTAGTTCTTAATAATCATCTTGACCGTGCTCAAAGGGATATTCAAGGCCTTTGATATTTTTTTATACCCATCCCCTGATCAGTGCCTTTCAACAACTTTGTCCCGGAGTTCTTTAGAAAGCTCCTTGGTGCTCATGGTTGAGTCTTTGCTTTGAAATGCACTACAAAGAAACTGCTGAATTTATCCTGAAATCATGTGAATCACTGCAGTTTAACACAGGTGGAGGCCACTTAACTTGGTGTGTGATTTTGAAGGTGATTTGTTATGCCTGAGCTAATTTAGGATTACTATTACAAGGGGGGTGGACACTTATCCAACCAAGCTATTTCAGTTTTTATGTTTAATAGATTTTCTACAAATTTGTAGATTTTTTTTTTCACTTGGAAGTTGTGGGGTAGGATGTGTAGATAAATGAAAAACATAAATAATGAATTTTAATTTCAGGCTACAATGCAACAAAAGGTGTAGACTTACTATAGGTACTGTCTTTCCTATAGTTTACCAGGTATTTTTTGTATACTATACTTTTCCATGTATCTCTGGGCTTTACAATGGTTACCTATGCTGTGCTATGCTTTTGCTTTGCAAAACCTTTCTAAATTCATTCCATTAGCTTCACTACAATTTTCACTAATCCCTTTATTGTTGTGCAGTCAAACTGTTCAATTACAATACATTTTCTGTGTCTGTTGGTCTTCACATGTTAGTGGGCTTTGCTCTTTCTTTCCTACAGAGCAAATCCCTAGCAGATGCTTTATTCAAAATTGAAGCTTTTCACAGTTAAAGACCTGGGCTTGAACCCAGCTTTGACTTTGCTGTGCAACTCTAAGCATACCTCAAACCTGCCCTGGAGGGACCACTTCTTAGTGGAGGGATGGGGAATGGGGGACGGGCTGTAACAGGGGATGAGCCGACACTGGCTCTCAGTGAAGTCAGATGCTGGATGGTACCAAGTTCTCTGTTGTGTGTAAATCCGAGGAAGGCTAATGTCAGGTGGACACAACGCTTTCTCAGTCAGCTAGAGGGCAGTGTCTTGGCGGGGAAACTGTGGTGGTAGAAAGACCCGTTTAAGCTTACTGGTGTCCATATAGTTCCGCTTCAGCAGCTAATTATGCATACCAAAGTTTCTTCCTCTCATAAGCCTCATCCACAGCATCTTCTCATGGCACTGTTAACTCTACCAGATGAACAAGGCATGCTGATCCAGACCACAAGACAATGTCTGATCAAAGATTAGTGGTGGCAATCTCAGGTGGAAAAATAAGCCGTTGACCAACATCTGCCAGCATCTTCCAGTCTCTAGCAGCTTCCAGTTGTCCTGGGCGAGGCTTGGTTTTAACACCTTTTCTTGATGGTTGCTCTCCTGGACAGAGGAATATTGTCTTTTGTGCGTAATACTTTGATGAAATGGGTGGCAACTTGTTGCTTGTCTTCCAATGCTAAGGCCAAACATCGCAACACCTGGTCATGGCGCCAAGTAAACCATCCTTGGCTAAGACCCACCTTACATCCTGTCAAAATGTGCCTTAATGTTGCAGGTGATGAACACAAAGGACATGAAGGATCCTCACCCACCCAGAGGTTTAGGTTCTGTGGTGATGGAAGAACATCATATGCTGATCTGATGAGAAAACTGATCCTGCTCTGTTCCATTGTCCATAGGTCTTGCCAGCTGATCTTGCGTTGTTCCACACACCCCCATATCCATCCACTCCTCATCCATTCTCCCTGCTTGGCCTGGGAAATTGCTTTTATACACCTGATCCTCTCCTCCTGCTTTTGCACCTCATTGACTACCAGCTTTCTCCGTTGAGCTGGGGTTGTCTTGTGCCATGTAGTAGGAGCTGAACTGAGACCAAAACCTCCTTTTCCATGCTGAGCTTGCCCCAAAATATCTCCCATTCGAAGGGCAGACTTAGCATCTTCCACAGCTTTCTTTGCCATCCATTTTCTTCCAGTTTTCAACACAGGTGCTGCCTCCCTTATGCATTTGTCACGCAAATCTACTAATGTAATTTCCAGCTGACTTTGGCGCACTTAAACTCCTCAGTTAGAGCAAAGATTGGTAGCTGCAGTATTTCTTTACCATAATGTCCCAGTGTACTGAGGCAGAGTGGAACTCTCAACCATTTCCTGACGTATGAACTGATTAAAGCTTCCAGCTTCTCAACTGTTGTCAAGGAAACCTTGTACACAGTCAGTGGCCAAAGCAGTCTTGGCAGTAGACCAAACTGAAAGCACCAGAGTTTCAGTTTGTCTGGTAAAGCGCTGCTGTCTGTGCTCTTCAACCCTTCCACTGCTTGTTGTCTAACTTCTACCACACAAACTGTGTCCTTTAGATCCCCGTAGTACCATCTCCCTAGACTTTTCACTGGCTTCTCGGACACTGTTGGTATTGCCTCACCATTAATGTAGAACCTTTTATCCACTACTTTACCTTTAATTATAGAGATGCTCCTTGATTTAGTGGGCTTGAATTGCATTCATGCCCATTCAATGTTATTGGTTAACTGGTTCGTGCAGGCTACTGTTGTAGTCATTGTTGTCATGCCATCCATGCTCGAATTGGTGGTAGTTGCATTCCAAAAGCCAAGCGCTCTCCTCCCACTACCCATTTTGATGCCCTTACAATTGCTTCCATTGCCATGGTAAAAGCCAGTGGAGAAATGGTACATCCTGCCATTATTCCAACTTCTAGGCATTGCCATGTAGTGCTGAATTCTGAAGTTGAAAAACTAAATTGCAAATCTCCAAAGTAGGCTTTCACTAAATTTGTTATTGTCATCGGTACGCTGAGAAAATCAAATGCTGCCCAAAGAAGCTCATGTGGCACTGAATCATATGCATTAGCCAAATCCAGGAATGTCACATGGAGCTCCTTCCTTTCCTTGTTTGCTGATTGAATTTGTTGCCAGATTACACTGATGGGTTCTAAGCATCCTGGGAAACCTGGAATGCCTGCTTTTTGTCAATGAAGCAGTTCTTTAATAGGTAGGTTGACAATAATGAGCAATAATGCTGAAGAAAATCTTGCCTTCTACATTTAATAGGGAAATAGGACAAAACTGACTGATGCTTGTAGAATCCTTTTCTTTTGGTGTAAAGACTCCACCTGCTCGATGCCATGCTCTTGGTACAACCTGTTTTCCCATGCCACTTTCATCAATTTCCACAGGATTCGTAGAACTCCAGAAGCACTCTTGTACACTCTGTATGGAACTCCATTAGGCCCTGGAGATGATGATGCCCTTGCTTTTTTTACAGCTTGCTCTACTTCTTTCCACTTAGGTGCACAGTCCTCCATTTGGTATTCGGGTGGATTGATAGGTGGGAGGAATTAACATAGGCTCCTGCCTTTTTGAATCTGTATGTGTTTCCTCCAAATGTCTCTCCAGCTCAAACTTAGATGATTTTAGTGTGTCATTTTTCTCACTGGTGAATATCTTTACAAATTTGAATGGCTCTTTATAAAAGTTAGTTCTCACAAGCTCTTTCTTTTTGTCGCGTCTCCATAGGCGCTCAGCTCTGTGCAATGTTGCAAGCTTATCTTTTATCTTGTCTTGTCTTGACCCTTTGTAACAGATTGTTCTGCTTTTTTCCATTGCTTCCTCAACTGCCTCCTTTCTCTAAATGTTCACTCTCTTGCTGCCGTCTAGACTTTCCAAGAATAGTTTGTCCTTTTCCTTCCTTTTTTCAATTGCAAACCTCTCGATTCCATATGCACAGATGATGTCCCCAGATTTATCCAGCTTCTTTTCAACTGTTCCATTTAATCTTTCCAAAATAAAACAGAGATCCATGTTTACTGTGTTCCACGCAGTTTTTTTTCACAAGCTCTTGGCCATTTAACTCCAGGCTTGTGCCCGTTGAGGTTCTTTTCTCTCTTATGCTGGTTCGTCTGCCCGGGTCCACAAGGATCATTAGGTTCATCACTAGTTGTACCCATGCAAGTCCTCCTCACGTCTATGACAGGGGTGCTGATATCCTGTGAATTGTGGTTTGCTTCCTGTCGCTGGATTTCATTCGACTTTCTGGACTGACTTTGTAAGAAGTACTGATCAATGCGAGGCCCTTGTCCCTTCTCCCTCAAGCATTTCATTCTCCCTTGATGAATCTTCAAACCCCTGACCGTTGTCGACTTGCTCCAGCCGCAGACACAAACCTGGAGCTCCATGTCTTTGCTAACTGCTGATCTTGAACTAGTCTTTTGTGAAGTGCTCTCCATTCTCATATCCATTTCCGTTCCTAAGTCATTAACCGTGTTATCCAACATTGAGTCATCTTCCTCCCCTGCTCTCACAGACTCTAGGGGTATTTTTCTCTTTAATTTCTTAGAAGCCTTGGGCGGGTGTCTCCAGCATCCTGTTTACCTTTGAAAGCATAGAGCTGGATACTGCCGGCCAGGGTAGCTAACCCTTGCCAGACCCAATGGGGTCTCTTTCCTTCTGTCAGCTCTCTCTCCATGCTATCACAAGGTCTTTCCCTTGTTGCCAGCTGCACTATTCACAGAAGTCACTGGATGTATCCAGAGCTTCATGATTTCCATTACATGAGAGTAGATGTTGAACTTCATGCTGATTTGAACTCGGCTCTAGAGATATCTAAATATCTTTAAATCATTTCAATATATCTCAAAATGTTTTTGAGATATCTTTATATCCTTTTCAGATATCTCTAAATCATGTAGCGATATCTCTAAATTACTTCCTGTTCATTTAGAAATATCTCTAAGTCATTTTAAGATCTCTCAAAATATCTTCCTGTTCATTTCGAGATATTTCTAAATAACTTCCTGTTCATTTAAAGATATCTCTAAATCATTTAAAGATATCTTGAAATAACTTCCTATTTATTTAAAGATTTTTAAATATCTTTTTATGAGTGTGTACTGGTCTTCACCTATGGTTGTGCAGGAAGCACAGTGTGAAAAAGACCTTTCAATTAAAAATCTAAATACACGGTTGACATCTTTCATATGGGAAAATATCAGAAATGTACAAAATGATGAAATACGTATTAGATACAATTAATTGAATTGGATCGTAAGCTCTGTGCAGTTAAGGTCTTCTCCAATACTTCACAAAAGCAAAGAGACCTCCACTGAAATAATGTCCAAATACCAACCAAAGGGTCTGAAAAAAAGAAAAAGCAATCTAATGTTTTCATCTTAATAATCACTGCCTGATTGAAAATAAAAGCGTGTGGCTGACAGCCAAGGGAGACATTCATTTTTCAGATATGGTAATGAAGTTTTGTTTTGGTGCCGTCTCTTGAAACTAAAAAAAAAACAAAAAGCCTTCAGCTTCACTTTCATGATTATGAGCAATACACCCATATGTTACAGTAATGGCCCTTTGATGTTATTAGGGAAGGCTCTGGGTCATATGCAGTGGAATGACCCTTGAGTGCATGGTAATAATTGGATGAAATTCCTCTGTGAAAACTTAATTATGTAGTGCTTCAATCAGGCTGTTTTTTTTAATGCTTTTGAATGGCTAATTAACAACCTTTATATTATAAAAAGCATAAACCGGCCAGCTTGAAAGGCAGAGTAGCTTTATTCAGGACGCGCATACAGTAGTGTACAGTAAGCTGTGCTGGAGTGCAGTCTAGACTCCAGTATATGTTTTTATTTTAACCAGAACATAAATCTACATTTTTACACCTGTATTTCTTTTCAGTTTTGCCCAAGATGCAACAATGAATTGATCATTCAGTAGCTTACAGGACTATCATACTTTACAGGACCCTGACATATTATGTTGCATAACGAGCTTTCATGGCGAGTACGTTTGTGTGCCTCTTGCTTTTTAGTAATAAAGTTTTCTCAATGCATACAGTGTATTACTGTGTATAATAGGCATGTTAGTATGTGTATTTGACACTGAGGTACCGAGCTTGAATAGTCTTCCAGAAATATAACTTTAAATATTTAAAAATACACATTGCTTTTTTGTGATGCCATCAAAAACAAGTGAAGGACTATAGCAGAATTCATATCCATTAAAATAACATTTTCGACATGATCACACACAAAAGGAGGCTATTTCTAACCTCTGCTTTTGTTTTTCAATGCATTTAAAAACTTCAAAGTGCTGTTAAGCTCATTCCAATTTGCTGACTGAATATCCCCACCCCAAAGTGTGCTGTCCCTGACAGCAGTGTCCAGCGCAGAGACCCTGCAGACACACTAGTCTGCCCTCAAACCCACGCATGAGACACAATAAATATGGAGGTTGGCTGTGATGACAGCTCTTGGCTCTTGATTACAGGGCTTCAGAAATCCTTTTATGTGGCACAATATGATGTAAGAACTTGTTTTTACAGTTGAATTACAGTTGGGTCATTCCATCTCATGGGGTGTAACTCGATTCTTGTGTCAATGATTGTGTTTTTTTTTTTTTTGTTGGAAAGCCGCTGAATGGAGCTTTAAAGCACATTGGTAACACTTTACATAAAGTGATGAATACAGATGTACGTACACAATTACAATGTTATTAAGTGTGGTTACAATGTACTTGATTGTTTTATTTTTATTATATGGGAAAAAAATGAAACTTAGTTTTCACTGATAATCTCGGGTTAAATATATCATATCAATTCAGTGTAGTGTTTTTTGTGAAATTGCTCTTGTGCTGAAAGGTGCACAGACCTCACTCCACCTGCTTCTAGCGGAGAAATCCTGCACCTGGTATGGAATGAGGGAACAGCAAACACAGCATTGAGAACTCAGGTATCTTACTGCATCACATGCTTCATATCTTGGATGATACATAGGTAAAAATGAATAATTCAACAGTATGGTTCATCTTACTGTTGCAAAAAGTCCATCTGATCATTTCTGATGGCTGTAGACCATCACTAAAAGGGTCTAAATTTATATAAATGAAATATATGAAAATGTGTTCTATCAATTCATTATCAATATGTATGTGACTATATAATATATACTGTGTGTATATATTTTTTCCACATCTAAAAATGAACATGTATATAGCTATATAATTAACAAATTAAACTTTTGTAACTAATTGATTTTAAATACATTTTTGCACTAGGAAATTTCTAAAATTCTAAAAAATAGAAACTAAACAGTAATAAAATCATTACTGGAAAACAGAAAACAGTCCTGATAATAATTTTATCTTATTACGTACTATGTCACTGTTACTAATCATTGTCTATTTTTTAAAAAATTGAGCTCAAAATAGTAATACAGATATAGACTTGGGTTCAGGCTTCTAGGAATTTCTGAGATATCTAGTGAAACCAAAAAAGTTCCTGTACAGAAGTGGGAAGAAGTGAAAAAATAATGGGTATTAAATACTTCCCCTGACACCACACTCTTTCGGACTGTATACAGCGGAATGGGACTCTCCTTCATTCCTGTCGGTTCAGTTCCTTTATAATGTATTGACAGACAAGATTGTGAAAGTACTGCTATTATATAAAAACAAATTCAACTGGGGGTAAAATCTTGCCATTTCAATTTATCTCAAGATCACAAGATAACTGATCTTGAAATCTCAACATTACAGTATGAAATGTCGAAAATCCTGACATTTTGTCTCATGATCTCAATCTAACTAATATTTTTTTTTTTTTTTCTTAATGAGCCACTGTACAAAACAAAAAGAGTTTGAAATATACCACAGTGTGGTGAATCTGGCAGTGTGACATCATTGTTCCCAGTGAATCCCGACAGAGCTGCAGACAATGGGCCGGCAGATTTACTGGCTCGATCAATATGATTTACTTGTTTGCTAACAGAGCTTGGCAGTATCTGGGTGGCTATCATTCAATCTCAGCCATCAATGCCGTACAAAGCACCTAAGCCATGAAGGAAAGTAAGAAAAGGATAAGAGCTTCAAATATTTACCCAGCCAGTGTAGCTTCTGTTGAAACGTCCTCAATAAAAATGTGTCATTGTTCATGGCATATTTAGGAGTTGATGAGAGCTGGATTATTACACAGCACTGACTAACCACCCTCAATTGCATCACCCACGTGTATGTACTTATTTCAATATTACCCCTGAAAATAAGTGGCTGGTGCCATGTAACCCTAAAGGCCCCTACACAGCAGACGCGACGAGATGAGCGACACGACAAAGCAACGCGAGAAAATCAATAAAACCTTGCTTTTTAATAGTAACCTTCACACCAAAGGCGACATGACAAGCGACGTCACCATGACACAAATTCCAACGCGAGCGATGGAAAAAAAAATAGAAACTGATCCTATATTTGCGAATTCGTTGAGAGACAAATACACAACTGACCGATCAGAGAACAGCTTCATGTCATGTAGTTTGAAATCAAGCAGTTTCACTTTATGACAGGGTGCCCACCCCACGTGTGTATTATATTTTTTATGTAGGTATTCATTTGTTATTAGGCTTCCATGCCAAAGGCTAGGAAGCCTATTGTTATTGTTAAAGTTTTTTTTTTTTTAAGTTTTTTTTCTTCCCAAAACTTTAAACTGCTGCTGCTTCAAAGCTGTGTGACTGATCAGGTTCTGACTTGGCAGGTAACAAGCTGGATACATTGGCTGTCAGATGCTGAAAAAATGTTAAAACCTTTCAAAATTTTCTTCTTGGGAACCGGTGAAGTGATTAATCTGAAACTTGACATATATCATCAGCATCCAAACCTGGATCTAGTTAGTGAAGCAGAAGTTGCTTTTGTAAATTTTAATGTCAAAATGGCTGCCACAAATCTTATCGAAATGTGCCCCTAACAACAAACTATCCATCTCCAAACTTAGTAGTTATCGTCCCAGTAACAGTGGAATACAAATACGTCAAAATGGTTACGTTTTATAAAACAAGATGGCCACCAGTTGTATGTTTACGTCTGAAATTTAAAACTGCCTCAGTTGACAAACGGTTTACTTGACTAACTCGAAACTTCACAAGCATCATCCCTGACACTGTAGCAATAAAAATGACTTTTAAGAAACTTGCGTTAAACATAAGAAGCATTTTTGAAAAAAAAAAACTTTCTGAATCTTCCGTGGAACAGTTGAAGTTGCTGATTTTAAACTTGGCACATTGAGAACTAAACACGTTTAGACGAGTACTGATACTGGGGCTTGGGAGCCGTAAAACTGCCTGGCAGTTCCAATTATTATTATTATTATTATTATTATTATTATTATTATTATTATTATTATTATTATTATTCTTAAATTATTATAATAATATATATTATTACGTGACGAAAAGCACTGCTTTTCGCCATCATCTTTAATAGTAAATAATCCGTCAGAAGCAGCTTTCATTCGTGTTACATAAATATATGACAATGGTATGATTTATTATACTACTACCATATTATACTATTATTAATAATAATAATAATAATAATAATAATAATAAAAATAATAATAATAATAATAATAATAATAAATGAATACCTACATAAAGAATAAAATGCACACAAGGGGTGGGCGCCCTGTCACACACTTTCACTGAAAATGGAGGTAAAGATCCTACTTGCAGTACCTAATTTCCCTGACCTATAATAAGCCATTTTCTATTGCATTTGGTAGTAATCATACTTTCTGAAAGATCTGGCAAATTTTCAGCTGTCGTGTCGTTTCTGTGATCGCTTCTGGTGTGCACTGTGTTTTCGCAGCGAATTTATCGTGTCACTCCAGTAAAAATCATGTCGCGTCTGGTGTGCGCAGGCCTTAAAGGTCTCCGCACACTGGACGTGATGCGATTCGTCTGGCGATAAAATGGTACTTTCGCTGCAACGCTACCTTTCACACCAGTGGTGGCAGACGCGCGCGATGTGATAGACGACTCTCCTGTGATTGTATCCAGCTGGGAAAAAAATCACACGTATTATAGTAGTTATATGCTAATAAAAATGTAGAATACTTAATAGCTTTTCAGAATACTTATTTCAGTAAAGGTAAACGAATCATACACACCAGATCTGGGTATATAAACCATTGTTTACTGAAGGCACGCAAGGGAAGCTGTTCCTCATTGGTCAGTTCCCTAGCTGCCGTGCGACAAAATCGCAAAAATAGACAAGTTTATTTTTTTCGCATCGCTTCAGTGTTGCCCGTCACATGGCAGTGTGAAAGCCTCCTATCAAAAATACATGTTTTATTTTTTTTTGTTGCGGAGCAGTGTGTCGTATGACACATTCACTTGTCGCAACGCTTCCAGTGTGTAGAGACCTTAAGAGGTTTAAAGGACACATTCATTGTGCTTATTGATCTAATCAGGTCTAAGAATAATCTATCTGTGGGTGTCAACTGCTATTAGCAGGTAGTTAATATAGAAGGAATGCTACATATTAAGGGAACTTTGTTGTTGTTTTTTAAGCCCAGCATACACAAGGAAATGTCCAGTGTTTTCAGAAACAAGTTAGCTAAACTTGTGTCCCGGTGTAGACCTGGGTTCTAATTTGAGAAACAATTTTTTCCTGACAAATTTAGCAGTAGAGACATGTGACTCTTTGAGCATGTGACTATGCAAGATGGCAACATCCACAGAACTGTTCAAATAAATGATGTTATTGATCTTGGCACTGACAGGTCATGTCTGTTCACCATGAAAAGCAAAGAATACCGTGGGCAAGGTGGAATCTTGGTTATGAGGACTGTTTACAAATGGCCACCAAAGGTGTGCACTGGTAATTTCTTCACCCTGAAACAGTCAATCCTAGTGGTAAAATATGCATGTGATTTTAAACATACCAAACATCCATGTGATACATGATGATTAAAACAAATACCATGGTTTAATAAACAAAATATTATACAAATTAAAAAGGGAGAAATATTCCTTTAAAAAGCATGTATTGTAATAATGTGTGTACTTTGCCTTGAATGAAGGACTGTTTTTAACCCATCTTAATAAAGGAAAATGGAAAATGTATGCCAAAGTCATTTTTTTCTATTCTGTCTCATAAATGTAGTTTTATTAACCAATGTCAGCTCATCTCCAGTGCTGCAGGTATTAGGGGAGAATATTTCTTCTCAAGGACAGTCTCAGCATGAGATAGCCATGAAGATGGTGTGATTGATCTCCTGCAGTCGTTTAATAGAAATAAAATCAAAGATAGCCTGCAGCTTCTCTCTCTCACATTGTGCTATTACCAGTAATTGCCTGTTCAAAACAGGAATACCATATTCACATTAACATTTCTACGAGCACTAGTTGCACCACAGCTACACCAAAACACTCACTAGAGCTAACTTGATGATTCCAGTAAATCTTATCCAATATGATTTTACTATCTGTTCATAGGTCTCACAGTTTCCTTTATAAAAGATAATAAATGACCTAGTACTACTGTGCTAAATGTTTGATTCTTTAATGGTATTGTAGTAGTCCTGGTGAGTACTATCTGAACTATGCGACACATTTTTTCTACTGTTATTTTATTTAGTAATTCTTGTCACAGACCAAACTAGCTGTACCATTACTAATGCAAGCAAAGTGTAGAACAGTATAGCCCTGGTCAGTGAGAAGACCATACTGGGCAGACCCAGTATATTACAACAAACAAACACTGCCTCAGAAACAGAGCTGCTCACAAATGCACAGCAGCTTAAACAATTCGAGCTTCTCTATAGAAGTTGCATCTGAGCAGCTTGTGATGGACCTCCAGATAATCCCTGGCTGGATTCCTCTCTTCCCCTGCTTGTTACTCATTTGGACCTCATTGTAAAAGTCAGACCTGCATTTTGTTCTCAAAGCCTCCAACCCTGATGCATGAACAGATGACCTGTCCAGCTTTTTAGAACTACTAAGGGACCACAAGACTGGAATTTTGCAGATGACTCTGCCCTACGAACGCTTCAGTAACCCTGCAATTAACGCTACTGTATGTCTTTCCAGTCCCAATTGGCTTCAGTGAGAGTGGACCTTCAATATTAAGGCCACCCCGCTATTACAGATTGTGGCCACCATGTGCAGTCCCTGCATTAAATGACTTCACTAATTAATTGCTAAATATAATTTTGAAAAGAAAAAGCTGTTGGTTGCAATATAATGTACTGCTGAATGTGTAACAAGCTGTTCCTGCCCATTTCCAAAATGTACCCGCATTCACAACATGACAGATATTTGACTTTTTTAACATGTAAAAACAATGTACACATCAATCTTATGATGGATTAATACCATACCAAATACTTTCATATCAAAATGTACTGTATAATGACAGCAAACATGACCGTGCTGGACAGGGTTGCTGTATTGGTTTAGTAGATGTGTTTCAGTAACTGCAAGCATACCTTTCTGTATGTAATGGGTTAAGTATGTCTTTAGTTCAGTATTGTAAGATCCCTTTGAGGAAAGTTGTGTTGCTTCAAAATTTTGGAATGTAAACAAACATGATAGCCAACAAAGTCTGGATTCTGCGGTTTCTTGCACAGCAATGGAAAGTATGGAAATAGGTAGTCTGGCATAACTACAATAAAATTCCTATTCTGTCAATGCACTAAAGTCCATCCGATTTTCATACTGCTTACATAATGCTGCAATCATGTATAAAAAGATCACTTGTATGATGAAAAAGACAAGTCTCCAGTATTGTTTACAAGATTGCCATGGAAGCAAAACCAATAATAAAGATACAACTTTAAATGACAAGCCATATTTCTATTTTGTGTATCATACTTCATAAGATAAAAAAATCTTCATAGTTGAAACAGACATTTCTGTATTAACAATACAAGTAAAACAGATGATGCATTCATGCTTCTATTAATATGGTCCATTAAGGGTTAAATCAGATCATCAGGGACACTAGTAGGTATGTATCAAAGCTGCCTGCAGATGGCACTGTCCACACATGCTGCAGCCCCTTGCCTGGTACCTATTCTATTCTCCACAATGTCTGCTGTGGCAGTGTGGCTCTACAGATGCTGACAGCTGTAATATATTTCTCCTAGAAGACTCCAATGCTTTCATACAGTGATTTATATAGCTTTCTCCAGGCTCACAGATACAGAAGTATGCTATCACCCTTCCACAGAGAAAGGCTTGACTCTAGAACAGAGCCAGCCAGTTCACTGCTGGTCACTTTCCCTTGAAGGCTTGAATGACTTGAGTATTTGTGCCAAACGTTTGTCTACTTCATTGACATGGTTTCTTATGGTTTGTACCTCCTAGCCTAGCTTGCTATGTAGGTTTTATTAACTGATTTATTAATTTATAAAGCATTTTACTAATGAAAGGTCACTGTGATGCTTCATCTGGTTTATAAGAGCAGTCTGGCTTTGACAGCTACAGCCTATACAAATCAATAATGTACAATTTACATTGGAGAGCCACATTAAAAACCAGACTGAAGATTGAATTAGCAATAAAACAAGAAGCCCAATTCCACACGTATTGCAGAGATTGGAACCCTACAGCACTAATAACATTGCTTTAACCCTTTAACTTGCCAGGTTGCTCTATCTAAAATGCCAGTCTCTTTTCAGAATGTTCCTATTAATTCCATAGATGGTTTTACAGAACCTGATGAGAACTTATTTTGGACTAAGTAATGTAGTGCATATTTATTGCTAATAGGAATCTGTAAAACCAGCCAAAACAATGTTGTACTCTGAATTTTTTGGGCACCCTGCATGTCCCAAAAGAAATGATCAATGTACAAGTTGAAGGCAATTATATAGCAACACTTGCATTTGGCACATGTATGGGTGTTTTTTAGCTGAAGGACAGGTCTTATCAGTATACAGCATGCCACATGCTGTTATTGATTATGATTCAGTAGTCAGGCAGGTTTATAATCTACTGCTACGGATTAGCCAGTGCACCACAGGCCTACAGTTTTTGAGAAGTTGAGGTAATGACATGCACCATTCCAGTGATTTAAATCACAGAAACACCAGCTGACATCTCCGCTCACACAGACGGCAGGGTTTATACTCTATGCTGTGGTATAGCTTTCATACTTGGATGATTTCAGCTTTTATACACAAGGTGACCAGACGTCCCAGGATGACCGGGAGAATAGCAGATTTATTAATTGACTTGGCGCAGAGACATGGAGAAGGGTTTGTGCTCAAGTTCTGCGAGGCATGTTCTGATTAAAAGCCGAGATGCAGTCTGTAACAAAGACCAGGTAAGGAAGAACTAGCATTACCTGCATTGGAGATGAGGAAAAACAAGAATGCAAACCTGCATTCTATCTTAAAAAGTAAATAGCTTCAAATGGAATTGTTCGTGCAGTCAATATAAGCTATACACAGATATTTGCAGTCCCATAACTCTGTTATATACTGCTGCACTGCAAAATACAAGATACAAAATCCAGCTATCATTTATTTTATTCATAACCAATCCTTTATTTAGCCCATTGTCACTTTCTTTGAAAAGAGAGAAAATATTGTTTAAGAGACTATAGTTAAGTGGCTGAGTTGGGTGAATTATTTGGAATTTACTTTGCAGTGTAAGGGAATTCCCGAGGGGCACCTCAAGTTTGTTTGTTTATTTAAAGCAGGTGATGTCAACCATACCAGTATTGAGAATAACACACAGTAGAAGCTCACTCAATATGGTACGGTTGATTTTTGTGATGAGTCTTTGAATACAGCAGGTGAAACATGTCCTCTGATTGGCTAAAAAGATGCTCAACAGTCAACAATTACTCAACTAAACTCAGAACCACTGGAAATGATTGCAAGCATTGTGAAGGGAAGGGACATATGAAGATACTTTCTATTTAAGAGTACATGTCATACATTCAGTTGGGTTGCAACATAACGTAACATAGGTGGCAAATTTGGTTGACCAAGTTCAAGTGTACTTGTAATGAGACCTTTTCATTGAGATGATATCTTGATTTAAAATGAACTTGGGTTTTTATTAACATTCGTTTAGGCATGGTATTGTGTCTACACTCTCAAGGTTTAGCTTTGAAATACTCCTCTACATACTCTGTTTCTCTCCTGCTTTACTGAATGCAGCTCGATTTGCAGCCTTTGATACAAAGCTGTCTAAAAGGTTGAAAAAGAACGGTTTATTGATAACACATCACAATGCAATCTATTATTCTGACAAGTTGTATAAAAATATACTGCAATACCCCAGTCCATTCAACCATTACTCTTTCATGATTACAGTGGGTAGGATGCCTTGCTTATGGCCACCAAAGAGGCTGATACCTGCTTGCAGAGGGAGGGTTGGGCAGTTGTTGGATCAGCACAGTGTTTTACTACCCAGTCTACACACTGAGACCTGAATAAACATGCTTGCAGAGGGCAGTCATTGGAACAGCACAGTGCTTTACTGCCCAGTCTACACACTGAGACCTGAATGAACCTGCTTGCAGGGGGAGGGGAGAGCAGTCACTGGAACAGCACAGTGCTTTACTGCCCATTCTCCACACTGAGACCTGAATGAACTTGCTTGCAGGGGGGGAGAGCAGTCACTGGAACAGCACAGTGCTTTACTGCCCATTCTCCACACTGAGACCTGGTCACAAGAAGGGTCTGTGGATCTAGCCTGGAATACGAGACATTTATGCATGAGAACTGTGACAACTGGAGCATACCTGTACTTGAATTAGCTCAAATAAACCATGTCTATCCATTTAAACTGTATGATTTATATTACTGAAAAAATTATTAGAATCTACTAGACATCAAAGCAAAGTTTTTTTTCATAGAAATTGTTTGTCACTCTGGTCTTGTGACCAGCTGCAGTTTGTGGAAGATGGCCCAGTATTATTAATACATAGAAGGGGTAAAGGCAGTTTAAAACTCTAATGCTTCTGATTTCTCTAATCCCAACACTTATCATACACCATTAATACGTGTGTCAGGGTTTTCCTTGAATCTGTATGCTGTCTGTTTTTAGATGCAAGATCTGAAGTAAGACAACGTTTAATAATTCTGTAGTGACCTCTCCTAGACTGTCTGTCGGAGATGAAAAGCATATTATTAACTCATATAATGGCCACGCTGGGTTTAGTAACACATTCTCCCCAGACCCATATTGGCACACAATCAGCATCTTTAAATATATATATATATATATATATATATATATATATATATATATATATATATATATATATATATAATGGCACACTGTGTGGAGAGCTCTTATTTCTCGGATTAATTCCCTGTTCTTTTTGTTTTAGTTGTTGCTCAGGCACTCTTTTCAAAGTAATCAGCAGCTCATGGTTGTAGTCCCAGTTTCTACACTATTTCTAGCAAATACCTGATAGATGGGGAAAAAAGAATAAATCACTCAAACTCTGAAAAGCTCCAAAACATAGTTTGCAAGTAAGCTTTCAAATCTAAATTGAATTCCTTGCCTCCTTAAGTTTTGTATAATACAGGTACCAAAAATCATGATTACTACATATTTTTGACATGCTGGTAGATGTTTTAAAATCACAAACTTTAATTTCTTCACAATCAAAGCAGTTAAAGGATTTTTTGTTCGGACTTGTGACTGTTTACATGCCCACACATATTACACACATACTCTAACAAAGGGCTGGCACTGGAACTTTGTTATTGTGTGTGCGTCTGTGGAACTGCTTGAACTGTGCTAGACAACATTACCTTGCAGAACTGTGTGCAGGACTGAGTTGCACAACCCTGCACCTGTGATTTCCCGCGCCCCTGCTTGCAGCCCTGCTCCCCATTCTGGATTATTGATGCACCTTTGTACCAGCGCTGACACCTACCAAACATGGGGAAAAGGCTCCCCTGGGATCATTGAGCACACCTGGCAAGAGCTAGGGGAGGGGGGTGGATAACAGCCCACTGATTGTACAGGGTTCTCGTCCCCATGTGTTAATACAACTGTTTCAATACTGTACCTGTAATTTTCTTTTCATTGTTAACATCGTAACAACTTTTTACAACTTTAAAGTCTGTTTCAAAGCACTTTTCAAAATGCCCGCTCTAGTGTATTGATAGTGTAAGGATTACTGCCCACATTGTCAAACAGGAAACACTGCAAGAATGATCCATGAAGTGGTACGGAACAGAAAAGTCAGAGCACTTGTTATGTTTTTTTTTTTTTTTTAATTGCTCTTCCTGCAGTGATTTAAGCACAGATCTCAAAAGTTATAAAAAGTTGTCAGATGTTAACAATGAAAAGAAAAATCTTATATTTTTCAGAACCCCGCTAATTACTTTTTAACTACATTGTTGCAGGGTGAGGGATAGCAGCCACTGATTGGCGGAGGTTCAACCACAATGTTATAATGTTTATTGGGTTGTGGGTTATAAAAGAGTCAGCCTGTGAGCTAGTCATGGTGGGGGATTCCAAGGAGTAGAGAATTGTGCTGAACGTCTGTCTGCTTGCCTGTTGCTGAATAAACAATCTGCCGTTTTGAGAATACCTCCTTCACTCTTTTTTCTTGCTAAAACGCTACAACATCTATACTGATATATTATATATTGTCATACATACCTGTATTGCAGACACTCAAGTGACCAGCATTATGAGGGGCAGACTGGCAAATTGGCATTAAAACCTGCAGACCCGTGGCAGTCATTGTACAACCCGCAAAATAACACTTGTTATGTAAGATCACTGTTAGGGTGATGTAAAAAACTGAAGGTTGTCATTTTCAACATATGATTGTATTTACACTCCATTCATTGATGGGCTGTTAATTCAAGTTGCAAATGATATCATTTCAAATGAACCAATGTTGTTGTTTTCTTTTATTGATTCAAAACATAATTTTAATAATTTAGGGCAGATTAATCAATTCCCCCCCTGCAGCAAATTGGACCAGCATTCCAGTTGATGAAACTTAGGACCTGTGTATTGTACTCTGGCCTACAGTATGTATGTGGTGTTGGAATAGAGACATTTATTACCCATTCAATCCCAAACATCTGTTCACTACATATGTGGGAATCCCTGTGGGATTCATCCAGCTACCCTCTATTCACTTCATGTGCTTCAGCCTTCTGGCATGAGATTGCTGATGGAAAAGAAAGATGCTTGGTAGAGATTTCCATGTCAAGTGGATTGTGTGACTCAGTGCATAAAAATATTCTTCTTAAGTTAGACAAATGTTGCAACATATTTTCATGTTAATTTTGACAATATAAAATGATGCTGTAAAAGGGTTTCTACACAAAGATGACATACAACTCTCATCACAACGGGTAAAATACCAACAAAGAAAGATCCAGCCTAGAAGTGGAGCTCACATCCAAAGTTTTGCAAGCATGCCCACATCAACAAGAGGTCAGTTTTAACAGGTTTATTGCACTGAACTGCAATTTCCATCATTTAGTTATCAAAAGAAAATCACACTGGTTACAAAACTTTTAACAAGCAACTTACTGGAGTGAGAGCAGGGTGCAACTTAAAACAAAAACAATGTAACCGCACAAGTGGAACGACTTTAATGCATTTGCTTGATCTCGCCTTGATTATTGGAATGCCTTTCTCGCTGACCTACATACTTTATCCCTTGTCAAGTTAGAAATGGAGTTCTGAGTCCTGACTCAAAGGAAGAGCATGATCACATTTCTTCAGCCCTGAATAACTTGCATGGGCTGCCAATTAGACTGCCATAAAGTACAACATATTAGTCTGAACCCACGTGGTTTATGGCAATATGATATTTAATCCCTCCACCCGAGATCAAGTGTTGCAGGGGGACAGGTAAATGGACACACACTGTTGCAGGGGGACAGGTAAATGGACACACACTGGTGTGCGTGATGTACTTGGAGGCTAGACTGGATTCTAAAGAGAGCTCTAGACTTTTAAACTTCTCCATTTTTAAAGTCACCAGGATGTGATGACTGAACAATACAAAGCGAAACTAAACAAGGAGACTACATTAGCTTATATATGATTTCATCTCCTTGCCAAGTTGCTCCACGTATACATTTTTAAAAAGAAAATGTAAAACTACTAACAGAAATCCAAATATTCTGGAGTTTCACTTGTGGCAGCTGGAGCGCTGAATTCCAGATTTCAATGATTGTATCACAACCCTGGAATTTCAGAAGTAGGGCTTAGAGCTGCAGCCTGATCCAGCGCTCCTTTTGAAAGGCCTGGGAGATTGTGGTGGCCCTGGGGAAGTGAAGAGAGTTGAGGGGCTCAGAGGTTACATACTCTTCCCAGAACACTCAGAGGGCCTGTCCTTTATCACACTGGAGCGTTCTCACAATACAGCAGCTAGTACTTGCTTCTGAATGAGAAACTCTTTCCATAGCGACCACTTGTGTGTGGACTTTGTGTGGGTGGCTTATCATCTTTATACTATTTTCACCATGGGTTATAGACATGCTATCTATCCAGCAATATAGTTTAACATGAACTGTCACTGCTTTTATCTGCTTAACATTTTTATGAGAACATGGACCACCATAAAACTCAGACTAGCTCACCATGGGAAATGATTTCCTGTTTTTTTTTTCTGTTCACTCTAAAAAGATAAAGAGAACTGGATGTAAACTTTCATTGGTATGACTGGGATGCAGCTGTTTCTTCTTTTGAGGCTCCTTCCGGTAAGGGATCCCACCTGTTGTTAAGAACCCTTGATGGTTGCTAGGTTACACAGTTAATTAAAACGGTTTCTACATAATATCCCAATACAATTAATTTGCATACTGTATATAAAATGCTCAAGTTAAAAATTTGATTCCAGACTGATTGGTGTTAAGTATTTGCACCGACGTCACTTATTAGATAAATATTATACTTTATAGCCTGGAATCATATACAGCCAAAGTATCTTTCTAGAGGCCATCTAGTGATCAGCCACAAAGACCCCTTTAGTTTTAGATTATACACTAGCTGTGCAGTAATATAAAAGTACTTTGTCTACTCTAGTCTGCACTACAAATGCTGGTAACACTGTACATTAAGTGTCTAATTATTGTGCAATTACATAGTTGTTACTAAATACATGCACACTTACACATAATTACAATGTTATTATGCATTACAAAGTACTTCATGTATAAATCTTTTTGCACAATATATGTTAGTACACCATTGTATCAGAAAAGTGTGAGGGGTTAGGGTTAGGCTTTGAGTTAGATATGGTTAGGGTTCTTTTTAGGATTATATCATGCTAAAAGATTTACACAGTAAGTACATTGTAACTGTGCATAATAACATTGTAATTATGTGCAAGCACACTTGCATTTACTAAGTAATACACAGTAATTATCAACACAATGGGTGTACAGATATCTTATACTGACCTTGACTTGTCAGTTTCATATTATTGTGTGTATTTTTCGTTTTCGTGTCATTGTTTTGTTGTGTTTATGCAATTGCCACAATTGCACAACCCCCCCCCCCCCCCCCCCCAAAAAAAAAAAAAAACAAACACTTGGAATAATTCAAAACATCATACATTGTGATATAAAGAAAAAAACTAAGAATTTATTTGGGATATTTCTTTTTGTGTGCTTGCATAGTAAACATCTGCTATTCTTTTGGATAACTGGAAATGCAATGCTTTGCCATCTTTTCTCCAGTTTGTTTTCTCTCTGTGTGTCAGGGAGTTAATTCTCCTATTGTCTGATTACAGTAATTAACCACTAACTAAGTAAACTACTGCATGTAGCTCCACTTTAATTACTTGAGTAAATCGTCCAGTTCTATTAAATAACATGTGAACTAATTTGTAATGAATGCCTAATTACATTACTTAATGGAACTTAAAAAAAACAAAAAACAAAAAACAAATACTTTGCATAATCTTGTGGGTAATTTGGTGTATTGAATATATACACAATATAACATTTGTGGGTATACACTGTATAGGAAAGACAGGCAGGACAGAAGAGGAGGAGGGGTAGCGCTATACATAAGAAACAGTCTTGAAGCCCAGGTGTTAAACCTGGACAAAGAAAATAAAGCCGAATCAATATGGGTCAGAATAACAGAAAAATTAAAAGGGAATAATAATAGGAGCATGCTATAGACCGCCAGATTCAGACGGTGAGCAAAATAATCTGTTTTACAATGACATTAGAAATGCGTGTAGCAAAGGAGAAACCATACTAATGGGGGATTTCAACTTCCCCCATATAAAATGGGAAAACCCGGTGGGTAGCAGGAAGGATGAAATTGAAATGGTGGAAATGACAAATGACTGCTTCCTAACACAATTTGTCAAGGCATTGGCTAGAGGGGAGGCATGCCTTGATTTAGTCTTTTCAAATAACGAAGACAGAATAACTAAAAGAGAGGTCAGAGAACCACTGGCAAACTCAGACCACAACATGGTCTCATTTGAAGTGTTTTTTAAAACCCCAAAAGTAATGACTAAAGTTAAGGTTTACAATTTTAGAAAAGCAAACTATAAAGGTATGAAACAGAGACTAACAGAAGTAGATTGGAGTAAAATAGAGAAAACACCCACAGAAGAAGGATGGTTATTCTTCAAAAATGTAGTACTAGAGGCACAAAACAATTACATCCCTAAAGTAGACAAATCTAAATGTAAAACTAAATTGCCAAAATGGTTTAATAGATCAATTAAAAAAAATATTCAACTAAAAAAGGCACTTTACAGAGCATTAAAAAAGGACCAAAAAGAAAGTACGCAGAAAGAGTACACGGAACTGCAACGCAAGTCAAAAAGGAAGTTAGAAAGGCCAAGAGAGAAATAGAAATGAACATTGCTAAGGGAGCTAAAACCAATTCCAAAATGTTTTTCCAATATTACAACAGCAAGAGAACATTCAAAGAGGAGATTAAATGTTTAAGAGATACAAATGGCAAAATCATAGATGAAGAAAAAAAAATAGCAAATATATTAAATGATTACTTTTCACAAGTTTTTACAAAGGAAGATACTGACAACATGCCCCACATGTCATCCAGTTCCTATCCAGTTTTAAATAACTTTAGCATAACTGAGGCAGAGGTGTTAAAGGGACTAGGAGCTCTTAAAATAAACAAATCCCCTGGGCCGGATGAGATCCTCCCAGTAGTACTCAAAGAAATGAAAGAAGTAATTTACAAACCGCTAACCAAGATCATGCAGCAGTCTCTTGACACAGGGGGTGGTACCGACAGACTGGAAAATTGCAAACGTAATACCGATCCACAAAAAGGGAAACAAAACTGAACCAGGTAACTACAGACCAGTAAGCCTGACTTCTATTATATGCAAACTTATGGAAACTATAATAAGATCCAAAATGGAAAATTACCTATATGGTAACAGGGTCCTGGGAGACAGTCAACATGGTTTTAGGAAAGGGAGACCATGTCTAACTAACTTGCTTGATTTTTTTGAGGATGCAACATCGATAATGGATAATTGCAAAGCATATGACATGGTTTATTTAGATTTCCAGAAAGCTTTTGACAAAGTCCCACACAAAAGATTAATTCTCAAACTGAACGCAGTTGGGATTCAAGGAAACACAGGGAGTGGTTAACATGTAGAAAACAGAAAGTACTGATTAGAGGAAAAACCTCAGAATGGAGTGTGGTAACCAGTGGTGTACCACAGGGATCAGTATTAGGTCCTCTGCTATTCCTAATCTACATTAATGATTTAGATTCTGGTATAGTAAGCAAACTTGTTAAATTTGCAGACGACACAAAAGTAGGAGGAGTGGCAAACACTGTTGTAGCAGCAAAGGTCATTCAAAATGATCTAGACAAGATTCAGAACTGGGCAGACACATGGCAAATGACATTTAATAGAGAAAAGTGTAAGGTACTGCACGCAGGAAATAAAAATGTACATTATAAATATCATATGGGAGATACTGAAATTGGAGAAGGAATCTATGAAAAAGACCTAGGAGTTTTTGTTGACTCAGAAATGTCTTCATCTAGACAATGTGGGGACGCTATAAAAAAGGCTAACAAGATGCTCGGATACATTGTGAAAAGTGTTGAATTTAAATCAAGGGAAGTAATGTTAAAACTGTACAATGCACTAGTAAGACCTCATCTTGAATATTGTGTGCAGTTCTGGTCACCTCGCTATAAAAAAGATATTGCTGCTCTAGAAAGAGTGCAAAGAAGAGCGATCAGAATTATTCCGGGCTTAAAAGGCATGTCATATGTAGACAGGCTAAAAGAATTGAATCTGTTCAGTCTTGAACAAAGAAGACCACGTGGCGACCTAATTCAAGCATTCAAAATTCTAAAAGGTACTGACAGTGTCGACCCAAGGGTCTTTTTCAGCCTGAAAAATGAAACAAGGACCAGGGGTCACAAATGGAGATTAGACAAAGGGGCATTCAGAACAGAAAATAGGAGGCATTTTTTTACACAGAGAATTGTGAGGGTCTGGAATCAACTCCCCAGTAATGTTGTTGAGGCTGACACCCTGGGATCCTTCAAGAAGCTGCTTGATGAGATTCTGGGATCAATAAGCTACTAACAACCAAACGAGCAAGATGGGCCGAATGGCCTCCTCTTGTTTGTAAACTTTCTTATGTTCTTATGTAATATACCTTGAATAATGTGAATACATTTTTTAGTATTTTCATCCCCTTTTTGGGTTTACAATCAACAGACAAAAAGAAACTAACTGATGAAAATGACCCTTGTATTCAGTAACACTGGCAGATAGTACTGTCTGTAAATGCAATGTACAGTCTGTACAGTTTGTTGAATTCTAACGCAGTAATCTGCAATTTCACAAAATCCTAGAATTCAATTTGAGTTTCTTATAGCATCTTTTTATTTTAAAGATAGATGCACTCAAATCAGTCAAATAATGAAACAGATAAAGACTGCAATAAAGAGAACTGATTATCTCTAAGTATAAAATACTCGGAGGTAGAACGTGTAGTAAAATTATTGGCAAACATTTTCACAATGTCTTTAGTTTGGTTTTGGGCAAGATATACAGTGTTGGCATTACAGTGCATCATTTTGCATAGTAATCCGTAATGTTTTTGTTGTATGCTTTAAAACCATTAATAAGGACATTAGTGCTATAAATTAATATATATATATATATATATATATATATATATATATATATAATATATATATATATATAATATCAATATATATATACAGATATATATACATATCTTTATGTAAGAAATACAGGACTCCTGTGACAGAGCAAGAAGGAATTTGAGCTGGAAATCACCCTCCTGGCCAGAAAGGGCGCTGTGTAAGGTTGGTAGTATGCTTTCCATAGGAAGCGTGTAGCTGCAAGTTTGCTAAACAAATCCATGGTGACTGTACCTGCAGGGCAGGCAGCGATTGGATAGACCGTGGCACCGGGCTGATCACAGGGAGGAGTTTGGCAGTACAGTACAGCCCCTTATGCTGGAGTTACTAATGCACTAGAGTGCTGGGTTTTGCCTTTTTTGCCTTAGAGGCCAATGGCTGCTTTGTTATTCAACTGCTTCAAATACAAGAAAAACACTAAAATGATACAAAAACAGAAATGTAATGCTTGTTCTTACTGGTTTGCTGGCTCATTATTCATTTGTGCTCCCTGACACTGCCTTGCTCTGCCTTGCTTGTCCTCCATGTGATCTGTTGTTCTACACCTGTGCTCACATGCTGCTGGAACCGTTCTTCTCATGCTGTCATCTTACATCTTTGGTTCTTTAAAAGTGAACTTCAAATGTCCTGCAGTTCTGCCTATTGGCAATGTGTTCCTTAACTCATCCCTCTGAACTAATTGGAATATGGCCTTAATTTAAGCCTGTGAACTATATACAACTATCAAATCTTTCTTATTATTTACAATCTGAGTCAGTGTCA
This sequence comes from Polyodon spathula, assembly GCF_017654505.1. Taxonomy (NCBI): domain Eukaryota; kingdom Metazoa; phylum Chordata; class Actinopteri; order Acipenseriformes; family Polyodontidae; genus Polyodon; species Polyodon spathula. Next base: position 12,694,975 of record NC_054553.1, read on the forward strand.
CCAACAGTTAAAATATCTATGTCACTTGGCCAGGATGTGTAATTTGGTCTTCATTTCCTTTTACCTGAGGAAAGCCAGCATTTAACACAAGGCTCTGGATCAAACTTTTCAAGTGCCCTCTGCACTGATACTCACAAGCTCTTCAACAGTTATCTCATTAACAGCATAGCTTGACTTAAATTCTGTTTTGTGCAGAAAATCTGATTCTGACAGAACAAGCATGATTTCCACTAAATGTAAAAGATTTTTTAAATCTGTGCAAAATAATTATTTTATTAGCATGACACCACATAAACCAATGTAGGATTTATCCATAAACTGAACTTTGACTAGTGTTTTAAGCATTCTCCATTCTGGATGAACTGCATCAACGTTGCATCCATTCCTTGCTAAAAGAACAGAACAAACTTTTTGCCTAGTTTAAATACCTGCCTGCTTATTACAGACAGGTGAGACTAATTTAACTAAAAACAATTAAATCATTACAGCTGAAATTGACTATATCCCTGCCAAACCCCAACACATTCCTTCCGGGCAGGGATCCACAAAAATTATCCAGTAAAATTATATATGTATAATTTTACATGCTTCAGAGTAGTTACCTTCTACCTTCTAATCACGGTTGAAAGTACCTGAGCATGTTAGTACAATTGAGCTCAACTTTCCAACTATGCAGATTTATGAAATAGAGCAAAACAGATTAAAAGCTGCAGTTGCTTCCTGGTACCTAATAACTTCCTGTGCTGTAGGCCAGATTTCCTCCTATTATCTAATTGCAATCTGACCACATGGACAACAGCACAGGAAGGGGTTAATACCCAGAGCTGTTTGAACTTTTTAAATCTATAGTGTTGTCTCAATACAATATAAATTTGAACCACGAGTCTGTATACATGAATATATACAGATGCACTTGTAATAGCTTTTTTTCCCCAATAGTTACTTGTGAAAGCCTGTATAAGAAAATTTATCTTGAATTGAACTTGGCGTTTGACCCGAACAACCTTCTGAAATGTGACATGCCTCTCCCCATGCAGCCCCAGCTCTGTTTCTCTGGCTTTGTTGAACAGATTCAGAGCTCTGCTATGGAGCTAAACTAAATCACAGTCCCTGTTTGGAGAAGAAAGCTGGCGATTGCAATGAAGCAATATTATCTCATAGATACCCCTGCATATCAGTCACACAGCAGCAGGAGACTAGCCGAGCCATCAGGCCGGAATGATTCTGGGTCACTTTGGAGAGAGTGCCAGACAGTGATGGATGACTATTGCACTGAAGCAGGCTTTAATCCACTCTACCACCACGCTGGGCTTTGGTCTGCAGTAATGTGATCAAGAGAACCGCGCGAGCAAAGAAAATGGAAATGGAAACAGACACAAATGTGGTAAAGTGAGAATATTAAGTAGACAACATCTACCATCAGAAACGGAATTGTTAGTGAAAAGCCAAATAAAGACTAACACACAGCTAACCTGGCTCAATTGAATTTGAAATAGCATCAATTGAATAAGGAACGTGGAGAGATGGTGTGAAAGGTTTAACCCATAGACCAGAAGGCAAAGGACAAGGGTCTATACAATGGAATAGTGTCTACAAGCAAATGGCAAATGTGAAATATTTATTCTGGAAGTAATTTCATCTTTAATGGAAATGCTATAGAATATATTTGCAGAAATGAACTTTCCTTATTGTGTCCATGTGTATCGAATCCTATGTAGGCTCACTAGTGCAATCTCTGAAGTTGTTTAAAGATGGCACTTTGACTTTTAAGCTGTCAAGGAAAATAGAAAACTGGGCTGTTTACATAATTTGTCATCTGACATTCTGGGTTTTTACATGTGCTCTGAATTGTGCTGACTGGAAGTACTGGAATATATCTATAGCAGCACATTCCAACATCCTTTACAAAATGCCAGGGGGGGGGGTATAGCTACAATAAATCTGTGTGCATTGGCAATTTGTACTTGTCTGGTCAGTAAGATGCAGCAAGGTGTGGCCGTAGAATATACAGTATTCTGTTAGCAGCTGTAGGAGCAAACTTCACTATCACAAATCTGTAGAGTGTGAAAATCTACAGCAGTCGCTGTAAATTTTACTCAAAGGGTTAGTACTGATTTTTGTATCAGAAACATAAAACAAAGACTGATCAGCACTCGGAACAGGGCCCGTTCTCAACTGGTTTAGAATAATAGTTTTCCACTCTGTGATGATGGACTTAATCTGAGGTCTATTATTTCCCAATAATGGATGTGGAGTTGACAATGGAGTATGGAAGTTCTGAGGTACATAATGAAGGATGAGTGAGCTACCATCACCTGACTGGCTGGGTTGATCAGGGGGGCAACATTACCAGCACATCATTACAAACCCATACATAGGATAGGATGCAAAGAAATAACGAGGCTTCAGCACCTGAACTCTTTACTTCTCTTTTGTGTTCAGAGTGGATTACATAGTCACACTTCTCTGCTTTCAAAGCTACAGGGTGATGTGCTTTCTATTGAGCCTGATATTAAGGGCATTTCTTAATAGCAACATTTTTAATTGAAAGTTTGGTAAAGTATCTCCATTCAAAACTGCAGAGCGATCTATTAGTGTAGAAAAGATAACTCCACTCAACACAGCAGAGCAGTAAACTACTCTCAGTATGTATACATTTCCATTTGACAATTTTTACTATGAGACACTGAAACTGTGGGTAATCTTTCTGTAAAGATTTATACAATGACACCTACATCATGAAGATATTTAATGTCGCTTATCCTCTCTGCTCTTGTGGTTTATATGTTACCAAAAGCCCTTGATGGAATTGCAGTCTTATTCTGTACAATTGGATGTACAAATTACTTTAAAAGTTATTTCTGGGAGGACAGAACAAGTAGAATCCTACTACTTTTTCATTTAAATTACATTTTTATTTTTTGGAGATTATGATATCTTAAACACAGTGCTTCTAATTAGGACCTGTGTTATTGTTGATAACTGTGTATGACCAAAACACACACACATAAACGTTGGTAACAATTTGTTCTATCAGATTCTGATGTTGTGAGATAGCATAAAAGTGTGACATAGTAGATTTTGATTTCCTGGTGGCAGTCATTCTGAATTTAGCAAAGATAGGTAAAAAGTTAAATATTAAAGCTTCTGGTGTTCTTTGTTTTTTTGTTGTACACTATATGCAATAAATTAAAACCACTTTTTTGTTGTTGTTATTTCTGAGGTCATGGAACCTGAGAAGCTAAACCTTTTCCATTGTCCATATCTGGCTCTTTTAATCCAGGTAATAATTATTCTGTAATTTTATTTTTTTTTTTATTTTAAAGTAAAAATGTAGCTGTGACATATAGATGAACAGATATCAACATATGACACATGGTTTTCTACATATATGCAAAGCTGTATATTTGTGTGCCCACCTCCACTATAAATGATTGGAGATGTATATGATATAAAGTATCTCTTTAACTCAGGGATGGAAATACGACTGTAGTGTAGTGTCCCGCCCCTTTGTGTTTATTAGTGTTTTATGTTGTATGTAGTGTGTTAATGTTGGTGGTTATGTATAAAATACACACTTCACGTGCAGATAAATTGTAATATGTGAGCATGGAGAATTGCACTTCATTAATTCACATGCAGTTGTACCGAGACTCCAAATGAAAGATTGATTAGCAATCAAGTCTCGGTACAGCTGCAAAAAAGCAACATGTTTTCACTCACTTGGGGTTGTGTGTTCAGGGCGAAGGAACAGAGAGAGACGGAGAGGAAAAGTAAGCAATTGCTGCGTTGTGCTGGAGGACCAGCACGGTACTTGTTTGTTTAGTGTTCGTGCCCTGTTTGTAGTGTCTGTTAGTTTTGTTTCTTTATTTATTCTGGCTCAAGTGCAGTGTTCTGTTTTGTTCAGCATCTTTATTTTCTGGTTGTTCATTTATTAAATGCTGAGCTCAAGCAAGCGCTCAGCTTCACTGAAACTCCACGTCTCTGTCCTCTGTGTTATTGTTCTGGGTTTGACGTCACCACTCAGCGAGCCTTGTGACAGACTCCTATTACATAAGTTTCACCCATTCCAGGTTGTAATACAAGCTGGATGAGCCACAGTGCATATGTAACAAGCTCAGGAGTCTCGTAGTAAAACCAGGAATGGATCACAATGCTATGCACTGGGAGTCTTATTTGCATCCCTGTAACTGCATAAATAGAAGCAAATAGAAAGAAGGCAGCATGGCTTGTTAAGAAGGTCAACCTGCATGCCTCCAGAGTTCAGATTCCATGATCCTTATAGTTCTGACAGGCTGACTTCTGCCTCACCCTCCACCCCAAGAAGGACTCTCTTGTTGCACAGCATTCCAGGTCTATAATCACGTGGACTGATTATAGGGGGGTAAAAGGTCAATTTAATGAGATACAAAGTGTCACTCTGTGTCCGTACTAAATGGAAGTACGGTCTGGGTGGATTTTAAGTATTGGGTTTTCTAGTAGCAACAGGAGACACAAATGTCTGACAGCTTTTCTGTATTGGGTAAAGATTTATTTTTGTTCAGTTATATATTATCCTAAAACAAGTTGGTGACATTCATCCCCCACTGTTAATACAAAATTAGAGACATCAGTAACAATGTAAATTAACATGACTGTGGCAGGCTGGCAAGTGGATAGAGGCCCAGAGACAGTCTGTAGTTCAAAAAAATAACTATTTTATTATAAATAAACACAAAAATGAAAGGGCACAAGGGCCAAAATAAAGGGATTTAAACACAAATAAAGCAAGACAAAAAGCAAAAATAACAATTTCCAGGCTGGGCAATGCCTTCACTGGATACAAACCAACCAACCAACCAACCAACCAACCAACCAACCTGCTTCCTCAGCTCCCTCTCCCTAAATGAGAAGCAGAGGCCTCCTTTTATGTCAGGTGGCTGGGCGCTGATTGAAGTTAATTAAACTAATCATCTAATTAACCCCAGCCACCTGAACACAATGAACCCAGGCAGGTAGGGGAATTTAACCCCATCCCTGCCAATTCCTAAAGGGCAGAGCTGTGCTCTGCCACAATGACCAACACCCACTGTATATAAAATGCTACATATTGACACACCCCAAATACACAGAGACTTCTTAATAACTACAAGAATGCCCTTTTCATATAAGGGGGTCTCTAAATCTACATATAACTTGTCTTGCTTGCTAACATGCTCTAAATAATGTACAGTATTATATCAATTACACTGGCGCCCTTACACTTGCAGACAAAAGTGTTGATACCCTACACTTAGTATAAGATCATTCAAGAACACATGTTAAATATATGCGTTTAGTGAACATTTGCCACTAAATATGACAAAGACCAAAACATACCATTCCTGGTAGTTTAACAAACAATCTTTATTAAGAAACAAAAGCACTTAAGCAATTTCAGTTATTTATTCATGACAAAAGTATTGGCACGTTTACAGTAAAAGTCTGTAAAAATGCTATAGAACTCATTTTAATAAAGCATTCATTGATTGAAAACCATTACACAGTAATTAAGCTGCATTATAAAGTCAATGGCCAGAAAAAGAGACAATTATTTCCAACATGTGTTGAAGAATGCTTTGGCAACACAGCAGTTGATGATCATGACAAAGCAGTTGGATTTACTTTTGAGAAAAGCACTCATATCAAACTACAACAAAGGAACAGTATCAAAGAAATACGGAGTACCAAAATCCACAGTCAGAGCAATAATCAAGAAGTACCACAGACCAAAATCAACTGAAAACCTTGAAAGAAATGGACTTTCAAAGAAAGGAATGGGCATAGGGGCTGAACTTTACTCTCACCCCTTAAAAGGACGGTCTCTCCTGGTCTAGTTAAGGGAGCTCTCCTTATCATTGGTTTTGCTGTGTGAAAAAAAAAAAAAAACAGAGAGGACTATTGCTACAAATCATACAACTTTAATGATCACCAAAATTCATTAAAAATAGAATTATGAAAAGAAAGTGTCCAATGGAAAAGTACAATACCTAATGGAAATGAGGAGACGGGGACATTGTGAAGCTGACTCAGAGAATATTGTGCTCGTCAGTTTAACCCCCAGCTTTTCGCTTATTATGAAATGCTGGGCAGGAGGTCACTATCAAATTGGTCCCTTTGCTGCTTCATTATATTGGTATAATTAGCTGATCTAGCATGTATGCTCATAGAGCCATAATATATTAGTTTGGACAGTGTTAGTATAGCGCAAACCACCTGTTCACAAGTATATCAAGTATATATAATATATATATATATATATATATATATATATATATATATATATATACTAACATCTCAGGTGTATACAGATGTATACAGAGTAACACGGGTTAACTAGTGGGCTAAGTGATAAAAGTACAGTGCCTGACTCTCTGACATGTATGCTGTATAATGAAGCTGTGGTACTAGACTATGTGTGGTCTGAAACATTTTAAAATACATGTCCTCTGTGCTTATACCTGGAATCCATATCTGGACTGTCTATATTGCCTTCTGGCTTAAACTAACATCACTAGCCTGCTCATAGTTACAGTTCCAGCAATTCCTGTGCATTGCCTAATTTACTAGTGTGGCAATGACCACAGTCTCTTACTTAGTGAGGTAGTGAAAATAATAATAATTACTCTACAACTAGACTATAAGTCTGCACACATTTTTGTTACCTCCTGCTTTTAAAATCCATCAGTTCTGTGATCAAATTGATGATGACATTAAGAGGTTTTCACTGTGAAAGGGTCATAAATTAGCTTTACTTCAGAGTGACTGCTGAACTAAAAAAAAAAAAAAAAAAAAAGCACTTACACTGCTGCAATTTGATAATCCTCTCAAATTAGAAAACACTAAGAGTTCACCACACGACTCACTAAAAATAAGAAGAGGTCAAAGACTCCCCTATTCTTTGGGCCAGCACCTCCCATTGATAAAAGTCAAGTACAGTCCGGTACAGTCGTGCATTGTGTGCTCAAGTTTGAGCTATAAAAATTAAACCACCTACACAGAATTCACAAAAGATAAAGGATGGCAACCTTGGCAAATAACAGCAAAAAGGGAAAGAAAGGAAAAAGGCAGGCTCACTTGTCTGGCTCCTTACTCTTTTTCTAATGTATATTTTTGCCTTGGGGAATGACTGTCTGTCTGTTATTGATTTGTCTCGGGAAACCACTGAATATATTAAAGCTGGTAAAATCCATGCAAACGGACAAAAGAGTTGCATGCTTACAGAGCACATAAGAGGACAAAACTACCTATTTATATTCCTTTGTAATCCTATATTTTCAGAATATATAGAAATATGTGTTTTTGTATTATACATTTATGTGTTAAAATCCATGTATTTCTTTATATGGAATGCAAAATACATGTGCATATTAATTTGGCTCAACTGATTTGAAGGGGAACCCTTTTCCACATTCTGACCTTTTCCAGATTCTGACTCTGCATGTCTGGGTTTGGGTCTAGCACAAGTGAAATGAGTCCAGTCTCTTGCAATGGGGTCCCTTCCACTCAAATGTACCTGCAGGGGTTACTCAACCTCTTATGTCAATTTTCTAGGTAACACTTTACATTAAGTGTGCGTATTTATGTAGAAGTTACTTATTAAATACATGTGTACTTGCATATAATTACAATGTTAGTATACACAGTTAAAATGTACTTAATGTGTACATTTGTTTGCATGCTATAACCCGAACCCTAGCTCTAAATGTAACCCTAACCCTTTTCTGATACAATTGTATGCTTACATACATCATGCAAAAAAATGTACATGTGAAGTACATTGGACATACTGCAGAATAACATTATAATTATGTGCTGTGTGTTAATTAGAGTCACTTAGTTACACTTTTCTCCATCACATGTGGTTCTGTATCTTCAACCCCAAATGGAGGAAACACCTCAGTGGAATTAGGTCCATTTAAGATGAGAATACTGTATCATGAAAATGCTTTGTCTCTTGGAGTGTTCATGACAATGATATCGAAGTGAGATACCACAAGAAACTAGAAGTTCAATTGTATCACTTCTTCTGTAGCACTATAGTATAATGCAGCACCTCAAGATTTTGTAAGGGTCCGAGGTTAGTCAGGGGAGACAGAAGCAGGACTGTTTACAATCCTCCCCTCCAGTAGATTTTACATTGAGTGTTACTCAATCTTTTGTTTTATTTTTTCCTGAACGTTTCCCACGATCAATACTGAGCTTCATTGGAGACCCTGGCTCATTGTTTTCCTGCCTTCCCCCGATAAGACTGAAAGACTGGATAGTGCTAGTTTTTTTAAAAAAGGCTCAGTAAATCTGCTGCTTGAGGTAATTAAGAGCTGATTGTGAATGGCTGAGAACCCCACTGCTCCTGCTCTGAAACACAGAGGCTCGATGGAAATGAATCAACCATCGGGTGGCTCACCTGCTTCATAACCCAGGAGATTCCTACCAAATTGTTTGAGCCACTGGTCTAGATTTTTCATGTCCCCCTTATCAGGTTGGCATACAATGGAATGGAAATACTATGCTCCAATACTATGGAAATAAATGTTGTTTATAGTACCAAATAATTCAAATACATCTTACTGAATATGTATTGTCATCATTTCATACTGCAGGTCTCACATTTTCCTGTATGAACATGCAGTGGTTAAGGCCAGTTTGAGGTCATTTATTTGCTTTAAAGTTTTTAGTGAAAAAAAATGTATTGATTTCACTTTGCAGGTACTTCAGTGCTACGCTCTCAGTCAGCGTTTCATGAAATTAGGTGGACATTGAAAACAAGTCAGTCATAGGAAAATGGAATGTGTCACTGAAATGTGAGTCAATGAGGAACAGAAATACTCTTCTTGCTTTAAGAGTAAAATATCCAAACAGTATGGTGCCTTTTTTGACCATAATTAAATGTCATGCCTCATCATTACAGCACAGTGAAAAACAAGGCCAATTGTGATGAGTCAGCAAACCCTGATGTTAGACAGGCAGATGAGCATCAAAACCACACAATTACGGTGAGTCGAGGCCTTGTGACAACATCTTCTCCGTCAACATTTTGGGGGTATGCTGAACAAATACCCCCACCCTCCGCCCCCGTCTTTCTGCATTAGCAGTACAGTACGAGGATATCATTTGGATTGCTACTACACTTGTTATTATCAAGCTATCAGGGATTCCAAGATCATTAGTAAACAAGGGGCCTAAGTCGGGTTAATGAGCAGTAAATGTCTTACCCCCCCCCAGTTGATCGTCACTCCTAGAACATGCTCTTTCAAGATGGCTTCTGCATTAGAAATAATGTGGTTATCAATCAGGACACGTTCTCTTTGTAGGCAGTGAAATCTGCTGCGTAGCTTAGCAAGTCACAGTATTGTTTAATATTGTTTAATTGAAGGTATTTTTGAGCCACGGTACAGCAATGCTAATGCTGTGTATTTTATGATATTTTCTGCATTCTGCATGGCATTGTTACAGGATCTAGATCAGCAACGTGTTTAGGTTCAAGTCAGTGCCATTTAGCGAATCAAGCTTCCTTTTGCAAAGTCTATGGTGAAGGACAACCTGGTACCCAGAACTGGGGAGCAGCTCTTAAAATTCCGAACAAAGTACCTTTCCAAATAAGAAATACAAATAAAAATTAAATGGCAAATGTTTTGACCAGAAGCCTTTTCCAGTATTAATTTTAATATTTATAAATCCAACCCTTTTGAGTGTTTAATAGCTGATTGATTGCCAAAAGAATAACTCGGAATGATTGCAGATGTTAGAATGAGTAGACTGTAAAAAAAAACAGAAAATGTAATCTGAAGCTGGTTAATCTTTAATGATCAGTAAAGTTCTAAAAATCCAGGTAGCTTCTTCCATTGTCATAGTCTGATTGTTTCCTATTTTGTGGGTTTTAATTGCATTTACATTTTTTAATTGAAAGACTCCTGTTAAGCAGGTAATTGCATAGAGATATGGTTCAATTGGTCTGTAACTCAGTCTGCTGTGCACCTGCAAGCCTTGAGGATGCACACACACACACACACACACACACACACAAATAAACACGCACACACAGACACACACACACACACTAACACACATACACACACACACACACACACAAATAAACATGCACACACAGACACACACACACTAACACACACACACACACACACAAATGAACACATACACACACACACAAATAAACATGCACGCACAGACACACACACACACAAGCACACATACTAAACATGCACTCAGACACACACCAATTAACAAGGGCTCTATTCTTTAGCTTTTAACTCAGTTTTGTTGAATTCTAACTCTACTAAGCTTCAGCTTTTAATTCCAAAAGTGATATTAAGTGGGGTTGAAAGCAGGAGATTGTGTGCCAGTAACTGAACTGATATTATTAGGAGCATATTCTTAGGATGAACTCCCATTATATTTTGTCTACGACATTTACAATGTGGCAACAAAAAGGGGGTGCATGACTGATGACTGCAGTAATAACAATAATAATAATAATAATAATAATAATAATAAAATATGTGTTTGTAATTACAAAAATATTCCTATGTGAGAGGTTGAAGTCAGAGGGTATGGAAGCATGTGATTATTAACAGTTTGTGTGTGTGTTTTGAGTGTGTTTGTGTGCGTGTGTGTGTGGACTTCCACATCCTGCTATGATAAATATAAACAGCCCCTTAGAAATCTGTGGCCGGAGCCTCCCTGAGGCAAACCAATGTTTGCTGCAGCGTTCTGCAGACAACCACAGTCCTTACAAAGGGGGGGTGGTGGCTCTAAAGAATGCTATTATATTGAACTGAACACCATTCACTGCCTTTTATGGGTTGTCTCATTTGTTTAGTTTAAACCATTAAACTGATTATTATTATACCAGGAAGAATCAGTTGCTTTTTTTTTTAACTCTACACTTGAAAAATTGCTATATGTATAAAAAATAAGCGATGAACAAAAATATCTTCAACACAAGCTAGGGATAATGTTGCTAGTGTGAATAAGAAAATACGTTTTAAATCCTTGGTTAGCAATCATTTAAAACGGCATGCAAAATTAAATGTATGGTCACACTGAGGCAAAACCCCACACTTGTCAAGATGTTTAATCCTGTGCCGTGCAAGATGTTTAATCCTGTGCCGTGCAAGAAGTTTAATCCTGTGCCATGCAAGATGTTTAATCCTGTGCTGTGCAATTTATTTAATCCTGTGCCATGCAAGAAGTTTAATCCTGTGCCGTGCAAGATGTTTAATCCTGTGCTGTGCAATTTATTTAATCCTGTGCCGTGCAAGATGTTTAATCCTGTGCCGTGCAAGAAGCAAGATTTTAATCCTGTGCCGTGCAAGATGTTTAATCCTGTGCTGTGCAATTTATTTAATCCTGTGCCGTGCAAGATGTTTAATCCTGTGCTGTGCAATTTATTTAATCCTGTGCCATGCAAGATGTTTAATCCTGTGCTGTGCAAGATGTTTAATCTTGTGACTCTAGACTGATTTTGAGGGTGTCTCCCGCTCTTCTTTTGCTTGAAGCCTGGATTGGTTTGAATAAAGCAGATTGGGCCAGATCTCCCTCATCATAGTTCCCCATAGTAAAAGAGTGGCAACGTGTACAGTGAAAGCCTGATAAAGCATAGGTAAGCATTGTAAAGTCCAGAGAGGCATGGTAAAGCATATTGCAAAGCACGGTATACCCATACTGTGCAAATGTACAGTAGTAAACTTGAAACAGGTGTGTGAATCTGCTGTGAGTGACTGAGAGAGACAGAGGGCTTGATGTTGAAACACCTCATAGCCACCCAGGATTTATTTATACAGAAACACAACCGCATGATTAAACCAGCAATGGTATACCATGGGCGACCATGCAACAAGTGTACAAAAATGCAAAATAAAATCGAGTGGGGAAAAATACAGCTAAAAATAAAAGTTTTCCATAAAGTTTAGCTCAGTGCTTTCTCTTCTACATTTAGCCCTAGTCAATATTTTAACCACAGCACTGATACCAGATGAGAGCATTGAGTGGAGACAGCCAGAGGGTAAGAGACACTTCTTACACAGAGTGGTGAGTGTATGGAATGGGTTAACAAGCCATATTATTTCTGCTGAATCACTGAGATTCCAGGGATGACTAGACAAAGCTGCAGGTACCGGCTGGGCATTAATGGGACGAATAGCCTCCTCTTGCTCATACCATAAGGAGTGTACACAAACTAACAGGACCAGTCTACTTTCTGAACAAGTGTTCATTTAATCCACATGTATCAATGTAAATATAACAGCACTGGATTTGCAACAATCCATGTAGTTGTGGCCATCCTCATAAGGTTCAGCAGTGCACAGCGTCCCTGTGCTTTCTCTTAATTGTGGGCTGAAACACACTGACACATTCAATTTCTGTGGTCATGAGTTTTATCAACAAATTATTTAAAAGTCTCATTGAAACAAGTTTTTACTTTTAAAAAAATTCAATTTCTACTTCTGAGAGACCCCACAGCCAGAGTTCACTGCTGAGTGCAAATTGTGTGTTGATGCTTATTTTGGCAGGAGCTGGTCAATTTCTGCTTACTGAACACATTTCTGCTCAGTTCCTTTGATGTAATATAAAAAAAGCTTCTGTATTATTATAATTATTATTATTATAATTATTACAGCAACAGCAGCAGCAGCACAATCACACTTACATTGTTCAGATTACAACCAAGCATACCCTTAAAGAACATCAACACGGAAACTACAGCTACCACTGAGCTCTAGCAAATCAATGTAGACAGACATTTTAAACAAGACAGCTGATGTGCTCAGCCAGGGTACTGTAAACGGTCAGATCCTTATCCCTGCCTGTTTTCAAGGAGTCTGGAGAGAACTGCTGGTGGGTAATAAAGAGTGGATGAGGAAGTAATGGTCTTGCAGCACAGTCGTAGTAAGTCATCAGTCTGCCTTCCACCCATTACGCCTCTTGCTTTGTAATTGAATGGAAAAGGATGACTGATGTGTGTATTACAGAATTGCAGGTAATCACATAGGCGCCTGTTAAAAGTAGCATTGCTCGGGGGGCTAACCTTCACTCTGGGCCTTCTCTGTCTCTGCAGCATTCTGCTCATTTGAGCTCCCAAAATGCCTCCTGTCTACTCAGGGGGCAATGCAAGGAGACTATAGACACAAGCAAAGAAAACTAACAGATACCCATACTATTTTTCTACAGAAAGCCGGATGTGTTGAGATACACCTGCTGTGAGCTGGGTGTTATAACACTTATGCCAAACATCACAGCTCTGTGTTTGTAAATGTTTAGTATCTATATCTACGGAGTGTTTAGATAGTGTTGGCAGCTATGCTTCAGTGATTATGTCACACGGGATTAATTTAGAGTGTTGAGTGGTACAGGTACTGTATATCATTTATACTTATTGTGTGCAGGTGTGTGTTCTTTTGTGTAAATTGTAAATTCTGCTATTATTTGATCTGGTATGGTTTCAATGAATCAGAAACATACACCGTAAAAATAGGTGTATAAGTCGCACCAGTGTATAAGTCCCCCCCCCCCCCCCCCCCCCCCCCCCCCCCCCCCCCCCCCCCCCCCCCCCCCCCCTTTTGTGAGACAACAATTTCAAGAAAAAGCCAGTAGGTCACACTGGTGTATAAGTTGCTCCTGCCTTTTTAGAACCCCCTAAAAATACCTAGAAAATAAAATACAAAGAATTTTACAGTAGCTGCTGCAGTAATTTAAAACATTGCTTATAAAATCTACTGAATACATTTTGAGTACTGTGGAAGTAATTAGAAAATAGAAGATATCTGAGGAAACAACAAAGATATTACAAGAAGAATTGGAGACCAGTTTTGTGTGAAATTCTGATACCTGCTTTTTTACTTTCTTTTGCATAGGATCCTTGCCCCCCCACCCCTCTCCAAGGGTGTAGGAAGACTGAGGAGGATTAGTGGCTCTATTTCCAGGGTCACTGGGACTGCCAGTGTACAAACTAAATACGATTACAAATTACAGCACAGGACGCAAGGATTGAACTGTGTTACTATATATATCATTTGTGGTGCATTTAGTTAGGCAGGGATAAGTATTGAGTTAGCAGGTAAAATCATAATTTGTATATTAAATAATAAATAATAAACGCTAGGAGAAACGTAATAAAACTAAAGATAATTAATATTTAAGGTTTTAGATATCAATAGTGTGAAATTGAGATTTCTATGTATAGTTTTAACAATAATAGTGGGTTTTCAAAGTATTAAATATTAATTAGTTTTATATTGTCTTTTCGAAATTGATTTCTGCTGTGTTGTTGCTGTTCAGTATTGTGTGTTGGAAAATAAAAAACTTTTGATTCTCGCCTGTTGCAGTCCCTCCTCTCTCATTGTCCAGTGGTCTGGGTGGTCACATCGAAATCCAAAGAATCTATAAAAAAGATAAAAATTAGTTATTTAAGAAATATTACTTACAGTTCCCATGTGATGATTACCTTTTCTGAAGAGTCATGAGATTTATATTGGAAAATGAGTAATTTAATTAAGGAGTTCAATGTCAATTCATTACATTGTATTGATGGGAAAAATATTTGAATACTCAAACACTGCTTGAAACACATTGCCAAAAATGACCATGTTCGTATTTGTTCCTAAAACAGAATTTATAAATGCCTATATTGAGAAGATGCACAGCACACCAATGCATCAATGACTCAAATAAGTAACACACATTCTACTCTGCAGAAGAGATCGCTCCACGTTCAATCAGCAGATGGCTCCAAGGTCACCACTCAGAATGTGACAGAATGATCAGGCTTATCAACCAGTCCATCATGCTGTCATGTGTTTCACTAATTAACATGTCCTCATCATTGTCACTCTCTGAGATGGTGACCCTAGAAAATTTGCTTAGATTTGCTGATTTCTCTTATGAGAGTTCACAGCTGTATTTTTGCACAGTATACTATGCATTTACCATAGTTTACCCTACTTTGCGATGCTTTTTTAATATGGTTTACCATACCTCTCTGTACTTTACAATGTTTACCTCTGCTTTACCATGCATACACTTTCCTATGTATTTACTATGGAAACCTTTTATAAAGGTTTGAATAGAATGTCCCAATTCTCTCCTTTTTAGAAGGTAATTTGATAGGGTACCAGATTGATTTTACTTCTGAGATTTACTGTAATATAACCAATTATACCACTTAAAACCAAAGAGTTTTGATTGACTATTCAGGCTTGAAAAAAAATATTTCTGGCCCAGAGCTATAAAAATATCAATTTAACTTTGCCAATAAGCCATTCGACTTGTTTAATCTATGTTGGTAAGAGAGTCCACAAAATGGCTACTTCTATTTGATTTAGCAGTTTATACAAAACGTTGTCCTATTGACAGTTCCCAACAGATATAACTATACCTGCTGAGTTCAACACTTTGCATGAATATATATAGTGTGGAAATTGTACCTGCAATGGATGAAATGAAATATTTCCGGTAACACTTTATATTAGGTGTCCCTTATTAGCGTGCATTTACATAGTCCTTACTTAGTAAGTACTCACACATAATTACAATGCTATTATGCATAGTTACAATGTACTTAATGTGTAAATGTTTTTGCACGATATATGTAAGCACACAGTTGTATCAGAAAGGGGTTAGGGTTATAGGGTTAGTGGGGCGAGAGTTATATTGTGCAAAAGGATTTACACATAAAGTGCATTGTAATTATGCATTATAACATTGTAATAGTATATAAGTACACATGTGTTTACTAAGTAACTACTGTGTATTAGAGTTTTTTAGAGACACTTAGCATATTCCCTATGGATGTTGTTTTCCCTTTAATAGAACTGGAGTGCATTTCCAGTAATTAACTTGACTATTGACGCTATTTATTCACATGTATCCTATGTAAGCCCACTTGTTTAAGTCTTACCTTAAAATGAGAAGCATTGCACAAGAGATGTCGCATTCAGTACAATTCAATACTCATGGAAAACAGATTGTGGGAATGGACAAGCTCATTTACAGAAATATGCTCTATGGTATTTCCATTAAAGATTTTGGCCGTTACTTGTATATAAAAGTCCCATCTGTCCTTTCTGCACATAAATTGAGGCTTGTACAGTAAAATGATGTATCTGAGCACATTTAACACATGTCTTTAATCTGCCAGTGACATGCATCAAAATTCAGTGGCATCTCTGCAAAAATAAAGCCCTGCTCTATCCTGGCTTGCCACCACAATGTACAGCATGGTAGATTGATGCCAATGTATTGAAAATAATGCCCTGCTCTATCCTGCCTTGTTACCGTGATGTACAGCATGGTAGATTGATGCCAATGTATTGAAAATAATGCCCTGCTCTATCCTGCCTTGTTACCGTGATGTACAGCATGGCAGATTGATGCCAATGTATTGAAAATAATGACCTGTTCTATCCTGGCTTGTCACCGCAATGTACAGCATGGTAGGTACATGGTAGGTACAGCATTTTAAGTTTTTTTTTTTTTAAGTGAATTGTGGCTTTGGCTACAGGTAGGCAGGGTGCAGGCAGGCAGGTATCATGAGAGCTTCCCCTCATAGCTTTGCAAGTGAGAGAGAAAGGGAGCGTACCTCAATACTGACCTGAAAACCCTATGCCTGCCGTTCAGTCCTGGGCCTCTCAAGCAGAGACTGAAAATTGTGCCAAATTATATGGTGAAAAAAAAAGGTAATATTATGGGCATAAACTGGTACACATCTCAAGATGGGCAGCCCAATTTTATATGATTTAGTGTGACTTTCATGTGTTGTGATTTAGACTAACATTTTACTGATTTTGAATGATACTCATGAAGAAATGTTACAGAATAGAGCTGAGCTGAATTTGAAAGCACACTGTGTTTGTCATATGGAAAAGGTCACATCGCAGCAGATGTAGCATCTATACTAGGTCGGAGGACAGTTGTCTGAGACTTTTATTTTAATGTTACACATATGAAGTCAGATTCCCAAATGGTTTTTGAAATAAGTGTGGGGGTGGATGCAAATTGTTTCATTTTTTTGGACAGTAAGCATTATAAAATGTTATCAGAGAATCACAGAATCCAGCTAGTTACTAAGAGTGAAGGCACTCTCAAATGCGTGGTCTTCATCGTTGATCTCGTCAGAGGGTTTTACAACCATGAACTAAAAGGTCATGACATGGCAAGCATATTAGGATGCAGATTCTCAATTCATGCAGCGAAGAGGCTCAGAGAGCCTGAGTTGATATCACTGCCTTTAGGTTGCTGTTTCATCATTGCTGTAACCCTGAATGGGAAGGAAGGGGGGCAGTGTGCTCGGCTCCTGTGTAGAACGGTGTTCACGTCTCTATTGGGAATATTATATTTTTAAGCTGTAAAAAGTCTAATTTACTTTTTAAATGTAGTTCCTTTTCTGAGGTTTTTGTTAGTTTACTAGGGTTTTAACTGATTAACATCAGGGCTGAAGTAATTGAAATACTGTGAATACCCGCGAATTAATGGAGCCCTCGAATTAACACCTCACTCAGATATTAGCTTTTTAATAGAGTTAAAACAGCTTTTAAATGCCCGTGAATAAACGCCACTCTCAATAAAAAAAACATAAAGGTATTTTCTTTCTACCCCTGCTCAAAAAATGAACAAAGAAACATGTAACTCTGGCTATGTACATGTGACGCTCCTGAAGAGACTTCAGCCTCAATCCACCAATACAAACTAATGTTCACACACCTTAGTAAGCACATTGTATTTTATGGTACAGTCCCGACAGACAACCCAAGATGAACTACTGACAGCACAGCAGTACTTCATGTCTTTTGTTTTTTCCTCCCAGCAGAGTTCAGTGCTAACACAGCAGGGGATAAAACAAGGGCTGTCTGTTTACCTCATCCTCATCTTGGATGGTAAAAACTTAAACTCAGAGGAATTTAGAGCTTTGCCAGTCACTATAAGCGCTATCCTAAAGCTGGCCGAAGATATCTTCTTGTAGGGGGTTTAGTTGTTTTCTTTTTTATTCAGATGGAATCTTACTAAGTCCTGTATATAATATATATATATATATATATATATATATATATATATATATATATATATATATATATATATATATATATATATAGCTATAAACAATGTGCTTACTATCTATGAGAGGATTTAGTTTCGGTTTATTGTACAGAGAAATTTCAAACATGCAGGTAAATTACAGTGAGAAAAAAAATAACCTAGTAGGATGTATTTTAGTTTTAACAGAAATCAAACCGATATTCAGAGGTAATATTTTTCGTTAAGAAAAACAACTACATGACACTCAACTACCGTTCTCTCTCATCTTCTTGTCTCACCCCATAGCAACCAATACACATTCCTGATTCGCTGGTACAGTACTCCCTTGACTGCCCAACTTCCACCTAATAGGCTCTTGTTGACTGTCAGTAAATGTACTGTATTCAAGCCCACCAAAACACATGTTGCCGCTTCTAAAATGCCTTAAATCATTTAATAAAACATTGCAGCATTAGTAAACCATAGTATTATTAACAAAGGCCACCCTCGTATAATCGCCGCCCTCGTTTAAGGGCCACGGTCATTTTTGATCAATTTAAAATAAACGCTGCTACGCCAAATTGAAGTTATACAGTATTTAGATTATATTGGCGTTGAGTTTCAAGAAAGGGAAACAGTTATTTATATTAACAAGTGATACAGTAAGATTAGTTTAAGAAAATATTTAAACTTCAAGAAGTTTCACTAACATGCTGTATATTCATTCTAATTATTTTGGTCGAAGGGATGATATAGGCCACCACAATGGCACCATCATAGTTTCAAATTGAAATTGAAAACTTGTTCAATTAAATTTGCCAGTCCACAAGGAATTTAGCCAGGCCTGTGAGATTGACCCATATTGGAATTAAGCCAGTACATCATACCGCTTCTACTTCTCTTTGGTCTAGCGTTCTGGGATCCATAGTGTCCACCGAGTAGATAGGAACATTTAACATTTGATTGGTGAGTAGCAATGTAGTGTATGGCCAGTAGATGTGTCACAAAGACGGCCGGAGTGGGGGATGTCAGACCAGAAACAGAAACCCGGAAATAAACAGAGAG
This sequence comes from Polyodon spathula, assembly GCF_017654505.1. Taxonomy (NCBI): domain Eukaryota; kingdom Metazoa; phylum Chordata; class Actinopteri; order Acipenseriformes; family Polyodontidae; genus Polyodon; species Polyodon spathula. The sequence continues at coordinate 12,714,088 of NC_054553.1, forward strand.
AGAGAGGTGGAGCTGAGCGAATGGTTTTGCTCAGTATTTAGTAAATAAACAGAACAGAAAATAAAAAGGTTATACAAAGAAAAATACACTGGACATGGCACATTCGCCAAAACAAAAGAGGCAAACAAAACAAACTACACAGACAACCATGGTGAGCAGATATTTTACTTATTTACTTTACATTATTACCTCTGTCTCCAATCCCATTCTCCACTCTCCAAACACACAACCCAGAGTTGGTGAAAACTTGCATTTTTTATGCCGCTGTACCAAGACTCGATTAGCAATTCATTCAATTGGAGTCACGGTACAACTGCATGTGAATTAATAAAGTGCAATTCCCCGTGCTCACATATTATTACATTTTACTTGCACGTGAAGTGCTGTGCAATCCTCGTGCCTAAATACAAATATACATTTTAAACACTCGTGTTACACAGACCCGTTTATATCCTGTGTACCAATGACTATACACCAACATTAACACACAACACAAAATACACACAGGGACGGGCACTTTGCCACATATACCCCTCCTTGTGCAAAGCACACATGGCCTCAATGGCCACCTCCCCCCTTAAAATCCCAAAGGTCTCACTCAAAGTCCTGGGCCAAGAACAGGGACTTTAAGGGGTTGATGGGCGGCAATGTTGCCAGTAGCCAGGCTGCTACTGGCCATGCTGTCAGCAGATGTGCTGACAGTGGGGCGAATCTCTCCTCCCGCTGTACCACTGGCAGCAGAAATGCTGGCTTGCTGACAGCTCCCAGACTGACTCTTTCAGCTGGGGCAAGTCCAGCAGCGGAAAAGCTGCTGGGGTTGGTGGTCTCCAGACCTCCCCCAAGATCTCTGAAGTGAAACTGCTGCAGGGGAAGGTGGGCTCCTGACCTCTCCCCCCTTTTTATAGCCGGTAGCTCCCTCTGGGGGGACTCCAGCCCCCAGAACTCCTGCAGCGAAATTGCTGTGGAGAAAGGTGGTCTCTGACCTTTATAGCCGGGAGCTCCCTCTGATGGGGCTCCGGCCACACTGACCCCTGCGGCCAAGCAGAGCTGACTGCAACACCTGGTGAAGCAGTTCCAGCGACCCCAGGTGATGCAGAATGGCTGGAAACCCCAGGCGATGTGGAGCAACAGGCAACCCCAGACGATGTGGAGCAACAGGCAACCCCAGGCGATGAGGAGCGGCTGGCAACCCCAGGCGATGCAGAGCGGCTGGCAACCCCAGGCGATGCGGAACGGCTGGCAACCCCAGGAGATGCGGAGTGGCTGGCAACCCCAGGCAATGCTGAGCGGCTGGCAACCCCAGGTGATGCGGAGCGGCTGGCAACCCCCGGCGAAGCGAGGCAGGCATCCTTGGACGAAGCGAGACAGGCATTCTTGGGCGAAGCGAGGCAGGCATCCTTGGATGAAGCGAGGCAGGGAGTCAGGACAAGCTGGGGTGCGGGCGTTGGCCCTCTTCTCGGCCACTGCGGCCGGGCGGTTCTTCCCCGTGCTTCCCTCAGCAGCCTATGCAATGGCTGCTGAGGACCACCAGCATCTATTCCTGGTCCTTCTGGCTCCAGCTCCTCTCCTCGTGATGGTGGGGGAAGTGATACCAGCAGGCATTCATCCTCTGCTGGTGGGGGAAGTGATACCAGCAGGCATACATCCTCTGCTGATGGAGGAAACGATACCAGCAGGCATTCATCCTTTGCTGGTGGAAAGGGACCCAGCAGACATTTACCCTCTGCTGGTGGACGGTGACCCAACAGGCATTCACCCTCTGCTGGTGGAGGTGGCGGAGGCAGAGCCAGCTCCTGCTGCTCTGCTCCTGCAGGTGGAGGTGGCAGAGGCAGAGGCAGCTCCTGCTGCTCTTCTCCTGCCGGTGGAGGTGGCAGAGACGTATAGTCTCCTGCCGGTGGAGGTGGCGGAGGCAGAGGCAGCGTGTAGCCTCCTGGCGACGGAGGTGGGAGTGGCGTGTAGTCTACCCTTGTTTCAGGGGACTGGTGCGGCTTTCCCTCTCTTGCAAGGAACTTGTGCGGCTCTCCTTCTCGGGATGAAACCAGCAGGCATTCTTCCCCTGCTGGTGGTGGTGGTAACAGCAGGCATTTTTCCTGTGCTGGTGGAGGTGGAAGCAGCTGTCCCTCTGGCTTTGGATTCCCGTGGTCCCCCCGTCTGGGCGCTGGATGCTCACGGTCCCCCCGTCTGGGTGCTGGACACTCACAGTCCCCCCGTCTGGGAGCTGGATGCACGGGCTCCTCCCACTTGGGCATTAGTTCCCCCTCTGCATATTGCATGGGGCACAGGTCCAACATGTGCCCATATACCCCACAGCCGGGGCACAACTCCGCCGCGAGGCACTGGAAAAAGTCCTTCAAGCCATCGACCCTGACCTCCCCTTGCTGTTGCAGCTTTCCTCTCCCCCTTCTCCTTCTCCCCACCTTCCTCTCTTGGGCCGGTTCCTCCTCCTCCTCCTCTTCATAGTGGCGGAAGGGACAGTTGGCGAACTGATGGTCCTGGTCGCAGAGGAGGCACCCCGGTGATGGCTTGTTAAATCGCCGTGGATGTCTGACCATTAGGCGACACTCCTCCTCCCTGTCCTTCACCTCTTTATCCTCCTTTCATCCTATTTTATTTATTTTATTTTTTTTTTGTAATCAAATTTTTTTTTTTCTCAAAAACTGCGGTTCCTGCTCTGGTGAGGCGCTGGTAATCCCGGTTCTGACACCACGTGTCACAAAGACGGTTGGAGTGGGGGACGTCAGACCAGAAACAGAAACCTGGAAATAAACAGAGAGAGATGATAAATAATCAGAACAGAAAATAAAAAGGTTGTACAAAGAAAAATACACTGGACATGGCACATTCGCCAAAACAAAAGAGGCAAACAAAACAAACTACACAGACAACCCGGTGAGCAGATATTTTACTTATTTACTTTACTTTATTACCTCCGTCTCCAATCCCATTCTCCACTCACCGAACACACAACCCAGAGTTGGTGAAAACATGCAGCTTTTATGCAGCTGTACCAATACTCGATTAGCAATCAACCATTCAATTGGAGTCGCGGTACAACTGCATGTGAATTAATAAAGTGCAAGTCCCTCTGCTCACATATTATTATATTTCACCTAAATACAAATATACATTTTAAACACTCGTGTTACACAGACCTGTTTATATCCTGTGCACCAATGACCATACACCAACTTTAACACACAACACAAAACACACAGGGGCGGGCACTTTGCCGCAAGGTGGCACCGGTGTATATGTAGCTGCATTTGGTGTATTTTATACGAGGACCAGCTCTGGTGTTGTCTTTCAATTAGGAGGCTCCTACTTCCATTATGAACAACTCTCTATGATCATGTGGTGGACCATATGATTAGTTCTGTCACACTTTATTTTATGGAGGTATTTTCTTAGTCTCTTATTATTGGCCGAAAACTAGTTTACTAACATTTAAACCAGGGCTTCTCAAACTTGCTGCTGGTTTTAATTAGCTTTATTAGACCTTTTTACTTGTTTTCAGCTCTTGAACAGTTTCACATTTCGTTAGCTGTAACATTCGATAAATAACTGTTTAAGAGCTAGAAACAAGTAAAAATGTCTAATTAAGCAAATTATCAGTTCAATTAAGGGTCTAGTTAAGTAACTGAGAGCTCGGTTGGAATGAAAACCAGCAGCCTCAGGGGGTTACCCAGGACTGAGTTTGAGAACACCTGATGTAAACAAACATTGTTCATTTTTTGATACTGGTTAGTTAATATAAAATGGAATACTAAAAGAAACTTAAGAAATTAAATGGCAAATGTTACTGATAATTTACAGTAATAGATACAATTGATGTATTTTTTATCTTTTTTTTTTGTTGTTTAGACTTGGCTGAAGGAAACGCAAACAGGCAGAACAGCTCAAAAGAAAAAGTAAAATTAAATCACTAACCATTAAAGTTGCTGTCACATTTTCTGGATAAAAACCCCACTGTTGAAGGATCATTGGTAAGGCTGTAAATCTGAAGGAAAATGAAGACCAAAGAGCATTCTACAGAAGTTAAAGATAAAGTAATACAAATGCATAGATTAGGGAAAGGGTACAAAATAATATCCAAGTATTTGGCTATCCCAGTGAGCACAGTTGGATCAATAATCAGGACGTGGAAGCTGCATCACACCACCCAGGCACTGCCAAGAAAAGGCCGTCCCTCAAAACTCAACGCTCAAACAAGGAGACTTGTGAGAGAAGCCACAGAGGCCAAATGGCTGGGAGTGGAGTAATGGTGCACCAGTCAACCATATCAAGAGCTCTGCATAACACTGGCCTGTATGGGAGGGTGTCAAGAAAGAAGCCGTTACTCAAAAAGTACCATCTGAAAGCATGTCTGGAGTTTGCCAGAAAGCATGAGAGTGACCCAGCTGCAATGTGGGAAAAGGTTTTGTGGTCAGATGAGACCAAGATAGAGCTTTTTGGACAAAACTCAAAGCGCTCTATGTGGCGCAAACCTAACACTGCCCATGTCTCAAGACACACCATCCCTACAGTGAAGTATGGTGGTGGCAGCATCATGCTCTGGGGATGCTTCTCATCAGCAGGGACTGGGCATCTTGTTACAATTGAAGAAAGAATGGATGGAGCAAAATACAGGAAAATACTGCAAGAGAATCTGTTTCAGTCCGCTAAAAAACTGAAGCTTGGGAGGAAATTTACCTTTCAGCAGGACAATGATCCCAAGCACAAGGCCAAAGCAACATTGGAGTGGCTCAAGAACAAAAAGGTGAATGTCCTACAGTGGCCCAGTCAAAATCCTGATCTCAATCCCATTGAGAATCTGTGGCACTATTTGAAAATTGCGGTCCACAAGCATCGTCCAACCAACCTGAACAACCTGAAGCAAATCTGCCAGGAAGAATGGGCCAAAATCACTCCGACACTGTCTGCAAAGCTGGTACATACTTAACCCAAAAGACTTAAAGCTGTTATTGCAGTGAAAGGTGGCTCTACCAAATATTAATGTGTGGGGGTTGAATACTTATGCAAGCAAGATATTTCAGTTTTTTATTTTTCTTAAAAATATTTCCCAACATAAAACCAATGTCACCTTACAATAATTGATTTTGAGTTTAAGTGTTTTAAAAATATCAAACAGAACGAAATTTCAATGTACCATTTGTAATTCAGTAATATGAGAGAATTGGTCAGGGGTCTGAATACTTTTGCAAGGCACCGTGTATATATATATATATATATATATATATATATATATATATATATATATATATATATATATATATATATAGATACATATATATATGTTTGAGAAAACCAGACTGCTGTGTACCAAAATGATCAATAAGAAAAAAGAAAAAAGAAAAGGATATTTTAGGTCCTTAAAAAGGTAGAATAATTGATTTCAAATCAATTATCAGGATGTTTCGGACTATGAGTCCTTTGTCGGCTGAATACAAAAACCCTGTAAAAACAAACAAGCAGTCTTTTAAACAAAATTCCTGAATTTTGTTGATGTTGGTGATGTTGATGATCTTGGAATAGTATGTTCATTCAAAGTTCTTTGGAGCAATTTGGGATTCTGAGATTATTAACATCATCAACATTCTGGAATTTTGTTTAAAAGACTACTTGTTTGTTTTTTACCTACTCTTACAGTACAGTTTTTTTTGTATTCAGCCGATGAAGAACTTATAGTTCGAAACGTCCTGATAATTGATTTGTAATCAATTATTATACCTTTTAAGTACCTAAAATATCCTTTTATTTTTTGTTTTTCATATATATATATATATATATATATATATATATATATATATATATATATATATATATATAAAACTCATATGTATAAAAACAAATGAACAACATTTTTTAACTTCTGGGTTAGAAAGGAAACTATAGGGCTTTTTTTTTACTCCTCAAACATTAGTTATAAAAAGGCCACATTTTATATGCACTGCAAAACCACTTAGGCAAAATAACTACTAGAATTCTCACCCTTTGCAGTGTATTTACTGGAGAAACTGCATACAGAAAACAGCGCTGTGTCCCACAGAAACCAAGGTTTGTGCAGATCAAACAGTGAGAAAAAAAAATGAAAACGTTTTTCAAACTGTACACGATCCAAAAAGTGTAAATCGGAAACATATACATTTGATACATGTGTTTTCATTTTCTTTTGGTTTTTTTCTGCATACTAATGGCTTAGTGTGTTGAAGACTGTATTTTATGATTGACTGTATTTTATTTTTTTACCCCCTCGTGGTATCTTTCCTTTTTGTACACATTACTGAAATAACCACTCCCATTTCAGAGCGGTTTGAGTCGTTCCAGGTTTTATACGCGTCATGTTACAGGAGTGCTATTAGGCTCACAGTAAAAGCAGGGCTGGCTCAAAATGCTTTGAAAATGCTCTGTCTTAATTCACAAGTGGCATATTAAAGGAGTGCCAATCCAGAGCTAACAGGAAGACCAATGGAGTCAGCTGAGGAAACTGGCCTTCATGCAATCATTTTGTTGGTTATCTGCCAACCTCACAACTGACTGGAATAGCTCATCTCCACAAAAGGTTCCGAATTCAAGTTTGAGTTCCTTGCAAACAAGTTTGTGACTGAACGTGTCAATTCTATTTTCAATCTGCTCAGAAAGACAGGAAGTGTTTTGCACCAGTTCATTTTATAACATGAAAAACAACTCTGCCCACTAACTCAGCTGTACATGTTTTCTTCTTCTATTCATTGACGCTGTAACTCTGAAGCAGTTAACATTACTACACATAAGAATGTTCTAGTTTATTTTATATATGTAACATTTATATGTTATAGTTAAATGGTTAAGCAAAGGATATCAAATACAGTAATCCGTCACGAATCCGACTGTGGTGGGACCAGAAAAAAGTGGATATAGTGCCTATAGTAAGTATTCCCCCCACCTTGAAAGTTTGTTGTGTTACTACCTGAAATTCTGATGGATTTAAATGGTTTTTTTTTCTTTGATTTACACAACCTACTCAACACAAGAGGCAAGAGAATTTGTATTGTGAAACAACAGTTAATGAAAAAAAAATCCTGAAATGTCTTGTTTGGATAGGTATTCACCCCCCGAGTCAATACTTGGTAGAACCACCTTTGGCAGCAATTACAACTGTGAGTCTTTTGGGGTACCAGGTTTGCACATCTGGATCATGCAATATTCACCCATTCTTCTTGGCAAAATTGTTCAAGCTCTGTCAAGTTAGATGGGGATCATTGGTGGACAGCAATCTTCAAGTCTTGCCATAGATTCTCAATCGGATTCAAGTCCGAGCTTTGACTGGGCCACTCTAGGACATTCACTTTCTTGTTTTTAAGCCACTCCAGTGTTGCTTTGGCTGTGTGCTTGGGGTCATTGTCCTGCTGAAACATCCCAGTCTTAGGTCTTTTGCAGACTGAAACAAGTTTTCTTCAAGGAGTTACCTGTATTTAGCTCTATCCATTGAGCGATCTACCCTGATAAGCTTTCCAGTCCCTGCCAATGAAAAGCATCCCCATAGCATGATGTTTCCACCACCACCACCATGCTTCACAGTATGGATGGTGTTACCTGGGTTATGTGCTGTGTTGATGTCTGTGAAATTCAGAACTATAGAGTGTCAATATTGTTATGGAGGTACAATATTAAACAGAATGATTATTTCTAGAAAAAATCAATTTAGAATAAATAGATCAGTTATTATCATGTATACATGTGATTAGGGCTCAAGACAAAATGAAATTAAATCAGTTTTAACAGAATCAATGGAACAATAAACATCTCAAAGAGATAATCACAGAAACTTATTCTGGAAGCATTTTTTTTTGTAAAGATCCATTCAATTGTTTATTGTTTATGCCTAATCAATATTCAACTGACTGAAACAATTGGGAAAAAATGGCATGATTTTCCTGGGACGTCTTGATTCAAAACAGGGCATGGGGTCTCTAAAGAGGAGGTGTAAGCCTTTTGAAACTCTTGCCTATGTATTGCCCTAGCTTTGTAGTTCTTTAGCTTGGCACATGGACTGAAATACACCCATATTGGAGTGACTGGCTCTTCATAATTCAGAGTGCAGCTGTGACCTGAGGATAGATGAGCACACTTTTGTTTTCACATAAATTGTTTCTGCTTAATAAGCTGTTTTGAGCCCATATACAAACCATTATTAACCCAATTAAAACTGGTTCTAAAACCACTTACTTTTGTTAAAAGTGACACGCTAGTACTTTATGTAAAGTGTCACGGAACGCCCAATGACAAATTATGCAAATGGGACATTAAGTTTTTCCAGGGGTATAAAATGTCAACTCACTGCTTCCCAACGTCTCAACAATGAATAAAAGCAGGTGAGATGATTTTCAGTCTACCCTCCATCTCCCATGTTAACCGGATTCATACTGGGAAATGAATTACCTTTAACTGAAATTCTTGTATCATTTTATATCAATTCAGAAAGTAAATATAGGGCCTGACACATGCTGTACAGCATTCTTTTGATCGGTTGTGTACGACAGCATCCGTAAGAAAACTATAGGTTGTGTGTGTGTGTGTGTGTGTGTGTGTGTGTGTGTGTGTGTGTGTGTGTGCGTGCGTGCCGCGTGTGTGTGTGTGTGTGTGCGTGCGTGCCTGCATGCATGCGTGCGTGCGTGTGTGTGTGTGTGTGTGTTTTTCAAGTAGAAGAAATGCACTTTTTTTTCTGAAGGACTATTCATCCATTTGGAAAGCATAAATCAATGTTGATGCAGTGCAAGCTTCTCAGTTTTAGCAGGGAGCATTGATTACAAACCTGTGGTGACGCTTAATACACTTGCAGAGCTCAGATAACCTTTGGAGTCACATGGAACTGAAGTGTGATGCACCTGTGTGTGACGAATGGAATGTAACAACAACAGGACCAGTCTATCTCTTGCACACCCTGCTACAGCTTCTTCTGCATGTCTATGGAAGCAATGTCCTGAGAGCTGCCCTCCATCCATCACAGCACATACAGAATCATTGCAGTAAATAGGAATTACTGTCACTTTGTAATGAGAAGTGCTGGCATCTCATACCACTGAACTGAGTAGAAAGCCAAGAGCTGGACACAAACCGCAAACCATATTCTTTAAAACAAACTTCTTGCCATTCAACTAAAGAGCAAGCTTAAGTCTTATGTTGAGGTCAGTATTATTAGGTCATCAGCCACTAGCTGGAGATACATTACGGTAAGTCTCATATGACACACAGATTATGGTAAAAGTAAATTGCATTTTTTTATTAAATTTTTTCGTACTCAATAATGTAATGTTGTCCAGTCCTGCACTTCTCAGAGGTGTCACATGATGAATGCATGAGGACTACAACTCCCACAAGCCATCTCCTCAATCTCTGCTTTCCAATGACTTGCATGGTTTCAATGTTTCTTCATCCTTGCATGTGGCCTCTCTTAGGTTGGGCAAAAGAAGGTCTGGAAGATGGGAATCCTGCCTACAAGCAGGAGTGTCCCAGAAATGGTTCACATGGTACGCAAAACCGAACCACACCGACATCCCATTTCATGCCGAGAATGACTCTGCATCAACATGCTGGAAAGTGTTTCAGCCAATCAGAGTTCTGTATTTTTGTTCTTTCCTGAGTTTCACAGCCTCTGCACTATCACATTAGAAAGTTGCAATAAAATTGCATCACCTTTTCGCTGTCTAAAAATGAATAAACACAGCGCACTGCCATCGAGACAGAACAGCAATTACACTGACAGCAGCCAAATAGTCCATGACAACAATAAAAGGTACAAATAAACCTATTTGAAATACAGACTGGTTCCATTACTAATCATTACTCTCACAATCACTACAACTAGACATGGCGTATAAACATAAACTTTCTTTTAATTTACACGTTTTGACAAATCAAGCATAAAACATCAATAATAATAATAATAATAATAAGAAATAATAAGAAGAAGAAGAATAATAAAAAGAAGAAGAATATACTACATTTTATATACACAAAACTTGTGTAAATGAAAAACTCTTTCACTCTTTTTCGAGGCTTCAACCAAACGTATCTGCTTCTGTTTGATCTTTACTACCACTAAATACACAGTACAATCCTATAAGCTTAAAATGTCTGTTTTGCTTCAACCAATCGCACAAGATTATATGTGAGTCCACACTTATGAAGCCAAAATGTTGCAAATCAGTGATACGCACAGTGCAAAACGTGGGTATGGCTGCTGGCGCTAATACCTATGAGTGACGAATAAAAGCATTTACAAGAGGGCGCTTCCAATAAATATAGATGCAAAATTCCCACCTTTTCCACTCATCCACATATTTTACACTTCTATTCCCACTCCCAGTGTAATAGATAGGGAGCGTATACAAGAGATTTCAAAGTGGCTAGTTGTGTACAGGTGCTGAGGGGATGCAGTACAGGAATAAAACAGGCAGTGATTGTAATCCGGTATGGAAAAGTGATTCTTTATTTTATAATACAAGTCTGGTGACTAAAACAATGATCCCCGGCAATACATAGCATTGTGTAATGAACAGGGTAAATAATAACGAGTTTGCAGTCCAAAACAATAAACACAGGTACCACAATATACAAACACGGTCACCAGTCCTGGGTGCGTGCTGTAATGTTCATGATGGGTGATACAGTTTAATGTGTTCGGAGTTTTATGCTGGCCCTTAGTGATGGAACGTGTTAGCCATTATGAATACACAAGTAACAGTTAGACAAGACAAACAACTACTTACGGCATTTCAGATTTACTGCACGGGTCCTTTCGGGTTATTTTTTGTAACCAAAGCAAAGGAACAGATTACGATTCTCCGTCTCCTTATATGCTATCACGTATAACCCCTTGATAAACAAGTGCAGCTGCGTTTACAATCTACGGCTGCTACGTGGTTTGCCTTCCGGGTCAATACGTTCTTGCAATGGAGTCTCGTCATCTTCCAGACTGACGACTTCCCGACTCGGGGAAAGAACTGTCAGGCCAGTCCGTCCAAAGAACTCTGTTCTCGCTGTTTAGTGCCAACACAGATCAAGAGTGAGATTTACAACCAAGATTCATTGTATTTCTGTCAGGAATATACAGTATGCATAACATGGGTTTACTCATTTCTTGAAATTATATACTCAAACAGATTTTTTCTTAATCACCATGGGCTCTGCTGTTTACACTTATCTCTAACTGGAATGTGTTTCCCCTTCTAACTGATTTAAGAATACCGAAACATAACGTTCTTGAGTAGTACATTGAACAAACGATTGTCTTCTTGACATTTCTTCTTAATTGAAGTTGTCAGAATGTAACACATCATGTGGTAACTTGACCTAACACATTTCAATGTTCAGTGACAACCAATATAAAATGATTGCACATCTTGGCAGTTGCAGAAACCCATATTTCTTGTTTTTGGAATTCCCTATTTATTATATTTGATTTCCTATTTCTGAAGACAATTGGGTTAAATCAGCCAGCAAAGCCCCAGTTTGTCATTACTAGAAAATTAGCTTTATCATTAAAACAATTATCTAGTCAGGGATACCAATATATTTTATAAGCGCAGTTTTGTTTTTTTTTTAATTTATTTTTAGCCAATGAGCTGTATAAAACAGCTCATACGTTCATGATTTAGAGTATGAGTTTGATATCTTTGTGAAATCAGTGATGTAAAGCTTGGAGCAGTTGCTACACGTCCTAGTTTAGCTTTCTCTATTTGTTCATGAATGCCTGCGGTACATGCCCCATTTCCTGAGAGTTTTTTTTTTTGCCCTGTCGTCTACAGGAAGTGCAATGAGAGGAGGTCGTGAGGGAAACAATGGAGTCATTAATTATCTGTGGAATGGATGTGTGCCAGTTAAGGAGAGAACATGCAAGGGGAAGACATTGAGAAAATACATCAGTCAGTGCTTGCTGTTTTTGTTCTGGGTTGTATGAACAGAAATTGACATCAGAGCTCTGGCTGTTAATATAAAAAGCTGACCAGAGGGCTTCATATCTCCTGCTAGATATCACAAGCATGGCCAAGCCTTTAGAGAAGGGAATGTTTCACCTTCCTTTAACCGTTTCCGTGGCCTCCACAGGCTTTCATTCTAGTTTAGATTTTATTCACGGACATGCACACTGAATTGGTGGAAAGCACTTATATTTGACCATATTCTTAACGAGCAAGCACAGTATTTCCAAATGCCCTCTAATTGTGTTGTTCACTTTTCCCTTGCCTTTTAAATGTTTTTGCAGTTGTGTTGCATGATACTGGGTTCTGTTGATCTAAGAAAATAAAAATCAAATTCCTTCTTAACTTCTCTGTGTGCTTGCCTAGAACTAAACAGACTTCCTCATTTCATTACAATCATGTAACAAAATGGCCTTGGCTGGTCCCTCCCTCTATATACAGCACTGTATAATCGTACAAATAAGCTTATGTAATAGTGTAGGAGTGTGCTAGATAAGCACATGGGCAATCCAAGTCTTAAATGTGGTCTTTTATCAATGTTGCTGGTGAATAGTAATGCAGATTTATGAAAATCCTGGTCCCATGCCCTGCATTTAAACACGTCTTCAGCTGTAGGAGTGCCTGTACTCAGAGACAGCACATGGGCTTCTACACCAAAGTATTAACTGCTTTTTCACAGAAAACAGGGCACCTACTTGCAGTATTTTATGGTAAGTGTTGAGGAGATTGGGCCAGCAGTGTTGAAAGATCGTTTGGTCACATGGTTTAAATGGAACAACGAAGTCTGTTCAGTATTAGGCAGTTAGAACTTTCCAGAAAAGTTAAAATCCAGGTAAAAACAGATATAGCTAAAAATTATAACTCAGCATTGGAGCCTCACAAACCGAAGTCACTGTCAATAAATGCAAACATCAAATAACAGACCAATACAAAACATCCTCGGAGCAAAATGTAAGGAGAACGGAAAATCAGATAAAATAGTTTGTAAATCTGAAGTGTGCGTGTCCTGATGATGTAATTTGTTTGTAACCAGCACTACGACACAACCAGCTCGTTCCTCATCTGACTCAGGGACGCACTCATCAGCTGTCCCTGTAGGGGGCGCTGGTGTGGCAGTGAAGGGGGCTGGAAAATGAAGGAAAATAAATTAATAAGAAGTGTGAGGCGTGTGAGTAAAAATGGATTTTCCAGACAGCAATTTACGTGTAAAAAAAATAAACATTTTGTTTAATATTACACGGAAAAGAAAAAAAACAATAAAGAAGGATGTGAGGGAGGGAGTGCTGGAGTAATCAAAAATAAAGGAACAGAAGCCTCTTAATCCTCTTCATGATCTGCTCAATCCAAAAATGAAACAAAAAGGAATAAAAATAGAAAAGAGCAAAGTTAGTAAGGCCTCCGTCCGTAATTAAAAGTAAATAACACAGTCCACCCCGCACGTACTTCCCTCCAGCCTTTTTTTTCCCCGCCTCTATTCCTTAGGACCAACCCCGAACACAGTAGCACGTTCCCTTTAGTATGCAAACCCCGCCCCGGTAGTCAGTGGATCACCAATCCCAGACTGACAGGTATCCTTAACTTCACTTGACTCCAGTGGCTGGAATTTACATACTCGTACTTCCGCCCCTCACCAAGGTGCTGCCCCTCAAAAAGATGACTTTTGTCACGGTCACAAGACCTTGGTAAGGGAAGTCCCGAGTTGGTTTGATGCCTTCTACTGTTGGGAGGCTGAATTGCAGACCGAAACCCCTTTGACTCATCACATATCCCACCCCTCAGAGTGGAGCCGAAGGAACACTCGGAAACCTCTAACCCCTCATTTTCCCCTCCCTCCCGGGAAAAAAAATCAGCGTTTTGATGTAACTTACCTGCACGATGCCTTATTTGAAAGGCGAAGGGTTGGTGCGCCAGGTACCACCGCGTAATCCTAGCGTTTGAATCCTTCATTGTGTCTAACCACTTTAAAGAAGTGTGATCTGTGATTAGTACAAAGGGTCGTCCCAGAAGATAGTATTTTAAGGACTCCACCGCCCATTTTACTGCCAGGCATTCTTTTTCTACCACAGAGTACCTTTGTTCTCTCGGCAGTAACTTCCGACTAATATATAGTATCGGGTGTTCTATACCATTTTTTTCCTGGGACAGAACCGCCCCCAGACCAGTCTGCGATGCATCTGTCTGAAGGATGAACTCTCGGCTGAAATCCGGGCTTACTAATGTTGGGGCCTGACTCAAGTTAGTTTTAATAGATTCAAAAGCCGTCTGACACTCTGCACTCCACTTTATTTTTTTTGGAGCGTTCTTTTTAGTGAGATCAGTGAGAGGGGCGGCTATAGTGGAAAAGTGTGGAATAAAGCGGCGGTAATAACCAGCCAATCCCAACAATGATCTCACCTGGGTTTTTGTGGTAGGTACCGGTGAATCCAACAAAGCCTGGACTTTTGAAACCAACGGTTTCACTCTACCCTTACCCATTATGAAACCTAAATGTTTTGTTTCTTCTTTTCCAATAGCGCACTTTGCCATGTTCGCTGTGAGTCCCGCCCTCCTCAGAGACTGTAAGACGGCTTCTAATCTAGTCAAATGTTCTCTCCAGGAAGAACTATAAATGACTACATCATCGATATACGCAGCTGCATACTCTCGATGAGGTTGTAAAACCTTGTCCATTAGTCTCTGAAACGTAGCAGGCGCTCCATGAAGTCCGAACGGCATAGTACAAAATTGAAAAAGACCATCTGGGGTTGAGAATGCCGTTTTCTCACGAGAGGCTTTTGCTAATGGAATTTGCCAATATCCTTTCGTCAGATCCAGAGTTGAAATAAACCGAGCTTGCCCCAGCTTGTCTAAGAGTTCATCTACCCGAGGCATGGGATATGCATCAAACTTAGAGATAGCATTCACCCTCCTAAAGTCTATACATAATAGTAGTGATCCATCTGGTTTGTCTATTGGTACAATTGGGCTACACCACTCACTTCGGGAAGGTTCAATTATCCCAAGTTTCAACATACACTCCACCTCCCTCCGGACAGAATCTCTCCGACTTTCTGGAATGCGATACGGTCTCTGTCTAACTCTCAGACCTGGCGGAGTGATAACCGCGTGTTCAATCAAATGCGTTCTTCCGGGCACGTTAGAAAACACATCACCAAACATTTTGATTAAAATGCTTACCTCTTTGCGTTGATCAGGAGTTAATTGTTCCTCCATCGGAACCCCAGCTGCTGATACTTGCTCAATTGAGGGTCCATAGTCCTCTCCCTTCTGTTCGGGAGATATAAAATGGACCTCCCATTCTTTCCACGGTTTGAGGAGATTAACATGATAAATTTGATTTTCCTTCCGACGCCCAGGCTGTCGGATCTCATAATTAACTTTTCCAATTGCTCGAATGACCTCAAAGGGACCCTGCCATTTAGCAAACAACTTAGATTCTGATGAGGGAAGCAACAACAACACTTTGTCTCCAGGTCGAAAGTTCCTAATTCTTGAATTTTTATTGTAGCTTTGCTGCTGCTTCTGCTGTGCCACTTTGAGATTGTCATATGCCAATCGACAAACTAATTCTAAGCGATCGCGTAGCTGTAATACATATTTCACTATATTTTTAGAGTCTTTTGACTGTTCTTCCCAGCCTTCTCTTATGAGATCCAAGATACCCCGCGGCTGCTGACCGTACAAGAGCTCAAACGGAGAGAACACCGTTGAGGATTGTGGTACCTCACGAACTGCAAAGAGCAAGTAGGGAAGCAGTTTAGCCCAATTATGTTTCTCCTGATCTACAAAGCGGCGCAACATACTTTTTAAAGTCTGATTAAATCGTTCAACAGGCCCATCCGTTTGAGGATGAAAAACTGAGGTTCGAATTGAACGGATTTTCAATAATTTGTATAATTGCTGAATACAACCAGACATAAAATTTGCTACTACTTCTGCACTCATAGAACGTAAGGGAACAGCTTCTGGATATCGTGTTGCGTAGTCCACTACTACCAAAATATACCAATATCCTGACTTTGCTCCCTCCAGAGGGCCTACTAAATCTACAACAATCCTCTCAAATGGTACTCCAATAATTGGCAGTGAGACCAGAGGTGCGGGGCAAACTAACTTAGGGGCAGCTAATTGACATTCCGGACACTCAGATACATACTTCTGCACAAGACCATAAACTCCTGGCCAAAAAAACCGGGCCAAAATTCGTTCCTGGGTCTTTTCAGTTCCTAAATGACCTGCAAATGGAATGTCATGCGCCAATCTCATGACTTCCAACTGAAAAGGCCCAGGAACAAATAACTGTTTTACAAGCTGTCCCGTCCCGGGAGCCCGGGTTATTCTATATAATAAGTGCCCAGATACAGAAAAATGCGGAAATACCACTGGTTGTCCTTCCTGCATATCCTTCCCCTCAACATATCTAACCTGTTTCCAAGCATACTGTAACGTGGGATCATTTTGTTGTTCATAGCCCAGGTCAATATCTCTGTCCCAATGATTAGGTATGCTGAGAGGAGTGTCTTTTATTATGTGACCTTCCACCTCAGTAACCTCGCAGCCCCGGTTACACTGAACACCTACTCCTTTACCCTGCCGTTTACAAGATTGGTTTACCTTTGAGTCAGACCCCTCCCCTTGTCGTCTCAGAGTTCCCTCATATTTTTCCACCCTGCGCTCTCTCTTTGTTTTTCTCAGGCGGATTTTAGGGTTAAACAGGTCGGATTGTAACGGGAAAATCTCACCAATTGTTTTCTCCCGTTGCTTAGATTGTCCCCTGGTAGAAACTAAGACCATTTCCCAACCTAAAATATGATCAAAAAATGACCAGTCTCTTCCCAGGAGAACAGGGTATGGTAAACATTGCGCTACAGCCACTTTAACGTAAGCTGAGTAACCATCAACAGTAAGTCTAACTTTAGTGGTGGGATAAACCCAAGTTTCTCCATGGATACATGAGATAGCCACTTTACCCTGTGGCTCCCAGGTTACCCCCTCCAAAAGAGCTTGTCGAATCAATGTTTGTGCACACCCAGAGTCCGCAAATGCATTAGTACTCTTATCCCCGACCTGTACTCTTAATTGATAAGGGCCCTCCCGACATTCCCCAGTGTTCTTACCTGTTACTGCTGACCAGGATCTTCTTGCCAGGTCTACCTCCATCATCGGACAGTCCCTGGCTATATGTCCGGGCTCATTGCATTGGTAACAAACTGGGGTAGAAGGCACCAACGGAGTTTGCTTGTCCTGTGAGTCAGTGACCGACAGGTTAGGGGGTTTTTCTCTCGCCCAAGATGGGGCTAACCTCGACCTCCATGGTCTGAAGGTCTGGTTACCTCCTCTGGGCTTCACTGATGGGTTGGTCCTGGTTAGTTTAGGCGCAGGAGTGGGGTCAGAGGCGGCGCCTTCATTCGCATCCTCATATGCCTCCGCCAGGATGATGGCCTTCTCGAGAGTGGTAGGTTGATTCCTTTTAACCCACTCCCGATTTCCTGGCGGTAGTATGGATGCGAACTGCTCTATGGCGATCTTCTGCACCAGTTCTTGGGGTGTGTGTTCTTCCGGTTGCAGCCACCGGGTGCACTGATCCAGGAGATACTGTCCCGCAACCCGGGGCCGCACCCCCTTGGACAGCTGGTATTCCCGGAAACGGCGCCGGTATGTTTCTTCCGTGATCCCGAGGCGTGAGAGAATGGCTTCTTTTACTTTTGTATAATCCGCAGCCTCCGAGGCCATTAATGCTCTGTACGCTGCTTGCGCTTCTCCTGTCAAACAGGGTGCCAATTTCATGGCCCAGTGTTCCTTGGGCCACCCTGCTGCTTCTGCCACTCTCTCAAAGGTGACCAAGAACGTCTCAGGATCATCTTCCGGAGTCATCTTCTGTAACTTTGGTTGTGAAGAAAACATCCGGGAAACCGCTGTTTCCGCCGCTGGTGTCGAGATTTTCTCTACGAGCTGACCAAAGAACTGGGCGAGCTGTTCCTGGCGCCGTGCTTCCCTCTCCTCTCGCTTCTCCTCCTGCTCCCTAAACATCGCCAAGACTGTAGCTGGATCCATCTCCCACAATGACACCACGTGTGAGGCGTGTGAGTAAAAATGGATTTTCCAGACAGCGATTTACGTGTAAAAAAAATAAAAATTTTATTTAATATTACACGGAAAAGAAAAAAAAACAATAAAGAAGGATGTGAGGGAGGGAGTGCTGGAGTAATCAAAAATAAAGGAACGGAAGCCTTTTAATCCTCTTCATGATCTGCTCAATCCAAAAATGAAACAAAAAGGAATAAAAATAGAAAAGAGCAAAGTTAGTAAGGCCTCCATCCGTAATTAAAAGTAAATAACACAGTCCACCCCGCACGTACTTCCCTCCAGCCTTTTTTTCCCCGCCTCTATTCCTCAGGACCAACCCTGAACACGGTAGCATGTTCCCTTTAGTATGCAAACCCCGCCCCGTTAGTCAGTGGATCACCAATCCCAGACTGACAGGTATCCTTAACTTCACTTGACTCCAGTGGCTGGAATTTACATACTCGTACTTCCGCCCCTCACCAAGGTGCTGCCCCTCAAAAAGATGACTTTTGTCATGGTCACAAGACCTTGGTAAGGGAAGTCCCGAGTTGGTTTGATGCCTTCTACTGTTGGGAGGCTGAATTGCAGACCGAAACCCCTTTGACTCATCACAAGAAGAAATAAACAAAAGATAAAAGAAACTTTCCACATGCAGTTCTTGGCACTTTCTCTAGTTCCAGAAATGCACATATGCTCACCAAATGATAAGATCGCCATATGCACCTGCTGCATAGGCCTTTTTAGAGCCTGCCTTTGTTCAGATGGGAATAATTGGGCTCTTAAGTCCTAACCAAGTGGAATAGCACTAAATCTTTGTTTAATTTTGTGGGTCTGTTATGTCATTAAGGCATGACAAAGAAAATAAATATAACAAATATAACTAGGCTTGCTACTATCCGATTTTAATTTTTTTTTCCAAATTGATGATTAATACTGACGTTTATTTTTTAAAGATTAATACTGACGTTTATTTTTTAAAGAATTTACCGTTATTTTTCCATTAAAAGTTGCAAGCTTAAATATAACTAAAGTATATTACAAATCTAGTTGAATTTATTTAGCCCTAGTCACTTACAAGGGTTTGAATACTTTCACTCTTTAAACTGACCTCTTTCTGGTGTATTTTTTTACAGTTGTTTATATTGTGTTTAGGGATGTTTTTAGGGGGTCCCTAAACCCCCCATCCATTCCAGACCTCCCAATCTTTAATGCCTTTTTACACCTGTACACCACTCCCAGTCACCCACCATTAACAGACTTATCAAAATAACAGGTATGTTCACACATGACTTTCACAGGGAGGCTACCCCCCTCCTAAATGATGCCACTGCATACCCTTGTTAATCAGTACACTGAAGGGGCACTAGGCATGCTGTTTGTCTACATGACTTAGTTTCTTAAAATGTTTACTTTAGGGGTGGGGGATGAACGACGACACACCAGCTGGATTCATTCACCGATAAAGGAGGCTAGCATTGTATTCTATAATATAATACAGTACAAGCTGACATATTTCAGAGATCATCATGTGGGCTTCAATTCCTCTGGTTTTTGTACAGGTGTACATTTTTTTAAAGCAATTTGTTGTCTGTTTCAGTCTGTTTGTAAAGTTTTCAGAAGTTCGACGTGTGACTCTCTTTACACACCTTCCTCCATCACAGCGAGCTGGAGAGACTGGATCTAACTGGATTTAACAGTCCCATTACTGACGTGGGTCTGCTGCTGACGGTGGATTCGAGCAGGACTGATTTCATATCACTTTCAGCTAGGTCCCAGTGACTTCATTATCATGTGCACATGTACTTCCTAATTTATTCGGACTGCAGAGTGCTGCAGTGTCTCCTACCCATAACAAGTCACTGTTTAACCTGTGTAGCTAGCACTACTGTACCATTTATAGATACTTAAATGACTAAACAAAGTGTAAAAGTAAAATCATGAGAAACTTTCAAGAACGACTGAATGTGAACGTACGTGGTTTAAAAGTAAAATAATAAGAAATGCTAGATGTGTTCTTTGTATATAAACTAATGGGAACTTTTGAACATATTAAAAGTAAAATAATCACACCAGAGTTGACACATTGTGGAAAGCAGTAAAACCAAACTCCAGCATTCAAAAATGGTAAAAACGTATAATAAAGGGCCTTGAAAATACTATATATACTAAATACTATACTCCAAAGAATAGAGGGACAGATGAATAAAGATGAATGGCAGTATTCATTTCCCATTTTACCCCATCAGACACCCCACTCACTGAATATCCTGGTATCCCCTGTGGGTTTATATTGCTGTTTAATAGCTCTGAAATCTTTGAACTGACTTGCATGACATCACTGGAGTAAGTGACTAAGCCTTTCAATTGCATGTGAATATGAAAGGTCAGGATGGGTGAGGAATCAGGTTGCGTGCATGTTTTCTTTTTAAATGCAGGCTCTATTAGGAGCATGATGAATAGATTGACCATTTCTTTTTAGATTGACACAATATGCACAGCTCAATTCAATTAGCATTTCATTTGCACCTGGGTCCTCCTAATACAGTATAAAAACAGTCAAATGGTCTTTAATCACTCTTATAGTTTTATTATTGAGAACTTCTGAAGCTGTTAGTCTTTCAGAACTTAATAAACAGTGAAACAAGAGCAAAAAAGACTTTCAGAGGACACTAGAAGAATTGTTTCATATGGTGGTCATATAGACTGTCACCTTTATACATTTATTTATTCATTTTGCTGATTTATTTTGCTAACAGCTTTAATGCAAAGTGTTCATATTGGTTGTGATTTATTATGATACACATGTAAACTGCGCTCAAATAAACCGTGCGTCTTGTATATAATATGCACCGTCTACAGCGTGCAGCAATGCTTCTAAAATCTGTTAAAAAGTGCAGTTGATATTGTGAAATTACGGTATGTGTTTAATTTATGTGTAGGTACTCCTGAAGGCACAAATGTTCCCAGATTGCATTGCAGCCAAGGGACTACAGATTGGGTTCCAGGGTACTAAAGGGGTGATGGGGTTTGAAGTCTCATATTAAATTGCAACGAGGCCCTTAGTGACATCCCTGGTATAAGAGATTTTAGCTTTAGTTAGGCTTGGGCACATCTGCATTCTATCTGTACATTATTTGTGAGGCTCTGTCCAGACTTACAGTCTCTCTCAAAGACAGTGCACTGCAATGCTTAATCTCATTAATCTTGACATCAAAATCTGAGTATGAGACAGTTGGGAGAAAAATGTACAGTGACAGCCGCTTCATGACACCACTGGTTAATTGTATCAGCTGCATATTGTAATCAATAATTGCATTCCATAATGGCTCACCTACTAAAACATGTATGTCAGTAACATCCACTCCCCGCCACGGCTGTAAAATCAAAATCAGAGCTATCATCATCCATTCCCCACCACTGATGCAAAATCAGAGCTATCATCATCCACTCCCCACCATTGCTGCAAAATCTAAATCAGAGCTATCACTATACACTCCTTACCACGGCTGTAAAATCAAAATCAGAGCTATCATTATACACTTCGCACCACGGCTGTAAAATCAAAATCAGATCGACTGTCACAAGTGATGATTTTTAGTATATGTATTGAGTTTTCTTTTTTTTAAATGTGTAGAATCTGTTCTCCCCAAACTGTGATTTTTTTTTCTCCTGTGCACAGTGGCTGGTGGTTAGGTGCAGCACTTTTGCCCCAGTAATAGGAAGTCCCACCTGCATGAAGCCATAGCCAATGGCCAAGCTGGGGGGGACTATAAAAAGTGCAGGAATTGAGCACCGACAGAGTTGGAGAACAGGAAGGACCTGGAGAGTTGGAAGACAAGAAGAACCTGGAGAGTTGGAGGACACGAAGAACCTGGGGAGTGTGTGCAGGAAGAGCACACAGCTGCAGGAATACTTCTGTGAGGGGATTCGCTGGGATTTATCGAGAGCGGATTGGAATTTGAAGAATCTTGTGGCGTGGGACAGACTGGGACAGAGAACACACGAGAGGAACGGGTTTGGAAGTTTTATTTATTTTTTCTGTGATTGGGACATAACAGGGTGCGTTGTTTTTTTTCTTTGTTTCTTTTTGGCAGCTTTCACAAAGACGTTTTTTCTTTCTTTTGTAGTCACTTTGTTAAGATTAAACACGTTTAGGATATTTTAGTTTTCTTTTTTTTATTCGCGAGGTAACTTTCATAGGGAACTTGTGCCCTCTTTCAGTGGACTGAGCAGAGTGGGTCCAGCTGGTTCTGGATTGGAACTTGTGACTCTTCCTGGTCAAACTATTGTTAGGGGGCAGGTGGCTGTGAGAGAGAGTTAGGGTTAGGCCATCCTCCTTTTTTTAATTAACGTCCCATTGAATGTGAACTGTTCGGGAGGTCGTGACGAGGTTTTCAGGTGTTGATGGTCGACCGATGACAGAGGGTTCCAGTGAGATGGAGTTCCCCCGTGGTGAGTGGGAATCAACACCAGAGGGACAGCGGCAGTAGAGTGAGTCAAGGAGGATCTTGGGCGGGAGGGTGTTGGGGTCCACCTTCCCCATTGGATCCTTCTTTTTCAGGAAGGGACGATCACTTTTTTTATATAATTTTTTTAGATTACCGACAGGAGAGGACTTCCAAGTGTGCTGTGCTTTGTGTGTTCTTGTTTTTTTTATTGTGTGCTGTGGCTTCTTTATATTTCCTTGTACCCTGTTGAGAACAATAAAACCTGTTTTACCTAGTACTGACTCATTGTGTGTGTGTGGGAACACGGGGATTTAAGAACCTAACCCGGGCAATATTTTCTATTAGCAAACAAGGTTCTTGCCTTATAAAAACAACGTGGTGTAGTTAGCAGCTACTTAGGCATTATCAAAGCCTTCACGGGTCAGCCCAACCGCGACACTATCATTATCCACTCCGCACCACGGCTGCAAAATCAAAATCAAAGCTATCATTATACACTCCGCACCACAGCTGTAAAATAAAAATCAGAGCTATCATTATCCACTCCGCACCACGGCTGTAAAATAAAAATCAGAGCTATCATTATCATTAGTTGATAACCATGACATAAGGTATGTACAGAATAGAGCAAAAGAAGAATTAGCAATGAAATGTCTCTTACAATTTGATAGACAATTCTCCAGATGTGTGCAAAAAATGTTAGGGTGACATACCAGAGGATGGATGCATGAACAGACAGCTATGTGTATCTCCACTACTTTAAATCCTGTTCTCGCCAAGTTGCCCATCTTGGCAGTCCACAGGGATTGCTGTATTAGCCGCTGAACTCCAGTTTGCCAAGGAGGACAATAGTTTGAAGATACAGTAATTCATCTCATTGACTCCCCTGCTCAGACTCCCCACAAGTCCAGATGGATTTCCCAGGCTAGGCTTTCATCTCTAGGGTTCAGAAGTGATTCTGCTGGTTTATATTAATGTGCCCTTTGAGGTTAAAAAAAAAAAATCATGACAGTCTGCCTACCTCTGCACCAATTGTGTGAAATGTTAGACATTAACATCCCTCAAGACACCTTCCAGAGGTATATCCTACGCCTTGTTAGGGATGTAATAAACAGTGACACAACTAGATATTAGATAGGGTCTGAATAAAAGGGTCAGGTAGGGTATACACCACGATCTCCTACAATGTAACCCAGGCAGACCGTGGCAGTGTGCTGATTAAGTGGAAGCTCCCTGTATGCAGCATTAAGAATACACCTGAAAGGAGCTCTGTATTGACTCAGTCCTTAACCCCAGCACAACCTCCTCCTAGATGACTGTTTGTGGTATTCTCTGGCCATGTTTAGCATAGCTAAAGGCTTATAAATCAGCCAGGGTTCCCATTGTAACTGCTGCGTTCGAACAGTTCTTGAAGCAGTGCTACATTAGCCATTATTGAAGCACAATTGGCCCATTTTGAACATGTTATAATTCAAACCTTTGTGTCTGATTTGGCTGCGTTTAAAGAATTAGACCTCAGAGATAGGAATAATTGCACCCTATTTGGTTCACACTGTTTCATTTCCATAATGTAACAATTACTGATTTGTCTTCTTTTCTAATGTATCATGCAAATAAAGTATTTTAAGGCAGCCTTACATCTAGAGAGCACAAGCAGTTGTTTTTCAAATGTGTCCTTTAAGAGAGGGAAGGATTACAAATGTCATGTGCATATCATTATAGTAAATCTACAGTTCTTCTCTTACATAGTTGAAACCTCAGTGGTTATGGATGGTAGCCAGTGTAAAGGTTGTGGTTATGATTACACATTTAAAAAATGAACAACTGAAAGAATTAGCAGGGTTTTCTAACAGATTTGACTAATAGAAGCATTTACTGGATTGCAGCTTTATAAGAGTGAAGATTTATAATATTCTAGAGGTAAAAAGATGCTGCTACTTGATTATTTTCATGCAACACTTTGCATATTAAGCTTTACGGTGCCTTCTGTCTGTGTGGTTTCAGAGCTCAACAGCATGAATTACCTTGAGCATTGTATAAATTAAATATATTGCACAGGCAGAGCTCACTAAAGTTGAGTTGTTGAAACGTTATACAGCTGTTACTGTCACTGTCGATATCTGAAGTAGACTACTACTCTAAAATATTACTGATATCAGGAATAACGATTTCAAATATATCTCATACTATGAAATGTGAGAGAAAACATTTTTGATTTCCATATGGTTGATACTAGTTGAGAAATTGCAGATATCACAATACACATGGTTGGTATCGGACTGCACTTTTGATCGGACTGCACTTTTTTGGATTTACTTTAAATTAAGCTGCTGATTATTTGATTATAAAGTAAAACTGTAAAAAAAAATTAAGTAGACAAACATTTCTGCTAGTGTCTTCTTAAGTGTTTAATATATAGCTAGTGTTGTTCTCAGCGCCACTAGAGAATCATAGTAAATGGAAAGAACAATAACAACCTGCATGGCTTACAGTAGCTCTCAAAAGTATTCACCCCCCTTGGACTTTTCCACATTTTATTGTGTTACAACATGGAATCAACATGGATTTAATTAGGAGTTTTTGCCACTGATCAACACAAAAAAAGTCCATAATGTCAAAGTGAAAAATAAAATCTACAAATTGTTCTAAACTGAAAAATAAAATCTACAAAGTATTCACTTTTCTATGACGCACCTAAATAAGCTCTGGTGCAATCAGTTGTCTTTAGAAGTCACATAATTAGTTGAATGGAGTCCACTTGTGTGCAATTAAGGTGTTTCACATGATTTCAAGTTAAATACACCTGTCTCTGGGAGGTCCCATAGTTCGTTTCTACATTTCCTAACAAAAACTACATCATGAAGACGAAGGAACGTTCAACGCAAATCCGGAATAAGGCTCTTCAAAAGCACCAATCAGGGGTAGGATATAAGAACATTGCCAAGGCATTGAATATCCCCTGGAGCACAGTAAAGTCCATTATTAAGAAATGGAGAGAATATGGCACAACTTTGAATCTGTCCAGAACAGGCCGTCCTCAAAAACTGAGTATCCGGGCGAGAAGAGCACTAGTCAGGGAGGCCACCAAGAGGCCTATGGCAACTCTAAAGGAGTTACAGGGTTTCATTGCTGAGCTGGGAGACACTGTGCGTACTAGAACAATAGCCTGGGTGCTTCACAAAACTGGCCTTTATTGGAGAGTGGCAAAAAGAAAGCCATTGTTGAAAAAAAACTCACATGCGTCAGGGCCTGGAAAGCTCGTGAAGATAGAGGGCAAAATGGATCCAGCAAAGTACAAAGAAATCCTGGAGGAAAACCTGCTGAAGTCTGCAAGAGACCTGGGACTTGGGAGAAGATTAATCTTCCAGCAGGACAATGATCCCAAACATACAGCCAAAGCAACACTGGGGTTGCTTAAAAACAAAAAGGTCAATGTCCTGGAGTGGCCCATTCAAAGCCTGGACCTCAATGTGGAAAGGGTTGAAAATTGCTGTTCACCAAAGGTCCCCATCCAACTTGATGGAGCTTGAGCAATTTTTCAAAGAAGAATGGACAAAAATTGCAGTGTCCAGATGTGCAAAGCTGGTAAAGACTTATCCAAATAGACTCATGGCTGTAATTGCTGCCAAAGGTGCCTCTACCAAATATTGACTCAAGGGGGTGAATACTTATGCAATCAATTATTTTCTGTTTTGTATTTGCAATTAATTTAGAACAATTTGTAGATTTTATTTTTCACTTTGACATTATGGACTTTTTTTGTGTTGATTAGTGGCAAAACCTAATTAAATCCATGTTGATTCCATGTTGTAATACAATAAAATGTGGAAAAGTCCAAGGGGTGCGAATACTTTTGAGAGCCACTGTATGACTGGCATTTGTCTGTATGTCACATTTACACTTTTCCATGTACAGTATCTGTTGAACCGCTTATCCAATCGTCAGCAAACTTGGTATTAACATTATTTAGCATAAGTCATTGCGAATAACCGTTTATGGGGATCTATGGTGATGTCTGTCTGTCTGTACATCCTTATTTCTGTAGGTAACCAACATTTTTGCATAGAACCGCTTATAAAATTGAGATGAAACATTGCATTGCTATTTCTAATTCTATTTCATCATACACTTATCTCTAATTAAGAATTTACAGCCATGGCGGGGGATGTATAGAACTGACATTTTTTGTACAGCCTTCAAAATTCAAATTGTTTTTTGATGGATGCATTGATACAGAAGTCATTGAAAAACCTCTTTACTAATCTGCTGGCACAATTGCTGACTCGTGGAGGGTAGACCCAGTGAGCAAAGCTGGGACCGGCTATGTCACTTTGATGTGTTAAATAGTGAGATAGATATTAAATGTCCCTTGGGGGAGATTAGTTTTAATTATATTTCTTGTAAAAAAAAAAAACAGGACTACTTTGAACAATCCTTCTGGCAGTCCAGACTGATGACAACAATCAAGCACTCGTAGACTGCATGGCTCTTAACCATTAATAAATGGTTTAATAGCTGCAGTGAATGTGTGGTCATTATTCTAATAGAGTTCAGACTATATTTTAGGTTTGCTGAAAATACTTCATGGTGACTATGTAAAGGTGGGTAGTAGTACCTTAGGGAGACAGCAATGAAATTTGGTAAGTTGTAACTTCCACTGTGACCCATGGGGACACTATGCATAAGGTTAATTTACATAAAGTTGCAATAACTAGCTTCCGTGTTATATAAAAAAGCAACCCTTAGTTAGTCAGATCCAGTAAGTTAAACACGCCGACCTTGGAACAGAGAAAAAGCCCTGTGTGTAATTGTGACAGGACAGCGCAACCAGGAAGGGAGTCTCAGCCACAGAAGTTGCAGGTCTCAAAACACTAATGTGCACTTTATTTACAAATACAAATGAACGACACACTAAACTAAACAAAACACATTAACAAAGCAACAGACACAAGGGCCAAAAGAAAAGGTCTACAAAAACACTCATGAATGTAAACAAACAAACGAGATGGGACAGCATGGAACACGAAACAATTTCACCTTTACCTTCACCTTCACCTTCACCTTCACAGTCACCTTTCACCTTCACATTCACCTTCACATTCCGCCTTCTACCTTCTGCCTTTCGCATTCACCTTCACCTTCACCGTTCACCTTCACCTCAACCTTCACCTTCACCTTTCACCTTCACCTTCATCTTATACCTTCACCTTTCACCTTCACCTTCGCCTCCACCGTTCACCTTCATCTTCACCTTCACCTTCACAGTCACCTTTCACCTTCACATTCACCTTCACATTCCGCCTTCTACCTTCCGCCTTTTGCATTCACCTTCACCTTCACCTTTCACCTTCACCTTCATCTTATATCTTCACCTTTCACCTTCACCTTTGCCTTCACTATTCACCTTTCACCTTTGCCTTCGCCTTCACCTTCACGTTCACCTTCACCTTCACCTTTCAATGTTCACCTTTTACCAACATCAACTCGAGTAATTCCTTTTAACTAACACCTGTGATCACCCTATTTATACACCTGTGTCTGGAGCCTTAATTAATCATTAAGGCTCCAGCCACATTCCCACGTGTTTCGACAGGGAGAAATTTAACCCCTCCTTGCCAACCCATTATTCACCACACCAACCCGTACACATGTGCACCAGCAGGGCTTTCCCTGTCACACTGTCACAGTAATTATTGACTTTTTCCAATAAGGCTCGGGGGAATTTAAGCTCAGCATTGGAGACTCAGAGACTCTTCTGCAGAAGATCAGGGAATCTCTGTCTCAATCACACTGATTCACTTGTCCTTTAAAATAAAGCTAAGCAAGACAGGTGTCAGAATGTGATTGAGATCTTGTCATTTGTTTCTATTTCCTCAAACTGTCAGGGAGGCAGGCAGTAAGGCAGTGTCCCAGCCGCTTACTGTGTTGTGTGATACACTCGTTACGGATTTTGAACCCTGTCAGTGACATGAGGTTAAAGCTCTATAGTCATGCCTGCAGACAATGGGTTTTGCCCAGTTGTTAAGATGCTTGCTTGTGGTGTGCTTGGTGGACTGTTTGTGCCAAGCCTCCTCCCTGTTACAGAAGGAAAGCTTCAATCTGTTTCACAAATAACAGGTTTCATAATGTTTCAGTGAGTATTTTGCTCTCTCCTCAAAATGAAAAGCTGAAAACAAAGGGCACTGATTCAGATGCATTGCCTTAATCCTTTAGGATGTGTGAGGCAGTGAACTTATTCAGAGCTCTTTGCTGGCTCCTTTGTACAGGTGGTCTTTTAAATAGCTTTATCCAGGTCTGACCCTGAACCCTGTTTTTTTATTCTGATTCATGGTGAATGTATCAGTATTCAGATATTTGAATTACTGAATTAAGTCAGATTTAATTCACAGAACCCTGACTAAATCCCATTTCATCCCATTGTGTCTCTTTGGGAAAGCCACCTAAGCAGTTTATGTATTTTTATTTACATTAATCCAAGTTATATTTAAAGTGTATTTAATTATTTATTCAATTTACCGTCGTCCATATTGGCTGTACACTTTACCCAATTGGGCTTAAGTAGATCAAATAACTGTGGATATAGAAGCTTATGGCAACTATCTGAATGGATCTTGTCATAAGTAAGTTCCTCTCGATGTAAATGTTGGAAGACCATTCTAGAGGTGTGTTATTATGAATGATTATAAAAAACGAGGAAGGTAATACAATATGGAACAAGGCCAGAGAATATTCCAATAAATTACTGTCCAAGCAACAATGCCTAACAAAACACGTTAGACTGTAAGGAAAAGACAATTGACACACAAAAAGGTTTAATTGACTGCATGATGTTAATTGTTAATTATTTTAATTGAATTACTGGCTTTGCTTTAATCCATTGATATGTGGTTGTGGCAAAGCGGTTAACAGTGTGCAGGTGCAAGTGATCAATAAACAGACAGACAATGATAACCTAGGTGCAGTGGCGTTTTATTATTATTATACCTAATGGCGAAACAGACGTGTCATGCACAAATGATGTATGATTGTGCTCGTTCCAAAAGTGCACGGCAAAAAAAGTGTGTGACTTAAGTGTCATTACACTTTGGTAAAGCACTGTAAAGTGTGCGCTAATTGGTCTAATTAGTCCCATAGCAACAAACTCGACAGTCATGCAAAATACTTCACGATAGACTTTCATGAAATACCACGATACCTCCTCCACTTTTCCCTTATAAAAGAACGCTCTTTTCTGGGAATGTTCGTTCCACCCTGTTGTCCTCCTTTGTAGCGTAAGATTTTTTATTATCAATCTGCTTCTCCTGGTGAGGGTCACTGCTAAATTATATATAAATTGTATATAGAGGTTTTGATTTATACCAATGCAATGATGTCAGCAGTTTATAACATGATGCATTCATTTCAGTATATTATGAATAGGGATGGGATTTAGTCATGATGGTTGCGCGTGTCAAATTGAAACAAATCGTCTCATGCTTCTTTGCTGAACCTGTGCGCACCAATGCCGCAATATGCTTTTATTAATGACAGTTATTTTATTTTTATTTTTTTCCATGTGAATTTATTCTCCCGCTGTTATTTTTTCCGTGATTTTGAACGCATTGATCATGACTGCTCTATGATTTACATCCGAATTTTCCTTGACAAACCCCTAGCCCTAATTATGAACGATGTTTGAGAACTACTAGATCATTATTATCATAATAATAATAATAATAATAATAATAATACAAATAATGTAGCTTTTTTCTCGCAGGATGTTTCAAGCTTCCACCCCTTCTGACAGCACGCAACATCAGGTCCGCTGGATGGATGAGGAAACTTATTCCCTCCTCCAAATTATTGCGGACCTGGGGGTTATGGATGAAATGGATCAACCTCACCAAAGAAATGCCACCATTTTCACCAGTATTACCAGTGCTCTGGATGAACTTGGTATAAACAGAACGCTCCTGCAGTTACGAGATAAATTCAAGAAACTGAAATATCTGTACCTGCAGGATAGACAACGCCTGCAGTCCTCTGGTCAAAGCTCGAGGTCCCAATTTTGGTTCTGAGAGGAAATGCACCAGTTAATAGTTGACCGGCCAGTGGTAGCGGAACTGTCATGACCATAAAAGCGAGAGCGATCTGTTGTCACGCTTTTCAATTTTTGCTTGTAAATTGCCCCAGTGTTACAAGCAATACAGCAGCCTGTTTTAATCCACGGGTTGATGCTGATATAATAATAGTCCTGTTCTTTTTCATCCACACATAACACAAACACCAGTCCACAGTGCGTGCTCTAGTGTTCATAATGAAAATACAGTTCTTTAGTGATACAAAGTGCAGTGATGTTGTCCAGGTTTAGTACTGGCCTTTGGAGACATGTTAGCCATCTAAATAACAAACAAGTACAATTTACACACGACAAAACAAACATAAAATCACGGTTCACAATACAGTTCTCCTTTCAGTCTAGCATTAACCATAGCAAAGGAACAGCTCACATCACTCTGTCCCCTTTTATACCATATATCATGACCCCTTGGTTAACGAGTGCAACAGCTCCTCCAATCCGCGGCTGCCACATTGTTTCCCTTGGGTCGATGATTTAGTGTACGGAGCTCGGCCCCCTTTCTGTATGACCAACTTCCGCCTAACCCTGGGAATGGATTGTCTGGCCATACAGTACAGGGTACTCTGTTCCCATTACACAGCGCCCTCACAGGTCGGGAGGGAGATGCATCACTAAGAATCACTTTGTTTCTGTCCATGGTTTACTAAGAGGTTTCCAATATACACTAGCTGTCCTCTAAAGCACTCCTCCCACCTCACTAACCCTAACCCTTTTCTGATACTTACAAATATTGTGTAAAAAGAAGTGCATTGTAACTATACATACTGTAATAACAGTGTAATGATGTGTAAGTACATGCGTATTTACTAAGTGACTACACAGTACTTAAAGACACTAAACGTGTTGCCACGTGTTGATTGCCACTGGTTACAGTCAGGCATGGTTAGGGACTATGCTTTGAAATACCTTTTTATTGACGTCTATATTGACCACAAAACAGTTTTCTCTTGTGACCTAAGCTGGAATCATCTTCCCTGTGTTTAATATGATATTGTTAGAAGTACCAGTACCTAAAATCACATTCCAGACACTTTAGACCCCAACGCTGCAGTTGGATATAGGGATGAAATCTTTCCGCCACTCATTCCCAGCTAAAGGAAATTAATACAGTACATGTATTGAAGACCAAGCTGATTTGTTTCACTTGATCCAGGGTTCTCTCAGTGAGTGCACTATTACATTGCTATTAATAAGTTAGTAGAATACACTCAAACCCTGCAGTTAAAATACCATGTGACAGGGAGAACCTGGAGTCTGGAGGCCCCTGTTACAGACTGCCTCACAATTAAGGCCACAATCTTGTTTTGTTTTTCTGATGGATTTGAAATAATATACTATTACTTTAATAAAAAAGGATTGTTTGATAAATGTAATCATCATTTCAGATATGTTTTGTACATAAATGCAAAAATAACCAGACTAAGCCTCAATCTTACCCTATGGACCTGCTTTGTTACCTTCAATCCATCAGCTCAATTAAGAACACAAATAACTGTAAATATATATACTTTGTGTCATATTATTGAAATCCCCTGAGCAACTTAACACCTGACACTATTCCTCATTAGAACATTTATTTTTATGAGCTGATATGAAGCTTTGCAGCATATTTCCCCTGGCCTCTGTAAATGAATAGAGCTTGTAGTATTTGAGAAATTGTCACTGTAGGCAGGTCGGGTAGTTAAAAAAGGAAAAAACACAGTTTCAAAATAAAAAGAACAGTGCTTTTTAGAGAAAGCTCTTAAACTTGACTTGTTGCTTTTGTGAGCTTGTTTCCTAGTGCTTACACACTCTCTCTCCCTCGCCTTCTTTGATCTATGTAACCTTTTGCAGCTGTGTGTCTCTACTTCATTATCAGGAGCTAATCACTCTGTCAAAGCCTACATTGCTTAATTAAATTACCAAAATTGATTTCACAAAACATAACAACATTACATTCATTACAGTTTAAATTAATACTTATTAATACTCTATCATTAAGGAATGTTTTTGTAAAAGCATAGGCAAATGTGATAAAGTATACTAAAAGCATGATAAACATTAGGGAAGTGTGATCAAGTATTGAAAAAGTATGGTAAAGCATTGGAAAGCATGAAAAACTCCAGATATATGTGGTAAGGCATTTTAAAAAACATGGCAAACCATTGTAAACTATGGTAAATCCAAAATATAACCAAGGGAAGAGCACAGGTAAGATGCAAAATGACTGTGGTAAATGTTTATGAAGGATCCATCATCTTTCAAAAAACCTTGCAGACTCGTCACATCAAACAGACTGGCTGAAGCTCAAACACAAACAATGCACATGGTTTTTGAACACAGCAGAGTTCAGCCATGTGAAATATACCATCTGGTATACAAATCAAGCACTGTATCCAGATCAGGATAAAAGTGCAGTTGACTGAGGTTTCTGAATCTCAGTTTGACCCTGGCTGACTCGGATTAGATCCACAGCCAGCATGTCTGAAAATCGCTGCTAATGGGATGACATCCATGTCGATATTTCATTGCAGCGCTCAACTGCATAGGAATTGAAAGCAGCTGGCCACTCTGGCTCTTTGGCTTAAGCAGGTCTATTTGCTGGGTTCAGCCCCCCTGCAGCTACATCAATTAGGGACACTATTACAAATCTTGGTCCCCATAACGCAAAAACAAAAAGTCTCCCTTTTGTCATTTTCGCAGTTATTAATAAAGTGCATATACTGTACAGTAGCCAACAATATAATTCCAGTAAATCTTACTTAATATGCATTACCATCTCTTGGTAGATCTCATATTGTACTATATAAACGATGCTAACATTATCAATTAATCAATTCCTTTATTTAACCAGGTTCTGATTTACAATGGTGACCTGACCAAGAAGGCTCACACTCCAGCCAATACAATGTACTGTACAATTAGCATCCAAAAGAGTAAACTCAGTGTTGTTATAACAACATAATGCACACATACAATAATTACATCAACTGTGTCTTCAACATCGGTCAAAGGCAAATCCAAGTTGTGACTGAACATGTTAGCAGGAAGTAAACTGGCTCATTTCAAATCCTTTTTAAAGTGTTCCAAATCTCTGCTGGTGTGTTTTATTTTCAAAAGTTTATTTTCATTTTTTAGTTGCTATTAGTGATGCAAAACATTGGCGAACGGCTTTACTCTTTTCAATTCTACACTGCCAGTTATGAAGGAACACAGTTGCCATTAAATATGCAAGCTGCATCTGGCCTTCTTGAAAATTATTATTTTGAAATCTTCTTGGGCTTATTTCTCTTTAAAGTATACATTTTTGTCAAGAAAGATTTAATAGAAACTAAACTTCAAACACAAACTCCCAGAAAATCGATGCATTGGCTCAATATACCATGCAGAACACTACAATATGCATATTTACAGCTTCCTTGTGTTTTTTAATGAATACAATGTACAGTTTAGTAATATTTGAAAATACATGTTAAGAATGAACACTGTTGTAATCTATACCTATTTTGAACTACACAGATAAAAGGCAGACGTATATGTTGTAACGTTGTTTGTATTTGAATGCTTATTTCTCCCTTTCAAGTGCTATTTATAGACTCCGTTCAATTGAGATGAAATGGTATTTGGACATTCTGTAGCACAAAGTATTGATCAAAGTTACATTTGGCAAACTTGTATACAAGATCCTGCTAATGTTGTATTTACAACCATTGTGGGGGAAGTGTGTCACTCACATCTTCAGATACATATCTTACTGGGGGGGGGGGGAGTAGGGTAATTAATACACACAACATATGGCACCCTGGAGTCTTGTTTCTCTCAAGCCCATGCTAATGTAGTTTTTTACCAGGGCACTGGCAATCGAAATTGAAACTCCTCAATCATTTAGCTGTTGATTCACCACCTTAATCTTGTGCAGGCACCTACCTGTGTAATATTGTATTGATATTTTCAATCCTGGGGTCTCATAATGTTGGCACAGCAGAATTTCTATTGCATGGTAATTGTTTTTTATGATTCTCTAGTTTAAACATTTCAACGGCACAGCCAGTGCCAAGACAGATCCTTTGTCAAGAAACGCCTGACACAGCTTTTGAGAAACAGGGGTTCTCAGATTGTGAGAAGCAGGGGTTTGAGCAGCTTAGTAAATGTCGTCACATTTTAACTTTACGTTTTTCTAGATATCTGCTTATCTTTTGTAATGGAACGTTATATTATTTAGCATACACTACTGGCAGTATCAGATTGTGGGGGTAGATGGAGGTGTCTCTGTTTGTAAATCCATCCGTCTGTAGATACCACTTACATTTTCACATGTATCTTGAGAACACATTCAAATTATTCCACATTCTGTACAGCAGTCACTTTAATAAGCACCTCTGTATGCTGTACTATCCTGTATGTATTGTTGATATACTGGTATATCATGGTCATTCACTTTTTCATCATACTGATTGATTTACAGCCAAGGTTGTATCTTATTGGCATACGTGTTGTTTGAATTGCTGTCAAACTCAAGTTTTGTAACATGGTGAAAATGTTGAAAACCTCAAACATTGCACCGAAAATCCACTGCTGTATAGAATCAACACAGAGTTCTTATTGTGTTCAGATTCTCATTTTCCTTGTGTGCACCCTTGAAGTTGTGCACCCTGCGTTATTAACACCCTAAATATATTAATATCGCATTCTAACAAAGCAGCTTTCAAACAAAAGCACCAAAGCTGTCTACTTCATGATCTGAATCACTGCCAACAATGAGGAACATTATTCACTTACCAATAAAAACACAAACTGTTAGTAATCTGTACTTATCTGTCTGGGCATTCATTTATCAACAAATGTATATGCCTGTGGCAATGTTGCCGAGCCCCTGGGTGTATTTCTATGTTGTATGTTACGTGTAATGTGTTAATGTTGGTGCATAGTCATTGGTACACATGTAATATGGGTTACGAGCAAAATGTATATTTGTATTTAGGCACGAGGATTTCACAGCACTTTATGTGCAGGTAAAATGTAATAATATGCGAGCACGGGGAATTGCACTTATTAATTCACGTGCAGCTGTACCGAGACTCCAATTCAATGATTGATTAGCAATCGAGTCTCGGTGCAGCTGCTTAAAAGCAGCTTGTTTTCACTTACTCGGGGTTGTGTGTTCGGTGAGTGGAGAATGGGTGTGGAAAGGAGAAAGTAAAAAAGAAATGTAAATAATTGATTTCAGCTCACCGTGTTTGTCTGTGTAGTCCGTTTTGTTTGTTTCTTTGTTTTGGCTAAAGTGCTGTTTCCTGTGTTTTGTTTGTCTTACAAGCTTTTATTTTTCTGTCTGTTGAATCATTAAATGCTGAGCGCAACTAAGCGCTCAGCTTCACCAAACTCCACCTCTCTGTGTCTCTTCTGTGTTGGTTCCTGTTTCTGGGCTGACGTCACCCACTACAGCTGTCTTTGTGACATTGCCTTATAATTAAATCAACCAGAATGAACACTGATGAATGAATACAGTGTATTAAATCAATCGCTTTATGTAGGTACATACAGTATGCTGTTACTTTAATTACTATAGAGATAGCTCTGCCCATCTACATGATGCATGTATGAGACTAGTAGGATGATTCTGCATTGTTTGAGTCTGTGATTTGACTGTTAATATACAGGAACTACATTTCCCTTGGATTACAACTTGAATTTGTGGACTTCATTAAAAAGGCTTCTCTCGGATAGTGAGGCTGCAACCATTACAGTCTCAACTGTCAGTAACCGTCAGTGGACACTTACACAGCACAACATCTTTGAAAGTGGTGCACAGGACAAGATGGCAGGCAGGCAGGGTTCTCATGTGTGGTTTGTTTTTTTTGTTTCTCTCTCTCTCTCTCTCTCTCTCTCTCTCTCCTGACAATAGCCAGTACCACTGTCTCTCATCTTTTCATGTGCACTAAATTCCCATAATACAAATAGAGATCAGCCTGTTGTTTTACACTATTGATGGATTTTTCTTGTACCAAAAAGCAAGCAAAAAAATGTCAAAAGAACACTGCAAAGGTAAACAAGAGGGATCCAACACCATCTTTTATTTTTAACATACAACATTAAAAAGGATTATACATTAATACATTTGCTCAGCAAAATGAATTTTTGTCATTATTTTCTTATTTTTTCTTTTTAATATATATATTTTTTTATTGCTGTAAAAAAAATGTATTAGACCCACCATTTACAAGATCTTCCATATCAATGTGAATAATAAAAAAGTGCATCTTTATTTAAAAGAATGTCATTTACTGTAATAGGTTATTTCATTTTTAAACCCACCACTGATATCAAAAGTTGAAATAAAATACACCTCTGTGCTTATGTTTCAACACTTTGGGCCACTTAATAGCAATTTACATCTCTGATTTCATCTGCCTCCCTCCTAATGTTGTGTTTTATTTTTACTTCTAAGAACAAGATCAGAGGAAGATAGGGTGTGGGTGCTGCTGGATCGTTTCCAAGTGCTCTTGGGTTAACACAGTTTGTCGTTTTGAGTATACCAATATCAAACCTCCTCATTCCAAATGGGCGGGGAGTTTCTGTCCTTTACTCTCCATTCCTGTTCTATTGTTTCAATGGAAAGAGCAGTCATGCAGGACCCTTCACTGCAGGAAATCTGTCAGGATCCAAGCAGAGAGGAATTAGCTCACAATGTACAGTATTTATTTATTTTTATTAAATACATGTTTTTTTTTTTTTTCTGTCCCTATTCACAAAGCTGGTTTAAATACAGAAAAAAAAACACCCAACAACATTCTATCGCCATGGAAACCATGAAGGTTACAGCAGAAGAAAGCAAAGTAAAAAGATTTTTAAAAAGCGATTTATTCAAGTTATTGAGAATGAAAATTAAAAAGAAAACAAAGACGTATTTTTTTTAAAGTAACACCACTTTTTTTTTTTATTTACATTTTTATAGCGCCTTTAACCAAGGTGCTTTACAAATTTAGATAAAATGGTACAATCAAGAATACTGGGTGAAAAAAGAATGTAAGTTATTGGGCTAGGGTGGAAAGAGGGCCAGAGGCTAGGTCAGGGTCAGGCAAGCAGGGTCATAGCAGGAGGTCAAGGGCCAAGATTATTTGTAGTATGGGCTAGGGAAAAGAGATGTGTTTTGAGGGAGGGGCGGAAACTACGTAGTGTGGGTGACTGTTTTATGTTCAATGGGAGCGTAAGGAACATAGTAGGTGATCAGTGCAGCCAGATAAGGTGGGACAACCATGGAGAGATTTATACACAAGGGTAAGGAATTTGAACAGGCAACGATAATAGACAGGGAGCCAGCGTAGGGAGAAGAGGAGAGGGTAGGTGTGGAAGGAAAAGGGGAGGTTGAATATAACACGGGCAGAGGTGTTTTGAATTTGTTGTAATGGTGTAAAAGTGTAGGAGGGGAGGCCAGGGAGGAGGGAGTTATAGTAGTCAAGGCAGGTGAAACCAGTGGACCAAAAGTTTAGTAGTAGAAAAGGAAATTGAGAGTTGTATTTTGCAGATGATGAATGAGTGGAAACGGCAGGTGCATGTTATGGCCGAGATATGATCAGAAAGGGAGAGGGTAGTCGAAGATGACACAGAGGTTACAAGCAGAGGGCAGTGGAATAAGGGACAAGGGATGGAATGAGATGGTGGACAAGGTGGGGGGAAAAGAGGAGGAGGGAAAGAAAAGGATTTCAGTTTTTGATCGGTTGATGAGGAGGTATTGGTGCACCATTCAAGATTGGATAGCAACCAAGCAAGCTGATATACGGGCGGCAAGGTCAAGGGTAAAGGAGGGGAATGAAAAGAAAATCTGGGAAAATCAAATACAGTGTCTCTAATTACTATGTATTTACATAGTGGTTATTTAATAAAGATATGCACATACACATAATTACAATGTTATTATGTATAGTTACAATGTATTTAACATGAAATCTTTTTGCACGATATATGTAAGTACACAATTGTATCAGAAAAGGGTTAGGGCCAGGGATGGGGTTAGGGTTAGGGTTAAGGATAGGGTTAGGATAAGAGTTATATCATGCAAAAAGATCTACATATTAAATACATTGTAAGTATGCAAAATAACATTGTAATTATGTATAAGTGCACGCCCTTATGGAACGAACATATCATGTTAATATATGGTGGAAAAGTATACTGCTTATATTTCCATATATAGAAATGGGCCCCCTTTTATATATTTTAAATATATGGGATATATTTAAAATATATTTTAGTCTGTAATCCATATATTTATTTTATGTAGCTACTATGTAAATACACAGTAATAAGACATATTTTATGTAAAATCTTACTAGAATTGTAATATTGTACAGCAACTGCAAAAACTATAAGTGTGGCACATGAATAGACAAACAGACAAGGCCCCTTCATGTATCCTCTGAATGTAATACTCTTAAGATCTGAGCTTGTCCCATAGAGTCACGACAACTGGGGGCTGCTGGGATTGTTTTGGATTTTTCTACATTACTGGGGGAGAAATTGGAAGTCCTGTCAACTTTCATAAGTTGCTGGGCTTTTTAATACAGTAATAACACAGTGCATAAAAAATTAAACTCTACTCACACAGAACAGTTGAAAGTAGTGTAATTTTTTTAAATGCCATGTAAAACTGCTTGCTTACTGTTTAATATTCTCATTAATCGCACATCACAGCTGTGAATACAAAATTAGATCTATCAGTAACATGAAAATATCACCAAAATGGTTCTGATTCATCAAATGAAGTTTGATCATCATAAAACTTAATGAATAGTAATTGGTGAATTATGAAGTAGCTGCACGGGCCACAGAAATGAGTTTGTTAGGAGTGTAGCCCGAGTATGTTTAAAGCCAGCACTCAGAAACAGTGAGACCTTTTTATGTCACAGAGCTCTTTCTAGGAACACAAGTTTGAATCAGCCATTGTACCTCATTCTGCATTCTCAAGGCCCATGTGACATGCCTTCCCAGTAATTCCACTGATGTACATATCAGCCCAGTTTGTAGGAAAGCAGACCAGGGCATTCATGAACTATTTTTAACTTCAGGCTTCAGTGTGCTATTTAGAATTATGAAATGAATATTCAAAATTTATATTATTTAAAGGTGACATTCACATTAAATTAAATATTGCAAAGTAGGAAAATTACCTTTAAAATTAGCAAAATTGCACGGGGGGGGGGGGGGGGGGGGGGGGGGGGGGGGTACATAGTTTTTGATACACATGGGGGGGGGGAAGAATGTGGCAATAGACAGGTGCATTTCTGCAAATATATTTTACCGTAGTTCCGTTAAAGGTAATTTTTGGTCAACAAAATTCCATAGACCCTTGCCCATTGATTTTTATAAAATAATTACAGGACTAATGTGATTAAGGTTTGTTTTGGGGAGCAAAGGGGCCATGACACTTTATTTTAGAAATGATAACCTATCAGCAAACCTGCCTGCCATTCAATCCTGGGCCTCTCAAGCAGAGACGAACAATTGTATTGAATTGTGTGGCGTTTGTTTCTTTGATGCTGATTTCACTAATTCCATTGGGACTACAAAACTCAGGTCACTTGTGGCCTCGAGTCATAGGTCTCCGGAGGTGAAATAAGGAGAAAACCAGGGAGTTATCCGACTGCGCCACCCAGCCCTCTCAACACCACTGGGACTTCTATTAATCTGCAGCAGCAATGTGAAAAATGAAGGGCTGCAAGCACAGTTCATCCACCATGAGAGTTCTCTGGCACTGATAAGCGAGTTCCTTTAAGCCACCACACTGCACTTGCATGGACACTGTGCTGCTTTCCTGCAATGAGCTGTTCTGGGATGCTGCTTGGCATCTGTTCCCTTTGACAATGCAATGTATCACACAATTGGTGGTTATAGGAATCTCTCTGGGGGTCATACAAAGCCGGCGCCTGGCTGTTTTTCCCCTTTGCTGTGTGGGATTATTAATAGAAAGTATGTCCCAACCCTCTGCCTCTAACCATTTTTGACATTGTTGTCTGTCCAGAACCAAGCAACATCACTTTAAATGCTATCAGTCTTCCGCGCCACCCTCTGTTAGGACTGAAAATGAAAACTAAAGGAACTTCTTAGGGGTAGATTCAAAAAGCACAGCCAGACTAAAACAGGTTTAAAGATTAATTAAAAGCTGATAAGTCAAATGGCTTGACGTGGGAAGAGAGAGGGCCAGTTGATTTAAGTTCTCAGTAATTAGGTTGCAGTGGTGCAGTGACAATTCAAATTGGGCATTTCAAATGAGTATGACACAGATGCAAGGAATATGGTTCAGAATGGTTATTTTGTGTCAGTAAACAATAAAAGTGTGCAAAACAGCTTGTAGTCTTCAAGCTTCTTAAAGGGGATTCACAGTCTCCCCTGATAAAGATATAGACCAGTTTTCCAGCAGCAGGGCTTGTGCCTTATTGTAACACATGGCAACTTTAACAATCAGTGTTTGGTAGTACTATGTCACTGCAGTTTCTCCACACTGTTCCTACAGCCTACGAGTGTTCCTGCTTATATGTCAATTGGGAGTTCATTAATCAGTCATGCCCAGGTAACACATGCAAAAGGATTTCCTTCTCTGCATTCTCATGAGACTGGGCTCTTCCGAACAGTTATATTGTTGCAATAACTGCAGTAATAACTGAACACCCTCCTCTGAAAATGAATGGTGGGGGAATGAAAAGAGCAGTTACAGATTCTTATAGCATACTGTTCTCTTTAAACAGTGAGACCACTTGATTGTCTTTCACTTCATTCACAATCATATTTTCAACACGTAATGATTGTGCATTGTTTAGAGAGTGTGAATAGGGTCAAAATGACACACTAAAAAGTAGTTTTAGGATTTAATGTAAGTTTTCAATTACAGATGTAGTCCTAAAAAGAACCTCTTTGTCAAGGTCTTCTCTCTGCACCTATATGCGGCATTAAGCATTCCCGTGAGGGGAGCTTCTATGAGTTTGCAAAGCTTGTTTAAAAATT
This sequence comes from Polyodon spathula, assembly GCF_017654505.1. Lineage (NCBI taxonomy): Eukaryota > Metazoa > Chordata > Actinopteri > Acipenseriformes > Polyodontidae > Polyodon > Polyodon spathula. The sequence continues at coordinate 12,755,652 of NC_054553.1, forward strand.
GAAGCATAGCACCTTAACATCCCATGCTTGTCCTTTAGTCCAGCCCCAACAACCCCCATCCCTTTTTCCGAAGATGTGTCAGCCAACATATTAATAGCAAACTTGGCAAGTGTGGGGAAACATGGCTCTCCACTAGGTGTAGACAAGAGGACAGTTTTGTGCTAGTCTTCATCTGCTGTCAGATCTGGTTTAAGATCTGTCAAGTCAGTCACTTGTTACTGAATAAATTCCATCTAGGCTATTCAGTATACTCCCAAGAACAATGTGTGGTAAAAGCATTGCAAGCTGAACGATTTCTCCCACTATGCTTTAGCTACTTGGTTGAAGAACGCGTATACTCTTTTCAGAACAGTATTGTTAACTGGCATTTTATTGCTACTTTTCAGTGCCGTCACATAGCCGTTAGCTCGCCTTGCTTTACTCTTGATCTGAGGTGTTTTTTTGACATGCTTCGTTGCGTTTATTTATTGCGTTTTTTTGAAATGCGTTTTTTTGAAATGCTCGTTCTCCAGGGTTGGGGTTTTTGGCGGTTTGGGGCTTTGAGCACCGATTTGTAAAAATATTTCTAATGCCCCCCTTCTTCTTCCTGTTTCTTATGTTTATGCTTTGCTGCCCCTGAAAGACACATTGTTTGCTCTATTCAAGCAAAATCAAACTGACTGACCTGGACGTTACTTGTGTCACCATGTGAAAGTGAGCGAGAGTAAGTTCCGGGTCAGCCAGTTTGATTTTGTGTGTACACAAGTGAGATCTGCTGCCTCGGTTGAAATGTCAGTGAGTGAAGTTCTTCCAGTTTACACGCAATTCCATATCTGTTGGTTTTGGGTAGCTGCCTAGTTTGCCTATGCATCCAGCCCTGTTTGCATGATCTTATAAAAGCTAAACATATGATTGATTTAATTTGGCATGCAGGATTGACATTGTAGTTTTTAAAGCCGAGGACAGACAGGCACCAAATAATTCAAATAGAAATTTCAATAAATCATCAATAAAGTGATCTAAATTAGAAGTCATGCCCCCTTTAGAATCAGTAGCAGCTGCACAGTGTAGTCTTGTGCACAGACCAAGTAGTACCACTCTAAACATGCACTGCACTGGTAGCAACATATACAGCTACGTTTGGATTGAAGAATGAGGTTCCTTCTTTCAGCGACTTTTGTCAAGAAAACTTGTATCCGAAATAAATGAAAGCTCAAGGCATACCATAAATATTTGCAATTTAAAAAAAAAAGTTTTCAATCAAATTTCTACGGGCTTAATTAGCTTTATAAACGTTTTCTTTGCATATAGTTTTCTGTTGTAGCGACATGACTTAGAATTAGGCTGCTGCCTATCAATACATATTTTTAGCAAACTGTGATATTGTTTTCAAGGGACTTCTAGGCTCTATCATGGACTGAAAAATTAAAATAAATAAAAACATATATATCACTCACCTTTTAGAGTAATGTATTGGGCTGGAGTTCTTCATTAGAACACCATGAACCTCTTAATTACACAACAGCTCTTACCACTTTCAGTTCATGAGTCGTTTCTGACCAGCTGATCTGAGGACATGCCATAATGGAGTGGGGTGGAGATACTGGTATCCCATGTTAACATGGGAATAATAGACATCTCTACCATTTGCCGTTAATTTCCTTAGCTTGTATATCTCCACCCTGAACGCATACAAATACACACACACACACACACACACACACACACACACACACACACACACACACACACACACAGACACACACACACACACATGTTTAAAATGAGGTAGCTCTACAATACTTACAAAAACTAAATCAATTAATCATCTATATACTTGGAAGCTCTAAATATATCCAATTTGGTAATGAAGAATGGCTGGGTTGGCCATATGTTCTTCTTTTTCATGTTATATCCAGAAATTGGTTCCTGCATTGCTGAATGCCAAGCCTGGAAAAACATTAAATGAAGTGTCAGTGTTGAAAGTCACAGGTAATTAGCAAAAGCCTGTAATATCTTAGCTCTTTGGTGCTCTGAAGCGCTGAACTTGGCACAACATTCCCCCAAAATCGGAACTAGTCCGTCTGCCAGTATAATCACTCCATAGAATACAAATCAATACCGAAAATATCACTGGAGGGTCAGGTTAGAGTTAGTATCATATAGCATTGTTTTCTGACTTTTGTCTTGGTTAATAGCCAAATGCTTTTGCTTGGTGTTCAACTAGGAAGAATCAAACACGGTCGAAAAGCAGAGAGATTAATGCACGAGGAAGTTTCGCTTCTTCGACAGTGGCATTAGATCTGAGATATTCAAATGAAAAAAAACATTTTTAAAGCCCTGTTAAGTGGATAGTTTTATGCTGACAAAATGTAGCTGTGATTGAAGTGTCGTTGCCAAATCCCTGTTCATTCCATACCAAACTTATTTTGGAAGGAACACAATTTGAGGCTAGTTTTTTACATTTCCAGGGATATGTGTCTATCTGTCTCTGTCTCTGTCTCTGTCTCTCTCTCTCTCTCTCTCTCTCTCTCTCTCTCTCTCTCTCTCTCTCTCTCTCTCTCTCTCTCTCTCTCTCTCTCTCTCTCTCTCTCTCTCTCTCTCTCTCTCTCTCTGTCTTTGTGATTTTTCTCAGTAGCGCATCACAGCGCTTCTGCAGTTCAGTTCGATTACTCATTGTCCTGGCACTTAGCATACAGGTTAGAACCAGTTTCTGCTAAGAGAAGATTATATTTTTATTACACAGACTGAAAGCTTTGAAGATGAGATCACAAATTGTACTGCAAGAAAACAGTAAACTTGGCACACTGTTTAACCATTGTCTACCACTAATCATATCAAGGGCTTTTTTCAGTCAGCAAAGTCACTGGTTTCTTCATCTCAACAATTGCGACAAGAATGATAAATGAAGATTGAAGACCAGCTGTTTTCAACAATACCAGCCTTGGTGTGACTATTAGTTAAGGACTCGGAGCTCAGATATTTTTATGTTACCAGTGAGAAAATCCATTACTCTTTGGAAACCTTGCTTGGCAAATATACAGTGAAACCTCAGTAGCAGGCCAGTCAAGTGCATATCATTTCTTTTAACAAATGTATACCAGTATAGGGTTTAGATTATTTATATTTAAAAACTTCTTAGTTTAGCTATTTCATTTAACTGGGTAATTCTTTATTGAACATTTGAACCATTGCTAATTTACTGGTTTTTTTTAATATAATCAAATGTTGCAACCAAAACAGTTACTAATTCACTATTATAGAGAGAAATTGAAGTTTGATGTGTTTGGGGCTGCAGATAACCACATTAACAATGAATCCTGGGATGTCCTTAATATTGAAGGTTTACTTTAAGTTGTTGTCAATAGGAGGACATTTGGGACTGCTCACCGGTAACCCTTCAGAACAAGCTGCCATTCTTTGTGCCCTGGTGGGTTAGGGGGGCAAATCAGCTGGGGATAGGTCACCACATCACACTTCTGTAAACCCTACAGGTCAGGTGGCCAGTCGAAGGCCAGGAGGACAGGCCAGGCGAACAGGCCAGGTGAAGGGGTCAGGCAGATAGACCAGGTGGAGGGATCAGGAGGACAGGCCAGGTGGTGGAGCCTGGTCTGTAAAAGAACAACTGAATTCAGAGAATTAATCCACTTATATCATGCTCTACATCTTCTAAGTAACATGGAACAATGCAACTCGCCAGGTCATCCGGCCCTTGGATTTGAACTGAAGCAAGATGATGTCAAAATAGTCACTCAGCAGCGTTAAATAAGAAAAAGTTATTGAATACTAGAACACAACACTTGTTGTATAAAATAAGTTCTTTTAAAAATGTGTTTTTACAACATTTCAATCACAGTGACAAGTATGAGCTGAAATAATGTTATGTTTTCATTGGGTCTGCATGCTGAAACTGGAGAGAGTTTCTGAAAAGAAGTGTGTTGTAAGTAAATGGAAGTATGTTGCAAGCTGTGAGTTGCACCAAGATGGTGCCCACAGGAATGCTGGCCTTCTTGACAGCCCATAGCCACTCAAAAGACATCCCAGAGCTTGCAGCTTCAGTCTTCATACTCCTACAATCCACTAAGACCTGCCAGCTGGCTTTTGCTTAATAAGTGGTCTGTGAAGATGCTATCAGTTAGTCTGCCTGTTTATACTAGCAGCAGCCTTCATAAACACATGCCCATGCTGTGCAGTTTCATAACATTGGAAAAAGTGAAAAAATCAGTTGTTTATTAAGACTAGTCTGTCTTACCTTTGAAGGAAGTATATTGTTGTTTTCTGTAGCCACATGAAATGATGCCTTCTGTCTGTCAATATGGATACAATGGATTAAATACAGATTCTCATTTTAATCCTTGAAACTGAAGTATCTTATGACAGTCATCAAAAAACTGAGATCTGATTTGGATACAAATGAGTGTACATTTGATATATTACAGCACTGATCTCAATATTTTTGTCCTGGAATGGAGGGGCTGCTCGATTTGATGCATTCATTTTACAGTAAACCCTGGTTGGATCTTGTACTGCATTTATTTAGGTTAAAAATCTTTCCCTCAATTGTTCATTTACTTGCACCTCTTAAACAGCACTTCTGTAATTATTCCAGAGCTACTTCAAACCAGACCCCTGCCACGCGTCAGGCATTATAGCAACTGCAAAGAGCTCTGTGAAGTGGAACTGATCTTAATGCATCGTAAGTGTTCTACATACCGGTCACTTACTCTCATGTGCAGCAGGCTCTGGTTTTTACAACAGATGCAGTACACCGCTTCCTTTCTAGTTCATGATTTCATTAAAATGATGATTTAGGGCCGATCATTTCTGTGTGGTTGCTGACGTGTTTTTGCAAGTAGTATAAAGTGATCTGTCGCAAGAATAAAGTTCCTCTCGAAGGTTTATTAGTAAAATGCCATAGAAGGATCTTCTTGTACATCACTGGTACTAACTGGTAGCCTTACCAGCCTCCTTCCACAAGGACCAGTGCAGAGCCTATGATGATAATGTCTGTGTAGCTTACAGATACCAGGATTCTAGGTGTTGCTGCTATACTTGGTGAACTTAAAAAGAGTATGTCACTTTTACTGCCCCCTTGCATTTGTGTGATGTGTGTGATCATTTTCAGTGGTTGCAATTACAGTCATTCAGAGTCTGTGTTAAGATGCTTTTTCCTGAGTTCATGAGCAGCATATGTGTTATTGTTGCAAACCATAGATATATGTAACCCAGGCTAGATCAGTGCTTTTATAGAATTAAGAGCCAGCACCATCCTGTGATCTGCCACTTGCTGGCAATTCACTGCTGTAAACTAGCTGGCAGTGGTGCTTACTAACACAAAGCCTGCATTTCACATGGCTGTGGCGGGCCTTTCAATTCAATAGACTTATGATCATCTTTACACACAGAATTCATATCATCACTTAAAGATAATAAGCCAGCTGTAAACTCAATGATATAAGCGATTCCACAGTGCAGGTATACTATGTATACTCTAAAACTGTGAATATTAAGGCTGTTTTTGGGAACCTATGCCTTAGTTCATTAAGCCTAAACTATGTTGCAATTGAAAAAGCAAATCCTCTACTATGTTCTTTGGCAAAACCAGGCTTCTCCTGGAAGGCAATCGCTGTTTCTTCAGAATGGACGACTGGCTACATTGAAACAAAACAGCAACACTTTCAAGTGTTGCTTTCCAGCTTTCTCTTTGTTGAGGTTAAAAAGGTAATTAGGAGCTGATGTCAATGTGAAACAGCATGATTACATCACCTCATAGTGACAGACTTCAAATCAAACCGTTTAAAGTGTTTGCAAAGATTGAACCCAGCACTTGGCCTTGAGTCAGCTTTGATTCAACTTGGAAAGGGAACCTACACAAACACCATCCTTCCAAACAAATCCAAATCAAGTGGCCTGTAACAGGGAGAGAGAAAGTCCTGCTGATCCTCAAACCTTCAGAACTGTAGGGGAGGCATGAGGAAGCACAGTCTGTCTGTATGTCTTTACAGTTTTGAATAGACCTAGAGAACCGCTTGTCCAATTGTGGTAGAACTTGAAATAATTTATTGAGTGTATGATAACCTGATTTTATATGGAGGCTGTTTGCCTGTACGACCGTCTGTCTGTATGTATGTCACACATTTTTACCCACCTAATGTATTTCTATGTCCATGGTAACACTAATTTGGTACCAGATGAACTTGTTTAGACTAATGGTTTACACTTCTAGGCCCTAGATAGTCACCAGGATGTGATGACTGAAACAGAAAATAAAATCAATTGAATCTAAACAACAAGAACAATACATGAGTTCAGATCACTCTGATATTTTAACCAGTCATACAGGTTGCTCTTTAAGTTACAGTAGTTCAGCCTAGACAGAATAAAGCCATGGCAGTCCAATAAAAGTCATAGTAAGACTTAATCTTTGCTTGGTTGCAGTTTATCTGGTGAAATACTTTCTACATAACCATTGCTTAGCATAATGAGAAGCTAGCAGGACTTGTCAGGTTGGGGGCGGGGGGGTAGCGACTGCACGGACCTGTCAATATTGTGAGCAGTTTCTCTTCACTCGTTGGAGCCTGGCTATAGGCTGACCTGCAGGTAACCTCACAGCATCAATAATGCTGGGGATTACGGACATTAGATGACCTCATAGAAGCAAGGGGCTTAGCCAATAGAAGAGATGGCACAGTTACATTTTTTTCTTTTACATTAAACTAACAATACATCACTTTCTATTCCTGTTGAATTTTTTTTTTAAATTTAATTTAATTTACTAGGACCTACTAGTAGCAAAGGTACCACCAGCTAAAACATTCCTAAGAACATAAAAACAAAGTTTAGTTTACTAAAAAATAATTAGCTGACTGAATAACAGCAAAAACATTTTTAAAAAGCGAGAAAAGATGTGGTTTAACTAGACTGCTTCAGCATGTTTGTACTCATTAAACATGGGTCATACTAAACACAACATGATGTTTTTTTTTGCATGACCTTCCTGTATTGTACCAGACTATCAATTGCCCTATAGTCTTGAATGGCATCATGTCTATAGTCATAGGGCAGAGGCTGGGCACTAACTGGCGACCCCGCGCACCACAAACAAGCGTCTTAACCACAAGGTAAAAGAGCCGGGTTCATCTGCATTCAGGGTTTTAGAGCTTTTAACCTCATCTCATCTCACTGACAGGAGACAGAATCCATAACTACGGTGTAAGACACAACACTACCTGTTACACATAGTTCTGTCCTACTAATAGATGCCAAAAAGTCAAAATGACCTTCCAGGATACCTGTCCTTGACTCAACCATTTCTACGGAAGAGGGTTTTTTGTTCACAACTGCTCATCTTTATAATGACTTATAATACAAATCCACTGTAAATTCCATCTCCACTACTTTTTACCTGGATCACAAACCTGAACCCAGTACTATACCAATCAATACTGTACGTGCCTGATGATAGCAAACCAGACTGGAGGGGACATCTGCCATGCAGCAGCTCACTGCCTGCTTGTGCTAGTCTGCAGTGGCACAGTACACTGTCCACCTGACTAATGCTGGATGACGGACTGAATTCATGCTCAGTCAGGCAGCATCTCTATTCAGTCTTTTCTTGCATTTCATTTTTGTCTCAATAAGATTTTGTTCTCTTAGATTTATTTGCATTTATTTGCTTTGAACCAGCTGTGGCTGGCATAGCTCCAGCTCAAAGCAGCTGAACTTTATTCTGCATTTCACTAAACTAGAAGGCTTGCTGGTTCTTTTCTTTTTGACTGCTGTCTTCTTTTTAGTAGTTTGTGTATATATATATATATATATATATATATATATATATATATATATATATATATATATATATATATATATTATATTATATATATATATAGGAGAGCTCTCTCTCTCTCTTGACGACCGAGAGATTTTTTCGAGCTTCCTCTAGACGATGTACGGAGAGAAGAAAGAGAGAGAGAGAGAGAGAGAAGGAGTGTACATTCCAGAGCAATCTTGGTCAGCTGTGAGGCTGTGGCTGTAAGGAATGCACACTCCATCTGCGTAAAGGTTGTGCTGATGGTTTCAAAGGAAACTAAAATAATAAAATGTGAAGACAACATAAACCAACTGGCTTGTAAACAAACTGGGAAATAAAGTAATGGGTTTAAAAGCAAAATTATAGTTAAATAAATTAATGCAAATTGGTTCCCACAGCGTGATTTTTTAGATTAAACTACAGACTTGGGTTTATGTTATGTTTTGTTAAAAGAAAAAAAAGGTATTATGTTAGAAATGTTATTGAAGGTTTTAAGACCCTGGGGAACATACTGAGGTCAGTAATGATTAGCAATTGACCTTAATTGTGTAATTACCTGATTGCCTAGGATTTAAAACTGGTAAAAGAGACCAAACGGTGAGGTAGTGGAGAACTTTAAAAGTGAACAGCGACTTTATTTCAGGGTAAACAGAATTAGTCTGCCCCTGCTTAGTTTGGAGAGGGAAAAAAAATAAGTGTTTAGTTTAGGACCTGAAACCGGGGTAGGTTTTGTTTGTTTTCTGATTGTTTTGTTTTCAAATAAAACTGCACTCCGGCGTGTTTCACTGTAAGAACGGCTTTTGTTTGGATTTATTCAAATATTCTACACAACATAACGTCTTTAACCTGGTAGACGACAGCGAATTCTTCACATATATATATATATATATATATATATATATATATATATATATATATATATATATATATATATACACACACACAGTGCCTTGCAAAAGTATTCAGACCTCTGACCAATTCTCTCATATTACTGAATTACAAATGGTACATTGAAATTTCATTCTGTTCGATATTTTATTATGAAACACTTAAACTCAAAATCAATTATTATAAGGTGACATTGGTTTTATGTTGGGAAATATTTTTAAGAAAAATAAAAAACTGAAATATCTTGCTTGCATAAGTATTCAACCCCCACACATTAATGTTAGGTGGAGCCACCTTTCGTTGCAATAACAGCTTTAAGTCTTTTGGGGTAAGTATGTACCAGTTTTGCACACAGTGTAGGAGTGATTTTGGCCCATTCTTATTGGCAGATTTCTTCAGGTTGTTCAGGTTGGTTGGAAGACGCTTGTGGACCACAATTTTCAAATAGTGCCACAGATTCTCAATGGGATTGAGATCAGGACTTTGACTGGGCCACTGTAGGACATTCACCTTTTTGTTCTTGAGCCACTCCAATGTTGCTTTGGCCTTGTGCTTGGGATCATTGTACTGCTGAAAGGTGAATTTCCTCCCAAGTTTTTTAGCAGACTGAAGCAGATTCTCTTACAATATTTTCCTGTATTTTGCTCCATCCATTCTTCCTTCAATTGTAACAAGATGCCCAGTCCCTGCTGATGAGAAGCATCCCCACAGCATGATGCTGCCACCACCATACTTCACTGTAGGGATGGTGTGTCTTGAGACATGGGCAGGTCTCATCTGACCACATAACCTTTTCCCACATTGCAGCTGGGTCACTCTCATGCTTTCTGGCAAACTCCAGACGTGCTTTCAGATGGTACTTTTTGAGTAACGGCTTCTTTCTTGACACCCTCCCATACAGGCCAGTGTTATGCAGAGCTCTTTTGATATGGATGACTGGTGCACCATTACTCCACTCCCAGCCACTGAACTCTGTGCAATGATCCTTCAACGGTGAAGTTTTTATCCAGAAAATGTGACAGCAACTTTAATGGTTCACAGGTGGAGGCCAATGGTATGGTAATTGTGTCCTCGTTAGGGCAATTTCTTTCATCGGTGCAAAATGGGAGCTTCCACAGCACAGGGGTTGAATACTTATGCAAGCAAGATATTTTGGTTTTTTATTTTTCTTAAAAAATTTTCCCAACATGAAACAAATGTCACCTTACAACAATTGATTTTGAGTTTAAGTGTTTTAAAATAAAATATCGAACACAACAGCACAGCACTGTTTATAAAACGCAACTGTAGATACCTCTGCACAAAGCGTAGTTCAACAAAGTACAGCCCTGTTAATGTATTCTATAAGCATGGCTGTGGTGACATTTTACAGGGGGGGTTGGAGTTTTTTGCTGCACTTGCAGTACAGAGCATGCATGACTACCCCAAAAGCATTCAGTAAAATAAGAACTTTTACCAATATATTAAAGCTAAAATACCTGTTTCAGTAAATGCATTAATACTGTTTAAGCTGTTTTGTGATGGGAGCTTTTATATGCATTATATAATTGATTAACATAAAAATTAATTGATATAATTTTAAATAATTGAGTTGCACAGGGAATGGGCTTCTGTCATTACAGCTATTACTGTGTGTCTGTCTGGAATGTAAACAAACTGGACTCTCAAGTGGGCAACAGACATTTTCTTTTAATGTACCTTAGTTGTGTGTGTATCAGCCTCATTTTGTTTGCATTTACTAAATACCATTAACATTAAATGTATATTAATCTGGTCATATGGTTTCAAAATGGGTGGACTTAAATTACTGAGCAAATGTAGATGTGGTTAGATTTTAAAAGATTTTTTCTTTGTATCATTGTCTGTTTGTTATCACATCCTGGTAGAGTTGCCACCTGGCTCCATAATCTCAGGACACAGGGAGGCCAGGTTTTTCAATTCACCTCTAAACTGCAAATTCATAGATTTTATACAATGTGTGAAGTGAGTGTGAATTGTGTGAGCTGTCTCTAAGTGGATTGATTTGTTTTACTTACTTGTTACCAAAAGCACACTCCTGCTTGGGGGTGGGAATTACTTCTTGTGAGGATTGGTTTGCTTTTTTGTCAGATTGGGAGGGACTGTTTGAAGCAGGAAGAATAATTTAATTACGTAACCACAAGGTTAAATGAAAAAGAGTGCAAATGAGTGCAAAGTTCTCTATAATGACAGAACTGTACTATATTGATAGATATTGTAGACTAACATTTCAAGTAATATGATTTGAATCCAGGTTGTTTCGATGCTCTCCGGATAGAATCGCCACCACAATCAAACAATTAAACACATTTATTGAAGCCGCTCACGTAATTCACACCCACTCGGATAATTTGTGGTTAGAGGGGAGTTAAAAAACCTGACCAATCTTAAAGTGTCTGGAGATTATGAGCCAGGTGGCAACCGTACATCCTGGTGACTTTTATAAAACACCCCTGCGACTTCAAAGAGCTCTCAGATTCATGTCTGATCTCCAGGTATATCTGGTAGACCAGAGTGTAACCACGAACCTGCTCATTTGCAACACGCTGCCTCTAGCAGGTGTTGCAGGGGGGCAGAGAAGTTCAGACATGATTCCGAGAGCTCTGTCCAAGGGGTTTTTAAAAAGTCACGAGGGTGGGATGAATGAAGCAGAATATGATACAAAGTAAATCTAAGCAAGAAGATGATTAGTTAAGATAACTGGCATTTCATTTCTTTGCCAACTTATTGTTAAACTCAAAAAACACATCTAACACAGGTTGATACAGTATCTTATCTCATTTTAGCACAATCAACTTACTTCTTTTACTTTACCACTGATGTCCAGTGCTAGAAAATCAGCATTGCCACAGAAATATTTTGGTCCATTAATTTATTTGGGTTTTAAATATACAGTGCCTTGCAAAAGTATTCAGACCCTTCCTAATGGTGTCCCATTTTTGTGAAATTACAAAATGATGCATATACATTTCTTAAACTTAATCCTTTATTCAAAACTTGAATGCTCAAACTGAAGACTTCTAATGGTAAGATAAGTTACAGTAAATGTAAAGAGAAAAGAGAAAAAAAGGAAATATGTTGATTGCAAAAGTATTCAGACCCATCAACTAAATATTTGGTGGAAGCACCTTTGTCAGCAATTACAGTCTTTTTGGGTAAGTCTTTACCAACTTTGCACATCAGCTTGGTACAATTTGTGCCCATTCTTCTTGGCATATTTGCTCAAGCTCTCTCAAGTTGCTTGGGGATCGCTTATGGAAAGCAGTTTTCAAGTCTTTCCACAGATTCAGACTTTGACTGGGCCACTCAAGGACATTCACTTTCATATTCTTAAACCACTCCAGTGTAGCTTTGGCCTTGTGCTATGGATCATTGTCCCGCTGAAAGGTGAATTTTCACCACAGTTTTAAGTCTTTAGCAGACTGAAACAGGTTTTCCTCTAGTATTTGCCTGTACTTTTCTCCATCCATTTTTCCTTCAATCCTAACAAGCTTTCCAGTCCCTGATGAGAAGCATCCCAATAGCATGATGCTGCCACCACCATGCTTGACTGTAGGGATGGTGTTGACTGGGAGATGTGCTGTGTTGGGTCTGCGCCAAACGTAACGCTCGGCATTTAGACCAAAAAGGTCCAATTTGGTCTCGTCACACCTTTTGCCACATTTTTGCAGGATCACTCAGGTGCTTTGTTGCAAACTCCATGCAGGCTTTGATATGGCTTATTTTTACCAATGGCTTCCTTCTTGACACCCTGTCTTACAGGTTACTTTTGTGAAGTTTTTCTGGATATTGTTGACTGATACACATTTTCTCCCATCTCAGCCATTGAATTCTGTAGCTCTTTCAAAGTTGTTGTTGGCCTCACAGTGGCATCCCTCACCAGTTTCCTCCTTGCCCAGCTGCTCAGTTTGGAGACAGCCTGATCTAGGCAGTATCTGGGTGGTACAATGCACCTTCCATTTCTTGATGATTGAGTAGACTGTGCTCACAGGGATATTCTGAGACTTTGATATTTTTTTGTACCCTTCTCCTGATCTGTGCTTTTCAATGACTTTATCCCCGACTTGCTTTGAAAGCTCCTTGGTCTTCATGGTTGAGTCTTTGCTTGAAATGGACCTTACTTTGACCAAGGAACCTCACAGAGACAGGTGTTTTTATTCTGAAATCATGAGAACCACTAATGTTGCACACAGACAGAGGCCATTCAACTAATTGTGTGGCTCATTAAGGTCATTGTGTGCACTTGAATTAATTTAGGTTTGCCACAGCAAAGGATTTGAATACATGTGCAACCATGACTTTTCCATTTTTTATTTCATATTAATTATCTATTTTATTTTTATTTTTGCTTTGAATGTGTGGAGTAGGGTATATAACACATATTAATTCCTACTTCAAAGTGTCATGACTTCAAGCTTTAAAGCAACAAAATGTGAAAACTGTGAGAGGGTCTGAATACTTTTTCAAGGCACTGTACATTTCTATAGCGGTGAACTTGAAAAATCCCAAATTCTACTAAAATCTTCCCTGCCATTCTCTTTGATATGGATTCCAGATCCTGTTATCCTGTTATAAAACAACATTGTAAAGTTTAGATAAACAAACTCCGAAGCAGCACTTAACTGACTCTTAGTATTAAACACCCTTGTCATAGTTGTCATACAATAACTATAACTAGAGGCCACATCTCATCCAGTGTATTTGGACTAGTGGCTTCCCTCGCTATAATAACATCCTGGACTCAGATTTGTTATGCACACTCGAAGAGCCATGTAGTTATCCCTGAATTCCAGTAAAGAACAAGTAAATGAAAAGGGGCCAGAGGTACGGTTGGGTTTAATGCCTTAATATCTGATATTAATGGTAAGACTTAAGAGGCTATGGGCTACAACAGACAAATATGTGCGTGTGTGCGTGTGTGTGTGTGTGTGTGTGTGTGTTACGGTATGCGGAAAGTCAGGTTCTCCAAGAAACGATGCTATCGATAGTCTCTCTCTCTCTCTCTCTCTCTCTCTCTCTCTCTCTCTCTCTCTCTCTATATATATATATATATATATATATATAAATATACATTACCGATTAATGTATTTTTCTTAAAAAAGCTGCAAGTAACCACAACAAAAAATATGATATATATATATATATATATATATATATATATATATATATATATATATATATAATATATATATATCGAATTTGTGGTTACTTGTAACTTTTTTGAAAAAATATAGAGAGGAATCTACAATCCATCTTGGTGAAGGAAGTGGTGGAACCAGCAGCCATATTGCTAAAGGTCTTACAAAATGGGTTAACGGTTTAATTGATTGGCTAATGAAGGGCACCTGGGGGACTTAAATAAAATAAGCACATGGATGAACCAGGCGGGAGGGGAGAATAAAGAGAAGAGATCAAATGCTGACGTAAAAAAGACTTTAAAACTGAATGAATAATTTGTTTCAGGGTAAGCAGAATTAGCCTGCCCCTGTTTAGTTTGGAGGGAAAAATAAGTGTTTTGTTTAGGACCCAAGAAACGGTTAGGTTTTGTTTGTTCATTTGATTTTGTTTTCAAAAATAAATACAACCCACAGTGGCACAAAGTATGGAAACAACAAATGATTCACAGCAAGACTCGGTCTGGAGATTGTGTTGCCCATGTTTCCTCTCTCAGATCCTTTATTTACTGAATATCTTGATATCCCTGAATAGATAATTATCTCCTCTTCAAACATATGCAACAGATTTTAATGAACAGTCTCTCCCACAAGTGCTTCACAGGTGAAGAAGGAACATCCTAAAATAATTGTTTTTTAATCATTTAAACCTTTTATATATATATATATATATATATATATATATATATATATATATATATATATATATATAATATATTACGGCTTGACGGCTGTCAAGCGATATAAAAAAGATTTTTTGATTAACACTTGAATTAAAAAATTATTTCTCAGTCAAATCTGAACCAAAATTAGCATTTTTAATTGATACTATTAATGCATCGATTTAAAGTTGTTCAAAACAAAATTATGACTATTATAATATCATTATCATTATTAATAATGACTTATTATTATCCAAAAAAAAAAAAAAAAAACAGCATAAAAACCCTGTTTTCCTATTTATGGATTCTCTTTATAGTTTTATATTTATTTACAATCCGGCATTGTTGTTAAATTGTTTGAACCAACAGCTAAATCACAATGGAGTCAGTTTATTACTCTTCTTATTGCATTTAGAACTATCAGTTTCCTTTACAGTTTCATTCACTCATAAACTGATGTTTTTCACTGCTGTTTAAATAATAATAACAATAATAATTTAAAATTATCTTTTATTAATAACTTGAAATTGCTTAAACAAAACATTTACTGAGTAATGGTTATAGCCTCCATAATTGTAAATAATATTGTTTTAAAATAAATGTGGTTATTGAAATAAAACAAAGCTACAATGTGAACGATCCTGCAGTCAGTAGCTATCCAATGTCACTGGAAATAGTATCGTACTTAGCTTGATTCATGGGTTTGCAGCAATCCTGAATTTCTAAGAGTACGCTGTCAAAACTGATGGGTTTCATTTGTTGTTGTAAACTACTAGAAATGTCTAGTCTGTGATACTGGAACTCACTTTGACACTAGATACAAGTAACGCTCTTTCTATCCAATGAACCGTCACAAAGTTTTTAAAAAATTAACATCCCATCCACAAGTCCTTCAGTTTGAGTGCTTTGCTACATAATGTGAATGTCTTACTGGATGTAAAGAATACAACAGAATATTTAAATTGCACTGTGACTAAAAACAGAAGAGGTAGTGACATTATTAGAGGTATGTATTCTTATGTCTTTTTATCATTAGGTTCTCTGATAAAAGTATCTGGCTACCTAAAGAATCGAGAACTGATCATGTCATTACTTATGGTTTGGTGGAGTGGACTAAAGAGCCTCCCAATATCTAGATCTCCTTCATTGAGTCTCTCATTCATATCGAGAAGTTGCTTTGAAAATATGCTTTAACATTTCAGCAATATGGCTCTTGCATGCACAATTAACACATTAAACACACACACCAATGTATTTTTTATTCCTTTCCCTTGCTAACTAGTTTTTTCTCTTCTCTGCTGTCTTGCTAACAATAAAAAATAAAACAAAACAAAAAAAAACCTGATACGGAACAAGCTTGTTGGTATGGCACTCAAGTGTGCATTATCTGACCTTGATTGGCATAGTGGGAGCCTGTTAAACAGATTACACAGAGGTTACCTTGACAACTGTCTTTGCTGATTTAGCAATGCAATTCATTTGGGCCTGGAGCTTCACAGCAACTAAGGAATTCCACTGACTTCATATTAATCATTAACACAATGTTCCAGATAGGCCCTGCCAAACTGGCAAGAAAGAGTGTTGAAACTCTTCCTTTCTTTCTTTCTTTCTCTCAAACAGAGTAATGGTGCACATGTGAGTATATTTACAATCTCCGTTATTGCTGCTAGCAACAGAGGGTAAAGTGAGTCTCTGCCTCTGTGTTTGTTGCTTGCCTCTGAGTGTTCTCATGAGCTGGGCTGTGTCTGTTGAGCCAGGGGGCAAGCCAAGTGCCAGGGTTTGTTGACTCTGAAAAGGGGTCCGGAGCTACAGATTGAGTCGTTCCTCACTTAGGTTTTGTTTTTATTATTGAGCTGTCCAGGCACTTGTTCCATAATTTCAGGAAACCGTTCCTCATGTGAAGAACAATCCTAGTTTTCCTTCTTGGCTTACCTCCTATATTTTCAGGGTTTCTTTCCCAAGACCCCACAGTGACAGACAGGCAGGAGCAGTAGTAAAATGTTATGGTATTGAAAGAGTTATCAGTTTAAAGAGAAAGCACTTGGCTTTTTTGGTTTGTTTACACGGTGTTTGTTAACAGTCTGCCTGATTTACGAGCCAACAGTGTCAGCTTGGCTAAGGGAGACCACATTTCTGCAGACCTGTAACAAACGACAACGGTCTGTAGGGTGGCAAAAAAAGAAATATTTATTACTTAAGGTTTTTCACCGTAGAGTATATTTGCAGAAACATCTACTGCCACATTCTTATTTTTTCCCACGTGTACCAAATCCTACATAACCTAGGCCAACTCATTTTAAAGAGTTTTCTTAGTTTGTATCCATTTTTTTATGTGAGTACAATCTTTAACAATATCAACTATTTACTGCATCTCATCATTTTATAGAACATACTGATCACTGAAGTTGTTGAAAACTAGTGCTCACATTAAAAATGGTTGGAATGATTGGACCTACAACAGATACGCAATGTCTAGTCATTGAGTTGACAGATGATTCTACCTATAAAAGCTATAAACAATGAGTGATGCCTAGCCAAGGAAAGAATAATCAGGAATTCAGTTTAGTATCCAATATATTTCTTTTGCACCTTGCACACCAAGTCCATATTTGTCGTACAAGGATGATGTGTTGATTTGATCAATTTTACTTGCATGTGGTAAAAATGACAGCAACCAATTGTGTTTAATGTAGGGAGAAACTGGACGGCAGACATACTGTTTATGCAAGTACACTGACGGAACAAATACAATGGCCTTAAAACATATATAAAAAATGGATCCAAAGATCAGATATTTCAGTCTCCAAACAACACGTGTCTGATTTTATTATTATTGCCCCAACCTCTATCCAAGAAATTAGAAATGTTATGTGAACAGCTCACATTTCTTATCTGCAAACACATTTCACAGTAACTAAGTCTCTTAGTATCTTCTCCAACCTTTTGGAGTCTGCCTGTGGCCTGCTCTGCAGAGCAATAGACATCAAAATTACACACTGGTTGCCATTTTGATTGGTATCTGTTTGGCCCAAAATATGTTAAAAAAAAAACGAGAGGAATACTCTAGCAGGAGTAAGTCAGTAAGTCTTGCATAGATTTGTAATTGATGTTTACATGCTAGTTATGATTTGGAGTAAAAAGTATTGAGAATGCTGCCACTAGTTTTAATGTCTAATGTGTCTTGGAGCAGTTTAAAAACCAAATAAGATAGCAGAGTTGTTCTTTTAAACAACCTCCTCTTGCATGTATGCTGGACTTACTTTCATATCAGTTCAAATAGCATTGCTTTTACAGAAAAGTACAAAAAAACCACCATTAGAATACCATTATAATGCTAGAAAGAAAGCACTATTGACAGACCTTAGCATTATCAGAAATGGCAACCTAAAAAGTGCTAAATCTGGGATATAGAGATCAATGAAAGGCTTACTATTATGATTTGCTCATGCTTATAATGCAATGGATTTTTAAGCCTTGGCTAGTACTTGCAACTTGCAGATGCAAAGGTTAGAACGAGCAAAGCTCGTCTGAGGCTTCATTATATCGTGCCGGGCGGTGCTGGATATACTGGCTACAAGCCCATACATTTCTTGAATGCACAAGGGGGACTTGAGTCTGGGACTACAGAAACAGAAATACTTTTTCTGACTGCCTTGAAAGAGACACCACTGCAATAGTGCTTTGCACAGTAATCTCCTTCATCTGCCCTAGCCAGCCAATTGGTGGTGTGATGTGGGACAGAGCTTGTTTTATACAACAAAATGGAATATCTCTTACCAGGTGTCATTGGTGACTTGATAGATGGCATTCGCTTCAAAGGGAATGGTTTGAAACTCTTCTGTACTCGCTTCCAGTACCTCTAGTACTGCTGTACTGAACTCGATGGTTGTAGCTGACTGAGTCATATGAGGTGGCTATGAAGGAACTGAGGGAGAAAACATAAAATGGTAAATGAAATATATTACTTGAGGGAGAACTGAAATCAATATGTATGTTTGCCACATGATGTCCGTTGCATAGCCATCCCAGAAACTTTTGCAATGTATTGTATGGGATCATAGGCGGCACGTTAAGGCTAAGCCTTATAAGCTAAGTCTCCCCAAAATAAATTGCCCAAACCCTCACAATAAATTGTTCTGACCAACTGTGACAAGCAGGCTATAATGGTGACATCAGACTGTGAGGTGTACTGTGAATTACGCTGTTGTGCAGTTTAATAAATGAACAAAATAAAAGGTTTAAACAAAAACAGCACAAGGCACTTGAGGTAAAAATAAAATAAACAAACAAAACGAATACACACTAACAAACAGGGCACGAACACTAAACACAAAACAAATACAGTGCTAGTGCTTCCACACTCGTAGCAGTTGTTATTACTTCTCTTTTCTCTTACTGTTTATTCTCCTCTCCACACCCGTTCTCCCCTCACAGAAAACACAACCCCAAGTGAGTGAAATGTACGTCTAAATATACTGTTGTGCCGGGAATCAATTACTAATGAATTATTCAGTTTAATCTCATCTAATTTGTGCAATCCCAGTGCTCACATACGATTACATACATTAAATGCACGTGAAGTGTTTGTGCAATCCCCATGCCTAAATACAACTATATATTTTAAATCACTTGTGCTACACAGACCCATTGATATCCTGTGCAGCAATATCTATACACCAACATCAACACTCCACATGCAACACATGACACACAAATACACACAGGGCGACCACTTGGTCACATACCTCCCCCCTTTTGTGCAGCACACATGGCCTCAGTGGCCACCTGCCCCCTTAAAATCCCAAGTGTCTCACTGAAAGTCCTGGGCCAAGAACAGGGACTTCAGGCTGCTACTGGCAATGCTGTCAGCAGATATGCTGACAGCGGGGTGAGTTCTTCCTCCTGCTGAACCACTGGTCGTGGAAATGCTGCAAGTGGTAATGCTGTCAGCAGAAGTGCTGATAGCAGGGTGGCACAATCCAGCAGTGGAAAGGCTGTTTCCTCCCGTAGCACCCCTGGCAGCGGAAAGACTGCCAGGAGCAATGCTGTTGCAGACCTGTTGACAGCTCCCAGGCTGACTCCTTCTGGCAGTGGAAAGGTTGCTTCCTTCTGTAGTACCCCTGGCAGCAGAAAAGATGCTAATGGTGAAGTGGTCAGCTGACTTGCTGACCACACCAAGGCTGGCTCCTCCCGTTGTACCACTGGCAGCGGAAATGCTGCCAACGGCAAGTCTGTCAGCAGACATGCTGGCAGCTCCAAGGCTGGCTCCTCCAACCCCAGCAAATCCTCGGAGGTCAGCAGCAAACTACCTCCAGGGCAGGTAACTCCCGGCAATAGCGCATGGGCATACCCAGGCGAAAGCAAGCTGGCCTCCCCAGATGATTGCAAGCTGGTTTCCCCAGGCAATGCGGAGCAGCAGGTAACCCCAGGTGAGTGGAGCAGCAGGCAACCTCAGGCGATGCGGAGCAGGCATCCCCGGGAGGTGACGTGAAGGCATCCCTGGACAGTGACGTGAAGGCATCCCCGAGCGATGACTAGGAGTCATCCTTGGGTGGTGTCATGCAGGTATCCCTGGGCAGTGACTTAAACTATCCCAGAGTGATGACTTGGATGCATCCCTGGGTGATGACGGTGACTTTAGGAGGGGAGCCGCTGGCCCAGGAGGTGGCAGCGGGAGCTCCACTTCTCCCCCCGTTGGATTGAGTCAGGACCAGTCATGGTGCTGGGGTTGGCCACTCTGACAGTGGCTGCGGCGGTGCAGGCCCTCTTCGCGGCTTCTGCGGCCGGGTTCTTTTCCCCCGTGCTTCCCTCAGCAGCCTGCAGTGACTGCTGAGGAATGCCAGCATTACATCCTGGTCCTTCCTCTTGTGGTGCAGGTGGGAGCTGCAGGCAATCTCCCTCTTGCGGTGGAGGTGGGAGCTGCAAGAAGTCTCCCTCTGGTGGTGGAAGGAGAGGCAGCTCTCCCTCTGGTGGTGTGTGGCGAAGTGTCCCGCCCCTTTATGTTTATTAGTGTTTTAATGTTGGTGTTTATGTATAAAATACATGGAATATAAATATGGGTTACGAGCACGAGTGTTTAAAATGTATATTTGTATTTAGGCACGAGGATTGCACAGCACTTCACGTGCAGGTAAAATGTAATATGTGAGGACGGGAAATTGCACTTAATTAATTCACGTGCAGTTGTACTGAGACTCCAATTGAATGATTGATTAGCAATCGAGTCTCGGTACAGCTGCACAAAAGCAGCATGTTTTCACTCACTCGTGGTTGTGTGTTCGGTGAGTGGAGAACGGGTGTGGAGAGGAGGTAAATACAAAGTATATAAGCAATTGTTACAACGTGCTGGAAACACCAGCACGGTACTTATTTAGTGTTTGCCACCGTTTATCTGTCTGTCCATTTGTTTGGCCAACACACCCTTTATTTTCAGTGATGTGTTTTGTTTAAATCTTTTGTTTGTTTATTACTTAATAAATATACTGACCGCTATAGCTTCTCAGTTTTCATCTGCCAGTCCTTGTTGTGGAGTGTGTTTCTGGTCTGATGTCACCCCTGAAAAGCCATCCTTTTCACACGGTGGAAGCAGGGTCTGCTTTTGCTGCTCTCATTCTGGTGGTGGAGGCAGAGACAGCTCCTGCTACTCTCCCTCTAGCAGTGGAAGCAGAGGTAGTTCCTGCTGCTCTCCCTCTCGTGGTGGAGATGGGAACAGCTATCTCTTGGGTTTGGGTGCACGGCCGCCCCATTCTTGGGTGCTGGATGCTCGTGCTCCCCCCTTCTGGGTGCTGGTGGCTCGTGCGCTCCCTGTCTGGGTGCTGGTAGCTCGTGCTCCCCATCCTCCGGCTCCTGCTCTAGGCAGTCCTCCT
Organism: Polyodon spathula; assembly: GCF_017654505.1. Taxonomy (NCBI): domain Eukaryota; kingdom Metazoa; phylum Chordata; class Actinopteri; order Acipenseriformes; family Polyodontidae; genus Polyodon; species Polyodon spathula. The sequence continues at coordinate 12,777,049 of NC_054553.1, forward strand.
CCTCATAATGGCGGAAGGGACAGTTGGTGAAACAGTGTTTTTGGTAGCAGAGGGGGCACACTGCCGAAGGCTGATTATATCGCCCTGGATTCCTGGCCTTCAGGTGGCCATCCTCCCTATCCTTCATCTCCTGGTCCGGTTCCTCCTCCTCCTCTTAGAAGGGGCAGGTATCCACCATGTGCCCAAACTCCCCACAGGCATGGCATCAGCCTTGGTCCTCGAGGCCACCGAGGAGATCCTCCAGCTTACTGCAGCCGTCTCTCCATCTTTCCATTATATTTATTTATTTTCCAAAACAAAAATTTGTCTCCTGCAGTATCCCTGGTCTGATGCTGGGAGGTGCTGTTATCCCACTCTAACACCACATATGACAAACAGGCTGTAATGGTGACGTCAGACCTGGAAGTGAATTGCACTGTTGCACAGTTTAATAAATGAACAAAATAAAAGGTTTAAACAAAAACAGCACAAGGCACTCAATGCCAAAATAAGGCCACCAACACTAAACACAACAAGTTCGTTGCTGGTTCTTCCACACTTGTAGCAGTTGTTATTACTTCTCTTTTCTCTTACTGTTTATTCTCCTCTCCACACCCTTTCTAAACTCACAGAAAACACAACCCGAGTTAGTGAAATGTGCTTATAGCGTGGATAGTTTGCCCTATCCTGTCATTTTGGGGAGGGACTCGCCATGTTTCAAACAGCTGTTATTGGGTGAAACCCGAGACCCGAGTGAGGTAATAGTTACAAAGGAGGATCATATTGACCAGGTCTTTCTGATGCAAGCTGAAGTGTTCTCGTCTCAGTTCCGGTCCCAAAAAACAAAATGGGCTGAGGTGGGAGGGGATAACAATCAGACAAGGGCGGGGCTTGATTGGAAAAACTTGTGTTAAAAGCTGAGGGAAGGGTGTAGGGGTGCAGTGTGACCTGCAGGGCAGTTACTGAGAACCCCAGTGCATGGGCTATTATAACCCTGCTCGACATGCTAAAGTCCTGGGACCAGGATGTTGACCTGGTGTAGGAACAATGTAATGACCCCACCTTAGTTAACATCCAGGTGCAGGTTTGGTCTGTCGAGGGGAAGGCGACTGATGATACTAAGCCACTCACATTTCACCACTACGTCATATCCGGGCAGTTACTGTATAGGGTAACCCAAGCCTTGGGCACAGGTCCTCCTGTAAAATAATTATTGGTTCCCGGGCCTATTTGATCTGAGGTGATACGATTGGCATGCGATATATCTTTTTTGGGCACCTCAGTTCTAAAAAGACACTGGAGCGAATATTAGCTCGGTTGTATTGACTTGGGATATGTGGTGAAGTGAGGAAATATGTAGTGGAATGCCTTGAGTGTCAAAAGGTTGCGCCGGGTCGAATTCGCCCTGCCCCATTGGTCCCACTGCCATTGGTGGGGGTTCCCTTTGAGCGTATCGCAATGGACATAGGGGGCCCATTGATTCTCTCTGACTCAGGACATACGCATATTATAGTAGTGGTGGACTATGCGACGCGATATCCTAAGGCAGTACCTTTGAGGTCCACTAGTGCAGCTATGTCTAGAATAGGGATCCCCAAGGTGATTTTGACTAATCATGGAACAAATTTTATTTCTAAACATCTTGTTCAAGTGTATAAATTTTTGCAAATCTACTCCATCCGTACGTCAGTTTAACATCCACAGACTGACGGCTTGGTGGAGCAGTTCAACCAGACCTTAAAACAGATGCCGAGGTAGTTTGTAAACCAAGAGCAGAAAAATTGGGTAAAGCTTCTCCCATATCTTCTGTTTTCAGTGAGAGAGGTGCCACAGAGCTCAACAGGGTTCTCCCCATTTCATTTGCTGTATGGAAGACAACCCTGATGCATTCTCGACATAATAAGAGAAGGGTGGAAGGAGCCTCAAAATGAAACCAAAACTGTAGTTGGCACATAATGCTGTTGAGAGAGCACCGAGAAATAATATGCAAACTGGCGCATGATAACATAAAACAGGCTCAGCATTGTCAGAAGCGACATCATAACAAAAGCGCACAGATTCAGACTTTTTGGCCTGGGGATAAGGTGATGTTGCTCCTGCCCTCAACCGAATCAAAGCTGTTTGCTAAAAGGCAGGGCCCATATGAGGTGATGTGGGCAATAGGACAGATAATTATGAGATTTGGCAGCTCGACCGTCGTAATAAATCTAAGATTTACCATGTTAATTTATTGAAACCCTGGGGAAAAGGGAGGCCCTGTTTATTGCGAGAGATGATGTCGAGGACGACTTTGGTCTTGACAATTAGTTACCAGTGTCAAGTGTGAGTTAGAAGGGTTAATTGAGAAGTTTATGATGTTATTTTTTATTTGCCAGTTAGAACAAATGTAATCAAACATTATGTAGTTACTTCCCCAGGTGCGAGAGACCATACCACATCCCTGAAAGTCGGAGAGGGGTGGTGAGCTGAGAAGTAATGGATATATTAGAGCTTGGAGTATAGAGCCTTCACGGAGTGAGTAGTGCAGCCCGATTTGTCTTGGTTGGCAAGAAGGATGGCACCAATCGCTTTTGTGTGGATTTCCGCAAAGTGAATTTGATCTCCAAGTTCGACGCATACCCTATGCCTCGAGTGGATGAGCTCTTGGACCAGATAGGTGGGCGCGGTTTATCTCCACCCTCAATCTGACAAAGGGATACCGGCAAATTTCCTTAATTCTAAGGTCTTGTGAGAAATTCCACATTTTCGACTCTGGAAGGCTTGTTCCATTTTGTGACCATGCCTTTCGGGCTGCATGGGGCTCCAACAATCTTTCAGAGACTAATGGATCATGTGCAGCTCCACATCAGAAATATGTGGCTGCGAATATTGACGATGTGGTAGTGTTTAGCTCTTCCTGGATAGAACATCTTGTTAGACTTATAGCCTTCCTTCGGTCTCTAAGGGAAGCGGGGCTAACAGCCAACTTGAGGAAATGTGCGTTTGCCAAACTAGAAACACAATATTTGGGTTATAGTATGGTGTGACAGGATGACGAATGGTGACGTCAGGCCAGATACAGGAACAAAAACAAGTACTGCAGATACAGTGCAAATGGCGCTTGCGCTGTTTATTTTAAACACAAAAATAAATTAAATGTTTAAACAAAAAACACTGCTGACAGAAAGAAAAGAAAAGGTTAAACAAAACAACTCTTGAACATAAAATACAAAACAGACCTAAGGTCAGGCTGGGCAGTTGCCTTCACTGATCCTTTATTAGTTTTGTTTTGTTTTCAATTTCTCTCTCGCTCCTCTTGTTCCACCTCTCAAACACCCCACCCAGAATACAGAGAGCCGCAGGTTTTTATGCAGGTGACCATCTCCCGATTAGCAACAAATGAATCACTTAATTAATTCGGGAGATGGCCACCTTCTGCACAAGGTTTTTAATTATTAATGTGAATGGGCTTCCCATCCACGCTGTAGAACAAATACAAAACATATGGCTATGGCGTCGATATATGTTGTATGTAGTGTGTTAATGTTGGTGTTTATGTATAAAATACACAGGATATAAATATGGGTTAGGAGCACGAGTGTTATAAAGTGTAATTTGTATTTAGACACGAGGATGGCACGAGAGGACACAGATTAGTTCACATACTGGGATTCAAGTGAATAATTAATTGGTACTTGAATCCCAGAACAATTGTATATACAGATGCACGAAGCACTCACTCGTGGTTGTGTGTTCGTTAGTAGAGAACATGTGGAGTTAGGAGAGAATTATAAACAATTACTACGATGCGCTGGAAGTGCCAGCGCGGTACTTGTTTGTTGGGTTTGTCTGTCTGTTTGTTAGGCGAACAGGCCCTTTATTTTCAGTGTTGAGTGTTCTGTTCAACTGTTTGTTTTGTTTTGTGTTAATAAATATACTGAGCGCCAGCGTTTCAGTTTCACCCTCAGTAAGTGTTTTTGTTCCTGTTTCTGGTCTGACGTCACCCCTGCAAAGCCACCCTTTCACAACCCTCTACCATTGTTGGTATTGGGTTTGTTTGCACCTGTACCCGTGACTCTGTGACGTTTGTTCCAACAACACACCCACCACACCGTCACAGAGAAAAATGTCATTTTTTTTCCCGCAAGCGCGCAAAGCAGGTCTAACGAACATATTTTTACTTTTTTTACTGCGCAACTGCCAGACCACTAGGGCAACTGGGATATCACAATCAACACTGTAGTACAGATTCAGGATTAATTTGGCATTTCAATGTCATTCGAGGAGACAATGCTTGGCTGGTTTAATGTCCATTCTTCCCACTGATCTGAGCCCCATATGAATATTCCAAAGTTTACGTAAGAGTGCAGTTATTGATTTGGCAAATATACCTTATGAAATACATTGAATGCCCCTTAATTATAAATACGATAGTAAGTGTGTGTTTAGAATCTTAATAGTCAGTACTAGTAATTGATTTAAATTGGTGTGAAGTGATGGGAATGGTGTTCAAAATTGGTATAGGTACTGTAGGACTGCAGAACAGGTTAACGGATTTAAAGGTTTTAAAAAACAGTGCAACTCGTTATCCTTACTGTTTTTCTAATTTGCTTCAATAGGCATAGCATGTTTTAAATTATAAGCTAGTTCTATGTTACACTTCATTTATTTGGCCACCTCATGATGGAAAAAAAAACAATGTCAAATATATATGTAACATCCTTGAGTGGTTTCGAGGTCTGTTTTGTGCTATAAATTATTGTAAAGAACAAGTTTTCAAAAAGACGCAGGAGAATGAGTCTGGTTTACAGTTTTTATTTGTGTCTGTCAGTCCAACTAATTTTCAAACTCAACACTAGTAATAGAGTAATAAAAAAATAAGGCAAATGTTAATGCATGCTTGGCACAGTGAGGTAGCCTAGTATGCCTTTCTTATCCCAACCAGAGCCATGCCTCTGTACCTTTAAGAGCTCGTCACTAGAAATCAAGAATACTACAAGGTTCCTTTTACTGTTGACACTTAATTGTTTGCAGTACCCTGCCAAGAATGACTGCTGAAAATTAAGCAAGTGACTGCTTTCAAGAATGTAATGCACTCATCTACTGTGCCCGAATTGTATCAGAATGGTTTGAGGCGCATGACAGAGACTTCAGGCATCCTCCATGGCCAATACAATGCACGAATCTCAAAAGGTTTGGAAATAATTTTTGTCATCATACTTCTCCCACCACCTCTCTGCACCAATTGCATACAAATATTATAATGACTGAATGGCTTAACATCCTTTGACTCCTTCCAGCCCCTTGTGGAGTCTATAATCAGGACAAACTGTGGCCCAACCTGAAATTAGGTATAGATCATAATAAACTGGTCAGGCAGTGTGTCTCGGGAACCACTTGCCCTGTTGTGATATATTGATATGTAGATATGTTACATAACATTTTTATATATAGTGTGAACTCCATTGTGACATAAGGAATGTGTCTTTGATATGTTAGGCTTGTATGTTGCATGTTGCATGTTGGCACAATACTCATAGTTTTCTGTCTCTGTTGGACATACTTCTTTGGTCCACAGGGCTTGTGTTGCCAAAAGTTTAGCATCACCCTATAGAATTAACTAACTTTACTTCATAAAGTAAAATGAAACCTACTGAATAATGTTCTGTGAAGATATGGAATAACATGCTGCTTTGTAGTTTTCCATATACTTAATGAAAAACTGACAGAAATGGAAAAATGTCACATTTTGAACGTGAAATACTGCTATTATGGCTTCCAGTAGAATTCTGTGATATCATTTTGTAGTTTCTTTGATTACACAATGTTAAATAAAAGAACTAAATTATGTTCATAGAGTTTGTTTTTATTTTTATTATGTCTCAATCCTAAAATTCTAGGTGATGTGAAGCTGTTGTTCAGAGCTGTAAAATGAAAGCGTGCGCAGCCTCTCCCTCAAAGGGTGTTTTTCATTCACTCAGTCCCAGCGACTCTGCCTCCTGTAATGCGACGGCTCCTTCCTAATCTTTTCAATTTCCCAGTGGGCCGAGTGGAATTCGGGGGTCAGTGTACAAACTTCCAGAGCTTCCTGAGCTTCTCCATTCCATTATTTCAATACAATTAAGTCTAATTTGTTTTTATAAATGAAACCTTCGGAAATTAAGCAGCCAGGCTCAAAGGTCAGCCCTGTCTAGCACACTCAAATGTTTGCCTCACACTTAGAGAAACAAAGCTCCTGGTAGACATTGTTTTACTGCCAACAAGAGAGGGGAGGGGCCATGGAAACTGCTATCAAATGCCAAGTAGCAGCTGATCTGTAAGGTTTGGAGGGCGCTTGGAGGGCTGGGTATGCTTTTTGAAGTCTGTGCTCTTCACTGATTGCTCTTTGTTTTTATTTTCCAGGATTTATTTAGATAACCATTGTTTTATACAGTATGTACTATTTTTAGTAGTTGTCCTGCATGTGCTACCATACCCCTAATCTGTTAAATCTGTTTATTAGACTGGGTTAAACTGTTTCATGTTAAGACTACATTTTACAAAAAGCAAGTATTATTTCTGTTTTACTTCTGTATTAATTTCACATTTAAAAACACATTTATTTTCATATTTCTGTATAATGCCACAATATACTACATACATGTTCATTACACTCCATATAAACAGATTCTGGTATTTTATGCATGAACTTGTGCTTAAGAAAGTTCTTAGCTAGTTTCATCACAATTGAACAGATGCTTCAGTAGATACATGTTAAAATGCCAGCCGCACAGAAATATACCCCAAGATTATGACACTCAGTAATGGGTGCTAAAAGAAGTTCCTTATCAAGTTTTGTGACAAACGGACAAGTGGTTTTGTAGATGTTAGCAAACAATACAGTACCATCAGTCAATCAGCTTCCAGCTCCAGCTTCTATCAGATGGTAGATTCCTGCTGCTATGTCACAGCATCAACTATGAATCAAATTTAAAATCAATCTCAACAAGTGCCAGCTTTTTCATTTTGATTTGCTGTAATGAAAGCTCAGTTCACAACTATTGGACAGCAAATACCAAACAAGACACGACTGGTCCAGATTTATTTTATTATCCACCAAAACCAGCTAATCAACACTTTGCACCAACGACCAGTCCTGTAATTGCAACTGCTGAAGCAACCAATCACAGCCTGTCTGCTTGACTGGTGCTTAGCATCTTTCAACAACAACGAACCAAGACACGGTCATTATCTCTGACAATTAAAAAGTTATTTGTTTTTTTTTCTCTCTTTATGTATGCCATCTTTTTTGAACATTTTCAGGGACTATTTTCCTACAACTTTTCACGGCGGAAGTGTGCCTGACGAATCATTACAAGTTCAAGGTAAATCTAGGTTTTTAAAGAAAATAAAGAGAAAGATTATTCTCTAATAGCGATAGTGCCCTCTCGATGAAGGCTATACCGCACAGTAGTGCTCTCTCCTTTGGCTGGCGGGTGGACTACTCCAGCAGAGCCTTCATCGACAGGCACGCCATATGTCCATCACAGTTCTCTAAGCTAACGTCTTCTTCTTCTTCTTCTTCTTCTTCTTCTTCTTCTTCTTCTTCTTCTTCTTCTTCTTCTTCTTCTTCTTTATTACATTTCCTTTTTATATCATCCTGACTATCTTATATCTTCTGACTTTTTAAATCACCCCCCACCAGATTGTAACCATTAATCTGGTTCCCTGCAACACTGCCCCAAGTGGGTGTAAGAAATACTTGTTCTATGATGTATTTCTTACATCCAGCAGTGTTGCAGGGGAACAGCTAATGGTTACACTCTGGTATATAAGCTGTACTTAGAGATAATACATGTTTGAAAGCTTGTTAAAAAGTCACCATGATGTTATTATTGAAACAGAAAAGGATTTACAAAGCAATACTAAATAATAATAATAATAAATTAGTTAAGATAACTGTTATAGACTCGTACCATGTTTTGCCCAGTGGTGCCAAAGTCCCAGTCCACTTTGAAGCCGAAATGTTACTCTGGTGCTAAACTGAAAGCTTCACGCATTTGAGGTGAATCAGCTCTGCTGCAGGAGTTTAGTGTTCAAGTTTCATTTTAGCATTGCTCTTTAACTCTGCCCAATAAAAAAAAGCATAGCAATCCCTCCTTGAAAATGACAGCCCTTAACCTTTGAGTAACAGAAGAGAGAGTCAGAGAGGATCGGCCCTCGTGATCTACTTGTGTTTACAGATATATTGGGGAGCTTGTAATTGTTTAATATTCCATTGTGTGTGTTCTGTATATTTCTGCTTTTGCTTAGATCACTTTTTAAATTGTTGGTTGAAACAGCCATACCGATGACCAGTTAGGATTATACAAAATATTGAAAAATGAAAGACTAACATATATTAAGTTTAGTTCACTAAAATGCAATAGCTGACTAAATAATGTGTCTTTTTTAAATTGAAAATAAGAAAATAGACACAGCTTCAGTGTGTGTGCTCATGTTTAAACACAAGAGCAGTTTATTTGCATTTTGACCTTGCTTCTACAAAGACTGTCGATTGCCCTTGTAGTCTTTTGAGAGCCATGTCTAAATCAAAAGCGCCGTACTGGGGAGCGCAGTGAGCTATACATTACTCAAGAGCCATCCGATGGACAGGCCTGCCCTTATCAAAGTGTCCCATGGTACAAGCATAGCAAAATGTAGTAAAGCAGAGTGAAAGCATAGTAACACATAGGTTAGCATTGTAAAGACTAGCAATGTATGGTAAAGAATATTAATAAACATGGCAAACCAGGGTAAACTATGGTAAATCAAACCATGCAAAAAACTGCAAAAATAACCATGCACATTTAATTATGATGGCTTAATTCATTATTCATCATTCAAACTTACAATCCCAAAAAACAATTACAGGATTATAAATTATTTATAATAGCAATAATGTTATGTTCCACGGTGGTAAAATACTTAAACAAAAATGCTAATATTCTAATAGAATGATTTAAAATGTTTAATATAGTACAACTTAGCAGACAAAAATCTAAAGGAAGCTCTATTTGTACTGACTCTTAAACTTGCACTCCTAGGTCATTTCAAAGTCTAAGCATGTCAGTCATTAAGGAAATTGGGCGGTTGGTTAATGAGAGGAAAGGAGTTGAAGGGGTGTAAGAATTCACTCTCCTGGAAGTGCAAGAATAACAGCCTACCTGAAAGCAAGGCATGCAAACTGAGATATTTCTTTAACCTAGTATAGTATCTGATATAATTTTATAAACGAATATACATGTTTGCTTCAGGTGGAATAATTGGCGAATGAACCATTCTTAGAAAATAATGAATATAGACTGCTGTGCAAAAGTCTTAGATATGTTGCATTTTTCTACTCTGATGCATACTCAAAGCCTCCACTAGTGTTTCCTACTATTATAACAACCTTGACTTGCATAAAGAAGGAAAAACATTGAGTGAATAGCATCACTTGATTTTCAAGGTGTGGTATCCGAAGCATAATCAACAAGTACAGGGAAACATCATCTGTAATTGACAAACCCAGGACCGGAAGACCCAAAAAGCTTTCTAACAAGAATGAGCAATACTTGGAGATAATATCCTTAAGGTTAAGACAAGGTTGTTATAATAGTAGAAAACACTAGTGAAGGCTTTGTGTACATTGTCAATGCATCAGAGTAGAAAGATTCTACATATCTAAGACTTGCATAGCAGTGTATATATCTTTTTTTTTTCTTTCTACTTTGATCGAGTTTTGGGTTATGTGCCCTGCATATCACACCTACATTTTTACATTTATTTAGATAAGTGCTTAATCAGTTTTGAAATCGATTGGTCGGGACATAGCACAAGCTATTGAGAGTATTGGAATCTGGTGTATATGGAGGGAACTGTTCCCCTGTCCCCCTGTCAAACTTACATCTTTACACGTGCCTGCAGTGAATTAGGTCACGTGGTCTGCTTTGTCATGATACTGATTGCTCTAGGTTTGCATTTACAGTAGTGGAGGGGAATATGAATGCTACTCATACACTTGTCCGAACTTCTTTACAATGTGGATGCTGAAGAGAGACTGGCATTTACTCTAGTAGAATTTTCTATTCCTTACAAGAAATAGAACGGAACCTTTTCCTGAAAAAGCAATTTTTGAAAACCAGAGAAAGAAGCAGCTTTCAACAACTCACAAGAGTTAAATGTGTCTGCGTTGCCTTTATCTGGTTCGGTAACTTTATTGGTTGTGCTTTCTGAAATAAATAAAAAAGCATAAATGGTGATTTGGAGTAATAGGTTTGAGAATAGTGCATTTTTGACATCACTGTTGTATCAGAAGTGCTTACAAATAAACGTGTAACAAATGATATTGTAAGAAAGAAAAAAAAGAAAGTGTTTTATGCATTTATATTGGTTAAACCTACTGTTGTCAATGTTTGTTGAAGGCTGATCCCTTTTGGTTCTGTATTTTAAGCTCAATATTCTCACTAGATTACAACTTTCATTTTTTCTAACAACATATTTATGAGGAGAGCTCTCTGCATTACCATTAAAAAGGTGTATTGTGTATTCTGATTGGACAAGTCATGTATTGTGTACTCATTTGCAGAGTAGCGATCAGCACAATATAACTGGCTCTATCTTCCAGGGCTGAAGCTCCCTGTCTTTGTGCTGCAGCCGTCTGCTCGCTCTGACCCTGTGAAGTACTATATACAGCACATTGTTTACTCCCAGCAGCTGTGGCTGAAAGTTTTTAGCTGATGTCACCGGTACTATTCAGCAGTCAGGCTGTGTCTTAAAGGACTGCTAGCCATGGCTTTAAACTTCATTGTATTAGCAATAGTTACATTATCAGCAGGCTCTTGTGTTTGTTTGTTTTTTAGGGTCCTCTTTCAAAAGATGGGGACCTTATGCACTCAGCATGTCTGTCCATCTGTCTGTCTTTCTGTCACGCTCTACACAGCGAACACAATAACTGCCTTTATTTTGCGCTAGTCTTCACCAAACTGTTATCATTCACTCCTAGCCTCCTATAAAAGTTTTGGATTGCATATAATCCAACAAACACATTTTTATACAAATATTTTTGTTAAGATTAATATGTAATTATTATACCAGGATGGAGTACTTTATCAAAAATGTTATATTTTAAATATTTCTAAATTAACAAGCTGAAGAACCGCAGCACAATAAAAGAGACCAGCATGGTTTTAATAAAACTAACAAGCTGGAAAGAAAATTGACTTCTTTGAAAAGTTTAGGCTTAATTCAACAAATCTCATAGGGAACATCGTTCTGTAATGTACTTCTCTGGCTTGAGAGGGAAAGAAAGAAGTCCTGTATGTAGTGACAGAGCCCTTGTCCAATGCTGCACCTGCTTATTAGAGCACATGCCTTTGAGTCTGCAGTGAGACACTGTTTCTTTTTCAATTCTAGTAATTGAAAGAAACGCTTTGAATTTGTAGCTATCCATGGCAATATTACTATTGATTTAAAGGGGTCTATTTGAATGTTCCAAAGAGTTACTGATCTTAATAGTGACACCCAAAAATGTATAAACCTAATTTCACTGTACTTTTATTTTACGCTGCAACATTAATAAGTGGGTCTATAAATCAGGTACCTATCTATGCACCTTTCTGTGTATCTATATCTATATAGCTATCAGGCGATAGCAGGAGTAGACACGGGTAGACACGGTTTTTGTTTACAGAAACAGGTTTCCTTGTTTATTAGTTGTAGAATATTAATTGACAAGTCTTGCCTCAGGTCAGCAAAACCTTGCATTTTGCTCTCTTTCTCTCACTCTAAACTGCTCCCTCTCTCTGCTGTCGCTCTCTCTCTCTTTCTCTCTCTCAAGTGCACACTTAGTCCTCTCTCCCGCTACTCTCTCTTTACTTGCTATCTTGCTCTTCCCCTTTCCGGCATTGCTCTCTCTCTCCCTTTTCTGCTCTCTCCCTCTGTCCTCTACCTTTCTCTCTTTCCTATATCTGTGCTCTCCCTCTGTCATCTCTCTCTTTCTCTTACACACTATTTCTGTCATCTCTCTCACTCTCCTTCACTCTCTGCAGGAGTTCCTTTGTCTTAGAGAAATGTGTGTCATGCTGGTGTAATAGTTACCTTCTCAAAAGAGGAAAGACCACAGGCATTAAAAGTCAAACAGATATGCAGCTTGAGGAGCCAAATGCATAATGTATGAATCAATGTGTGTATACCACATCATTCTGTAAATCTACACACAGAGAATAGGAAGACCCTGCAGGATGTGTATCTGTGAACAGCGAGACCTGTCCTCTGTTCAAGGCCATGGAAAAGCACATGCCATCTTTTCCATGCAATTTCCCAGGGATACTGTACAGTCTGAGAAAGTAGACACCCTGAAAGATATACAGTACGTGTCTCATAGAGCAAACCACATTAACATAGGAAGGCTGTATTGGCCATATGAACGAACTGAATACAAGCAAAGTGGGAAGAAGTGAAATCCCACAGATGACCATAGGGGGCACCACCAACACATAGAGAAATGATTTCAAAGCAACAACTTACAAAGGACTATGATTCTCAATTCTCAACATTCCTTCATTGTGGTCGAAGTACCACTGGACTAGCACAGTGTTCAAGGATCAGCACAGAGCCCACCAGCGGAATATCAGATCCTCCTATACCAGGACTGTGTCACTGCAGTCTGCAGTGCAGTTCCACTCCAGATTTAATAGGTGTAATTAAATGGTTAAGTGCTTGAGGACCTGGTAAGGGGATTAATAGTTCAACTGAATAATTAAGACGATTGTTGGAACAAAGACCTGGCTTGGGTTTACCAAGGCTGCCCATCTCATGTTTTATACCATCCTGGGCATGTGATGTGTTGGTAGCACCCCCTGTGGCCATGTGTGCCAAACCAATATATACCTGGTGGTACTAATGGATCAATAATTATAATTTTTTTAACATCATGGCTACAGAGGTGTACCTCCCATTAAAACACTGAAGAAAATGTATTAAATAAATTGAAACACTGGAAAAACTCAAATGATTTGAGCTCATGATTTGAACTCACTGGACATTATCCCCTCCAGTGAAAGTGTATAGCAACTAGCTAGTAAAGGGTTGCCATCATTTTTTTTTAGGACAAGGACAAAAACAAAACTCATTTTGCCATTGAACACATTGAGAAAAGCTCCCCATTTGTCTAAATTAGAGCTTTCTTTTTTTTTTTTTTTTTTTACTATGTCTAAATATTCTACCAGTTATGGATGAGATAAAACTTGCAGAAGCAGTCAAATTAGCTTTCTGTGTTGTTTTATTGCTTTTCAGTAGTTTTTTGCCCCTTGTTAAAAAATTGCAAACAGAATGAAATTTGTGCAAATTTGGAGCAGTTTAACCTATATCAGATGGGATTTACATTTTGCCTATATAATATAGCCTTTATTTAAACAGATGCACTGCACTAATTTGTTTGTTTTATATGAAGGTACAATTATGGACTATTATAAATGAGCATTTCCATAGGTTTTGTAAAGCCAGGTAAACATTGCAAGTATGTACAAGCAATACAATGAAACATTGTATTAGCAGGCTGCAGCAAGAAGGTAAGTGCATTTAAGGACATAAATACCATCTACACGTTCTTAATGTGCCATTTATGACCTGTTTTATACTCTTAATGCCATATTGCTGTATTAGCTAAGATTATTATTTGCCAGGCTTACCAATGTCCTTTATCAACTGGAAATACTAAGTGAGAGGGTTTGAAAAATGACCCCAAGGTGTGTGCAGCTGTAATTTCTGTCCCCTCTGAAATAGATTTTTGAATAGAGATTTTCCATCACAGCTGCCACGGTTGCAACAGGGTCAGGTATTACAGTTGCACAACCCTAGTGGTCGTTATATTAGTTAATAAGCCTTGTAAACACTGATCTAAGCAGAAACAACAAGAGAGCATGACCGAGAACACAAATATAACAAAAGAACAGGTCAGTGGTATGAAGCATTTCTCTGCATCTATGAGAGAGAAAACTGTTTGAGGAGAAGCATAACTATTGCAGTCCTAACCAGCCTGAGCCCCTGAGACCTGAACCACGTCACTGCTGACTTCACCCGCTTCAAGAGCCGGGGGAGTTTGCCATTAACAAGCTGATCAGCATTTTTCTTTCCGTTAGGAAAACATTTGTGATGCTAACTACACTACAGTAAGACAAGGCTTTGATGCCGTGCATTGCAGCCGGTCGTTCATTAATATAACAATAAACACGCTGAGTAAAAACAATTTGAGAAAAGTACTTGGTTAAGGCCCTCCAAAGCCTACTCATGTTGTTGTAGCTCAAAGCAGATGGTATATCTGTTTGGTTTACCATTTGGAGCTGGAAGCAGAGTTAATGCAGACTGGGTGCAGCCCTTTCTACCCGACTCAAATCTCAGCATGTCAGCATCCTCGAAACAGGGGTTATTACATTTCCATCTGCAACTGGGATTGACTTCAGACTTTCCATCAGCAGTAGATCGAGATCAAATCCATTTCAAATTGGACTGCCAGTCCCAGTCAGGATTGTGGACAGGGAGAAGTCTATCTCTCCACCTCGCATTCATGGTGTAAATTACCTCACCAGCACCCAATGTGAATGATGCGAGAAGCAGGTTTTAAACTTTTGATTGAAAAAAATATCTAGGCAGAACATAAGGGATGGGACTATAAAAGGCAAATGTTGGAGGTTGGTGAATTACTTTATGAATACCATTTAAACAAAGCAGGTTATCTCTTATAGATTGTAGAATGCAGAAGGAAACGGCAGCAGGCTGCCCCAGTCTGATACTGTAACAAGATGAGATTGCAAGCAGTAACCTATATGGTTGAAATCCAGTTTTGTTGTATGTATCGTTGTATTTGTCAAATTATTTGTAAATGAAAATACATGTCTGGCATGCCTTTGTAACTGCCAGTGATGTTGTTACAGATTCTGACCCACCAGTGATCAGTGATGAGGTTTTAGGCTATGTAACCCCTCCTGCAGAGGGGCTCAGCTCTTTTGCATAGTGATTAAGACGCTTGCTTGCCTTGTACGTGGTTAGCATGCTGCCTTATCCCAGTTATGTTTGCATCCACATTAATCAGTGTAGTGGTATGAGGCAAAGTACCCACCCCTTGATATATAGAACTGGATATATAGAACTGGAGGACCTCCTCGATGGTCTGGAGAACCTCCTTGATGGTCTGGAGAACCTCCTCGATGGTCTGGAGGACCTCCTCAGTGGTCTGGTGGACCTCCTCAGTGGTCTGGTGGACCTCCTCAGTGGTCTGGAGGACCAAGGCTGGTGCCTTGCTTGTAGAGTATACGGGCACACGGTGGTTGTCTGCCCCTTCCAAGAAGAGGAGGAGGAACCAGCCCAAGGGAGGAAGGTGGGGAGAAGGAGCAGGAAGAGAAGGGGGAGAGGAAAGCTGCAACAGCAACTGCAGCAATAGGGGTGACGACTGGGAGGCCTTTTTAAAGAACCTCGCGGCAGAGTTGTGTCCTGGCTGTGGGGCATATGGGTACACGTTGGCATATGGGCACCCATGCAATACGAAGAGGAGGAACTAATGCCCAAGTGGGGGGAGCCTGAGCATCCAGCGCCCAGAAGGGGGAGACAGTACGGGCACAGCCCAGGAAAGGGAGGTCCACAGGTCCGGAACCCAGGTCTCCATGTCTGCTGTTCCAGCCTCAGCCAGTAGAGGGAGAATGCCTGCTAGTTCGTCTTCCACTGCCAGAGGGAGAGCAGCAGGAGCTGCCTATGCCTCCACCACCTCCACTGCCAGGAGCAGAGCAGCAGGAGCTGCCTCTGTCTCCACCACCAGCACTGGCAGGAATAGAGCAGCAGGAGCTGCCTCTGCCTCCACCACCTCCACCTCCAGGAGCAGAGCAACAGGAGCTGCCTATGCCTCCACCACCTCCACCGGCAGGAGCAGAGCAGCAGGAGTTGCCTCTGCCTCCACCACCTCCACCGGCAGGAGCAGAGCAGCAGGAGCTGCCTCTGCCTCCACCACCTCCACCACCAGAGGGAGAGTAGCAGGAGCTGCCTCTGCCCCCACCACTTTCACCACCAGAAGGACGAGAGCAGGATGCTGGCGGCCCTCAGCAGCCCTTGCATATGCTGCTGAGGGGAGCATGTGGGAAAACCGTGCAGCTGCAAAGAGGGTTAACCCCAGCACCCCAGCTAGTCCTGATTCCATCACAAGTGGAGCTCCTACTGCAGGATTCATGGCCAGGGGCTCCCCTCCCGCCTGCTTTGCCTGAGGTTGCTGCCGGCTCTGCTTCGCCTGGTGTCACAGCCAGCTCTGCTTTGCCTAGGGTCGCTGCCTGTCCTACATCACCTCCCAAGGGTCCGCTGCTGCCGTCGCCTCCCGAAGGTCCGTTGTTGCTGCCACCTGGGGTCGCCGAGCTCTGTGTCGCCTAAGGACGTCTGCAGGCCATTGCTGGGGGCTTGCATACTACTGACTGGGACTGCCATTGTGCTACGGCCTGAGTTGCCTTTTGTGGGCCATTGGAAGCCAATCTCCCCATCCCTGGAGCATAGGGAAGACTTTTGGGACTTTAAGGGGGGAGGTGGCCGTTGAGGCCATGTGTGCTGCGGCCGTTTTGGGGGGGGGGGGTGTATGTGGCAAAGTGCCCACCCCTTGGTATTTATTTATTATGTTTTCATTTATTATTATTATTATTATTATTATTATTATTATTATTATTATTATTATTATATAATTGTATTGTATTTTTATGCTGTTTGAGGCCTGGCGAAAAAGCTGCTCTTATAATGTGTAGTCGGTGGGGATGAGGTTAAGACCCCTTCCCTAGAACCCTCATGGGAATGTGGCTGGAGCCTTAAGGTGATTATTGTATTAAATTAGATAATTAAGGCTCCAGCCACAGAATATAAAAAGACGCACTCCAGGCTTATTAGGAGGAGAGTGTCAGAGGCGAGATGTGAGTCTAAATAATCAGAAATAACAATTGCTAGACGTGCTGGTTTATTAACCAGCACTATACTTTGCTTGTGTTTTATTGTTTGTTTGTTTGTTTGGCCAATGTTCCCTTAAGTTTTTGTTTTTTAATCTTTCTAGTTATTATTTAAATAAGATATATATATATATATATATATATATATATATATATATATATATATATATATATATATATATAAGCATATATATAGCAACTGGTTTACGTTTAAAACAACCAGACAACCAAACAAAAAACAATAAAAAGTCTACTGGGTACGTACATTCTGAATTAACAGTGAAGCTGTCAACGGTAATCAGGCTATCGTGTGAGGAGTGTTTTCTGTTTTCTAAAACGGAGTTTCCTAGTTATCACCTATTCCAGTAATATTCGAAGATTCGCTCCAGTTCGTAGAATCTTTCACGGTCTTAGAGCAGCGCGAAGCGTAATTCCCCTTTAAGACTGCTTTACCCCAGTGGAAGAGGGAGCCGCGTCTCCTCCTCCGTCTGACAGCGTTTACAGAGGTCCTATCAGCGCAGTAACTCCGCCTCCGCGCAAGGAAGCCAAAGGCAGCTGCTAATGTAGCCAGCAGATTGAGACAGACAGAGAATCATTAAGCAAAACTAGGATGAACTTGTCTGAAACCTAAAAACAAACAAAAAAACCCAATCGTTTTCCTTTGTTTTTATTTTCATGTGCGTCCGTTATTCCTTTATATATAACAGGGTTTTTCACCATATCAAAACAAAAGTGGATTAAAATTGAAGACTGGTTTACCATTCTTACAAGATGCTGTTGGTTTCCCAGCGGGGAGATGCACCTCGTATGGAGCCAGTAAGTTAATGGATTTTAATTGTTGCTAACAGTCTACAGTGGTTTTAATGGTCTGCCTTCCAGCCTTGTTGCAGTGTATTATCCCAAGTATTTGTTTTACGCACAGAAAGGTATGTCTGGATAAAGCGCTTCACATACCGTTTCCAGTACGGCATTTAAACTTTTAAGTGCAAGCGTTGTGTTTGAGGTAATGTGCCTGGTCGCCTATAGCGGGACGGATCGTGTCTATCAGCGCACAGTGAATAGGTAGCAAATTAAACCTGATCGCGTAAGACCCGAACTGCAAGTACGTTACAAATGACTGATTAACCTTCCTTCCATATCAAAGAGGAAGTTTCTTCGGGAACAGTTTTTTTTTTTTTTTTCAGTTCTTGAAACCTCAGATCGGCGGGTTTCTTTGTTATAAGACAGTCCTGCAGGGAAGGACGTCCCTTGATAGCACAGTATATCGACACACTATATATATATCATATATATATATAATATATATATATATATATATATATATATATATATATATATATATATATATATATACACTTGACTTTGAGCATCTGTGTAGTCAGCTACAATGTAAATATCAGGTTTCGCCGCTTTCATTCGTTGCACTGTTTATTGTTATTTGTATACAGACGGTAGTTAAATCGCCAGTATTAGAAGAGGTTAGACTCGGAATTCCATATGATTTCTTTGGGTAACGGATGGATGTGCGGTTGATAGAAGTCTAAGATAGAATACCTTCTAACACAGACAGTACATGTTCCGTTTGAAAATGAATTGAGTAGGCTAATGCGAACCTTACACTAGTGAGTGGAATTTCAAATGAGATATTAGGGAAATAAATTGTAAACCCCACAGGCTCTTGCAATGACGAATAAATCGGGTTGGCTTTAATTTCGTGTGTAATTTGAATGGACACGGTTGCTGGACCCTGGGGATTGAGGAGAGGGGAAGGGGGGTGGCTGCACTGTGTAATTAAACAATTTGTGGATTCACATAGATGTTGTTTGAAATCACTTTGACACTAGTAAGTGGACACAGGCTGATTTATGCTGGATTAATGCTGACTGTCAAAGAGGCTAATAGGGTTATAGAATCGGCAACAAAACTCATTGTCTTAAAGCAGGACCATGCTTTTTTGGAAACAGCAAGTTAAAAACGACTTGTTTTTTTTTTTCTCCCGTCTTCATGGAACGATTTGAAGTACCACGCGTCACAATTTTTGCTTAATTCTTAAGAGAAATATAAACACGTAGATGTTAGTGTGCAATGACTGTTCAACAGAAACAGAATTAATAAAGAGGCAGATACACTTGTGATTGTTTTGCTCAGACTCGAGGTGTGTGTGTAGAATGCATTCCCTTTTCTCGTTCGGGTCTCGTTTCGGCGGCTGTGGAAGTTGTCTGTGTTCAGTAAACTTTGGGCAGCTAACTACCTAGGAATGTGTCAGACGGACCAAGAATGCACACGTGACCCCTGCTTGTACGCAGCTAAAAGGTGTGTGTGTGTGTGTGTGTGTGTGTGTGTGTGCGTTCGTGTTTGTTTGTTTCTTTCTTAAAATAGTAGCTTGCTGGTAAATGTCTGTATTCACGCCTTATTTCCCCATGTGGACTGTCTGTGCCAGTTACAGTATGACATCACTTTAATGTTGCTGAATCATTTATGCAGCATGCATTGTATTGTTGTTTTTTTAGCACATTAATTAAATGTTAGTCGTCCGACCGTCGGTTATGTACCTTGCAAATTTTTATAATACATTTTTTACTTTTTTTTTTTTTTTTTTTTTAACAACCCCAGCCCCTCACCGATGGGGGTTTCAAAGAGGACACAAGCCCACCTTTGTTTTACACAAACAGCGGGGTGTCATCCATACACTTGTTAAAGTCGGCGCAGGGAAAATGCTACCTAATCGGCTGCCAAGAGCTTCAAACGCCTTTAAGAACTGGATCTTTTGTTCTTTTTTTCCCCACAGCTGAAACAAGTGCTTTGTTTTTTAATATGTGAGTCGTTTTGTGCCAATAGGCAATTGGCATCACGGCTATAAAAGGGAGGCGTGTTTAGAACGCATTAGGAGCAGGTCTTCTAAACGGCTTTGGCTAAAGGTAATTAAAAACGCTTAGGTGCCATGTTTGTTGATGAAGGAAGGGGTCGCTCTACAGAATGGGGGATGGGACGGTTAAGTGAGAGATGTATGCAAATACAGTAGTAATAATATAATCTTAAACACAAGGCAGCAAGCGTCGCCTCAGTAGGTTAAAAACAAAATATGTTTGCCATGATATCTCTCTCTCTCTCTCTCTCTCTCTCTCTCTCTCTCTCTCTCTCTCTCTCTCTCTCTCATCTATATATATATATATATATATATATATATATATATATATATATATATATATATACCCGGCCACATAACATGAAGAGCTCGAATTTGCGCTTCCAAATTATGTTCTTGGACACTACAAGAATTCTCGTTCAGTACATTCCACAGCTAAATATGCAACTGCTGTAAAAGTGGAGCAAATTCTGGAATTTAGTTAGAAATTATGTTCTATAACAGAAAATCAGATGGGGATTTCCAAAGCCGCCTTTAGTATATACAGAAATGTAGTAAGTGGCTTTTTTGTTGTATCCTGGTCAGTAACAGCGCAAGACGGCGTCAGTATAACCTCCCAGTGCTGCAGTGTAAGGTGGTTGTACTGTATTAGGAGCATGCCTGTTTAATAGTGGCAAGCCAGTCAACAGTACGTGGAACACTAAACTGACTCGGTAATTTAGCAGGGGCGGAAATAAGACTCCTGTTTCATAGCAGCTTAAACCATTATGTGTTTTGTTTTTTTTCCTCTGAGCTTAATTAGGCTAATAGATTCTCAAACGCAAACAGATTTCCAGTCATGTATTGAATAATTCTGCCCCTTGGCCTCAAATAGCAATGCTGACCTGGATGAGCCTCCTGAAACGGGGGCGGGAGACATTGGAAAGGACTTAATTAATAAAGATCAACTTGGGATTTATTTATTCATTCATTTGAATTATCCAGTTCAA
Source organism: Polyodon spathula (assembly GCF_017654505.1). Classification (NCBI taxonomy): domain Eukaryota; kingdom Metazoa; phylum Chordata; class Actinopteri; order Acipenseriformes; family Polyodontidae; genus Polyodon; species Polyodon spathula. The sequence continues at coordinate 12,797,829 of NC_054553.1, forward strand.
ATTGGATAATATCAGAACAAACACTGCTTGAAATGTATTCAGTGGCAAAATTGACCATGTTCCTGTTTATTCATATAACAAATGACAATAAAAAAGATAGCATGCAAAAAAAAAAAAAAAAAAACGCTTAAACCATTCCTGAAATTAATAACACACATTCCACTGTGCATAAATGCTTGGTTGGTTCCCTGTTTATTTTACTTATGAGTATGGGTCTACCTAAATCGCGATTTTGCTGAAATCGGGAAATGGAGGGGTCACCACGAAATTAACCTATTTTAGGTGCCAATGCATACCAAACAAGTGTGGAGGGGGAAAACAAGAAACATTGTTTAAATGAACTACTGCACAACGCAAACTATGTATCTTCCTTCTGTAGATAGCCCTTTTTTTATTTCTTTGCCGTCCTGTGTGTATTGCACTTAAAAAACAAACAAACAAACAAACAAACAAAAAGTCTGCAAATAACATTTATTGTAACAAAAAAAGAGGTTTCGTCCAATAGGTTAACATTCTTGTTTGCTATTCAAAACAAAGTTTTAATCAGCCTATTAGGGCGTCTGTACTGCTTTTCTGTGACCTGTACTGTGCAGTAGTAGGTGGGACAAAGTTAGTGCTGGGTTGTTTTGATTTAGGCTGCTAAAATCTAGTTTCCACCATTGGGGGTAAAATAGTAGATATCTCACTTCAGCCTGCTTTTCCAACTGCAAAAAAGTAAAAAGCAGGTTGAAGCGAGGTGTCTGTACTAGATCCTTGTAGTACTGGTTTAACTTGCCGAAATGAATACTTTTTTTCTGGATTGACTTTCCAGTTTGGTTTCTGAAAGCTGTTTATTTTACATTTTGTTCAGCAGCATCTGTAGTAGCCTTTGTGTTATTCTGAAGCTAAATAGCGATCAATCGTATTTTCTCCAAAGACACATTAAGATATGCAAAACAGTTGTCTCCATCTGCATGTACAGTTTCTTTGGGAAATATCTTGACACAATCAATCACCAAAATATACTTGCTTTTTTTGATTTGTCATCCATTTGTACTATTTTACCCCCAATGCTGAAAACTAGATTTTGGCAGCCTAAATCAAAACAATGCAGCACTAACTTTGTCCCACCCCTTACTAAACAGTCAGTCACAGAAAATCAGTACAGACGCACCGATAGGCTGATTAAAACTTTGTTGTCATTTGAATAGTAAACAAGAACATTAATTGCAATGGACACTGGACGGTGAAGTAATAAAAAAAGGCCTACAGTGCCTATAGAAAGCCTACACCCCCTTTCAAAATTTTCACCTTTTGTTGCCTTATAGCCTGGAATTAAATTGCATTATTTTATTTTTTTATTCATTTATCTACACATCCTTCCCTACAACTTCCAAGTGAAAAAAAATTCTAGAAATTTGTAGAAAAGTAATTAAAAATAAAAACTGAAATAGCTTGGTTGGATGAGTGTCCACCCCCTTGTAATAGCAATCGTAAATTAGCTCAGATGTAACCAGTTGCCTTCAAAATCACACACCAAGTTAAGTGGCCTCCACCAGTGTTAAATTGTAGTGATCCACATGATTCCAGGATAAATTCAACAGTTCCTTAGGTTCCCTCCGCTGGGTAGTGCATTTCAAAGCAAAGACTCAACCATGAGCACCAAGCGCTTTCAAAAGAACTCTGGGATAAAGTTGCTGAAAGGCACAGATCAGGGGATGGGTATAAAAAGTATAAAAGGCCTTGAATAACCCTTGGAGCACGGTCAAGACGATTACTAAGAAGTGGAAGGTGTATGGCACCACCAAGACCCTGCCTAGATCAGGCCATCCCTCCAAACTGGATGACCGAGCAAGAAGGAGACTGATCAGAGGCCAATGGCAACTTTGCAAGTGCTACAGGCTTTTATGGCCAAGACTAGTCAAAGTCTTGCGACAACAATACCCAAGCACTCCACAAATCTGGCCTGTATGGTAGGGTAGCAAGAAGGAAGCCATTACTCAAGAAGGCCCACCTTGAATCTCATTTGAAGTATGCAAAAAAACACTCAGGAGATTCTGTAGCCATGTGGCAAAAAGTTTTGTGGTGTGATGAAACTAAAATGGAACTTTTTGGCCTAAATGCAAAGTGTTATGTTTGGTGCAAACCCAACACAGCGGATCACCCAAAGAACACCATCGCTACTGTGAATCATGTTGGTGGCAGCTTCATGTTATGGGGATGTTTCTCATCGGCAGGGACTGGGGCACTTGTCAGGATAGAAGGGAAAATGAATGGAGCAAAGTACAGAGAAGTCCTTGAGGAAAACCTGCTGCCCTCTGCAAGAAAGCTGAAATTGGGATGAACGTTCACCTTTCAGCATGACAACCACTCAAAGCACACAGCCAAAGATACACTGGAGTGGCTAAGTAATAAAAAGGTAAATGTCCTTGAGTGGCCCAGTCAGAGCCCCGACCTATATATATATATATATATAATTTCCTTCAATAAAACCTTTCTTTCCCTTAACAGTGTGGGGTGTGGGTATGTAAGTGGAAAAAAAATCCTCATTTAAATGCATGAAATTCTGAGGCACTGACACAACAAAATGTGAAAAAAAGTAAAATGGGGTATAGACTTTGTATAGGCACTGTATCTGCAGAAGGAAGATATGTAGTTTGCGTCATTTGCATTGTGCAGTAGTTCCTTTAAACAAGTTTTTTTTTTCCTCTCCGTACTTGTTCAGTATGCATTGGCCCCTAAAAGAGGTTAATTTCGCTGTGACCCCTCATTTTCACTATTTCCGCGTAATCACGATTGAGGTAGACCCCTATCTTTAATAAATGGCAGCACTCTGTTTTAGTAAGGAAGCAAGTACCACTATTGTTAGCCTTTATAGTGTTCTTTATAGTGTTCTACTTGTTTATTGTTTAAACAGGTCAGTGAAATGTCAGCGAAATCCAAATTTTATTCTGCCACCTACCTGTGAATAATACATAAATTTACTGCAGTTTAAGTAGACTCTTTATTATGAGGTTTCTTTTCGTGATATGGTTCAAATTAACGATTATTACAACATGAAGAACCCACGATGAATCGAGTTTAATTCAATTTGTGGTTTAAAGTGGAATGAGTTGGACTGCTCTGCAGTTGGAGTGTTATTGCGTTCGTGCAACTCAGATAGCAAATATTACATTTTTTTTTTTAGTAAGTGGACAGTTTAAAGTGAAGACAAACCTCCACAGTTTGCTAATGAAGATGT